>NC_136070.1:511432190-512040524 GCF_964261635.1 Lissotriton helveticus | reverse complement strand
GAGAGACCTGCACTGGCTCCCCGTCAGCAAGAGAATCACGTTCAGACTCCTCACCCACGCACACAAGGCTCTCCACAACCTGGGCCCCAAGTACCTCAACGACCGCATGACCTTCTACACGCCCACCCGCCAGCTACGATCGACCAGCCACGCACTCGCCACCGTACCACGCATCCGCAGAGCCACCGCCGGAGGAAGATCCTTCTCCTACCTGGCAGCCAAGACTTGGAACTCCCTCCCCACCCACCTTCGGCGAACCCAAGACCATCTCTCCTTCAGGAAGCAGCTCAAGACCTGGCTGTTCGAGCAGTAACTTACCCCTCCCCCAGCGCCTTGAGACCAAACCGGGTGAGTAGCGCGCTTTACAAATGCCGTGATTGATTGATTGATTGATTGATTTGGAAACTACTGCAATTGCCTGTTTTGTATAGCTGAATTGTATATTAATGACGTAGTAAAATGTATTTTTAATTTTGTATAGTTATTTTGAAATTAATGATGCTGTAAAATGTTTCTTTTAGATTTGTATTTTTACGAGTATGTTTTTACTTGGTGATGTAAATGATCATAAATTGATAGAATAAATTACTTACTATTAATATGTATAAACAACACACATGATGGCACAGTGGTATACTAGTCAAACACGTGCTGTCAATCAGATGTACATACAGCACGGAACCAAAGTGACACACAATACATACATATTGACATAAAACACGCACATGGTGACACTGCAGCATACAGCACAGATACAGTGAAACACAGAAGAAAAGCACAATGACACATAGCACAGGAAACAGTCACACAACACAGTACAGGGCAGGCGCATAGTGATACAAAGCACATAAGTCATGACACGCAGCACGGATAGTGATGGACACCACACAGCACAAGGATGCAGCAAGACCACATCACAGCAAAACACACATCTGGGGCATGCACACACCTGTTGCTGCTGAAGACACCACTGTCACAACTACATCTAACACACCCAGAGTGTACCACAGCCACAACTTTACCACCAGACCTCAGCCTGTTCCTGCATGTGGAAATGAGTATTAATGCTCTGGGAACATTTATCCACAGCACCGGTCTGTTCCTGCCTGTGAAAATGATTCTTGTTATGGCAACATCTCTCCACAGACCCAACGCACATGCGGCATGAAGACATCAGCCGCACCCTAAGAGAGGCGCACAGACGCGGCGGAGGAGGAGACAGTGCATCATTCTGCACGCTGCGCACAGGCACCTCCTCCTCCTCCTGAATATTGGGTTGCACCGCACTGGTCAATCAGGCTGTACTGTTTTCCCTGCAGCTGCAGGCTGTCCACTCCTGCACTGCGGAGGCTGAGCGGAGACACGGCGAACAGAGAGAGCGGACTCGGAAGTCTGAAACTGTCTGTTTGAGTCTGACACACAGACTGTCAGTCTTTCAGACTCAGACAGTCAGTCAGACTTCTCTCTGAAGTGGCTCAGGTCACGTCACTCACGGTCGGACCGAAAATCGGCCCCAGCCACAAAACCGCCCCTGTCAGTAAACCGGCCCCCACCCCATCCAGCCTACCGGGGGATTGCCCGGAAAGTACCAGTCCCGCCATGTTGCCTTTCATGCTGCCAAAGTCAGTGGCCTTAACAAATACTCCTAAGCCGTGCTCCGCCGTGATCAGAGTAGATACATAGGTATCATGAGGGGATACAATACCTATTTTGTTGGTCCCTGCAAGTAAAGAGGGGTGTGAGTAAACATATAGTTAGATGGCAAATCTTAATCAGAAAACCGTTAACACTCAAGACAATTCTACGTACCTTAGTTCCAGTGATAATTCCAACCCGGAACCGGAGGCTTAATATTCAAGTACCTTCTGTAAATCTGCAACCTAATATCAGCCAAATGCGAGCACCCAGATATCCTGATGCTCCCCAAAGTTTGTAGAACTGCAGAGATGTGCCCCGTCCTTAAAGTGAAGTGAAAGTAGATAAAGTGATTAAAACCCATATACTTATTATATAAATGCAGGATTTTGAGGAGATTAACCGTTTCCTGGTGAATGCTCTGCTTACCGGCAAGTTTTTCGATTTTTGGTATTGTTCTTTCACCTCACGAGTACTGTGTGGGTGTCGTAGAGCGGCACGACGTGCCTTATTCAGAAAGGCAGGTCGTCGAAATCAATGATGGACTATAGGAAACCCCTGGTGTGTGAATCCTTGCAGGTGCCAAATTGTGAGGGTTAGGGTGTGCCGATTTCCCTAGCTGAGAGCTGGGAATCCGATGACTCCAAATTTTCCACGTGTAGATTTTCAATATTTAATGGTCCAATTTCAAATATAGATCAGCACCACGTGGGAAAGTAGGGTAGCTGAATATACGGAATAGCATATAGCTAATCCCAGTCGACATATC
Source organism: Lissotriton helveticus (assembly GCF_964261635.1). NCBI lineage: Eukaryota > Metazoa > Chordata > Amphibia > Caudata > Salamandridae > Lissotriton > Lissotriton helveticus. The sequence continues at coordinate 512,038,120 of NC_136070.1, read as the reverse complement.
CTTAATGTGCCTACTAGTTCTATAATGTTTGGCAGGAATACATTTGGTTATCGTTGGCGCGTTTGATAAGTATACAGATAGTATATAGACCAATGATACAACGCAATTGTTACTATGTAGAGACATATCACGTGTGTAAATCAACAAAACATGCAAATGCAACAGGGCGACGTTAATGATTGTGCATATAAACAAACATATGATGTGATATAAAGAAACATATGATAGGTATACCATGTAATACAGGCATAGTCGAGTGGTGGCAAGTAAAGGGTTATGCTCAACCTGGTCAATCCAAGCGTAATACATATTACGGAAAGAAAGAAAGAGCATAAGGGCGAAGGGTAGGAGTTGTGTTGCCCAAATACATACAAACGCAAAAGAAAATTGCATATACTATAGTCCAAGCATATTTGAATGGTTGTAAGCTAAGACTAAGGCTCCTCTGGTCAGCCCAATGGGTTACATATCGTCAGGAATACTGAAACGTGCGAATAACAAACAATTGTAATTCAGTATTCCTCAGTTATATAGGCCAGGCCTATACATGTCATGCAAATTGGAAAGCTACTCAATCTGTGATCAGAGGATATGCATTGGTTACATCGTGACTACAGTCTTTACCATTTATTGAAGCCTCAAATGTACCCGTGCCGGTGTATTTGGCTAGACGGCAACATGTTACTCCCCCAGAAAATATTGGAGTTCTTGATCGGGGATCAAACCCACTTCGACACTCCTCTGTCTCATAATCCATAGTGCCTCCCTCCTTCTAAGTTTCAATTCCCTGTTGCCCCCTCTGGGGTCCCTGAGTATGACATTAAAGCTATAGAATTTGAACGTTCTGTGCATGTCCTGAGCTGTACATTCAGCTATATGTATAGTTATTGGATATCTGGTGACCCCCTGCTGAACAGCCCTCATATGTTTGCCAATTCTGTCCTTCAGACCCCTGATGGTGCTGTCAATATATCTCCATTGGCTTTTACACTCGATACTGTAGCCTATGTAATTTGTGTTACATGTGATGTTGGCCTAAATACTGTATGTCTTATTATGTGATCCAGTAAATTGTTTCTTTTTATCCATGGCCCATATGCACATCGTACAGTGGCCACATTTGAAAAAGCCTATGATGTGCAGTGTAAGCCAGTTGTCCTGTTGCTCCCTCCTAGGGTAACTGGGACTTAGAATATTTTTTAGGTATCTGCCCTTGCGGTATGTTATCTCTGGCCTGGTTAACATGAAACCTTGTAGTGATTTCTCTGCTAGTAATAGGTGCCAATGTTTTTTCATGCTTTGTGTGAGACTGTCAGCATGTCTGTTGTAGTCAGTAACCAGACTGACAGTTTCAGTGTCCCCCTTTATAGGTCTCGCCTACGCAGCGTGCAGCATAGGAGGACCTTTAGCCGTCGCACTGGTCATTTTCAAGCACACACTCGTGCTTGTGGTGGCATCCACCTTGCGGGAGTGAGCAGGGGCGCACCAAAAGCACGAGTGCAGTGCTTGAAAATGAGCAGACTGCTCTCCCGGCTCGACATCCATGCGCTTTAACTTTTGTTTGCGGCAAGCACGCGCATGTGCTCCACTCGCGGGCTCACTTCCTGCTCCCTACCTCACCTCCCTCTCTCTCCTCGCCCATAAGTCCCTCTCTCTCCTCGCCCACTCACTCCGCCCGCTCCGTCTCCTTTTTGAAGACTGCTTGTCTTTCATTTTATTAATTCCTTCACCCTCCGGGCATCAAAAACAGAACTTCCTGGAGCAACTTTGATGGGTCTGCTCTGGTACATCCCGAATACAATAGTTCTACTCAACAAGTAAGTGTCAAACTGAAAAAATGTGTACTTTACACATTTGTTATAACCGGCCAACTCCAAACTCAACGGAACCAGCGCCTTGTTTACTCAAAACCATTGGTTCAACTGAGAAAACCTAATTCTTCTTCCATAGCCCCTCGAGTCCAGCCTCTCCATCCCCATACTAACCACATTGTTAGCACCAGCTTCTAGGTGTACTCAAATGGCTACAAAAATGTCCTGCAGGAGATCTTCACACTGTGACGACAGATTGAAGAGTAGAAAGCAAAATAGTTATATATGTTTTGTAAATTTTGTAGATTTGATTAAACATGGACGAATCGGAAGCGGTATGAATTGCACAATCTGCTGCCTGTACTCCCTTTTTTCTCTCTCACATATGGATATGTATAATTTTCTGTACGGTTTCGTTTTTGTGTGGTTTCGTTTTCTAATTTGCTTGGCCTCCAGGAAGAGTTTCTCTTCCATGCATTCTGGGGTGCACCCCATTTCACTTGATACACATGATACATTATTTCCCCCATTAAAGTCCCCGCACACACAAATCGGGGTCACCACAGCGGCCAGGTGTCCTGTTTCAAACTAGTTTTTAAAAAATAAAAATTGGCATGCAGCATTCTGTCCTGGGAGCTGAGTAGACTTTCGTTAAGTTCATTGGCTTCACGTGAAGTGGTGAAATCCTTTTTCATGCCTCTCTTAGTATGTCATTATGTAAAGTACTGCTCTAAACGGAGAGGTGGCAGCTTTAATTATTTTTCGAACACCCTTTAAATGTCATCTCCAGTTTGTGGCCACTTATCCATTGTTTTATCCATGGTTTCATCAAGCATTGTTAAAATCCATTTACACAGTTTCTTGCAGTGCACTTTACTTTGTTTATTTATTTTTGGTTTTTATCATGATTGGTTGTACGTTAGCGAGCCCTGCACCTTGTGTGGCGGTGATGTCACTGCTCCTCTGTGGCGCCCGTAACTTCCTACACAGTGAGCAAAAACCACACATCATTACAAACACGACAGGGGTGTAAATATTGCAGCCAGTCGTTACATTTTGCAATATTCTTTTACTGTGAACATTTAAAACTAATTACAAAAAAACTGACACATTATAATGTAAACATTAACAATGCTTTGTACGGTTATTTTTACTGGTAAAAACAAGACGTCCAACAAAAACGTGGAGCATATTGAAAACAAATTTACTAAACTTTTCTCTATCATAATCTGCAATTTAATATTGTTTATGAGCACACTGCACATCACATGTTCTGCTCTTCTCTGGCAAGAAATGGTATTGGTGGTAGCATACGTGTCAATCCATTTTAGATCCTTGTTTTATGGCCCAGGCTGGTGCTCTGTGGGAGAAATGGCGGATACTTTCGGATGCTCAAACGGCGGTGGCCTTGGGCTGTACTAGCAGTCCATGGACGGAAGTGTACTGCTCTGATAAAACGACCTCCTCTGCAAAATATTTATACTGAGTATTGCAAACACGTAACTTTTTATATTTATAAAAAATCAAAGTGATGCAACAGTGCAGTTATAGCCAATGGCAGGTGGAGACTGTTGGCTGCAGTGAGATCTGCTGCCTGATAGGTTCTGCTGCATCATGCTCTGGCCCAAGTCTAGACAAACTCATCTGTTTGCTTAAGTTCCTTGTATTGCTGGATTGTGGCAACCACAGGCTGGTGGTTCAGGTAAAGATGTCGAAATAGGAGTCTTAGAAAAGGTTGTATTTCTAGAAATCTCCTAATGGCATCCACCATATAGAGCAGTAAATGTGATCACTGCAGGGAGTTTGTGTTAAAATTTGACCTACATTCACATTTTCCACGGGCAATTTTTCTTAGAAATTGCATTATACAGCTTTCTGTTTCTTGTGCAAAAGATGTGAGTTTTCTTGCTAAACATGGGCTTTCGAAATGCTATTTCCTGTCCAGGAGGTGTGTGGTGAATCGGTGACGCAATTCTCTATAAGAGGTCCCTCTTACCTGCTACAAGGCAACAGGGAGTTGTTGATTTTAAAAATATGACAACGCTACCTTTAGAAACAAGCATTGTCATAGCCAATAGGTCTCGCCTTTTGAACCTTATAAGTATTTAGTTATGCAGCACAATATTCTTGGTGCAACAACATCATCTGTTGCATGGCTAAACACTTATAAGGTCCCAAAGGCGAGACCTATTGGGTATGCCAATTCTTGTTTGACTTGTCTTTGAGAGTGTTTGGTCTACAGATTTTGGAGATCCTATTCAGAGATTTACTAATTGTATTTCGGTTGTAACTTCTACGTGTGAATCTGGATGCCATATTCTGAGTGCATTCCCTAAAGTTTGCTTCGATACTGCAATTACGTCTAGCCCGCATAAATTCCCCGTAGGAAATGGCATTAATCTGATGCCTCTGGTGTGCACTAGATGCACGTAGTGTAGCATTGCAAGGTGTGGGCTTCAGAAACAGCCTACTCTGGATTCTATTGTCCTTAGTGAAGAGTTCCACATCCAAGAATGTGACGCTCTACCAGCTGAATTGAAATGTAAATATAATATTGGATGTGTTGCTGTTTAGATGTGTGAAGAAGTCAAGTAGTTTCTCTGTGGATCCTGTCTATATCATTAAGCAGCCATCTATGTATCTGCCCCAAAATGGGATCGAATTATTCCACTCTTACCCAGCGTGCTCCAGATCCATTCCTCCTCCAACCTTCCCATGAACAAATTGGCATAGGATGGTGAACATTTTTAACCCATGGCTACCCCTTGGGTCTGTCTATACCAGTCGTCTTTAAACAAGAAGACATTATTTTCAAGAATCAGTGTGGTCATGTCCAAGAGCATTTCGGTGTGTTCCCAAACGCTAGCTGACCTAGCGCTGAATACAGGTGATAAGGCACGGAGTCCAAGATCATGTTTGATGCTGGTGTATAGTGCAGTGACGTCAAGTGTCACCAGAGTCATACTGTCCTCCAAAGTTATGTCAGTGAGTGTGCTGAGACTATGTTTGTTATCTCTTATGTAGGATGATAAATTGTGCACAATTGGCTGCAAAAATGTATCCACGTACTCCGAGAGTCTCTCCGTAGGACCCCCTGTACCCAATACTATAGGCCTGCCTGGGGGAAATGGGAGCTTATGTACCTTGGGCAGTGTATATAGGCAGGGGTATCTAGGGTGATCAATCCTAAAATAGGTGTACTCATTGTCATCAAGCAGCCAGGAGTCATGCCATTTCCTAAGATTCCGATTATTGTGATCCATAAGGGCTTAAATCGGGTTGGAGGATAGTGTTTCGGACTTGAAAACCAATGAAATATGTATTGTATCCCCTCATGATACCTATGTATCTACTCTGATGATCGGGGAGCACGGCTTATGTGTATTTGTTAAGCCACTGACTTTGGCAGCATGGGAGGCATTATGTCAATCGACACATTAACCATGAATAATCATAATGGATAATATCCAAAACTATGCAGTACGATTAATCCTCCTGTACAATTGGCTCAACTACAATATACAGTTGTTTAAATTACGCTATGGAATATATACTAAATTCCCTAATCCACTAATGTTTTCTCCCATACAATATTGTTTTGAATAGTCTGATAAATGCATACATGGGTTTCCACAGTGTTCGACTTTATGCTGCTTTTGCGAAGCAACTCTATTGACACATTTTCGCTAGGGTGCACTTGCATATACTATGCACTATGTTTTATACTACAACACATATACTTGTATATTCTTTTAGCCCTGAAGAAGTCGCGGGTTCATCCCTGTAAGCAACGAAACGCGTGTTGGCTAGGATTGAAATACACAGATTGGGGTGTATAACGACATCATCCTAAAGAATTAAGAAAATAAAGTGACAATGAACTCGGAAGAAGACGACTGTTGTATTTTACATTGTATTCTATATATATAATTTCATGGGTATAATAATCCAATTTGTACGTGTTCATTTGGCCACGCATTAGGGAATTGGGTGGTGTTTCCCTGCCCCATTGCACCGCACTTCATTGTATTTGACTAAAGATTCTATTCGAACTTCCTTGGAGCGCCGTTCACCTATTACATACCACCTAACATTCAGTGGATCTTCCAGAAGAATTAGTGAGCTTCAGGCAGTTTCTCCTGAAAAGCCTTACAGTGTCATTCCTAAGGAAAAAATTGTCCTTTTAACACAATTTTATTTAATCCGAGAAGTCTATCTCCTGACCTTTAAGCATAAATCCTGTACTCTTTTGACTCACGGAACTTTGCACAGTCTTGATGTATCAAACTCTTGTAGTGTAGCTCCTATTTTCCCAATAGGCTCTGCGCATTGGAATAATACCTACAGCAGTAAAGGCCTAGACCAGACGTTAACTAGGTCTACTACTGTCGATACTAGACTTAATTTTTGGGTTTGCCAGCGTAGCTCAGAGTTCGCTAGAAACTTTCTCGAATGTTCAAGGAGGAATTAACTTCCCTGATTAGACAAGGAGGGATTTAGTTTCTGACAACCATAGAACATGACAACTTTGCTCTCCCCTAATCAAGAGTCAATCTCGAGAGTCGTGTGAGCACAAGGCAATTATTTTACTCAGTCAGTACGTGCATTCTTAGTCTCATCAGATTGTAGAGAAAAGGAAGAGACGGGCGTGTTCAATAAAAAGGTGTTATTTATTGATCAGTCTCTTTTCTCATACATGAGAAATGGATCGATATTATTGCAATACTTATAGTTAAGTAAAGTGCATACATTAAAAGCAATAGTATAAAATAATACTGTAAAAACATTGATATGGTTTCTGAGCCATATGATGTTTAAAATGATTAAAATATATTTACATACACATATACATTTGACTAAACGTACTCAACTGGTGTTTCTAAATACGCCATCCCCGTGTACCTGACCTAAGTCTAATGCGTGGGCGGGAATAGAAAGTTACAGTTTTAAGTTAAGTTTGTTTTTGCCAAGTGAATAACTAAAGAATTCTCTGTGAGGGGTTATTCAGTTCTGTACCTGGAAGTTAGGATGAATGAGGAATGGTATCTCTTTCTCTGCTCTCGATATTCCAGGCTGCCTGCGAGGGCTGCCCAGAAACGCCGGTGCTGGGTCTCTCGGCTTGAGATAGCAGCGCGTCTCTCAGCGCGTCAGGAAGGCGGGGCTGCTGCCAGCGGGGTCTGCTCTGCTTCTGGGCTTCGGCAAGTATGGCTGCTCCGTCTCGCCACCACGCGTGTGTTTGCATAGGGCAAGATCGGCAATATTTATACCTTAAAGGTGCCGAGATTGACGTAAGGATGGACATAGATACGTCAATAAAGATGTCATACGACTTGCTCGTTAGCACATTCTTTACTAAAGTTCTCTGTGAAATCAAAACAATGGCCGCACGGATTTTCCAGGTTGTCATAGGTTTGATTTGTTATGAGAACGTCGTATGCCTTATCAGGGGCTGGAGGAATGTCGCTTGTCTAATTAGATCTCAAGCGTTATGACCTAATCAGATAACACGTTCCTGTGCCGTAGTGTGACTGCGTCAGATAACGGTATCTGCATCATGGGGGCTGTTCTTGCCTCATGGGCTGACTGTTAGTTAACTTGATAGTTAGTTTAACCAGAATAGGGTCAGGAATAGGGGGATCGATTCAGAACCTATAGGAATACATGACACCCACTCCACGCTAACTATGGACATATTTACTAATCTATGCATAGTATAACATAGTACAACATACTATAGAGTATAGTGTATACCTTACCACCCCAAAATACATAAATGCATTTTGAAATTTTCAAATATACTGAAAAATTGCAGTCATATATATTGTATGCACTTAAGCTATGAATTAAATGCAAAAGTAAACATGCATTTGTATGCATTATTGCTAATTTGGTATTTGAAAAATACACATGAAATGGCTCTTAATATAGCTATACAGAAAGGAAGTTCGAGACCATCTCATCACATAATAAAATATTTGTGAACATCCCAGCGGGCAACTAAAGTTTATAAAGTATCTAAAAATAGAAATCTTAGTTCTCTAGGAATAGTTTCTTACTTTAAGCAGAAGATAAGTGTCCCGAAAAATTTGTGAAAAATAATTTGGGGCTGCTAAAAAATTGTTGTCCGTGAACTGGTGGGAAGAATTGTTCATGTGACTTTATTTTTAAAGTTGAAGGCCGAATTCAGGGAACGCCGTGTGCGAGCTTGCTCAAAAGTCTCTATTTCTGTTCTGGAGAGAACATCATATCATTCAGGCTTTCGAAAAAACTGTCAACAGCTTCATGGGAAAGTTCCACTAAGTCGGAAATAGGGGTAACCATGCATTCGTGCGCATGATTGTCTGCATTGACATTCTGATTCGCATTGCTGACAGAAGGTCGTACCTGTTCGATGCTGCTTTCATCTTGAACTTCACTACTCTTCAATCGCAGTGGTGAAGATTCCAGGAATGCCGTCATCAGGATTGGCAGCCTTTGAGGGCAGCACAAAGCGTGAACCTTGGTAGGAACCAACAGTGTATCTGCATCCACTGGCGCATCCGATTGTAGCGTCAGACAGGTGTCTAACACGCATTCTTCTCCGCATAGCAGACACCTTAGTACAGGTAAAACACACCTTTGCCACATTGGTCGAAATGATAGAAACCAAGTCATGTTTAGGTCTCTAAGCCGGGAGAGTCCCAGGATTTTTGATATCCGGTCCCGGTATCCAATGGCTAGGATCGTCTCTTCCATTGTCGCAAGAGTTTGATCTGTGACATGGGTTGCCATAACGAAAAATAAGGACTAAGAATAGGATTCCTGCAATTAGTCCCAGGATCAGGGGAAGTCCGCCAAAAATCGAATGGACGAAATCTGGAAAAATACCCAGTATGGCTTTGAATGGTGTTAATGCCATCGAAAATACTGTCTTAAATACCCCTGAGATCCCATTGGTATCAGAAATATTTAAGATTTCGCTCAGGATTTCCGCGAAATGTACGGGGGAATTAGTTGATAATAATGTATGTATCTCTGCAGTCGTCCTTGCGACTTGTAGATCATACGTTTCTTTTGATGACGTGAGCCTTGTAGGCGTCTGAAGAAGCACTGTTTTCATTCTGCTTAAAGTATCTATTCGAATAGAAATAATTTTCAAACTGGGCCATGCCCTTGCCTCCCTGTCTGGAAAGGAGCTGGGGAATAAAGAACGTCCACAGCACTTGACCTTCGCCGTCGTAGTGACTAGATAAGGAGTCCCGGGCATAAGACTACAACATCTGCGGTCTACAATAAGAATGTAACTCCCATTATAGAGTCTTTGAAAGAATGGTTCTATTTCAGTTGCAGGTGCGCCTTGCTGGTGACATGAAAGGTTGTATGAATTCCCTTCACAGGCTCCGTGCAAACTAATACCGTTACACAGAAGCGTGCCGCTTAGTGACATAGCACAATTGTTGCCACTAAGAAACACTTTCTGTCCTTTATTACTGACACATGCATGTGAATAGGGCAGGTTCCAAGTTGTTTTAAGGTACCCCTTTCCCAATTTCTCGTACATGCCAGCCTGTATATATTTTTGGCAGTATTGAAACCTGAAGGTTGAGATTGGAATATTTATGATTCCGTGTATTATCCATTCACTGACAGGTCGTTCTGACATTGTCATTGGTAATCTTTCTAGTTTTTCAATGCTCAAGATTGTATAATCAGCACCCTTTTGCGCCATACCGATTTGTCTATCAGTAAGGTTAAAGATTTGGAATAGTGACGTTGTGTTGATTAAACGCCAAGGCACATAGCCTGAACGCAGATTTTGTAACGTCCAGCCAAGCTGTACAATAGAACGCAATTGTGACTGACCATGTTGTAATAACAGTAAGTCTTGCGATAATATATCGATTGCTGACGACACAATGCTGTCCAATGAAAAAATTCTGGAGGACAGAGTCATTAACCCATTGTCCACTACAGAAAGTGATTTTTCCAAATTAATACGGTCAATTTCCCGTATTCTTTCTGCTGTCTCAATTTGAGTAACCTTCCAGGCCTCATTGTATGCTGCATATACAGAGGCTGCTATGAAACGCTTTTGACGCTGTTTGCGTGGTCCCATTATGAAATCACGCAAGTCAGCACCATCAGTAAGTAAAGTTAGGTGTTGCTTAATTTCAGGCAGTGTGGAAGTTTGTAGCCATTGAAGGCATAATTTGCCCACACTGTAGGTTGTTATTATCCCTGGGTGATGTCTTTGGGGATATCTAGGGTCTGGCCTGGTCATTTTGAAACCCTGTGTTTTATTCAGGAATCTATCTTGACAGTTATTTGTATCTGTGGGCCAGATCAACCATTGTTTCCAATCAGGATGTGTTCTGTTTTGGTTTAGTATATGGTTTACGTCTATCTCTTCATCTGTATCAGAGCTATTGCTAAACATTATTGGCTTTGGAATAGACGGTTTATTTAAATCTTTGATTTTGGCTAGGCCAAGACAGGTGGTTTGTTGAACAGTGTCATTTAAAAATATCATTTGTTCTGGGATCATGCAGGCTCTAAACAAAGCTTCTATACCCTGTACTTGCCATTCTTTTGTACCCCAAACACTTTTCAAATCAACATTTTTGTCCCAATAATCAAATCCAAAAGTATTCATTTTTTCGAAGAATGAATCTGAATATATCAATTTTGTGTTGGTTATCATGGTTTTCATCCCTGTCTTGTTTGACAATTTAAAATAAAATGTTTCAGCATTACTTATGTTAAAACCTGAAAAATATGAATATTTGTCGTAAACGGTTCTTGAGCTCCCTTTTGGAGGTGTAGCACAATGTTCCCATTGATTATAATTTAAAACATTTCTAGGTTGTGCAGATTTATGCAAAAAATTATTACCATAGTGGTTATAGCAATACATACTATCATAATTTGTAGAACCTTGCAAATAATCATGTTTTGTAAATTTAGCAGACATTACTAAGTCAGACATCATGTTGTTAATACTTTCGAAGTCCCAATCATCAGCAAATGAGTTTGGTTTTGCAAAGTCACTCAAGGAGATCTTGATTTGGTGTGGATATTTCAGGATCTCGACCGGACCATAAATTTCATAGTCAGTGTTGTCCCAGGCTACCCCACCAGGTATAGGATTGGCTGTGAAGTTGGCTGAAGAAAGTTCTCTTTTCTCGACGTGTGAAGATGTGTGTGGTTTGAGGACCAAGTTGATGTTCTGACTTGCTGTGTCCATTTTAGCATATTTTCCCTCAATGAAGCGTCCCAAAGTAAATACCATGATGAGCCAAAGTATGAGGATAAATGCACCAAAACCCACCCAAAATTCAATCCATGGAGAAACCAGATATGTTTCTTTCAGTTGTTTCAAAAGTTCCTTAGCTTTGTCTTTAAAGGATTTTGATGATGGCTGTGTCTTTGATTCACTGAAGCCGTCAGAGGAATCATCGAAGTTGATGAAGTAACCGGATGCAGTTCTGTCAATTGTTCCAATTGGTTCAGGATTTCTGTTTTTTGCATTTTCACTTGGTACTTCAGTATAGATTGGTGTGTCTCTGCTAAATGTCTTTATTTGGGTTTTAAGAGGTCTGAGTTCTATTGCATTGTTGCATAGTCCTTCTTGTTCTTCTTTAGGCGTTTCGAATGTGATGAGCCTTTTTGTTAGGACCTCTGTACTGGTAGCAAACCTTGGTGTTCTGCTACTTATTGGGAGTCCACTTGGCCTACTGTTTGTTATCGGCCACATGTTGTGGTTTTACCAGGTCGATGGATACAACTCGGTTCTCCTTTTTACCAGCAAGTGGCGGTAGTACAACTGATCTTGTCCCGTTGACAGACAAGACAGGAACTGCTTTTCTGTAGGAAGGCCCAAATTCCTTCTTTACCGCGATCTTTTCCCTGACTAGATCCCCGACTTTTGGAATCCAGACAGGTCTTGCTGGGACAGGTGGTGATTCTTCAGTGGTCGTTGGCTGTTGTTTCAACTGTATGTTGCTCAGGTCTTTTCTTGTTTTGTTTAAGTCCTGCAAAATAGCCAAACGGTCTTTGACATCAAAGCTTTTTTCTTTAACCACTGAAGTCTGACTATCAAGGTCAGAGATCAACATCCTAGTTCCAAATAATAATTCGTACGGACTGAATCCCTTCAGAGAATTTCTTGGCAAGTTATTTAGACTACGTTGGACACTTATTAGATGTTTGACCCACCCAGCTCCCGAACCTAATACCTTTGCCGTTATAGATTGCTTTATGTCACGGTTTTTTCTTTCAACAATTCCGTTCCCCTCAGGGTGAAATGGACAAGAGTACCGCAATTGCACGCCCATGCTGACCATGGCCTCCTTATAAGCCCGAGAGCTAAAAGCAGGACCATTGTCCGAATGCAGCATGCCAATTGCGTATGTGCCGATAAAGACTCGCAAATCTTTTATAACAGTTCTGGCGTCAGCCGTTCGCTGGGGCCACATCCATATGAATCTCGTGCATGAGTCCACTGCGACCAAGATATATTTATAGTTACCATCCCTTTGTAAGGGACCGCAGTGGTCTAGATAAACACAGGCTAATGGTTTATCCGAGATTAGAAGGGGCGTCTGCGCTGGACGTCTCACCGTTGATACTTTCATTTTTTGACATATTTCACATGCTAGAACATAGTTCCTCGTTTGTCTTCTCATTTGTGGCCACCAGTATCTCTGTTTTAATAATGATACTGTGGCTGAGACGCCAGCATGGATAGAAGCAAGCCCTTCGTGTGCCGCTATTATTAGTCCTAACCTATGTTCCATGTTTGGAATTGCCCTATCCCCCACTCCAGGGATTTGAGCAAAAGGAACATTGTTTGCATCAGTTATGTATGAGTATTTTACTGGAAAGCCTTTAGGGAGTGGTTCTATCGAATCCTTTTCTGAAGCGCTGACAGCTTGTAATATTTCGCTGTCTATTTTTGTTTTTGACCTGGTGACGGCAGCTACGGAAGCCGTTTGCACAGCTGCATTCGCGGCCTCATCAGCCAATGAATTCCCTGCAACGTGAACGCCATCACGTTGATGACTCAGTGTATGTATCACGTGAGTCCTTGGTAGTTCTTTTTGTAAAAGAGCTACTTGTTCCCAGAGCATTTTATGCTTGATTGGGCCACCTTTCGCATCCTTGAAACCGTTCTGAAGCCAGATCTGCAAGTATTCATTGTAAGACTGAACGCAATAATACGAATCACACACTATGAGTGTGGGGAATTCTCGATCGGTATTTTCAAGCGCCATCTTGAATGCTAGTAGTTCAGCTCGCTGAGCTGTACAATCTCCTAGGGATTGTGTTTTAGTGAGGGTTGGTTTAAATTTCCCTTCGTGCCAACGACCTTTAACAATCGCGCACGCAGCACTGTAAGCTTGTTTACCCCCTACTGCGGGTTGTGCTGATCCGTCTGTATATATTATACAGCCGTAGTGATCTAGAGGCAGAATTTCGGTTGGCGGAGGACATTCAAATTCATATTGGAGAAATTCTTGTGTTTTTAAATAAGGATCAAATTCGTACACCACGTCTGTTGCAGCAAGAGAGTTAGCCCATTGTATCCATCTTGGATGGAGTGCTTTAGCATTTGGAATGCTTGCCTTTGTTACCGCCTCTAAGGCTGGTATTGGTGTTACGATTACTATACGTTTACCTTGTGCCAGGGCTCGTTCTTTTGCTATAGCTGTCTGTGTTGCTGTAAGAATTTTTTCCGTTGGGCTAAATTTCATTTCAGCCTTAGTGTACAAGTGTGATTTGAATGCAATTGGTACCTTTTCTCCTTCATTAGAAGTCAGGTATGTGAATCCGCATCTCCCTGGGATGACTCGAATCACAAGATTGCGTGTGTTACCACGTGTTTCTAATTTTGTTTTAATTAGCATGTCTGTTTGTAAGGATCTCAAAATTTCTGTGTGTGTTTGAGTCCAATTGGATCTTTTAAAGTCTGGTTTAATTAGATCATAAAGGGGTTTGACCCTTTCTGCGTAATTTGCAATGTATGTTCTTCCGAAATTTAGGAAGCCTAGAATTGACTGTAGGTTTTTTAGTGTTTTAGGAGCTTGGATTACGGCACATTTCTCTAGGAAATTGTCTGCCAGGCTTTTGCCTTCACTTGATAACTCATATCCTAAGAATAGGACCGTCAGATGGGCAATTCTGGACTTTTTAAAGTTGAATTTGTAACCCTCTGCAGCGAACCCAATTATTATGGTGTTCACCCTTTTCAAGTGAGTCTCCAAGTCATCATCTGTTAAGTAAATGTCATCGACATAAGATAATGCTTCATCATCATATAGTTGTAGTAATTCTGTTACTCTCGCTGAGAATACCCCCGGGCTGTTCTTGTACCCCTGGGCTAACCGACAGAATTGTTTTTGAGTGCCATTTACTGAGAATGCAGTTAAATATCTGCTCTCTGGTGCTATGTTTTGACAAAAGAATCCATTGGAGATGTCCAAGGTTGTTTTGTATTTTTTGCGCACTATGTTATTCATTAGTGCAGCACTGTGTGAGTTTTGCACTGCAAAGGTTTTGCAACATGTGTTAAGGTGTCGGTAATCCAAAACTAGACGATATGAATTGTCTGGTTTGGAGACCGGAAACAAAGGATTGTTCATTTGTGAGGTGCAAGTTTCAATCACCCCCTGGTATTCTAGCTGATCTAGTATTTCATTTACCTGTTTTTTAGCTTCTTGCTTAATTGGGTACTGCCTTTGTGCAGTAGGTTGTGATTTTAACTGGATTTTGTGAGGAGGAGAATCCTCATCCCATCCTACATGATTTTTATATAAAGCAGGTGCTAAGGCCACTGCCCACTTTCTAGCAAGTGTGTATTTTTTATGAATCGGGATTTGATTTGAGAAGGCAGGCATAATTACTTCTTCGCCATGAGGGCACTCCCTGACAAACTCTGGTGGCCAGTCTTTTTCAGCTAGAAGGATATCATAGCCCTTGGAGAGATTATCCCAACATAGTCCCCTTATTTTCCTAGTCTTATCTCCCTCTATACGTAATGTTATCTCGTATATCTTGTGGGGCTTGCTAACTCTGGTGTCTGCAGTTTCCACTTGAAGGTATTCATTCGTGTCCACTGTCTCCAGATGATTCATAAGGACTTTGCGAGCTATGCTCACCTCTGCTGCGCTGTCTAGCATTGTCTGAGCCCATTCTCCGTTTTTCAGTTGTGTCCTCAGTATTCTCGGCATTTTTAACTACCTTGATACTGGCTACCTTCTTTTTTGGAAATTGTAATTTCTTTTTTAGCTGAGCAGGTTCCTTGTCTTTGGACTTGGCGTGCTCTTCTGATCGTCCTCTTCTTTCCGATTTCTGCGAGGAAGTCTGAAAAGATTGAGAGGGACGTGTATCAATGTCTTGATATCTATCAGGTTTTTTAATATTATCCCTATTTCTAAGGTTATATCTATTCCCCGAGGGGTCACTCTGCGGTGACCTCTGTCTTTGGTTTGGAGATTTCTCTCTTCGCCTGGGAGACCTCCCTCGGGACTGGAATTTCTTTTCTTTAGGATTGGATTGTTTGTTTCCATCCCAGTTCTTTTTTGGTGAATTATTATTAAAAAATATTTTTTCTGGACTTGTAGTCAGTTGCGGTTTTACTGGTATTCCACCTAGACTATCTCTGCCTAGTTCTTCATAGGATTTTTCTATGATTCTGGCAATTTCAGCTGGTTGGTCTGCTATATCTGTCTCTTTTAACCTCTGGCGGATCGCCACGTTTGCTGCTTCACCTTTTATGTTGGCTAATAATATAGCCGAGACCTGCTTGAAGTCTTTTAGTAATTTCATACCAAGAGTTAAAGCAGGTTCTGGACCGTATTCATCTTGAATTTGTTTTAGCACATCTGGTATTACCGAAATGGATGGAACACCGTGCGTTTTTGTGTAGATGGAAGCAAAGACTGTACCCCAAGTGTCACAGTCCTCAATGTGTGGTGCGATTCCCATTGGGAGACATATAGTCAGAATCCTGTGTTTTTCTAATGGGGTGGTGTCAGGAAACACCGCCTCTATTTGGGTGATTTTCTGTGCCAACCAGAATGGTATCTGTTCCCGTTTAGCTGGAACTTTACCTAAGCAGGATTGGATGTTCTGTGGTGTAATTTTATTTGTGTTCCCCTGGTGAGGGGTCAGCTGTGGAAGTTTAATCGCTGGCTGAATTGTTGAAGTCCGCATTACATACTGAACTAATTGTCAATGAATTTTTAGTAGTTGTTTTAGCTGTATTAACAGCTCTGCTGCAGGCATTCTTTCGATGTCTGGATGTGGTGTGTATCCGGCTAAGACCGGCCACGTTGCTCCTGGTCTTCCTAAAGGACCGAGCCTTGTAATGTGATTGTTATGTATTAGGGCGCCATCAAATAAGAGCAAATGCTCTTGGAATTTGAGTGGTACTTCCACCTCCTCGAAAGGAGTGTACGTTTCAGGAGGTTCCTCTACTTTGTAATAGTGGAAGTACTTTGTTACAGCATTTGCTGCTGGAAAATGTATCCATGAATAGTATACCTCTGTCTGCCGATATTCGTGTGCCTCGATTACGAATATGACTGTGCCACCTCTAGGTGTCAGTCCATTTTCTATAAGTTTTAAGGTTATAGATCTCCTTTTAATGACCGGAATGAGTGTTATATTCGGGTCTGCTGCTTGCATGGTAGCATCAGCATCTGCGAGTTCAGTTGCTAATCTAACTGCCTCTCTTTCATCATCACTCTCTGCCATTTTACAGACAGGATGGTATTATGTTTGTTTGCAGATCAGGTTTCTTTATGGAAACAGAGATTAGATGCACAATATTTTGGGACTGTTTTTATCCTTCAACGTTGACTATACCAAGAACCATACATAGGAGTTCCCTCCTGCGAGGTTTTGGAGGATATTACCTTTCACCCACTCCAGACGTCTTTGGAGTATAATGGGAAAAGGGGTCTGAGTGAGAAAGCACGACTGAGTTACTCTAAATGTCTTACGTTAGTTTTATCGCCCTTTCCAAACGCGTTGGGCGCCATGTAGTGTAGCTCCTATTTTCCCAATAGGCTCTGCGCATTGGAATAATACCTACAGCAGTAAAGGCCTAGACCAGACGTTAACTAGGTCTATTACTGTCGATACTAGACTTAATTTTTGGGTTTGCCAGCGTAGCTCAGAGTTCGCTAGAAACTTTCTCGAATGTTCAAGGAGGAATTAACTTCCCTGATTAGACAAGAAGGGATTTAGTTTCTGACAACCATAGAACATGACAACTTTGCTCTCCCCTAATCAAGAGTCAATCTCGAGAGTCGTGTGAGCACAAGGCAATTATTTTACTCAGTCAGTACGTGCATTCTTAGTCTCATCAGATTGTAGAGAAAAGGAAGAGACGGGCGTGTTCAATAAAAAGGTGTTATTTATTGATCAGTCTCTTTTCTCATACATGAGAAATGGATCGATATTATTGCAATACTTATAGTTAAGTAAAGTGCATACATTAAAAGCAATAGTATAAAATAATACTGTAAAAACATTGATATGGTTTCTGAGCCATATGATGTTTAAAATGATTAAAATATATTTACATACACATATACATTTGACTAAACGTACTCAACTGGTGTTTCTAAATACGCCTACCCCGTGTACCTGACCTAAGTCTAATGCGTGGGCGGGAATAGAAAGTTACAGTTTTAAGTTAAGTTTGTTTTTGCCAAGTGAATAACTAAAGAATTCTCTGTGAGGGGTTATTCAGTTCTGTACCTGGAAGTTAGGATGAATGAGGAATGGTATCTCTTTCTCTGCTCTCGATATTCCAGGCTGCCTGCGAGGGCTGCCCAGAAACGCCGGTGCTGGGTCTCTCGGCTTGAGATAGCAGCGCGTCTCTCAGCGCGTCAGGAAGGCGGGGCTGCTGCCAGCGGGGTCTGCTCTGCTTCTGGGCTTCGGCAAGTATGGCTGCTCCGTCTCGTCACCACGCGTGTGTTTGCATAGGGCAAGATCGGCAATATTTATACCTTAAAGGTGCCGAGATTGACGTAAGGATGGACATAGATACGTCAATAAAGATGTCATACGACTTGCTCGTTAGCACATTCTTTACTAAAGTTCTCTGTGAAATCAAAACAATGGCCGCACGGATTTTCCAGGTTGTCATAGGTTTGATTTGTTATGAGAACGTCGTATGCCTTATCAGGGGCTGGAGGAATGTCGCTTGTCTAATTAGATCTCAAGCGTTATGACCTAATCAGATAACACGTTCCTGTGCCGTAGTGTGACTGCGTCAGATAACGGTATCTGCATCATGGGGGCTGTTCTTGCCTCATGGGCTGACTGTTAGTTAACTTGATAGTTAGTTTAACCAGAATAGGGTCAGGAATAGGGGGATCGATTCAGAACCTATAGGAATACATGACACTCTAATATTTGACCTGGAATGGGCAACACCTTTCAGATTCTCTGAGCATGTGTTTGTCATGTATGATGGTTTTACTCCAATAAAAAAAGGCCTCTGAACCCAATATAGTCAATTGATAGTGTCCTATATTTTTATATAACTTGAAACACAAGGGGAGTTGAAGTTCTTCTGAGACTTAATGTGCATTCCAATAAGCACAGGCATCCATAAGTGACTTCCAAGAACATGTGCTGGTTGGAGATACTTGTAGGGCAACAAGACAGTATTCATTTTGAAATCATTAATTTATAGTCCCATTATTAAGGAATGGGTCTGCCTTCTCCCAGGGAGTTTTGAGAAACTTGTTTAAACTACAGCCTGGTGAGGAACTGCTGCTTTTCTCCCTTCAAGCATCTTCAGTGTAGTCCGATTTCTAACAAGATGGAAATGAAGGCGAGCAGGATGACACTATAAGTCTCTATTGATTCCTTGGTGATTCCAATACCTGTAGGTCCTTGCTCTTCCTTATTTACAAATATCCCACCCAATCATCATCTGAAACAGCAAATTCTGTGTTACAACCCTATATGTCTCAGAAACAGATGTAGGACCTATGTGTGGCAAATACCTATGCTCTTAGGTACGCAGGTAGGTCACATGCTTGTGGAGAGACACTCATGCATGACTCTGCAGTTCACACCAAACTATGGAGGTAGAGCAAGAGTGAAAACCACCAGAGTCATCACAAAGGTAATTGCTTTTATTGTCCTTGCTAAAGAACTTGGTCAGTTAGTAGATCTACGTCCTTGGCTGTTGACCAGACTAAACATCGCAATGGGAAAGTATCCTAGACAGTGTGATAGAGTATATTCACACAGAAACAATTTGCCTTAGTATTTCAAGTAAATGATGTGTGTAATCTTGAAGTGCCCAACTCTCATTAGTTTCTCTGGGTTCACTGAGATTCGGGGCCTTTATATGGTCTGAAAATTGTTAATGAAGTGTGATTAAATGTAGAGAATTAAAGCAATACAGCCAAGGCAGTGCCAATGTGAGCATCTCTTCTTTTATATTGGTAAGGAACTCTTAGATTAATGGAACCAATGTTAGGGCCACTTTACATTTGTTGGAACTAAACGTCTATGCAGGAGGCTGGAAAGACGCTGGCGCGCAGATTACTCGGTTGACAACAAAACCCGTTACCGAGAATCTATCAGCGAATACAAAACGCAAGTTAAATCAGCTCAGGCCGCATATTTCTCTGATAGAATAGTGATGGCCAAGTCCAAACCGAAGGAGATCTTTCACATCGTGAAACAGTTAACGAGGCCCCCCCCGCCTTACAGGCCGGAAAAACCACCACTCACTGCAATAATGTCGCGGAATTCTTCTTCCAAAAAGTAAACACCATCTACTCAGCCTTCCCCCCCCCCGGAACATATCGCCTCTCCTATCCAACCGAATAAACCCCCAGCACCATACCCCTCCCTTCCACCCCAATCCACCTTGACTCACTTTCCCTTATTGGACCTCACAACTCTGGAATCCTTAGCGAAGAGAGTCAAATCTGGATCCCCTGACGACCCTGCCCCCCAGATATAATAATGGCTGCCTCCCAGATCACCCTGCCTATAATCAGGGAGGTATTAAACACTTCAATCACCTCCAGCACCTTCCCGGTCGCCTGGAAACAGGCCAAGGTCAGAGCTCTACTAAAAAAGCCCAGCCTCAACTCAACTGACCTGGGCAATTATCGACCCATCTCCCTGCTCCCCTGGGTGAGCAAGATCCTAGAAAGACATGTTAATCACCATCTAGTTAACTTTCTGGAAAGCTTTAAATTACTGGATCCCACGCAGACGGGTTTCAGACCGAAACATGGGACCGAGACCGCCCTCCTCATGGTCACCGAGGAAGCTAGGAAAATCCTGGATCAAGGAGGGTCAGTGGCAGTGGTCCTCCTTGATCTAAGTGCAGCGTTCGATACGGTCTGCCACGACACCCTACTACACCGTATGTCCTCCGCCGGGATCAAGGACAAAGCCTGGCTGTGGTTCAAATCTTTTTTGGAAGACAGATCCTTCAGTGTTTTTGAAGGTGAGTCTGTCTCCTCCAGCAGACCCCTGAAGTGTGGAGTCCCCCAGGGCTCCTCTCTGAGCCCCGCACTATTCAACCTGTACATGAGGCCACTGGCTGATGTCGTCCGCCCTTTCGGGATTAAGATCATCTCATATGCGGACGACACGCAGCTGGTGGTCTCACTGGCGCAGGAGGACAACCGTCCTGCGTCAGGTGGGCTCAGAGAATGCCTAGAAGAGGTGAAGACCTGGATGTCCTCTTCATCTCTCAAGTTGAACGGGGACAAAACGGAGCTGATGCTCCTAGGCCCCCCTAATCTTCGCCTCCCCGACGCCCTCTGGCCCCCGTGCCTTGGCCCTCCACCAACTCCTAAAGATAACATCAAAAGCCTTGGAGTTTGGTTGGATAGCTCCCTCTCCTTCAACGTGCAGGCCACAAAACTGTCTGCCACCTGTTTTGGCATCATGAGGATGCTAAAGAAAATCTTCCCCCTCCTTCCCATGGAAGCCAAACAGGTGGCTATACAAGGGCTTATACAATCTCGCCTTGATTTTAATAATGTGCTCTACCTCGGCGCCCCAGAGTACACTCTGCGCAGGCTGCAAACAGTGCAGAACTGCGCAGCCCGTCTACTGCTGGAGATCCCTCGCAGACAATCAGTGAGGGCCGGACTGGTCAGCCTCCACTGGTTACCGGTCCGCCAGAGAATTCTATTTAAGGCAATGTGTATTGCCATCAAGCCTTCTGGGATACAGGCCCGAGTATTACTCGCGACCTAGTCACTCATTACATCCCCAACAGAAGTCTTCGCTCCAGCCAGACCTTTTTAGCAGTGACTCCCAGAATAAAAAAAATCCAGATCCGGCGGCAGATCCTTTGCCTATAACGCTTCCGGAACTTGGAACGCCCTTCCTCTGCACCTTAGGGCCAACCCCAATCTTGTGGTGTATTTACTATGGGTACTGTATCGATCCCCCTATTTCTGACCCTTGTCTGGTTAATAATTAACTAGCAGCCATTCAACTGCACAGAAACCCGTTATCTGATTAGCCACACAACGGCACAGAAGCCCGTTATCTGATTAGGTCATAGCGCATGCCATCTCATTAGGCAAGCACTATTCCTCCAGCCCCCTAATAGGCATACGGTGTTCTCAAAACAAATCAAACCTACCACGACCTGGGAAATCCCCACAGCCATTGTTTTGATTTAGCCGAGAACTTCAGTAAAGAATGTGCGAACGATCAGTTCGTATGACATCCTTATTGACGTATTTATGTCCATCCTTACGTCAATCCCGGCACCTTTCAGGTATAAATAATACCGACATTGCCTTAAGCAAACACACGAGGTGGTGACAAGATTGGAGCAGCGAGACTTGCCGAGGAGCCCAGCTGACAGCGAAGCCCACAGACGCTGCCCCTCCTTTCTGACGCGCTGAGAGAGAGAGACGCTGCCTTTTCTCCTGCCGAGAAATCCAGCTCCGGCGCTTCCAAGCAGCCCTCGCAGGCAGCTGGAATATCAAGACCTGAGATAGAGATACCAGCCCTCCAGCCTTCTAAACTCCCAGGTACTGAAGTGAATCATCCTTTGTAGAGAATTCTTGAAGCAGACCCTTGGCAAAGCAAACTTAACTTATATGCTACTTATCTACTCCCGCCACGTATTAGGCTTAGGTCAGGTACATTGGGGTAGGCGTAGTTAGAAGCACCAGTTGAGTACGATTAGTCAATGTATATATGTATGTATCTATTTTATCCATTTTAAGTATCATATGGCTAAGAAACCATATCAATGCTTTTACAGTATTATTTTATAATTCTGTTATTACTGTATGCACTTTACTTAACAATAAGTATTGCAATAATAGCGATTCATTTCTCTTGTATGAGAAAAGAGACTGATCAATAAATAACATCTTTTTATTGAACACGCCCGTCTCTTCCTTTTCTCTACAATCTGGTGAAACTAAGAATGCACTGAACTGACTGAGTAAAATAAGTTGTCTTTTGTTTTCACACGACTCTAGGGATACACTCTTGATTAGGGGAGAGCAAAGTTGTCATGTTCTATGGTTGTCAGAAACTAAATCCCTTCTTGTCTATCCAGGGAAGTTAAACTCCTCCTTGCCTATTCGAGAAAGTTTCTAGTGAACTCTGAGCTAGCTGGCACAAACATTAAACTTTAAGTCTAATATCGTCAGTAGAAGACCTAGTTAACCTCTGTCCTACGTCTATACTATTGAAGATATTATTCCAATGCGCAGAGCCTATTGGGATGATAGGAACTACACTACATGGCGCCCAACGTGTTTGGATGGGCGATAAATCTAACGTAAGACATTAGAGTAACTCAGTCGTGCTTTTTCACACAGACCCCTTTTCCCCATAATACTCCAAAGACGTCTGGAGTGGGTGAAAGGTTAAATCCGCCAAACTTAGTAGGAGGAGAATCCTATGTATGGTTCTTGGTTTCTTCAACGTTGAAGGATACACTGTTCCAAAATATTGTGCATCTAATCTTTGTTTCCATAGAAACCTGATCTGCAAATAAACAAAATCTTCTTGACAGTAGAATGTCAGAAACTGAAGAAGAAAGGGAGACAGCTAGAATAGCAGCTGAACTCATAGCAGCTGACAATACTCTGCTGCAAACTGACCCGGAGGCAATACTCATCCCGGTCAACATAAGGAAATCTATAACTTTAAAACTTATAGAAAATGGGCTGACACCGAGAGGTGGTACAGTCATATTCGTAATCGAGGCACACGAATATCGGCAGACAGAGGTATTCTATTCATGGATAAACTTTCCAGCAGCAAACGCTGTAACAAAGGACTTCCACTATTACAAAATAGAGGAACCTCCAAATGAGTACACTCCTTTCGAGGAGGTGGAAATACCACTCAAATACCAAGAGCACCTGCTCTGGTTTAATGGCGCCCTAAAACATAATAATCACATCACCAGGCTCGGTCCACTAGGTAGACCAGGAGCAACGTGGCCGGTCCTATACGGATACACACCACATCCAGACATTGAAGAAATGTCTACACCAGATCTTTTAGCACAGCTAAAACAACTAATTAAAATACACAGACAATTAGTCCAATATTTAATGCGGACTTCAACAGTCCTACCTACTATTAAAATTCCACAGCTGATCCCTCACCAGGGGAACACAAATAAAATTACACCACAGAACATACAGTCCTGTCTAGGTAAAGTACCCGCAAAACGGGAACAAATTCCATTCTGGTTAGCATAAAAAATCACTCAAATAGAGGCGGTATTTCCAGATACCACCCCGGTTGAGAAACACAGGATTCTGACTATCTGTCTTCCAATGGGAATCGCACCACATGTGGAGGACTGTGACACTTGGGGTACAGTCTTTGCTTCCATTTACACAAAAACACATGGTGTTCCATCCATGTCAGTAATACCAGATGTGCTAAAACAAATTCAAGATGAATACGGTCCAGAACCTGCTTTAACTCTTGGTATGAAATTACTAAAAGACTTCAAGCAGGTCTCGGCAATATTACTAGCCAATATAAAGGGAGAAGCAGCAAATGTGGCGATCCGCCAGAGGTTAAAAGAGACAGATATAGCAGACCAACCATTTGAGATTGCCAGAATCATAGAAAAATCCTATGAAGAACTAGGAAGAGATAGTTTGGGTGGAAAACCGGTGAAACCCCAACTAATTGAAAAACCTGAAAAAGTATTTATTAAAAATAAACTAAACACTCAAAAAAAGAACTGGGATGGAAATAAACAATCCACTCCTAAAGAAAAAAGATTCCAGTCCAGAGGAAGGTCTCCTCGGCGGAGAGAAAGATCTCCGGACCAAGGACACAAGTCTCCCCAGAGGGAGCCCTCTGAGAAAAAATACAACCTTAGAAATAGGGATAATCTGAAGAAACCTGATAGATATCAAGATATTGATACACGTCCCTCTCAATCTTTTCAGACTTCCTTGCAGAAATCGGAAAGAAGAGGACGATCAGAACACAGGGAAGAGCACGTCAAGTCCAAAGACAAGGAACCTGCTCATCAAAATAAAAAATTACAGTTTCCAAAAAAGCAGGTAGCCAGTATTAAAGTAATCAACCATGCCGAGAATACTGAGGACACAGCTGAAAAACGGAGAATGGGCTCAGACAATGCTAGACAGCGCAGCAGAAGTGAGCCTAGCTCGCAAGATCCTTATGAATCATCTGGAGACAGTGGACACGAATGAATACATTCAGGTGGAAACTGCAGATACCAGAGTTAGCAAACCTCATAAAATATATGAAATAACATTGCGTATAGAGGGGGATAAGACTAGGAAAATAAGGGGTCTCTTTTGGGATAATCTCTCCAAAGGCTATGATATCCTTCTAGCTGAAAGAGACTGGCCACCAGAGTTTGTCAGGGAGTGCCCTCATGGCGAAGAAATAATTATGCCTGACTTCTCAAATCATAGTCCAATTCATAAAAAATATACACTTGCAAGGAAATGGGCAGTAGCCCAAGCTCCTGCATTATATAAAAACCATGTGGGATGGGATGAGGACTCTCCTCCTCACAAAATCCAGTTAAAATCACAACCTACTGCTCAGAGGCAGTATCCAATTAAGCAAGAAGCTAAAAAACGGGTAAAAGAGATCCTAGATCAACTTGAATACCAGGGGGTGATTGAAACTTGCACCTCACAAATGAATAATCCTTTGTTTCCTGTCTCCAAACCAGACAATTCATATCGTCTTGTTTTGGACTACAGACACCTTAACTCATGTTGCAAAACTTTTGCAGTACAAAACTCGCATAGTGCTGCACTAATGAATAACATAGTGCGCAAAAAATACAAAACAACATTAGACATCTCTAATGGATTCTTCTGTCAAAATATAGCACCAGAAAGCAGATATTTGACCGCGTTCTCAATAAATGGCGCGCAAAAAAAATTCTGTCGTTTGCCCCAGGGGTTCAAGAACAGCCCAGGATTATTCTCAGCAAGAGTAACAGAGTTACTACAAATATATGATGATGAGGCATTATCTTATGTCGATGACATCTATCTAACAGATGATGACTTGGATACTCACTTGAAGAGAGTGAACACCATAATACTTGTGTTCGCAGCAGAGGGTTACAAATTCAACTTTAAAACGTCAAGAATTGCCCATCTAACTGTCCTGTTTTTAGGATATGAACTATCAAGTGAAGGCAAAAGCCTGGCTGACAATTTCCTAGAGAAATGTGCTGTAATTCAAGCACCTAGAACACTAAAAAACTAACAATCAATTCTAGGTTTCCTAAATTTCGGAAGAACTTACATTATAAATTATGCAGAGAGAGTTAAACCTCTCTATGACCTTATAAAACCAGATTTTAAAAGAATCAATTGGACTCAAAAACACACAGAAATTTTGAGATCTTTACAAACAGATATGTTAGTCAAAACAAAATTATAAACACGTGACAACACACGCAACTTTGTGATTCGAGTCATCCCAGGAAGATGCGGATTCACATACCTGACCTCTAATGAGGGAGAGAAGGTACCAATAGCATACAAATCACACTTGTACACAAAAGCTGAAATGAAATTTAGCCCAACGGAAAAAATTCTAACCGCGGTACAGACTGCAGTAGCAAAAGAACGAGCCCTAGCACAAGGTAAACGAATAATCATCGTTACACCGATACCAGCCCTGGAGGCGGTAACAAAGGCAAGCATTCCGAATGCTAAAGCACTCCATCCGAGATGGATACAATGGGCTAATTCTCTTGCTGCAACAGACGTGGCATACGAATTTGATCCCAACTTAAAAACACAAGAGTTTCTCCAATATGAATTCGAATGTCCTCCGCCGACCGAGATTCTGCCTTTAGAACATTACGGCTGTATAATATATACAGACGGATCAGCACAACCCGCAGTGGGGGGTAAGCAAGCTTACAGTGCTGCGTGCGCGATTGTAAAAGGTCGCTGGCACGAAAGAAAATTAAAACCAGTGGTCACTAAAACGCAATCTCTAGGAGATTGTACAGCTCAGCGAGCTGAACTACTAGCATTCAAGATGGCGCTTGAAAATACCGATCGAGAATTCCCCACACTCATAGTGTGCGATTCATATTATTGCATCCAATCTTACAATGAATACTTGCAGATCTGGGTTCAGAACGGTTTTAGAGATGCAAAAGGTGGCACAATCAAGCATAAAATGCTTTGGGAACAAGTAGTTATTTTGCAAAAGTAACTACAAAAGACTCACGTGATACATACACTGAGTCATCAACGTGATGGCGTTCACGTTGCAGGGAATTCATTGGCTGATGAGGCCGCGAAGGCAGCTGTGCAAACGGCTTCCGTAGCTGCCATCACCAGGTCAAAAATAAAAAATAGACAGCAAAATATTACAAGCTGTCAGCGCTACAGTAAAAGATGCGATAGAAACACTCCCAAAAGGTTTTCCAGTAAAGTACTCATACATTACTGATGCAAATAATGTCCCGTTTGCTCGAATCCCTGGAGTGGGGGATAGGGCAATTCCAAACATGGAACATAGGTTAGGACTCATTATAGCGGCACACGAAGGGCTTGCTTCTGTACATGCTGGCGTTTCAGCGACAGTATCATTATTAAAACAGAGATACTGGTGGCCACAAATGCGACGACAAACAAGGAACTATGTTCTAGAATGTGAAATATGTCAAAGAATGAAAGTGTCAACAGTGAAACGACCAGCACAGACGCACCTTCTAATCTCAGATAAACCATTAGCCTGTGTTTACCTGGACCACTGTGGTCCCTTACAAAGGGATGGTAACTATAAATATATCTTGGTCGCAGTGGATTCATGCACGAGATTCATATGGATGTGGCCCCAGCGATCGGCTGACGCCAGAACTGTTATAAAAGATTTGTGAGTCTTTATCGGCACATACGCAATTGGCATGCTACATTCTGATCAGGGTCCTGCTTTTAGCTCTCGAGCATATAAGGAGGCCATGACCAGCATGGGCATTGCATTGCGGTATTCTTGTCCATTTCATCCTGAGGGAAACGGAATCGTAGAAAGAAAAAACCGTGACATAAAGCAATCTATAACAGCAAAGCTATTAGGTTCGGTAGCTGGGTGGGTCAAACATTTAATAAGTGTCCAACGTAGTCTAAATAACCTGCCAAGAAATTCTCTGAAAGGACTCAGTCCGTACGAACTATTGTTTGGGACTAGAATGTTAATCCAGGACTTAGATAGTCAGACTTCAGTGGTTAAAGAAAAATGCTTTGATATCAAAGATCGCTTGGCTATTTTACAGGACTTAAATGAAACAAGAAAAGACCTGAGCAACATAAAGTTGAAACAGCAGCTTGCAACCACTGAAGAAAAACCACCTGTCCCAGCAAGGCCTGTCTGGATTCCAAAAGTCGGGGATCTAGTCATAGAAAAGATCGCGGTAAAGAAGGAATTTGGGCCTTCTTACAGAAAAGCAGTTCCTGTCTTGTCTATCAACGGGACAAGATCAGTAGTACTACCGCCCCTTGCTGGTAAAAAGGAGAACCGAGTCATATCCATCGACCTGGTTAAACCACAATCATGTGGCCGATAACAAATAGTAGGCCAAGTGGACTCCCAAGAAGTAGCAGAACACCAAAGTTTGCTACATCCACAGAGGTTCAATCTGAAAGACTGATCACATTTGGAAAATCTACAGTGAAACAACAAGGACTATGCAACAAAGCAATGGAACTTGAACCTCTTAAAACCCAAATCAAAGCTTTTCATCAAGAAACAACAACCTACGATGATGTAACTACAGATTCTTCTAATGAAACAAAGCAAAAGCCAAAAACAAGAAGTAATCCAGAAGCAATTGGAACAATTGACAGAACGGCATCCGGCTACTTCATCAACTTCGATGATTCTTCAGAAGAACACAGCGAACCAGAAGTACAGCCATCAACAAAAACTTTTAAAGACAAAGCAAAGGAACTTTTTCAGCAACTAAAGAGAACCTATCTGACTTCTCCATGGATTGAAATTTGGGTGACATTAGGTGCATTTGTCCTCATACTTTGGCTCATCATGGTACTATGCTTGGGACATTTCATTGAGGGAAAATGTGCTAAAATGGACACAGCAAGCCAGAAAATCAACTTGGTCCTTAAACCACACACATCTTCACATGTCAAGAAAAGAGAACTTTCTTCAGTGAACTTCACAGCCAATCCTATACCAGGCGGTGTAGCATGGGACAATACTGATTATGAAATCTATGGCCCGGTTGAAATCCTGAAGTATCCACACCAATTTAAGATCTCGTTAAGTGACTTTGTAAAACCAAGCACATTTGCTGATGATTGGGACTTTGAAAGTATTAATGATATGATATCTGACCTAGTAATGTCTGCTAAGTTTACAGAACATGATTATTTACAGGGTTCATCTAATTATGATCAAATGTTCTGCTATAACCACTATGGTAACCATTATCTCCATAAATCTGCACAACCTAGAAATGTTTTAAATTATAACCAATGGGAACATTGTGCTACTCCACCAAAGGGTAGTTCCAAAACATTTTTTGATAAATATTCATACTTTTCAGGGTTTAATACAAGTAATGCAGAAACATTTTATTTCAAATTGTCAAATAAGACAGGTATGAAAACCATGCTTACAAACACAAAATTGATATATTCAGATTCATTTTTTGAGCAAATGAATACATTTGTTTTTGATTTCTGGAACAGTAACATTGAAACAAAAACTGTTTGGGGGTACAAAAGATTGGCAAGTACAAGGTATAGAATCATTGTTCAGAGCCTGCATGATCCCAGAACAAATTATATTTTTGAATGACACTATTCAACAAACTACCTGTCTTGGCTTAGCCAAAATCAAAGACTTAAACAAACCGTCTATTCCAAAGCCAACAACGAATAGTAATAACTCTATAGAGGTTGAGATAGACGTAACCCATATTTTAAACCAAAACAGAACACATCCTGATTGGAAACAATGGTTGATCTGGCCCACAGACACAAATAACTGTCAAGACAGATCCCTGAACAAAATACAGGGGTTCAAATTGACCAGGCCAGACCCTAGATATTCCCAAAGACAACATCCAGGGATAATAACTACTTACAGTGTGGGCAAGCTCTGCCTTCAATGGCTACAAACATCCACACTGGCAGAAATTAAGCAACAACTAACTTTACTTCAAGAAGGTGCTGACTTGCGTGATTTTATTATGGGACCACGCAAACAGCGTCAAAAACGTTTCATAGCGGCCTCTATATATGCAGCTTACAATGAAGTTTGGAAAGTAACTCAAATTGAGACAGCAGAAAAAATACAGGAAATTGACCGTATTAATTTGGAAAAATCACTTTCTGTTGTGGACAATGGGTTAATGACTCTGTCCTTCAGAATATATTCACTGGACAGTATTGTATCTTCAGCAATCGATATAATATCGCAAGACTTACTGATGTTACAACACGGTCAGTCCCAATTGCGTTCTATTGTACAACTTGGCTGGACGTTACAAAATCTGCGTTCAGGCTATGTGCCTTGGCGTTTAATCAACACAACGTCACTATTTAATATCTTTAACCTTACTGATAAACAAATCAGTTTGGCACAGAAGGGCGCTGACTATACAATTCTGAGCATTGAAAAACTTGAGAGATTACCATTGACAATGTCAGAACGACCTGTCATTGAATGGATAATACACGGGATAATAAATATTCCGATAACGACTTTCCAGTTTCAATACTGCCAAAAATATATACAGGCAGGCCAGTATGAAAGGTTGGGTAAAGGATACATTAAGTCAACATGGAACTTGCCCTATACACACACATGTGTTAGTAATAAAGGACAAAGTGTGTTCCTTAGTGGCAATAATTGTGAAAGGTCACTAAGCGGTACACTTCTGTGTCAGGGTATTAGTTTGCATGGAGCTTGTGAAGGGAACTCAAATAACCTTTCATGTCACCAGCTAGGCACACCTGCAACACAAATAGAACCATTCTTTAAGAGACTCTCGAACGGGAGTTACATTCTAATTGTAGATCGCAGATGTTGCAGTCTGCTGCCCGGAAAACCTTATCTCATAACCGTGACTACGAAGGTCATGTGCTGTGAACGAGTATTGTACCCGAACGATGCCCGAGACAGGGAGGCAAGGTTGTGGCCCAGTTTGAAGATTTCTTCTATTCGAATTGATACTTTAAGCAGAATGAAGACAGTGCTCCTACAGACGCCAACCATGTTAACGTCATCAAAAGAAACGTATGATCTCCAAGTTGCAAGGACAACTGCTGAGATTCATTCACTGTTATCAACCAATTCCCCCATACATTTCGCAGAAATACTGAGCGAAATCTTAAATATTTCTGATACAAGCGGAATCGCGAGTGTATTTAAGACAGTGTTTTCGGGAGCTTTAACCCCATTCAAAGCCATCCTGGGTATTTTTCCTGATTTTGTCCATTCCATCTTTGGCGGACTTCCTCTCCTTTTGGAACTAGTGGCAGGCATCCTATTTTTGATCCTGTTACTACGCTATGGCAAACCACGTCACAGACAAGACACCAGCGATAATGGAAGAAACAATCCGAGCTATTGGCTACTGGGACCGCATAACTAAAGTCCTTGGACTAGCAAGGCTACGAGATTTAAACATGACTTGGTTTCTTTCATTCAGACCGATGTGGCAAAGTTGTGTTATGCCTGTATTAAGGTGCTTGCTATGCGGCGAAGAATGCGTGTTGGACACCTGTCTGACACTACAATCGGATGTGCCAATGGACGCAGAGACTTTGTTGGGTCCGGTAACGGCTCATGCATTGTGCTGTCCCCAGCGGCTACCAATCCTGATGACGGCATTCGTGGAGACTTCACCACTACGATTGAAGAGTTGTGAAGTACAAGATGAAAGCAGCATCGATCAGGTACAACCTTCTGTCAGCTATGCTGAACAAAACATCTATGAAGGCTATCATGCTCATGAATGCATGTTACAAAATTTATCCGAGTTAGTGGAACTTTCGCAAGAAGCAGTTGACAGTTTTTTCGAAAGTCTCAACAATATGATGTTTTCACCAGAGCAGAAAGAATGACTTTGAACAAACTAGCACACGGCGTTCCCTACACCCTGTATTTGGCCTTCAACTTTGAAAATACAGCAAAAGAAATTTTCTCACCAGTTTTTACAGAGAGCGAGACATTTTTTCCCCTTCCATTCCAAAATATTTACGATTTTTTGGGACACTTATCTTCTGCTTAAAGTAAAACTATTCTTAGAGAACAAAATTTCTATCTTTAGCTACTCAAGAGACATTAGCTACCCTCTAGCATGTTCATCGGTAATTATGATTTTTGTGATGAGATGGTCTCGACTTTTTCTTCTGTATTAAGAGCCATTTCATGTGTAATTTCCGCATTTCATTCATGCTGATTTCAAAATATGCGTTTAGATTTAGATTTATTATGCTGCTTGAAGTGCATATAGTGACTATACTCATCTTTTCGTGTATTTCCCATTTTGCAATTTCAAAATGCATTTGATTGTATTTTGGGGTGGTTCGGTATACACATGCACTACTAGTATGTTTACTATGCCTAGACTTGTAAATATGGACATAGATTACGTGGAGTGGGTGTGGTGTATTTACTATGGGTACTGTATCGATCCCCCTATTTCTGACCCTTGTCTGGTTAATAATTAACTAGCAGCCATTCAACTGCACAGAAACCCGTTATCTGATTAGCCACACAACGGCACAGAAGCCCGTTATCTGATTAGGTCATAGCGCATGCCATCTCATTAGGCAACGATACAGAAAAGGGGGTGGTGATGAACAGAGTGTCTGAATTAAGCAGACCACTCTTACCCAGTCCAAAGATCAGGGCTTGATCGATCACCGTTATTTATCTCACTGCCCCATCCCAGCTCAGAACCTGGCTATATGCAAATTAGTCTGTCCCTGGCCCAGTGCATCATGGGAACAGGGCAGACCAAACTACCAAGCCAATTCTTCACCAGAAAGGAGACAAGCTACCGGGGACCGGTTTCTGGCATTTCAGCCTCTTCGGCCCGGCTTGCTTGAATCCTGATGGAGCAGTGAGAAAGGGACTCATGTCTGAGTATACCCTGCCACACCTATAGTGGCCAAAAACGATACAGAAAAGGGGGTGGTGATGAACAGAGTGTCTGAATTAAGCAGACCACTCTTACCCAGTCCAAAGATCAGGGCTTGATCCATCACCGTTATTTATCTCACTGCCCCATCCCAGCTCAGAACCTGGCTATATGCAAATTAGTCTGTCCCTGGCCCAGTGCATCATGGGAACAGGGCAGACCAAACTACCAAGCCAATTCTTCACCAGAAAGGAGACAAGCTACCGGGGACCGGTTTCTGGCATTTCAGCCTCTTCGGCCCGGCTTGCTTGAATCCTGATGGAGCAGTGAGAAAGGGACTCATGTCGGAGTATACCCTGCCACACCTATAGTGGCCAAAAACGATACAGAAAAGGGGGTGGTGATGAACAGAGTGTCTGAATTAAGCAGACCACTCTTACCCAGTCCAAAGATCAGGGCTTGATCCATCACCGTTATTTATCTCACTGCTCCATCCCAGCTCAGAACCTGGCTATATGCAAATTAGTCTGTCCCTGGCCCAGTGCATCATGGGAACAGGGCAGACCAAACTACCAAGCCAATTCTTCACCAGAAAGGAGACAAGCTACCGGGGACCGGTTTCTGGCATTTCAGCCTCTTCGGCCCGGCTTGCTTGAATCCTGATGGAGCAGTGAGAAAGAGACTCATATAGCCAGGTTCTGAACTGGGATGGTGCAGTGAGCTAAAAAAACGGTGTTGGATCTAGCCCTGATCTCTTGACTGGGTGAGAGTATTCTGCTTAATTCAGAAACTCTGTCCATCACCACCCCTTGTTGTTAAATATTTTGTCCACCCTAAGCGTGGAAGGGTATACTCAGATGTGAGTCCCTTGCTCATTGCACCATCGGGGTTCAAGCAAGCCGGGCCGACGAAGGCTGAAATGCCAGAAACCGGTCCCCGGAAGCTTGTTTCCTTCCCAGTGTAAGAATTGGCTTGGTAGTTTGGTTTGCCCTGTTCCCATCATGCACTGGGACAGGAACAGACTAATTTGCATATAGCCAGGTTCTGAACTGGGATGGTGCAGTGAGCTAAAAAACGGTGTTGGATCTAGCCCTGATCTCTTGACTGGGTGAGAGTATTCTGCTTAATTCAGAAACTCTGTCCATCACCACCCCTTGTTGTTAAATATTTTGTCCACCCTAAGCGTGGAAGGGTATACTCAGATGTGAGTCCCTTGCTCATTGCACCATCGGGGTTCAAGCAAGCCGGGCCGACGAAGGCTGAAATGCCAGAAACCGGTCCCCGGAAGCTTGTTTCCTTCCCAGTGTAAGAATTGGCTTGGTAGTTTGGTTTGCCCTGTTCCCATCATGCACTGGGACAGGAACAGACTAATTTGCATATAGCCAGGTTCTGAACTGGGATGGTGCAGTGAGCTAAAAACGGTGTTGGATCTAGCCCTGATCTCTTGACTGGGTGAGAGTATTCTGCTTAATTCAGAAACTCTGTCCATCACCACCCCTTGTTGTTAAATATTTTGTCCACCCTAAGCGTGGAAGGGTATACTCAGATGTGAGTCCCTTGCTCATTGCACCATCGGGGTTCAAGCAAGCCGGGCCGACGAAGGCTGAAATGCCAGAAACCGGTCCCCGGAAGCTTGTTTCCTTCCCAGTGTAAGAATTGGCTTGGTAGTTTGGTTTGCCCTGTTCCCATCATGCACTGGGACAGGAACAGACTAATTTGCATATAGCCAGGTTCTGAACTGGGATGGTGCAGTGAGCTAAAAAACGGTGTTGGATCTAGCCCTGATCTCTTGACTGGGTGAGAGTATTCTGCTTAATTCAGAAACTCTGTCCATCACCACCCCTTGTTGTTAAATATTTTGTCCACCCTAAGCGTGGAAGGGTATACTCCGATGTGAGTCCCTTGCTCATTGCACCATCGGGGTTCAAGCAAGCCGGGCCGACGAAGGCTGAAATGCCAGAAACCGGTCCCCGGAAGCTTGTTTCCTTCCCAGTGTAAGAATTGGCTTGGTAGTTTGGTTTGCCCTGTTCCCATCATGCACTGGGACAGGAACAGACTAATTTGCATATAGCCAGGTTCTGAACTGGGATGGTGCAGTGAGCTAAAAAACGGTGTTGGATCTAGCCCTGATCTCTTGACTGGGTGAGAGTATTCTGCTTAATTCAGAAACTCTGTCCATCACCACCCCTTGTTGTTAAATATTTTGTCCACCCTAAGCGTGGAAGGGTATACTCAGATGTGAGTCCCTTGCTCATTGCACCATCGGGGTTCAAGCAAGCCGGGCCGACGAAGGCTGAAATGCCAGAAACCGGTCCCCGGAAGCTTGTTTCCTTCCCAGTGTAAGAATTGGCTTGGTAGTTTGGTTTGCCCTGTTCCCATCATGCACTGGGACAGGAACAGACTAATTTGCATATAGCCAGGTTCTGAACTGGGATGGTGCAGTGAGCTAAAAAACGGTGTTGGATCTAGCCCTGATCTCTTGACTGGGTGAGAGTATTCTGCTTAATTCAGAAACTCTGTCCATCACCACCCCTTGTTGTTAAATATTTTGTCCACCCTAAGCGTGGAAGGGTATACTCAGATGTGAGTCCCTTGCTCATTGCACCATCGGGGTTCAAGCAAGCCGGGCCGACGAAGGCTGAAATGCCAGAAACCGGTCCCCGGAAGCTTGTTTCCTTCCCAGTGTAAGAATTGGCTTGGTAGTTTGGTTTGCCCTGTTCCCATCATGCACTGGGACAGGAACAGACTAATTTGCATATAGCCACGTTCTGAACTGGGATGGTGCAGTGAGCTAAAAAACGGTGTTGGATCTAGCCCTGATCTCTTGACTGGGTGAGAGTATTCTGCTTAATTCAGAAACTCTGTCCATCACCACCCCTTGTTGTTAAATATTTTGTCCACCCTAAGCGTGGAAGGGTATACTCAGATGTGAGTCCCTTGCTCATTGCACCATCGGGGTTCAAGCAAGCCGGGCCGACGAAGGCTGAAATGCCAGAAACCGGTCCCCGGAAGCTTGTTTCCTTCCCAGTGTAAGAATTGGCTTGGTAGTTTGGTTTGCCCTGTTCCCATCATGCACTGGGACAGGAACAGACTAATTTGCATATAGCCAGGTTCTGAACTGGGATGGTGCAGTGAGCTAAAAAACGGTGTTGGATCTAGCCCTGATCTCTTGACTGGGTGAGAGTATTCTGCTTAATTCAGAAACTCTGTCCATCACCACCCCTTGTTGTTAAATATTTTGTCCACCCTAAGCGTGGAAGGGTATACTCAGATGTGAGTCCCTTGCTCATTGCACCATCGGGGTTCAAGCAAGCCGGGCCGATGAAGGCTGAAATGCCAGAAACCGGTCCCCGGAAGCTTGTTTCCTTCCCAGTGTAAGAATTGGCTTGGTAGTTTGGTTTGCCCTGTTCCCCTCATGCACTGGGACAGGAACAGACTAATTTGCATGTAGCCAGGTTCTGAACTGGGATGGTGCAGTGAGCTAAAAAACGGTGTTGGATCTAGCCCTGATCTCTTGACTGGGTGAGAGTATTCTGCTTAATTCAGAAACTCTGTCCATCACCACCCCTTGTTGTTAAATATTTTGTCCACCCTAAGCGTGGAAGGGTATACTCAGATGTGAGTCCCTTGCTCATTGCACCATCGGGGTTCAAGCAAGCCGGGCCGACGAAGGCTGAAATGCCAGAAACCGGTCCCCGGAAGCTTGTTTCCTTCCCAGTGTAAGAATTGGCTTGGTAGTTTGGTTTGCCCTGTTCCCATCATGCACTGGGACAGGAACAGACTAATTTGCATATAGCCAGGTTCTGAACTGGGATGGTGCAGTGAGCTAAAAAACGGTGTTGGATCTAGCCCTGATCTCTTGACTGGGTGAGAGTATTCTGCTTAATTCAGAAACTCTGTCCATCACCACCCCTTGTTGTTAAATATTTTGTCCACCCTAAGCGTGGAAGGGTATACTCAGATGTGAGTCCCTTGCTCATTGCACCATCGGGGTTCAAGCAAGCCGGGCCGACGAAGGCTGAAATGCCAGAAACCGGTCCCCGGAAGCTTGTTTCCTTCCCAGTGTAAGAATTGGCTTGGTAGTTTGGTTTGCCCTGTTCCCATCATGCACTGGGACAGGAACAGACTAATTTGCATATAGCCAGGTTCTGAACTGGGATGGTGCAGTGAGCTAAAAAACGGTGTTGGATCTAGCCCTGATCTCTTGACTGGGTGAGAGTATTCTGCTTAATTCAGAAACTCTGTCCATCACCACCCCTTGTTGTTAAATATCTCATTAGGCAAGCACTATTCCTCCAGCCCCCTAATAGGCATACGGTGTTCTCAAAACAAATCAAACCTACCACGACCTGGGAAATCCCCACAGCCATTGTTTTGATTTAGCCGAGAACTTCAGTAAAGAATGTGCGAACGATCAGTTCGTATAACATCCTTATTGACGTATTTATGTCCATCCTTACGTCAATCCCGGCACCTTTCAGGTATAAATAATACCGACATTGC
The DNA here is from genome assembly GCF_964261635.1 of Lissotriton helveticus. Classification (NCBI taxonomy): domain Eukaryota; kingdom Metazoa; phylum Chordata; class Amphibia; order Caudata; family Salamandridae; genus Lissotriton; species Lissotriton helveticus. The sequence continues at coordinate 512,001,193 of NC_136070.1, read as the reverse complement.
CTTAAGCAAGCACACGAGGTGGTGCCAAGATTGGAGCAGCGAGACTTGCCGAGGAGCCCAGCTGACAGCGAAGCCCACAGACGCTGCCCCTCCTTTCTGACACGCTGAGAGAGAGAGACGCTGCCTTTTCTCCTGCCGAGAAATCCAGCTCCGGCGCTTCCAAGCAGCCCTCGCAGGCAGCTGGAATATCAAGACCTGAGATAGAGATACCAGCCCTCCAGCCTTCTAAACTCCCAGGTACTGAACTAAATCATCCTTTGTAGAGAATTCTTGAAGCAGACCCTTGGCAAAGCAAACTTAACTTAAACTGCTACTTATCTACTCCCGCCACGTGTTAGGCTTAGGTCAGGTACATTGGGGTAGGCGTAGTTAGAAGCACCAGTTGAGTACGATTAGTCAATGTATATATGTATGTATCTATTTTATCCATTTTAAGTATCATATGGCTAAGAAACCATATCAATGCTTTTACAGTATTATTTTATAATTCTGTTATTACTGTATGCACTTTACTTAACAATAAGTATTGCAATAATAGCGATTCATTTCTCTTGTATGAGAAAAGAGACTGATCAATAAATAACATCTTTTTATTGAACACGCCCGTCTCTTCCTTTTCTCTACAATCTGGTGAAACTAAGAATGCACTGAACTGACTGAGTAAAATAAGTTGTCTTTTGTTTTCACACGACTCTAGGGATACACTCTTGATTAGGGGAGAGCAAAGTTGTCATGTTCTATGGTTGTCAGAAACTAAATCCCTTCTTGTCTATCCAGGGAAGTTAAACTCCTCCTTGCCTATTCGAGAAAGTTTCTAGTGAACTCTGAGCTAGCTGGCACAAACATTAAACTTTAAGTCTAATATCGTCAGTAGAAGACCTAGTTAACCTCTGTCCTACGTCTATACTATTGAAGATATTATTCCAATGCGCAGAGCCTATTGGGATGATAGGAACTACACTACAATCTCACTACGTTCCGCAAGCAGCTTAAAACCTTCCTTTTCAACTCACTGTTTTAGACTCCCCCCCCCCCCCCCCCCCCCCTCTGTTTCGCGGGTAGGTTCTGGTTATTGCTAGCGCTTGGACGCCTCAGGGCAGCAATTCGCGCTCTACAAATCCACATCATAATCATAATATTTCTCATGCAGTTGCTTACCGATTTTTATTTTCTCCTTTCTACTGGTAATTATACCATAGTTGTTATATATGAGGGAAGAGGCAAGTTTTTAGTGCTTTACGGATTAAAAGATGGGTGCAAATCACTGTTATATTTGAAGGCAGAGAGTTCCATGCCTCTACTGTTTCGACTGAGAAGGGGGTTTTCCAATACAAGATTTATTGAAGGAAAGGACAGATGGGAGCGGACCATGCCTAAATCCAATAATTTCCGATTAGTTGTAGTTACAAAGTTTTGATGAAGCAAGTGGGGAACTGAGTGTGAGAAGTTGGCCTGGTATATGATGCTCACTAGTTCTAGTGATCACCTTGTACCATGCCAAGCAACCCCCTTGGTGCAGGTTGTAAAGTCAACCTTATAGACAAGCTATCCTAGGGGTAGCATGGACTAAGCAGTCTTAGGCTAAACTCTGTAAAGGCATGTGAAGCAAGCTGTTTTACCATACACAATCCCTTGAATACCAAATGAAAGGACACCACACAGATATATATTGAAAATATATATAGATTTATTTCTACAAATAACCCTGATACTCTTTATGAGCACAGAAGCAAATGCGTTAAAACAAAACACAGTTTAAATATACAAAAGTTGCACAATTATGGATGATCCCTAGGGGCCACCTAAACCATATACTAAAATAGTGGTATAAGAACCACTATGGGGAAAGTGAAGAGGCCTGGGGAATCGCTGGAGCTGTTCATGAAGAAGTCGGGAAAGGCCCGCGGGACTCGGGTGCAGTGCGGAAAGTGCACGCATTACCAATGCAATGTCAAAGGTGCGTAAAAGTTACAAAGTTAGTTATTAAGGAACCTTCCGAGTGACCTAGAAGAATGAAACTTTAGACACAGACACTAGAGGTGTATACCAGTGTGGGAATACCGGCGTTGCTGAGTTACCTCACCCACAGGAAGCGGGTGCACAGGGTCGAAGTAGTGTCGGGTTTCGTCACGCAGGTCGATGGTGCTTGGAGCTGAAGATGCTGCAGGCGGCTCGATGTGAAGAGTTCCGGTGGATCCAAGGGTGGATCTGAAGAGGTGAAGACCTGAAAGCAGAGGGGACAATGTTCAAAGTCACTAGCCAGTGACTACCGTGGAACCAGGAAGGAACCAGGCGATGTCGGGTGCAAACAGGTGATGTCGTGAAGATTGTCTCTGCAGCCACGTGGACACGAAGAGGTCAAGGACGTCCAGGAGTCGGTCACGAGCTGTCCCACGTAGGCTCTCGCTTATGGCGGTGTCGGCAACTTGATTGGAGCAAGCAGGCCTTGGCTAAAGCAAGCCACGCAGGAAGTGATTCAAGCTTCTCACTCGGACCAGCAAGGTCAGAGCGGGGGCTCCTTTTTAGGGGAGCAAGAGCCAGTCTGGAGCAACCTGACCAGTGGTGTAGTTTGTCGTTTTCGTCGCCAAGATGGCGTGGCCGGGATGGCGCGTCGAGTGGCACAGTGCAAAAGGGCCCCACGCAGATCGTGGAGATGCTGGGGGGCTGATCTTCGGTGCAAGGGCTGCTCGAGGTTGGGGCTTCTCAAACCCCAAAGCACAGCATCGAGGGTGCCTCGGGTGCTGCGCAGTCAGCTTCTCGGGGGTCTTTCAAGATGTCCGGTCCCACGTCTCTCGGTGCCTCCACGGGTCCCTTCTTTGCAGGGACTGTGGATCAGGCTGTGAGAAGTCTGGGAGTCTGGGTCTTGTCAGGTTCTGGGCTCGGGCTCTGGCTGGAGGCGGCGGCAAAGCAGACGTCAAGTTGCTGGATGGTGCCTGTGTTCACAGGGTGGCCACTCCTAGGCCACAAGGGAGATGCTCTTCAGTCTTCTGTGCAGCAGAATGTCGAAGTCCAGTCGTCTTCTTAGTTTCAAGTTGATTCAGGATGATCTGAAGTCTCAGGACACAGCTCCCACTCTTATTCGTATCTGGGGGGCCGGATCACCTACTAGGTCCCTCCTCTGGGTGGGACCAGGAAGGGGAGTGGTTACACCCCCTTTCCTTTGTCCAGTTTCGCGCCAGGACTGGGGCTGGAAGGCCCCAGCACCGGTTTGAACTGGCCTATGCACAGGGACACCTTGTGTGCCCCAGGCATGTCTGATTCTATTCAGCCCTGTCCTACCCAATACACAAAATCCTGTCTGGGGTGGTGCTAGCACCTCCCAAGGCAGGAAACCCTTTGTCCAAGCTGCCCTCGCTGGAAGGACTCCCAGCAGCAGGAGGTCAGACTTGTGTCTGTGGTGGCAGCATCCATTTTGTGATGCTGAGGCTCTGTTTAACTTTAACCGGGGTTCAGGTTAGGTACATGTCATGTCCCTCTAGAAGGGTGGAATGCTACCCCGTCACCAGAACTGGCGAGGGGGTAGTATTCCAATTCGTATGACACCTTACTCGACATGTTTTGATAAAGCCAAACCAAAGATAGCATTTAACCGCGAGGTTCATAATGCACTTAAGAGTATATGGTATGGCAGTATCATGAAACAGCTAAAGGACATGGTTCCGAAAGCTGCAGACAGGCTCAGCTCATGCCAGAGCACTATCTCACATATTCCCAAGCACTCTGCCTCCAGGATTGATGAGTCCTTCCATAGGAGTGGCTGATAGGGACATATGTGTCCATTTTAGGTTAGGTATAGGCATACTACACCTAAGTAAGGGGTGGTTACACCGACTTACCCCAGCTGAGTGATCAGCCAGTTGTGTCAAATATGGAGGCCAGGGGTGGCACAGTACGTGCTGCAGCCCCTGGTAGGCCTTGGAAGCACCTATGCCCTGGGTACCTGGGTACACTGTTACAGGGGCCAATAAGGTGAACCAGTTCCAATTTCGTTATGCACCTAAAGTGCATGGGTAACAATTTAGAGAGAGAACAGCAGGCTGTGGGTCTGATTAGCAGGCCCACAGCCACATTAAGTCATAAACCAGTGAAGCAAAAAGCAAAAATTTGGGGTGACCATAGGATAGCAGACCCTACTCTCCTACACAACCCCCCCCCAAACGCAGGGACATTAGACTAACATTGACCAGTTGTGTCTTCATGTTCTAAGTGGAAGTACCTGGAGAGACCATCTGCATTACCATGGTCAGTCCCTGGGCGGTGCTCCACTGTAAAGTCCATCCCCTGTAGGGAAATGGACCACCTGAGCAGTTTGGGGTTCTCACCCTTCATCTGATTAAGCCATAAGAGGGGCTTATGGTCGGTCTGAATCTTGAAGTGAGTGCCAAACAAGTATGGTCTCAACTTCTTCAGGGCCCACACCACAGCAAAGGCCTCCCTCTCAATGGCTGACCAACGTTTCTCTCTACATTAAGTTGTGAAAGCACAGCTCCCACTCCCACTCAGAAGCATCTGTTTGGACAATAAACTCTCTTGAGTAGTCAGGACTCTTCAGGATAGGTGCAGAGCACATGGCCTTCTTCAGGTCATCAAATGCCTTTTGACAGTATTCTGTCCACTGAACCTTTTTGGGCATCTTCTTGGATGTCAGATGATTAAGAGGAGTCACAATGGACCCATAGTTCTTAACAAACTTCCTGTAGTACCCAGTCAGGCCCAAGAAAGCTCTGACCTGAGTCTGGGTAGTGGGAGGAGTCCAGTCCTTTATGGTCTGAATCTTACTCTCCAGTGGTTGAACTTGGCCTCCACCTACAAGGTGGCCCAAGTACACAACCTTACTCTGCCCTATCTGGCACTTGGTGGCCTTGATAGTGAGGCCTGCCTTTTGCATAGCCTCCTGCACTTCCTTCAGGTGGACCAGGTGATCCTCCCAGGTGGAGCTAAAGACAGCAATATCATCCAGATATGCTGCACAAAAGTCATCCAACCCAGTAAGGACTTGATTCACCAACCTTTGGAAGGTGGCAGGTGCATTTTTCAAACCAAAGGCCATCACCACAAACTGGTAATGCCCACTGGGGGTAGAAAATGCTGTCTTGGCTTTAGACTCCTCAGCTAACCTGATTTGCCTGTAGCCAGCTGTCAAGTCAAATGTGCTCAAATACTTGGCAGAAGCCAATTTGTCTATGAGCTCATCTGCCCTTGGAATAGGGTGTGCATCTGTCCTGGTGACAGCATTGAGTCCTCTGTAATCCACACAGAACCTCATCTCTCTCTTTCCATCCTTGGTGTGAGGTTTGGGGACCAGAACCACTGGGCTAGCCCAGGGGCTCTCTGAAGGCTCAATGACACCTAATTCCAGCATCTTTTGCATCTCAGCCTTGATACAGTCTCTGACATGGTCAGGCTGCCTGTAAATTTTGTTCTTTACAGGAAGACTATCACCAGTGTCCACCACATGGGTACACCAGTTAGTCTGACTGGGTGTCAGGGAGAACATATGTCGGTATGACTGCAAAACCTGTCTACAGTCATGTTGCTGATGTTCAGTGAGGCTGCCAATTAAGGCCACACCATCAACTGAGCCATCCTCAGGATTCTGAGTCTGCAGGTCTGGGAGAGGGTCACTCTCTTCCTCCTGCCCCTCATCTGTAGCCATGAGCAAGCCCATGTCTCTCCTGTCAACATATGCTTTCAGCCTGTTAACATGGAGCACCCTGTTTGGGCTCCTGGGAGTTCCAAGGTCCACCAAGTAGGTAACCTCTCCCTTTTTCTCAAGGATTGTATGGGGTCCAGATAATTTGTCTTGGAGTGCTGCTGGGGCCACTGGCTCCAACACCCATACCTTCTGTCCAGGCTGGTACTCAGTCAGGACAGCCTTTTGGTCATGCCAGGCTTTCTGTAATTCCTGGCTAGCCTCAAGGTTTTTGGATGCCTTCTCCATATACTCAGCCATCCTGGAGCGGAGACCAAGTACATAGTCCACTATGTCTTGCTTGGGCTTTTTGAGAGGTAACTCCCATACTTTTCTCACCAGACATAGGGGTCCTCTTACAGGGTGCCCAAACAACAATTCAAAGGGGCTGAAGCCAACACCCTTTTGTGGGACCTCTCTGTAAGCAAACAGAAGGCAGGGCAGAAGGATATCCCATCTTCGCCTGAGCTTTTCAGGTAATCCTTTGATCATGCCCTTTAGGGTCTTGTTAAATCTTTTAACAAGCCCATTGCATTGTGGATGATAGGGAGTGGTGAACTTGTAGTTGACACCACATTCCTTCCACATAGCTGCCAAGTATCCTGACATGAAGTTTGCACCTCTATACTACCTCCTTAGGAAACCCCACTCTGGAGAAAACTCCAGGTAAGGCCCTGGCCACAACAGGAGCTGTTGTGGTCCTAAGTGGAATTGCTTCTGGGTACCTGGTGGCATGGTCCACCACCACCAGTATGAATCTGTGCCCAGATGCTGTAGGGGGATCCATTGGTCCAACAATGTCAATCCCTACCCTTTCAATGGGCACCCCCACCACAGGTAGTGGTATTAGGGGGGCCTTTGTGGTACCACCTGCTTTGCCACTTGCTTGGCAGGTTACACAGGAGCGACAAAACTCCTTTGTATCTTCTGACATGTGAGGCCAGTGAAAGTGACAGACAAGTCTGTCCCATGTTTTGTTCTGGCCTAGGTGTCCTGCTAAGGGAATATCGTGTGCCAAGGTAAGAAGGAAGCCCCTAAATTGCAGAGGTATGACCAACCTCCTGGTTGTACCATGCTTGGGGTCTCTACCCTCTGAATAAAGGAGCCCATCATCCCAATAAACCTTATGGATACCTTGAGCATTCCAAGCAGCCTCAGCAGCAGCCTGCTGTCTGAGGGGTTCAAGAGAAGGACAGGATAACTGAGCCTGCCCCAAGTCTGCCCTAGAAGGTCCCCCTGTCCCCAGAAACTCAACCTGATCAGGTTCAAGCTCTATAGGGACAGTTCCTTCAGGGGTCTCAGAATCATCTTCCTGTGAATGCTGATCCTCACTTGTAGGCATTTGGGAAGGCACAGCCTTTACCCTCCTGTTCCTTGTCTTTGGAGGTACTTGGTCCATTGTTCCAGGATCCAAGACCTGAGGTTCAGAGAGGCACTTTTTGGCCTGTGACCTGGTCACAGCAAGGACATGTGATGATATCCCTAACATCTCTGCATGAGTCCTGTACTCAACTTCTGACCATAGAGAGCTCGCCAGGTCATTGCCCAACAAACATTCTACTGGGAGATCAGCACTAACCACAACTCTTTTTAGGCCAGTTAGCCCTCCCCAGGAAAAGTTAACAATTGCCACACTATGTGTAGTAGTGACATTGCTGGCATTGGTCACCAGGTAATTATCACCTGGTATGTACTGTCCAGGGTCCACAAAGCTAGGCGTCACCATAGTGACACTGGCACATGTGTCCCTGTATGCTTGAGCCACTTTTTCATTAATCAAAGGTGTCTGTCTGTACTTGCCCAAATTATTGGGACTGACAGTAGGGGAGAAATCAATTTCCCCATCACAGATCAGAACAGCCTGTGTAGGAGTTCTGACTAGGCCAGAATCTCCATCAGTTCCCAAGGTGATACCCACTACCCCCTTAGTCTGTGGACCAACACTGCTAACTGTACTAGTGGGTGCAGGTGCCTTAGGGGCTGCAGTGTTGGGGGTTCCACCCTTTTTACAATCACTTGTCCAGTGAGTGGTGTTTTTGCAAAAGCTACACCAGGGTTTTCTTTGACCTTCTTTCTTCTTCTTCTTGGAAGTTTGGGACCCACCCTCAGGATTAGTTTGGGGCCCTGTTGAAGACTTCTGGTCTTTAGCTTTCTGCTCCCCACCCTTCTGGTCTGTTTTCTTTTGGTCACCCCCCTGGTTCTGGTTCTTTTGCTTAACTCTGGTTCTAACCCATTTGTCTGCCCTCTTTCCCAATTCTTGGGGAGAGGTTAGATCTGAGTCAACCAAATGTTGATGCAACTGCTGGTTCTGACAGTTATTTAAAATCTGTTCTCTCATAAGCAAATTGTACAATCCTTCATAGTCTGTAACCTTACTTCCCAGCAACCAGCCCTCCAGAGCCTTAGTGGCACATTCAACAAATTCAGACCAGTCCTGAGTCTGTGTCTTCTGGGTATCTCTGAACATTAACCTGTACTGTTCAGTGGTTAAGCCTAACCCATCAATCAGAGCACTCTTCAGGACCGGGTAGTTTCTAGAATCCCCATCACTAACTGTGAGGAGTCTGTCTCGGCCTCTACCTTCAAAGGAGAGCCACAAGATTGCTGCCCACTGATCTTGAGGGACCTGCTGTACTTTGCAAGCTCTCTCAAGTGCAGTCATCCATTTGTGGATATCATCCCCAACTTTGTAGGGGGGCACAATCTTACTCAGGTTTCTATTGTCATAGGACCTGTCTTTATCCTTAGGGATAGTGCTGCCACCAGTGGATCCTAATCCACTATCTCTAGGCTGCCTTGCTCTAGCAAGTTTCTCTTTGGCCAGGGCAACTTCTAATTCTTGCTTCTGGATCCTAAGTTCAGCCTCTCTCATTTTGTCCTCATGTTCCCTTCTCTGAGGGCTAGTCAGCTCCCTTCTGGAGTTGCCATGAGAACCTCTAGAAACATGGGAAGTATTGGATTCACCTGAGTGATTCCTCCTCCTCCTATGCTCCTGGTTAAGTCCATTTGTGGGTCTGAAGGGGTTGGACCCACCTTCAGTCCCAAATAAGCTTAAGTTAGCCTGGTTAAGCCTGCTGACTAACACCTGGCTATTTCTCTCATCATCAGACCCACTTTCTTCCTCCTCCTCCTCTTCTTCCTCATCCTCTGGCTGAGTATCTCCAGTGACCTGGTCTTCCTCATCTATGTGGATAACAGGGGCAGGGGCATCAGTGTTTTCTTCTTCAGAAGGAGAACCTCCATCACCAGTCCCCGAGGGGCCTGGTTTAGAGTTCTTTAGAGCTTCAGACTGGTCTAAAAGCTCTCTGAGGTGTCCTGTAGGAGTAGGACCTGTTTTGATTCCTCTCATGGAACACAGTTGCCTCAGTTCCTTAAAAGGAAAGATAGCAAATGTGGATGGTGCCCTTGGAGGGTCACTCTCAACAGAGATGGGTCCAGTGGATCCCTCTGCTCCAGACATTGCTCTAGTGTGGTGGATGTGTTGCAATCTACCTACACTTGTGTTTTCCTACAAAACCTATCTAGTAGTTGTAGTCAGGGTGTGCTACTCCCTATCCTCTACAACCACTAAGTTCAGTAGAACTTAAGTATACTAGTCTTGTTTTAGTGTACCTATCAGGTACCTGTATGATCTTTCAAATGATACTCTCAAAGATTGTAATGGTAAAACAACAGCAAGCTCAAATCCCAATCCGCTGCTCACCAATGTGAGAAGTTGGCCTGGTATATGATGCTCACTAGTTCTAGTGATCACCTTGTACCATGCCAAGCAACCCCCTTGGTGCAGGTTGTAAAGTCAACCTTATAGACAAGCTATCCTAGGGGTAGCATGGACTAAGCAGTCTTAGGCTAAACTCTGTAAAGGCATGTGAAGCAAGCTGTTTTACCATACACAATCCCTTGAATACCAAATGAAAGGACACCACACAGATGTATATTGAAAATATATATAGATTTATTTCTACAAATAACCCTGATACTCTTTATGAGCACAGAAGCAAATGCGTTAAAACAAAACACAGTTTAAATATACAAAAGTTGCACAATTATGGATGAGCCCTAGGGGCCACCTAAACCATATACTAAAATAGTGGTATAAGAACCACTATGGGGAAAGTGAAGAGGCCTAGGGCCTGGGGAATCGCTGGAGCTGTTCGGGACTAGCAGTGAAGAAGTCGGGAAAGGCCCGTGGGACTCGGGTGTAGTGCGGAAAGTGCACGCATTACCAATGCAATGTCAATGGTGCGTAAAAGTTACAAAGTTAGTTATTAAGGAACCTTCCGGGTGACCTAGAAGGATGAAACTTTAGACACAGACACTAGAGGTGTATACCAGTGTGGGAACACCGGCGTTGCTGAGTTACCTCACCCACAGGAAGCGGGTGCACAGGGTCGAAGTAGTGTCGGGTTTCGTCACGCAGGTCGATGGTGCTTGGAGCTGAAGATGCTGCAGGCGGCTCGATGTGAAGAGTTCCGGTGGATCCAAGGGTGGATCTGAAGAGGTGAAGACCTGAAAGCAGAGGGGACAATGTTCAAAGTCACTAGCCAGTGACTACCGTGGAACCAGGCGATGTCGGGTGCAAACAGGTGATGAAGTGAAGATTGTCTCTGCAGCCACGTGGACACGAAGAGGTCAAGGACATCCAGGAGTCGGTCACGAGCTGTCCCACGTAGGCTCTCGCTGATGGCGGTGTCGGCAACTTGATTGGAGCAAACAGGCCTTGGCTAAAGCAAGCCACGCAGGAAGTGATTCAAGCTTCTCACTCGGACCAGCAAGGTCAGAGCGGGGGCTCCTTTTTAGGGGAGCAAGAGCCAGTCTGGAGCAACCAGACCAGCAGTGTAGTTTGTCGTTTTCATCACCAAGATGGCCGCTAGCCACGTGGCAAGTGGCCGGGATGGCGCGTCGAGTGGCACAGTGCAAAAGGGCCCCACGCAGATCGTGGAGAAGCTGGGGGGCTGATCTTCGGTGCAAGGGCTGCTCGAGGTTGGGGCTTCTCAAACCCCAAAGCACAGCGACGAGGGTGCCTCGGTTGCTGCGCAGTCAGCTTCTCGGGGGTCTTTCAAGAGGTCCGGTCCCACGTCTCTCGGTGCCTCCACGGGTCCCTTCTTTGCAGGGACTGTGGATCGGGCTGTGAGAAGTCTGGGAGTCTGGGTCTTGTCAGGCTCTGGGCTCGGGCTCCGGCTGGAGGCGGCGGCAAAGCAGACGTCGAGTTGCTGGATGGTGCCTGTGTTCACAGGGTGGCCACTCCTAGGCCACAAGGGAGATGCTCTTCAGTCTTCTGTGCAGCAGAATGTCGAAGTCCAGTCGTCTTCTTAGTTTCAAGTTGATTCAGGATGATCTGAAGTCTCAGGACACAGTTTCCACTCTTATTCCAATCTGGGGGGCCGGATCACCTACTAGGTCCCTCCTCTGGGTGGGACCAGGAAGGGGAGTGGTTACACCCCCTTTCCTTTGTCCAGTTTCGCACCAGGACTGGGGCTGGAAGGCCCCAGCACTGGTTTGAACTGGCCTATACACAGGGACACCTTGTGTGCCCCAGGCATCTCTGATTCTATTCAGCCCTGTCCTACCCAATACACAAAATCCTGTCTGGGGTGGTGCTAGCACCTCCCAAGGCAGGAAACCCTTTGTCCAAGCTGCCCTCGCTGGAAGGACTCCCAGCAGCAGGAGGTCAGACTTGTGTCTGTGGTGCCAGCATCCATTTTGTGATGCTGAGGCTCTGTTTAACTTTAACCGGGGTTCAGGTTAGGTACATGTCGTGTCCCTCTAGAAGGGTGGAATGCTACCCCTGTCGCCAGAACTGGCGAGGGGGTAGTATTCCAATTCGTATGACACCTTACTCGACATGTTTTGATAAAGCCAAACCAAAGATAGCATTTAACCGCGAGGTTCATAATGCACTTAAGAGTATATGGTATGGCAGTATCATGAAACAGCTAAAGGACATGGTTCCGAAAGCTGCAGACAGGCTCAGCTCATGCCAGAGCACTATCTCACATATTCCCAAGCACTCTGCCTCCAGGATTGATGAGGCCTTCCATAGGAGTGGCTGATAGGGACATATGTGTCCATTTTAGGTTAGGTATAGGCATACTACACCTAAGTAAGGGGTGGTTACACCGACTTACCCCAGCTGAGTGATCAGCCAGTTGTGTCAAATATGGAGGCCAGGCCAGGGGTGGCACAGTACGTGCTGCAGCCCCTGGTAGGCCTTGGAAGCACCTATGCCCTGGGTACCTGGGTACACTGTTACAGGGGCCAATAAGGTGAACCAGTTCCAATTTCGTTATGCACCTAAAGTGCATGGGTAACAATTTAGAGAGAGAACAGCAGGCTGTGGGTCTGATTAGCAGGCCCACAGCCACATTAAGTCATAAACCAGTGAAGCAAAAAGCAAAAATTTGGGGTGACCATAGGATAGCAGACCCTACTCTCCTACACTGAGCAATATGATTTGTCTTGCCACAGGTACCCAGTGTAGAAATTGAAGTATTAAGGAATTTTCTTGCAGCTATGTGTTGTATGATCTGTACTTCAGAACTGTTTAGTGGGATACTCCGAAGTAATCACTGTTGGTGGAATTATCGGTGAAAAGTATATAATACATGGTGGCATGTATGTTATGGTGGATTCCTAGGGAAGGGAAGATTCAATGTAGGCCTTTCATTATGTAATAATCTTGTCATAAATCAATCCCCCTGAAAAATCATGGAGAGGGTTGTATCTGTGATCATACCAAGATGCCTTACTTGAAGTGATGGGTTAGGTGGTGTACCAAGCTATTTTGGCTGGATGGGTAACCGGTGGAAGGTGCTCTATTTACTCCAGGCTAGCATTACAGTTTGTGAAGTGTGTAGCTGTCGTCTGTTCATATCCAATGATCTGCTAATTAGAGGAATTTAACTCAGGACTTTGAAGTTGTGGTCTAATTTGTGTCATCTACATAATTTTATCAGTTGAGCATGAAGGAGGAGATCAGTTCCAGTAGTGTACCAAGTAACATGTTAAAGAGGAGGAAGTGATGGTGGAACGATAAAGGATTCCTTTAGTCGAGTGAAAAGGATCACAGTAGAAGACAAGCAAAGTTAGGATGTTGAATCTTTTAGTCAGGATGGAAGCATGTCTGCTAAGGACAGTGATGTATATAGCTTTGAATCTTTGGAGCAGAGTGGCATTATAGACCATTTCAAAAGCAGTGGCAAGGTCGGTCCTATACCAGAAGCCCCACAGTTCCATTAGCGTGCATTGTAGTCTTAATGTTGTCCCATATAGCAATAGAAGTAGGTTCTGTGCTCCTACCTGGGAATAATCCTATTTGGGCATCAGAGAAGATTGCTGTTTTCCAGGAGCGTCAATAATTGTACATAGGCATCTCTCGTTAACAGTTTCCCTGGGAAAGGACCATTGTAGAATGAATGTTTCAACTCCTCGCCCTTATGATTTCTTGTAAGACTGGAGTGGCCTCATCGATTAGCCAAGATTTAGTGATGAAAAGTAAGCCACTGTCCGAGTCCGACAAGATATGTTGGATGTTAGTGGACATATTTTGCAGAGAACCTCAGTTAAGGAGGACATTGCAGCATTGGTGAGTTGTCCTCAATTTCTTTTTAAATATCTTTGAGTTTTACAGCATTACAAAACATGAGTTATACTACGATTGGAAACGTTGAACAGTATTGCAACAAATACTCAGCAAGCAGTATATATATATATATATATATATATATATATATATATATATATATATATATATATCTTTACGGAAGAAGAACAGTCTGACAACACAGCAACAAAGAAACAAAAAAGTTGAGCCTATGTCCCTGATGTGGGTTAATGCATGCAGGTGAGCGAACCTTGTCCTCGATGAGGGTGTTGGTGTGTTGCCTAGGGGAAGTGAATGTCTCACACAACACTGTAGTCCACACCAAGCTGGAGGCCTCACCAGTGGCTATGGTGGTCTGGAATCACAGGATGATCTAGTCCCAAGCTGCTGCTATGGGGTGTTTGCATAAACCATGCATTTTCTCTTGTCTCAACACCACAGATTCCACCATTGCCCATTTATTCAAAACGGCATCCCAGTAAGAAGCCCCGGGGAGTATCTCCACTTTCCAGCACATGTTGATCCCGTGCCAATCCAAAAACAGCACCAACTCAATTAAATGGGTTTTGGCCCCTCTCGTTTGTTGGCACTTGTAAAGACCCAATACACAGTTGTCTATATTGTTACAGTTCTGCTGACCCGCTACTCACAGGAGTGTCGAGCAAACGGTGTCCCAAAGGGCTCTTGCAACTCAACAATCTAAAATGTCAGCATGAGGAGCTGGGCAACGAGGGCAGATGGGTGATACTGCAGGAGAAATCCTCTGGTGCATGAATGGTGTCAGATATGCTCTATGGAGGATACTATGTTGAATATATTGAAATTGACCACCATTGCTAAGAAACCTTTCATGGACATATGAGTGCCCTTTGCCATTCCTGGTCCTGCTCCCCTTTATGCCGCAAGCCAGCTAAGGGTCAGAGGTCCGGTCTGGGATGGCTCTTACTATTCAGAATACAAGCTGCTTTCCGGTGCCTAGTAAAAAAAAGTGTTTGTGTTAGCAGGTGTATGGGTGTTCACTTTCTGTGACTCCCCAAACTCGTTTTAGTTCACGGACAAGATGTCTGTGTGTTAAAAACTGTCCTGCAGGAAGGCCTGTCCATTCTGACAATAAGTGAAAAGGGGTTAGTTTGCCTTCTTGAAATTAGTCACCCAGTGTACCCAGACACAGCGATTCCCACATCTTCACTCCCTCCCTGGCCGCCGCTTCTCACAAAGCGGTCAGAGACCGCAGTGGTATTTCTGGCTTAAAAGGTGTCACGCCTGGTGAGACTCACTGTGGTTGCTGGTAGCTCACATGCGCCACCCAGAAAGTGTTTGAGGTTGCAAGCAATGATGTTTTAAGAACGAACAGCACTTTGATTTTATTCATCATATCAGCATATCCCCACTGACAACAGTTGAAACTTTAGTCAGATTGAGCCCTCCTAGCTAATGAGCCACCCATTAGAGCTAGGCTGCATGATAGTAATGCTTGAAAATCGGTGCCCCAGTCCACCGCTGTGTATTGGTAATTGTAACCTGAACAGAGCCACTCTGTGTATGCTAGCACTCCATATCAGATCGCTCAGCATTCGGTCCAACATTTGGAATACTTTACGAGGGATGGGGGTGGGTAGGTTTGCAAAACAATATAGTAACCTAACAAGCATCTTCATCTTGGACTGCGTGACTTGGCCCTGTACTGTGGTAGGGAGTGATTTGGAAAGTGCGATTTGAGGCCAGAGGGCATAGATAGCTCTATTGTCCTCTAGGAGATCAGGAGTTGAGTGGTATATATTAATGCCTAAGTATTGGAACGCTTGAGGTTCCCACTGAATCCAGCAGCTGTCCACCATGATTGGGAGAACCGGGCAAACCTGATGCTGTGGCAATAAGCACACCTGAGGCAACCTTAAAGGTACTTTGCTCTTGTGCTATAGCATCCAGACCGTTTCAGACATCTCAAATATATATGAGTATGTCATTGGTGTGCAATGATTCAGCATGGGTTACACCTGATAACAGGAAACAACCACGCCACAATGAAGTGAGAGGAAAAAACATTTGGCAAAACACATGTAGAGAACCAATTTTCAAAAAAGGCAGTGGGGTTATTGACTTCTATGCCCTGTGGGAAGCCTATGATTCGGACGTTGTTTCATTTAGCTCTCCAGATCATCCGACTTCCTTTTCAGAAGTTTAATTGTGTTGGCAAGAGTTTTGACCGGAGTGCTGAAAGCTTGAGTTTAGGGTTTTAAATCAGGTTGAACAGACTCAGTGTGTTTTACCTTGTCTGAAAGCTTATGTTGATCCTCCCTTAGGATCCCCCTTTCCAGGGGCACTACATATACTCTGCGTCCAAGGTCCAACCTGATATCTGCAATGGATTGCAGAATAATGTCCAATTTCATGGCCATTGGGTCGGTTTCCATTCGAAGCAGATCCGGGGTGGATGATGCAGTGGGGGTGGGGGTGGATAGAAGCAAACACCATCACAGAGCGTGCCCCTCCAAGGTGTGTGTCGCACTTGAAGGGTTTCCATCGGTATGCCAAATAATTCCCGGTAACAACTGGAATTTTAATATTAGCACTAATTGTGCTTAAGGCTGGCAGAAAGTAAATATTGATAACAGAGGCTCGCTATCCCCAAACTCTACGTGCCGGGTCTGCATTAGCTGAGGAGGCACGAGAAGCCCTGCAGCGTTTATTGTGGTATTCCTAATTCATGCCCCTTCTTTGCTGTGGGTGCCTAGGGCTCTTTGCATTTTAAGTGCCCCCACCACGGCGGCGGCCCCGGGGCCAGTCCTGCCCTTGCCGCCTGGGTCCCAGCAAAAAAACAGGCAGGCCCTCGATCCATCCCCCCCTCCTATGGCCTCATGTCCAAGTGGTAACCAAACCACCACCTACTGGTCGGCGCAATACTGACTACTCTGCAGGAGGGAGAGGAAAGCATCCATAGGTCTACCAGGCTGACCACGGATTTTTGAGAGGATGGGCCTCTACACCAGCCATCCTGCCGATGCCAGCGCATGCCTAAGCGCACACTCACACGGTTCAACTGTTGCAGGAGTCGTCCCGACAGTTCTCCCCCAATGTTTCCGAAATGGGGCCCGCTGCAAGCCTCCAGGGAAAAGGGGGGAGGAGCAGGGCTGCTCCAGTCATCCAGACGTTATCCCTTCTGGAGACACTAGGGCGCAGCCTCCCTCGGCACATCCTCTCTCTGCACGGGTTAGTTCATCAGCTCACTAGTTCTTCGCCTTTGTCTCCTACTAGCAGATGCTGCCTGCAGCCGCCTGAATAAAGTGGATGTGTTAGCATAGTTTAGTCTGGATGGTGACGTGGTTTCCAGTACGCTCCATTTTCCATGGATAAGCATTGTCAAATCAGAAATAAGTGCCACTAGTAACTGTGGGTTAGTAACCTACCCAATATACACAGGTGAAAGAGTGAATTACAAGTATAAAAATTCAACTCCAAAATTGTTGTTGGGAGCATGTTATCGTTTTGATGCTGGGCGGCTCATGTCAGAGGTGAGTTCCAGTTGCATTTCAGCCTGACTTTTTGAACGCCTTTATTTCTACTTTTCGATATAAGAAATGAGTGGATTGTTAGGCAACAGTTATCCAAGAGATTAAGAGGTACATATTAAGGTTCTTGTTCTACAACAAGATCCTACAGAAGATCAAAATGATACAAATCTCAGACACCGACTTGTAGATGACACCCATCATAAATTGTACCAAGAAAATCTAAAGTTCTATATCCTTGTACAGCATGACCAGCCGTGAATTATTCCAGAAGTCATAAAAGATAGGAACAAAGCGATTATTGAAAGCTATGTTGACACTAGTGATACTGGGATGGACTTGAATGAATTAGATGGCAGTAAGTGTTTTTTAATGGAGAATTATTAGTTGGATACGTTTGATGTGCAACACCATTGAAGAGGAGGGCAGCTATTTTAATTGGGGGCAGTTAAGAAGTATTCTGCGCTGACTGATTCAATTAGTTACCTTCACTTAGACCTCTTGGATTGTGTATTATGTGAAAACCTTATGGAAAAATATATATAGTTTTCAAATATGGTCTATGTGGTTATTCAGTTGTGTCTGATTTTATACAGGGATAAATAACTGGCACATCACTTTATAACTGTTTCATTATATCTTTGACTGCAGTATAATTATACTGTGCCGGACACTAATAAGAGAGAGAAACAGAGGCAGAAAGGAGGGGGAGAACAAAAACATTGCGCCGATTGGACTCCAGAGAGAGCTAAAACTACATTAAACTCTACTTGTCCCTACATCATATAAATACCCGGATTCCACTATTATTCATTTTTTGATAGATTTTTATAAAGTCTCATACAGTGTACAGGTGAAGAGAAAAGACATCGTTGGTACAACCATATGCAAAAATAACCAT
Organism: Lissotriton helveticus; assembly: GCF_964261635.1. Classification (NCBI taxonomy): domain Eukaryota; kingdom Metazoa; phylum Chordata; class Amphibia; order Caudata; family Salamandridae; genus Lissotriton; species Lissotriton helveticus. The sequence goes on along the minus strand of NC_136070.1, from coordinate 511,983,488 downwards.
AAACAGCATGTGACTGAATTTAGCTGACATGGGTTACATGTTGTACATATTAACACCAGTACAGAAAGCATGTTAATCAAAAAGGTGGTTCTGTTGGGTAAGACAAAATTGCTTTAACACAGCCTGCGGATGGGATGTTGTACCACCGCAAAAGCAATTTTGTCTTACCCAACAGAACCACCTTTTTGATTAACCATTAATTACCCAGGTTCTGAGGGACACAGGGTCACCCCTTTTCTTTAACTACACAAGTGTTCACGAGCGCCTGCGGATGGGACGTTGTACCACCGTCTAACACTTTGTGCGGATTAATCCTTCACTATGGATACATTGGCTACTGTACTGTACCGACTCAGGCTGAGGGTCCCCGGCCTTGAACACAGAACTGTCAAATATAGACCTCCCCTCTACACTCCTGTCTTGAGACCTGCCGTGACCACCGATTGGGGCCCCTTAGGGTCGAAATGTCGACGCTTGTCTTAGGTCCAGCATCACCAGGATCCCACCAAGAAAAATTGGGATCCTTGGCTATAAATCAGCAGCTGGCCACTGAAACACTTGTATATATCTGTATATATGAAATTGGTTCCACTGTATATGTCTTTCACCTTTTGAGCACTACACACAAATGTCACTCAATTGCACTTTAACACTTATTCGGACAGTCTACTCATGTATTGTATGATATCATTGAATGACGTAATTCTGATAAAAAGAAACAATACAACCAATTGATCCTATGACTTATTTGTTAAGCATCATTTTCTGCAAGCTGTGTATTTCAGAGAGCATTCACCCCAGATTGCATTAATAGCAGTGTTAAAGGAATTTTGTCTTACCCAACAGAACCACCTTTTTGATTAACCATTAATTACCCAGGTTCTGAGGGACACAGGGTTACCCCTTTTCTTTAACTACACAAGTGTTCACGGGGACTCATTTTCAGGGGGATCCAGCTGCACATCAGAACGCAGGTAAGTCAACAAGGGCTCCCAAATGTCATTGGGCCTGGAGGACGATGACAGCTCCTCCGCATACAACACTAGATTTTCCCTGCAAAATACCACATTTCTAAGCCACTGTTCAGCTGTAGGACTCCGGATTCCACCATTATTGAAACTAACATTGTTTTTGTTTTTTTCCAGTGCATGGGCAATGGCTTATGTTTTGAGAAAATAGGACAAGAAGGACCCAAAACTGCAGTGCTAGAAATGTTCTTCTCAGGATATCCTGGAATGGTTGGACTGTCATTCTTCCCAAATCTAACATCACTCATTCTTGTTGGGCAAAATATTCAGAAGATTGCCAGCCTGGAATCATGCCCATCGCTGAGAGAGCTGTGGATTGCAGAATGCCACTTAACAGTAAGTCAACACGAAACTTCAGGTTTTTATGCATTTCCTCCATAAATTCACTACTGTAATGTTAGAACACAGCAGATGATACACTGCATGTGTGTCCTATGGAAGATACAGTTTGTTTAGAAGTTCATTCTTGGGGAGAGGAGGCCCAGTTACGTGTTTGTGAATTCATCATCATAAATAATTTATTACGGCATACATGGCATAACAGTTTTCACATCTCCAATATCCATGCAATGTTTAAAACACATGACAATTAAAATATAGCAACATTTATCATAATTAAAATTTTGAAGAAACACAACTATAAAAGCATGTCCTAAAGATTAAAAAGGCATACAACCGCCTAAAAAGTAGGGGTACATAAGTGTGCAATTGATAGACATACAAAGAACATTAGCAAATTCTAGACTTTGCACTTGAGATGTCTTTGGCTCCCCCCTTAAATCTCTGGATTTTAGCAATAACACCACGCAAGGACCGAGATCACAACATAAGTCCACAGGACATAAGGTACATGTGTTAAAAGCTTTTTCAGGTGGTGAATGGGCACTAGACCCTCTCAAAATATAGAAGGTGTAGTTAAAAGACAAATACTATTATTAGAATACTCCACACTTTTGGGCTTTTCTCCTGATACCCCACATATGTCCAAGGTTAGTGAATTTGATCAGGGGATCTATCTAGTTTGGAGGAGCTGTGGTGTGCTTAAAGTTGTCATGCACTGGCATATTTGGTATTACATTGGGTCTGGCGTGGTCCACAGGAAGCACACAGACCAATGCAAAACCTTTTTTTTTAAATCCTGGTACCAGTGTTCAAGCTCCAACTTCATTATTATAATGGTGCATGCCTGTTTTAAATTTTGCTCCCAGTGTCCATGCTCCATCTTCATTATTATAATTCTACTTAATGTGAGCAGTATATGCCTTTTGCGAATTGTTAAATGAGTTAAACAAGCGTCTAACACTTCAATCTGAAGACAGTTACTAATTTGATTTACAGGAATGGCAAACCCATGAATTCAAATCAACGATATTCATACAATTATGCTCTCAATAGTCACAGGAGGACTTTTTGACATAATTGAGCATGGGGCAAGACTAAAGGAGTGGTGCAGCTCACAGCCGCTCCTGTGCCACAATTGCAGGGGCACATGTGTGTTCCACTGCTTCCCTATGCACAGCAGCTTGTTAGAGCAGGGCACCCACCATCACGCTTGGCCAAGGCAAAGGTGCAAAATCCCTTTGCCCCACCCTTGAGTATGTCGGGATGTTGTAAAACTTATACAAAAATGCCCCATGGCTGTGGGCCAGGGGTGGCAGGTGTTATACATCCTTGAATGATTTGGCGGGAATATACCCCCCTTTAGTCAGGGGTAGGGGAAATTCACTGCTCCTCCCTATGCAAGTTGAGAGTAATGTAAAAATACAGAACCATCTATATGATTTCTGTCTAGGCCAAGGCCTAGACAGAAATTATATACCCCACCCATGGACAAGGTTGGGGGAGATGTTTTCCCTCCTTTGGGCAAGGATGAGATAGTAAAGCAATACATCCCTCACCCCTGGGCTAGCCAGAGGTTTAAGGCACCTATTGCCCCCGCCATTGAGATACGAGAAGTGGGATAGACTATGCAACACATAGAGAAACAGGTACATTAAAATAGGGTCTGGGCACTAGTGAAAAGGACATTAACATAGAGACACAGAGAGGGAGATCGATATGGAGAGAGCCAAAGAGACAATAACAGAGGAAGTAAATAGGAATAAGGATGTAAAAGTAAATATGAGTAGGAAAGACTAGGTGACAAATTGGTATACATAATAATAGGAGTATGACGAAGTTGGAGGAAGAGAAAGTAGAAGTAAGATTAGAAGTAGAAGTAGGAGTGGGTCTTAGGGGCCTAAGAATGGAAGTACATATAATTAAGTAGGAGTATTTAGAGTCGAAGTATGAGTCGGTATAAATAGTATTAAGCGAGGGGTATACTTAGAAGACAAAGAAGAAATCAGTGGAAGTGTTTGAGTACGATTAGGAACAAGTAGGAGTAAGAGTAGTATTAATTTTACAGGACAGGAAAAAAGGCTACCTGGTTGGAGAAGGCCTTTCCTAAATAGAGTGTTCATTTTGATGTCAGGTCTACCGACAAATGGCGGTGAGGGTGTTTCAGACAGCTAAGCCAGGTGCCTTAAAAAACAGAGCACTGATAGAGCACACAATACCTCTGAAGTTCAGATAAACATCCACCCTCTAAACAAAACCAAAGAAAACTTGTTGTTTTACATGGCCAACTTAAATCCCACAGAATGAATCAGTCGGAAAGATACTGGCTCCACCTACAACATCGTTTATATGATAAAGTTCTTTTCATGACTTTGATCAAATCCTCTATAGTCAGGGTGACGAGAACATAATTGACATTGAGACTTACCTACGTACTTGTGACTGGACACCTATCTCATCAGCATACATAGAACCTTTGGAGGCTATATTGAACTGGATGAAATATTCAAAGCTCTTAAAGAAATTCCAGTGGAAAGGTACTGGGGCCCACTGTCCTCTCTATAGATTGTTATGAAGCCATCCTCCCCCTGTTAAGGGATCAACACATTGCATTGTCCAACTCCTTCAGTCAGTCTACAAGCCTAACCTCAACTATGTGCAAAGCTGAAATCCTTCTGCTACTTGCACAGGGCAAAGATCCATCTAACTACCTGTCTTCCCACCCTATCGCATTGCTGAACACCAACACCAACACCAAACTCTTCTCCAAAATTCAGGTGCAAAGGAGGGAAACCCTTCTGCCAAGCCTTGATCAGGTCAGCTTTATTCGCAATGCCAAGGGGCAGACATCAGACACGTTACCCTTGGTAGAAAAGGGACATAGACGCAACATAACTTCTCTGCTCCCTTTGTTGGACGCAGAGAAGGCACTCTACCTAGTCAGCTGGGCATTTCTTAAGGCGGTCTTGATTGTACTTGGGCCAAAGATCATTGACAAAAACATGGTGGCTTACTCCTCTGGAACTGCCAGCATTTGACTTAATGGTTAATAGACGGCCCCTATCAAAATCTAAAGGGGTCAAGACAGGGTTGCTGCACTGCCCTCTTCCCCTCCCCACTTTTGCTCAACCTAATGCCGAAACCCTTAGCCATTTGGTTAGGAGCTCACCTAGGATATCTAAGACCCCATTCGGATATCGCTCCCCAGGGTGAACTTGTTTGTGGTCGACCTCCTACTTATATTGACAAATCCTACTGAGTCCCTGCCAGAATTTTTAAGCCGCTGTACTCGTGTGAACAGGTATTGGGTTTCAAGGTTAACAGAGATAAGCCACTGACCCTCAACCTCACGTTCCCAGACCACTCGATCACTCACCTCCTCACCTTACTTCCCTTTCGTTTGGCTACTTAAACCATACATTACCTTCCTAGGTCTCAAATGTTACTAGCCACTTTGATGGATGGATGGACTGAAGCCAATTGCCCTGTTAATCGCCAAAATATTTCAGGAGATGGAATTCTCTCTACATCTCATGGCTGAGGCATGTTAATGTGGCAACATGAATGTGCTTCCCTGGCTGCTCTACATGTTCCTATCCCTCCCTACCCCTTTCCCCACATCAGCCATCACGGATCTCCCCAAAAATTGTGCTCATTTATATGAAGAGGGGCGAGGCCCTGCATTTCCAACAAACTGTTTATGTTGGCAAGGAAACTAGGTTGTCTGGCTTGTCCCAACATGATGGAGTGTTACTGGACGACACACCCCAGATATAATTCTCAGAATGAGTGGTTCATGAGAGTTAATAGTATTGGCTACATATGGAATGGGCAGCGGTGTGCAGGTTGTTGTGGGACTTGGTTTGGCTTGTGTGACACAGCAGACCGAAAAGTGCATATGTTGCACCCCAACAAAAACAGTGGTTGACATATGGGATCAATTGGCCTTTAACACCTTCCACGCTGATGACGAGCTCAGCTCGTCATTAGGTACACCTCTCGTACGCTCATGACGAGCTGAGCTCGTCATGAACCGCAGGATTTTTAAATCTTCGGCGCACAGCGGGAAAATGCGTCGCACCGATGCGGTTAAGAAGGGTTTCACTACCTACACCTCCCCAACACCCTCTTGGCGAGCCACCCGGCCTTCACGCCTTCTCGTAACCCCAAATCATTCACAGAATGTTGAGAGAGTGACTGTAGGCCCATAGGAATGAATGGGAAGCCATTCACTATTACCGACTCTGTAAATACCGAATCGGTACTAGCGGGAGCATATTCAAGAGTGGCAGGGTGTCATATTGAAACCCTGTTGCACCCCTGAATCGTGCATGTGTGCACGTGTGGCGCACATACATGCCCTAAGGGCATGTATGTTTGCCAAATGGCACTGTGAAAGAAGCAAATAATTGCCTCTTTTAAGGTATTCGGTATTTACCACCAACTTGTACTTGGTGGTAATTAACGAATCCTTAACGCAAATATGCACTCACTTGAGTGCCTCCTACATAGCTTTTAAGGGTTCGGTAATTTACCGATTCCTTAAAATAAGGAATCGATAAATTACTGAATCCTTAAAACCTGCCTCCTACATTAGAAAGGGCTAAATACCGGTCGGTAATGGGAAAATTACCGATTTTCGTCCGTTACCGACCGGTATTTAGCTACCTACCTATGGCCCATCTTTTGACCAATGCAAATGGGAATGTCGGTTTCCTGAGACTTATCAGCAATATTGCAAACGGTTTGCAGCCATTGTCCCGCATTTTTTATCCCGCGGACTTTCAGTCCGCATACCATTATCTCGCTAGGTCATTGACCTCGCATACCATTATCCCGCATTTTTTCAAAACGCATGTGCATTTATCACGCATGCCTTTACAACTAATTATGTTTTAAAGGCATGTATGGTAAATGCATTTGCGATGTGAAAACCACGATGACGAGAGAGGTAAGTGGGTTTGGGTTAATTTTTTCGTTGTGCTGGGTTAGTGATTGTGTAGTGTAGTGTTGTGTTAGTGTAGTGTAGAGTTGTGGTGGTTGTTTAGTGTAGGGTCGTGCTGGGGGAAGTGTTATAGGGTTTAGGGTAGTGTTGTAGTGTTTGCGTAGTGTAGGGTCATGCTGGGGGTAGTGTTTTAGGGTTTAGGGTAGTGTTATAGTGTTTGCGTAGTGTAGGGTCATGCTGGGGGTAGTGTTTTAGGGTTTAGGGTAGTGTTGTAGTGTTTGCGTAGTGTAGGGTCATTCTGGGGGTAGTGTTTTAGGGTTTAGGGTAGTGTTGTAGTGTTTGCGTAGTGTAGGGTCATGCTGGGGGTAGTGTTTTAGGGTTTAGGATAGTGTTGTAGTGTTTGCGTAGTGTAGGGTCATGCTGGGGGTAGTGTTTTAGGGTTTAGGGTAGTGTTGTAGTGTTTGCGTAGTGTAGGGTCATGCTGGGGGTAGTGTTTTAGGGTTCAGGGTAGTGTTGTAGTGTTTGCGTAGTGTAGGGTCATGCTGGGGGTAGTGTTTTAGGGTTTAGGGTAGTGTTGTAGTGTTTGTGTAGTGTAGGGTCATGCTGGGGGTAGTGTTTTAGGGTTTAGGGTAGTGTTGTAGTGTTTGTGTAGTGTAGGGCCATGCTGGGGGTAGTGTTTTAGGGTTTAGGGTAGTGTTGTAGTGTTTGTGTAGTGTAGGGTCATGCTGGGGTTTAGTGGTTTAGGGTTTAGGGTTGTGTTGTAGTGTTTGTGTAGTCTAGGGTCATGCTGGGGTGCAGTGGTTTAGGGTTTGGGTAGTGTTGTAGTGTAGGGTCATGCTGGGGGTAGTGTTTTAGGGTTTAGGGTAGTGTTGTAGTGTTTGTGTAGTGTAGGGTCATGCTGGGGTGTAGTGGTTTAGGGTTTAGGGTAGTGTTGTAGTGTTTGTGTAGTGTAGGGCCATGCTGGGGGTAGTGTTTTAGGGTTTAGGATAGTGTTGTAGTGTTTGTGTAGTGTAGGGTCATGCTGGGGTTTAGTGGTTTAGGGTTTAGGGTAGTGTTGTAGTGTTTGTGTAGTCTAGGGTCGTGCTGGGGTGTAGTGGTTTAGGGTTTGGGTAGTGCTGTAGTGTAGGGTCATGCTGGGGGTAGTGTTTTAGGGTTTAGGGTAGTGTTGTGTTTGTGTAGTGTAGGGTCATGCTGGGGTGTAGTGGTTTAGGGTTTAGGGTAGTGTTGTAGTGTTTGTGTAGTGTAGGGTCATGCTGGGGTGTAGTGGTTTAGGGTTTGGGTAGTGTTGTAGTGTAGGGTCATGCTAGGGGTAGTGTTTTAGGGTTTAGGGGGTGTAGTTGTTTAGTGCAGTATTGTAGTGTTTGTGTAGGGTCATGCTGGGGGTAGTGTATTAAGGTACTGTTGTAATGTTTGTGTAGGGAAGTAAAGTGCTTTATGGTAGTGTTGGGGGTCGTGCTGGGTAGTGTAAATGTAGAAAAAGGACTGTGTGTCAAGGGTGGGTGGTGCAGGTGTACTACATTAGAGTGTAGGGTAGGGTAGTGTACTTTTACTTGCCTTTACAACTTTTACAACAAGTATACCTTTAACATGCATGCCTTTATGTTGTAAAGGCATGCGTGCTAAAGGCATATTCGTTCTAAAAGTTTTCGTTCTTTTAATTTGCGGCCTAATAGTACATGCGGGATTATTTTTGCGGACTGATGGTATGCGGGCTGTTTGTCTGCGGGATAACGTCATATATTCATTGCAAACTTCGCAACTGGCCTCTGCAACTTTCAAATATTTTGGCCCCTTACCCCATTTGAAAAAATGATCCACTAATTTGGGCATATAAGGACTAATCTCGAGGACCTACAGCACGATTAAAGAATATAAATCTTCTAAACATCTGTTTCAGTCTCACTGGGAAAGAGGCACGGGGCAGTCAATCACTGATAAACAGTGGGAATTCCTATGGCCGTAAATCCCGAAAACAGATAGGAATAGTTCACATAGAGAATCGTCCAAAAAGCGATGTTTCAATATACCTAAATCCGGTTAGGTTGTTTTGCATGTTTCCCATATAGTCCACATCCCAATGGCGATGTACCGAAGCTATTAGCACTCTCATACATATATGGTGGTCCTGTGAAGTGATTCCAACATTTTGGAAATAAATCTTGGGCCATATCGAAGGGACACTGAAATATCCGATTGAAGTTGACCCCACCACCCTGATAGTTGGGATAAAACCAATTGACATGGAAGGTATTGCTGCTAGGGCCTGGATGCTAGTTCGCCACATGACTGGTGCTGCTAAGCAGCTTATTGCGCTCTTCAGGAAAAAGACTGAACACCCCTCCACCCCAAAAGAAACAAGGTTGAACAAGCTGTGGCTACTCTTTGCTATGGAATAATTCTGTAATTTGGACATTATGTTTCCTCCCGGTGTGATTGTTTTCAAGCATAAAATTATCTCCACCTCTTGGGGTTGCAGCCTTTTGTCATTGCTACATCCTCTGGGGTCCTGTCTCATAACCTTCAGACTTGTCCATTTAGTGTCACTTGCCTTTTTTTGTTTTTTCTTCAGAAAGTGATTGACAAATAGAGCACTTTCTGTCTTGCACTTGATTCTGTATACATTTTTTCCATTTCTCTTCCTAATTATTGTTTGTTTTTTCTTATGTATACTTTTTGGCTGAGACAGATATATATCACATTTTTGATTTTATAGTTGGAGAAGTCTTGGTCCTTGAGTGTCTGTTGGGTATGAACGTGACACAGGTAATGGTTAAGTCACAGCAGGAACAGTTGCTCTATCATTGGGGTCTACAGGATTTGGTGTTGTGGTTGCTTAATTTTGTAGTTGGTAGGTTATCTCACCAGCTAAAGATAAACAGCAGTTTATCTCGGATGGCCTCAAGTTTGCACAGTGTTTGTCAATTATTGTTAATGATTCTCATGAAATCATTGATATTTGGGCAGAAAGTGATGATGCAAGCTAACAGACTAATATCTTTTTTATATTTTCTGCATCATAGTATTTCTCGGGTAACAAAGCATGCTTTTTGACTGCACTAAACTAATGGCATTACACAAAGTGAGTGGAAGGCTGCCACTAAGCATGTTGCTTTGTTGAAAAGTGTGGGCATTATTTGGTCATAAAGTGGCCAAAGGCAATGTTGGAATCACCTTTAAAAGGTTTTTTAGAACATTTTGTATGAGCGTTCTTAGAGTGGTAACATTTTTATTGCATTGTGAAAAATGTATACCAACAGCGAGTTTGAAGGAGAAATTCATTGTAATAGCCCTTACGAGTTATTTAGGTGAAAATCTTTTGTGAAACAGGTATTGATGGCTTGACACAGTTTAAATGGTTGTTGCTCATGTGCGAAGTTGTTCTGATTGGTAGCTATCCAATAAACACTGGTGTTTTAGGAATCTCCCCATAGTTTTTGTCCTTTCCCAGTGGCCTTGAGAGTATGTAGGGGTGGACTTCCTTCGGTCATTTGATGTCTTGATAACATGCAAAAACCATACGAATGCACTGATTGATCATTCTTCAAAGTGAATTTGTGACATGTTTGGAAATCATGGTGTGTGTTCAAGATGCGTTTACCAGGTAAGCTATCTTTGTTAATCACCTCTAACGATGTACAGTTTAAGATGTGTGACATGCAAGAATGTTTTGCTCATAGCGTTTTTGTATATAATGGAGGATCTTTTCAATAGTTAAATGCACAGTGGTCAACAGAAGAGAGTAGATTATCTTGTGTGTGAATGTGTAGACAAACTTGTGGTATGTGGACAGGTGTTACATCTCTGAGGAGCAGATGTAACACCTGCTCACAGATTTGCCAACAACGGGATGTTTTTTTGGCCTGGCATTATGTGAGATGAAGTCATCACATCTCTGATGCATGCACTTGGCACAAAATGTGAGGTTTTCCATCTCTTAGCTTTACGGATTTCAGTGTCTCCATGGTCATGCTCCCTTTGTGGGCCATATAGATCCCTAGGTGCAGGAGGTGATTGGTAAAATATGGTGACATAAGGGGATGTCAAAAAGGGATTCTTCCTTTGCAGGCACCTATTGGATATTCCAGGTGTGAGAGTAGGTGCAACTACGCATCTCCAGGATTACTATCTCTCCAATGTTTGCTGTCAGAACATCCCAAATCAAGATGGTCTCTACCTTTCTTCCTGTGAAATTTCTTGTCTAGAGCATATACAAGCATTCTTGGACTTGAAAAGGGTGAGTTCAACTCATTCGTTCCCTGAATATTCATTGCACTCATTATTATTCATCATTGTTGTTGCAGACTTTGCGTTTTTCTATCAGGTGTTTTCTTGTGGGTTTGCCCTTTAGGAAGACCTTCAATGAGCTTAATTTGAACCCTGATGCAGGGCTTTTTGGTGCCTTGCTAATCAACCTTAGTCTTGCCTCTCAACTACAGTCAAGAACCATCAAGATTGTCAATGAGGTTTTGCCCTTGTGGCCTTTTCCTCCTAACTGGGACCCGACCTTTCATGTATTATTAAAGTGAAGTGTGGCACCGTAGCTACTGGAAGTAGGCATCCACTTCTCCGGCAATTGGGAGGGAAAGTAGAGGGAGAGTAGAGAGGCCCTCTTTGTGCCCAGCCCTATGTAATGGGGTGGTGAGATGTTTTTCAGAATTATATTTGATTCTATTATTGCACTCTCTGAGGAATCGCTTGTTTTTCTCCATTCAAGATGTTGCATCAGTTTGGACAGTGATGTGTACAATTAAATCTACTAAAAAGCATCAGAAAATGTGAGCTGACAGCAGGAAATGAAAAGTTGGTGTGAGATAAATGGATGAACTGAGATAGGATTTAGAAACAAAGTTGGTCAAATGATAATGGACACCTGCCGAGTCACTGCAGTTTCTAAAATGTTCGTGTAGAAAAAGTATAAAAATTAAAGTAATCCTATGTTTCCTGGTAGAACTGGGATAGTATTAGTATGCATAAAATGCGTTTGACTGAATAGGAAGTGAAACATTAAGTCATTGTTCCTGTATAAACATATTTACACATACTTATTTTTTCGATTTTATTGTCTGAAAGTTCCCAAGTCCAAGCACTTGTCTCAAATGTAAGAACAAAAGGGATTGCATACCTAGAGGAACTAGACTGACTCCGCTTCCAAGTACAAGATTGTAAGTAGGGTAAGGTACAAATGTCAATCGGCTTTAAAGTATTGAGACTTACTTGGAAGCTAAGGTATAGACAAGGGCACTGGAATTATTTGATTTTGTGGTTGCAGCGTTTTCATCCTAAGTATGAATTTGCCAAATAATCCATCATCTGTTGAAAAACCTGAAAATTTCAGTCAAAAATATTTGTTTTTACCTCAAATGGTTTAAAAGTTACAAAAACGCAGTAACACGCAGTGGTAGCCCTTCGTAAAGATTAACTGTTGCTTATTTCTCTATTTGGGTAGCAAAGTAGACTAATTAGGCGAAACATTTGTCCAGAAAGTGTTAAAGTGTAAAATAGGCAAAATAATGAAGTAAATCTAAAAAACAAAATGTGCCGCTATACGTCGCATGATTTACCTTTTCTTGTTGCATTGTTTAGTCAACATTGCTACATAATTTGGTCCTCCCCTGCTGCATAATTCCAGAGGTGCTTAATTTCAGAGGCCCTAGGTATAGAGACTTACTTTGATGCTGTGCCACATAGAGAAACCATTCGTACAACGGACAAGGTCAACTCTATCACTCATTAATGCAATACTCCTTAATCCACCAAACTCCATTTGTAGTGGCTATGTAAAGTATTGCCTTATCTTGCAGACGCTGTCACCAGCAAATTAGAGGCACCAAGAAAAAAGCACTAGTGGGCGGCATTGAAGGAAGCTCCAACAGCTGCAAAGAGATCTTCTCCATTGTCAAGGATTTCACCTTGCCCTCGACCACTGTCCACAACATTGCTGCCTCCCAACAACTCTGTGACAACCTATTTAACTTCTTCCACATCAAACTCACCAACATCTATAGCAACTTCGCACACCAACCCAACCCCAGAGAACTCATCACTGACCTACCCACCACCAACCAAGGCGGCCACCTGCCAGAATGGACAACTCTTACCAGAAACGACACTGCAGCAATCATGCAGATCATCATGTGGACCATCCACTCAGGGGCCCCAACGGACCCATACGCCCACCACTTATATAACCTGGGAACATCACCAATTAACACCACCATGGCCCACAGCATCAACACCTCCATCATGTCTGCCACTTTCCTGGATTAATGGAAACTTGTAGAAATCTACGCACTCCTCAAGAAGCCCAAAGCTAACCCTAATCAAGACAACATGCAATCAGGATTCAGAAGGACCCACAGCACCGAAGCAGCACTCATCGTGGCCACCAACAACATTCAAAACATCCTTTACCGAGGAGAAACAGAGACCCTCATCCTGTTTGACCTCTCTGCAACCTTCGACACTGTCTCCCTCACACCCTCATCTGAAGACACCACGAGATTGGCTTATAAGGATCCGCTCTCAAATGGATCTGTTCCCTTCTCATGGAAAGAACCCAAAGGGTCAAGCTTCCACCCTTCACATCAGAGACCAAGAAACTGATATGCAGCATCCCTCAGCCCCACTTTTGTCAATATATACATGACACAGCTCGCCAACATCATCCAACCACAAGACATCACTGTCATCTCCTATGCCAAAGACACCCAACTCATCCTTTTACTGATGGACAAGACACCCACCAGAACCAACACCACCAATTGCATGACCATGGTTGCAGACTGGATGCAAACCAACTGCCTGAAGCTCAACTCCGACAAAGCGGAAGTACTGGTCTTCAGCAACAAGACCTCCCCACGGGATTCCTCCTGATGGACATCTGAGCTAGGACTAACACCCACATCCACAGACCACGCAAGAAATCTAGGGATCATCCTAGATGACTCGCTGAACATAATGGCTCCAGTCAACGCAATGTGCACCTCCTCCTTCCACACCCTATGTATACTGCGAAAGATCTTCAAATGGTAGTCTTAGAATACCAGACAGACTTTCACACAAGCACTAGTCACCAGCAGACTGGACTACAGCAACACTCTCTTTGCTGGAATCTCAAAACAAGTCCTACACTGACTCCAGACCATCCAGAACACAGCCACAAGACACATACTCGGCCACCCAGGCCGCACGTACATCACACAGCATCTCTGGAAGCTTCACTGGCTCCCCATTCACAAGCACAGCCAATTCAAGCTTCTCATGTACACATACCAAGCTCTATACAACACAGGTCCAGCATTTCAAATGAGACTTACAGCCAGTGCCTGGATACCCTCTCAGGTGACGAGCACCACTTCAGCCAAAGACCTTGCTAGCAGGTATTTCTAGGTCAGGCCTACAGACCACTTCTAAAATGTTGTTGAAAAGACCTATTGTGGACAGTACCAATACTTTTTGGGAGCTTTAGGCTAGTCCAGTATTTACCATTTGCTTGCTTTCTTGACAGTCTCATGTGCTTGCTTCTTATTTAATAGGTTTCCTTCCTCTTCTTGTATTTGTCCTTCCCCTTGGAGCATAGCTTTTTCATAATCCTTTTGAAAATAACTATCATCCTCCCACTGCTCACATTCAAGGGACTACTTTTTATTTCTCTTTCAGCAGTCCATGGGAGTGTGCATGCATTTTCTTGCTAACACTCTCATGTGCTGCTTCACTCCTCATTTAGCCGCTCCCCTCTGAGTACATCATGTTGCTCCCAACTTCCCATCTTGTTTGTTCCTTTGCCCACCACGACAGGCTTTTTTTTACATTCTTCCACTTACAGCTCCTCTGTTGCTCACTAGAAATCCCACTCAACTGTATACATTTGTGTATATTTTTTGGAGGCCTCGGCAACTGCAATGTGCACCTGGACTGCTCTTTTGTTTAAGTATGAGCTTTCCTGCACATGTGACTTTTTTGCATCCGCAATCTTGGAACAGTGAGTAAAGAAAAATGATGGACGTTTCACGCCATATGTGCACGCGTGGTGAAGCATGTTTGCATATATGTCATTATGTTAAGTCGATGTAGATTCATGATTGATGTGTGCACTTGAGGAATAAAGCAAGTGTGTGCATATGTCATCACTCTTACTTATCTTACTTTCCCGGCAGCATTCTCGCCCAAAATATTTTTCTTTAACTACTTAGCAGCATCGGCAAAGATCATTGCCGAAGCCAATCAGTCTGCTGTAGTCAAGACCTATTGGCTTTGTCAATGCTTCTTTGTTATTGCATCTTTGTTTCTGGGAACTGTGCTGCCTTCACATTGGTGGCACTTCTGAAGGGCAATATTCCATCCTTTCATGGATAAGTTCTCAATTTGCCCTTCACTGTCAAAAATTAGTTCAAGCCCTTAATGGCTGAAGTGTTGCAACAATACAAAACATGACTAGTTATGGCTTAATAACTACGTTCCATCCAGTTGGTACTAGCCAGGCACCAAACCTCATTCTATGAAGACTTTCTGGTCTCCAAAAACCAGAGCCTTCTACTACCTCTATGCTCCAGCCAGCTGCTTTTGTTCTGCCTCTCACCTTTCATACCAAGAGGAAGTGCTTCCGGTGGTAAATCTTTTGCAGTTCTCAACCGCCGACTTTGGGCAAGGAATCTCATTGAGCCAGCTTCCCAGTTGCACACACGCTATTCTTGTGAGGAGTAAACTTTCTTTTCACTGCCAATGTGCCTAATAAACAGATTCCTTGGTCCTCTGGTTTTTCCTTTGTAGCTCCTTCAAGTGCCACCATCGAGGTCACTCTTCTCACCTCAGGCCACCATAGAATTTAATGAGTGATTCTTCTCCTCACATGAAGACCCCTCCTCTCCTTCCCCTCCAGACGAGTGCATGGCTTTTAAGCGCACTATTTCTTCATCCAGTTTAAGAGAGAGAGATGGGCTGTTCTT
The DNA here is from genome assembly GCF_964261635.1 of Lissotriton helveticus. Lineage (NCBI taxonomy): Eukaryota > Metazoa > Chordata > Amphibia > Caudata > Salamandridae > Lissotriton > Lissotriton helveticus. The sequence goes on along the minus strand of NC_136070.1, from coordinate 511,968,231 downwards.
AATACTGAGAAAAACGGTAATCCAGAATGCTTAATCTAGCTCGGGTGCTGGCTGCGGTTTACGCCAACAACTGGTTTGTGCTCTGGGGTCCTGCATAACACGTGCTTCTATGCTGACATATGGCAAGCCCACTAAGGTTCACTGTGGCAGCAGGCACAGCAGATGCAAAATATTGCCATTTGGCCACAACCATGTGTTGCCAACATTCAGGTCCACCACCACCACAAGCTGGATAACAGTCTCCTAAGCACCTCTTCAACAGCCTTGGTTGTGAGCAGCTTTATTGTACCAATATGAATGGCAACATTAGTTTGTCAATAAACTAACCAAAATACTCTCCGAATACAGACATCGAGATTGAGTAATTAATGAGGGCAATTCTAGATTCAAAGTTGTTCAAGATGTTTCTTCCATCCAGAACAAGTGTTTTCTCATCAGAGAGATCCCAAAGCTGGTCCCTAAACTTAACACCTTTGATCAGATCTTTATTAAAAGGGTATTCATGAGGTGTGCAGGTAATGAAAAATTAACTCCGCAAAGGACTCTCATGTTGATTGACTGTGTACAAAAGCATTTTTAATTGCATTGCTTCTCTGTTTCTGGTCCTTCCACCTGGTGGTAATATATGTCATACACATTTGTGAAGGCCCAAAGCTTAAGGATGGCAGTACCAAAGTCATCATGAGATATTGCAGTTGTAGAATTTTTTTTATTAACCATCTTACCTTTGTTTTTGTACAGATGATTGATGGTCTGCAACACTGTAAACATCTGGAAAAGCTTTATCTATATTGCAATGCAATTGATGTGATTGAAAATTTGGAGGAACTAACTCAACTGGAGACCCTGTGGTTGAACAATAATCAGATTACATTTATAGAGGTGAGTGCATTCAAACTGCAGTGCACAAAAACACACACACACATATTGTATTTCCTGTAAGTATTTATAATTTTACTGCGTATATTATTTTTATTCCATGCTCGCCAATTTAAAAGGGGTTCAGACATCGTAGAAATCCTACAAAACCTAATATCCTGAAGAAATAGAAGAATTCCAAAAGTATAATTTACAGTACTCTAAAGTCCATTCTCCCTACCATTTACATTTCTGAAATAGCTTTTGGATTAGGACCTCCAGTTTGGATGTTCTGCCCATGGTCAGACAGGGGCTCAGACTTCTAGTCCCTCTTTTCCCTTCTAATTATCTTCAGCATACCCATGGATGGTTCTCTTCTGGTTGGCAATCAGAACACCCAAGGGTTCTATGTGTAAGTTGAAGAATACTGGGAACAGGATGAGTATTCTCGGATGCCATTTGTGAGGTGCAGTGGGGGAGTGTTACAGGAAGTGAGACGGGACCTGGATTTGATTTTATCCACGCATATTAAAACATTTTATTTGGCTGGTGGAGCTATGGGTTTCTTGCACCAGTTTTTAGAAGCTTGCTTTTCCATTAAGAAGCTCTCAATACAGTGGTACTGAAAATTCGTCATTGAGCCTGCCATCATATTTTGACAAATGCTCTGGATGATAGTGACCCTGCACTTCCTTACCTTCTAAAATGGTCAAACATGCTTTACCCCCTTCACCATGCCCGCCATATTGATCTGCACTTTAAGATGATTGCGGCTCAGGTCAGAAACTTTTCTGCGAGGGAGGTGGAGCGTGCAGGATGCAGAAACATGACACCCACCACACTGTGACCCTCCGAGAAGGAAACAAGTAGTAGGAGCAGCTGTGCAGGAAGGTCACAGGGTCTTAAATCCTACCTTCTATTTTATTTTTCATAGCTATGCATCTGCAGCTCACAGGCTGCTTGACACTTCTACATCTCAACCTGCACAGAGAAATGATCAGTGGAGCATAGAAACTCCAACCTTAGTCTCCACTGACACTGTCACCAGCCCTAGCATATAATATAAAAACTATAAATTCAGGGAACTTTCCAAGCTTCCAGCAAATGCACATTAGGGAGCCTAGCCCTTAATTAAGGAGTCTGACTGCTGTTAATCTTGAACCTATCATGTGCTCAGTGCCCAGGTAGCAAGACAGTGTGTTGAGAAGGGCCTAGTACTCCATAGTGTCTAACAACACAGACAGATGAACAGACGGATCAAGGAGAATTAATATCCGACAATTTTTGATGTAGAGCTTTTCTTTGCTTACTTAGAATTTTAACATTAGGGTGCTCACTGCTGCCCTGAATTCTGACTGGTACATTTAGGAAATAGTTGTGTTAGGTTAGTTTTTTTGTTTTTGTTTTAACAACTTTTGTTGTATTTCATTGTTAACAATAGTTGTACAGGTACATTACTTATGTTGCGTGTAAAAAACAACTGTACAGTCTCTTGATCTTGTTTTTCGTTCAATAGCAAGGGCAAGATAGGGAGTGCACATTTGCTTCAGTGTCATTACATGAATCACATGTTTAGCATCAAACAGTTTCTTTACATAACAGCATAAAACAACTTGATAGATATGTAGTCTATCCTACATATGATAACATCACACAATCTTTGCAAAGATTGTGCTCAATTCTGCATGCCCCATTTTTCAGCCATTCCCCACCTTACGACATAATTGCAATTTAGGACAAGGTGTTGATGCACTTCCCCAACTTCAGTAGGAATTGGGGATACCCAGTTTCAGGAGAGCAATCACAATTCCATCAGCAAGGGGACCACTGGCCCCACCTGTCTTCCCCCAAAAACTCAGCTACTGATTTATACAATTTCTATTTCAATCGTTAGGCTTCCAAACATATACCCTCATTATATGGCAGTTTCCATTTTAATACACACACCCTTCAGGGCAATTTGTTGTTAAATGTATTATGCATATGTCAGTTCATCCCAGGACAGGGCTGCCTCTATTTCACCCTTTCCTCCTTACGGGGAACCTTAGTACTATTTAGCTGTTTAGTTCAGTCCAGTATAGTGTTTGCTTTTTACAGTGTTTGATGTCCAGGGGCCTTTTTTATATTAAGCCATGTAGTCCTAGAAACCGTAGATTTTGGTCTCAGAATAATGTACCATTCCTCATTCCTGAGCTAGGTCCCCTGCCATTGTCAGTGGTCCATTTCTCTTGTACCTGTGTCAAAGGGCGCTGTGAACTCTTTCAGCAGGGCTTCATAGAATCTTGTCATAGCCTTCCTTCCTATTCCTAATGAGAGCATTTCACTGAGCGAAGGATTCCACATCCCTAGTTCCTCAAATGTTTTTCATCTCCATTTTGTGCCACAGTAGTCTTTTATTAGCTTTTCAGAGTGGAAACATGTACATCTAGGATCATGACTAGGTTACATCTTACATTTATAACAATTGCATAGTACACGTCCCAATCTTTATGCCTTCCGACTGTGGATTTCCATGCCATCGCAATACGGCATTTTAACAGAATGAATGACAAATCTATGCATTTTGTGGCAAATTTGTCCTTAGGCACATGGAGGTCATCCCCAGCAAACAATCAAGGGAGTCTGCCCGCAGGGGTCATCCCATAATGTCTGTCAGAGTCACAGTGCTTCTGTCCAGTATTGCCCAATTCCTGGTCAGGCCCAAACCATATGATTAAAGTCTGCCTCCGGATATGTGCACCATGCGCACTTCATGTCCGCTCCAGGGTAGATACGGGGTAGACTTGGTCACATAGAACACTATAACTCTTTGCGCTTTATATCAGATGGCTATTAAATACTCCCGGTAGGGCCACACTCATTTATTGGTCATGCCCACCTCCAAGTGTTTTGTGTTAGTACATGTTGCCTATGGTAAAAACAGCTGCCTCTGTCCATGGTTGTGTATTATAGCAATCCGCCACTGCGGAGAACTGAGTGCCCACAGTGGCAGAACAGAAGCATATGGCGTGGGGCATCGCTTAGGATGTACAGACACACCAGCATAATTTGACTATTGTGGCAAGGCTTTCCGTATCCAGAGGGCGCCTCTCTGGGTGTCCATGATCCAGTCCAGTGTGTCCTGGGCTCTCGTAGTCTGTAATAAGGACACCCTTTCGGGGTTGGGCTCCACCGACAGCCAGCGCATGGGCCACTGAAGATTTGTTGCTGCATAGTACAGCTCGTAATGCGGAGCTTCTAGGCCCCTCTCTCTCCATAGAGGCATATCATTTGTGGAGGGCCACTCTCTTCCTTCCTTTACCCGTATCAAGTCAGAAAGAACAGATTGCAGTTCATAGAAAAAACATTGGCAGAGGGGTATCGGAAGCTCCAAAAAAATGGTAAAGCTGACGAGGTAGTATCAGCATTTTTGCTATTGCCACTCGGTCCTCTCCCTGTTGGACAGAGTGGCAATAGCAACAAGCATTTGCAATGCAATAGGTCTCGCTTTTGCAAGAGTTTGAGCTATTTGCAGTGTAAATGACAATGCCTTTTATTTATGGCCTCCTTCCTGGTCTCCTTCCTACAGTCAGGAGACCAACCCTCCCTACAGGCAGGCGACCAGCTCTCCCTACAGGCAGGCGACCAGCTCTCCCTACAGGCAGGCGACCAGCTCTCCCTACAGGCAGGAGACCAGCTCTCCCTACAGGCAGGTGACCAGCTCTCCCTAAAGGCAGGCGTGTAGCTTTCCGGCAGGCAGGCAGGCATGCAGCTCTCTACAGGCAGGCGTACAGCTCTCCCGACAGTCCCACTGTGGCTCCGCGGAGGTGCTGTCACTACGCCGGTGCACTGACAGTACACATGTCACTGCGCCCCAAGTGCCCTTGTGCATGGATACCCACTCACCACTGTGCACACACAGTGACCCAAGATGTGCAGGCTTCCTGTGCCGTCACATAGTTGTGCGTTGCCCACGGGCGTGCAGCTCGGCTACACCTGCGTGGTATTTCTAGGGGCAGCCCCCTTCCACACCCACAGAGCAAGTAGCAAGTAAGAGTCAGTCATCTGTCTATAGGAGAATCGTCACCAGTGGGTTAATACAGGCAGAGGTTCCTACCGTTGGCACTGGGCATGGTCGCCTGGAAACCCCCATAGCCTCTTCCAGTAACAGCCCCTACAGATCCTGGCACACCCTTGACGCTCATGTAAGGACAACTATAGGCACCCTATAAAATATATGCATATATGGGTTATCTGGGGTGGCTCCGCGTGGGTGTGGGGCTGTTTGAAAGTATGTAATGCCGCCTGGGTGGTCAGTTTACAGTCCCCTATAGAAAGTGCGCAGCAGCCCTTACCATGCCCAAGGTTACCTGGATGGTCTGGCTGGGGTCCCCAGACGCAGGCCCCCCACCAGCTTGCAGTCGAGGTCCGGGATGGCCCGGCTCGCCTCCTTTTCCTCCCCGCAGTTGACCGAAGCTGAGATCTGGGTGACCTCGGCCAGGTGGAAGTGAGGAGGGTGCACGCTGTATCAATTCACCCCGGGGGTGCTGGTGGACAGATCCTGCCCTGGTGTTGAGCGGGGGAGGCTGAGCAGCAGCACCGGGAGCAGAGGGATAGCCAGCCCGGGGGCCATCACCCCTCAGAGGGTGGCACTGGGGAAGCCAAGAGAGCAGCGCGCACAGGAGCCGACAGGGCTGGGTCCTCTGCAGCGGTGAGGTCGGCTAGCGGGCACAGGAGCTGGCAGGGCTGGGTCCTCTGCTGTAATCTGTCCGGACAGGTGGGCACAGGAGCTGGCGGGGCTGGGTCCACTGCAGTGGTCTATCCGGGCAGACAGGTCCTCTAATGCCTGTTGGCAGGGCTGGGTCCTCTCTTGTGGTTTTCTCACAGCTGCAGGGTGCTGCTCATGGTTGAGGGCAGAGGCTTGGACTGAGATGCGGGGATGCCATGGAGAGCGCACCGGCTGCCCTGGGAGAGGCACACCAGAGATTGGCGCTCCTCCAGGGACAGGAGCTGTGTAGGGGCCACCCACGCTCTGGGATCTGGCTAGAGGTGCTGGACGGGCACAACAGTTGGACCTCAGCAACAAGCTACGAGCATAGCTGCCAAGACGGTGAGAGACTGGTCAAAGTCCTTCCCACTGATGAGCATGAAGCCCCAGGGTCTGGGGCCCTCGATAACGATACGGATCATGACGGAAATGCTGCTTTCATTTTACAATAACTGCCGCCCACACAGCACTCGTGGGTGGGCCGGCAGCTATTCTTAAAGTGAAAGCGCTATGCCGAATGAATTTTTTTTTTAGTGCTTACTGACTAGTTAAAGGAGACAGTATAACGCTGCACGTAAAAGATCCAGTCCTGATGTGTCACCCCAAAAGGAGACAGGGCGGTAACAAGGAGGGACTAAGAGGCCTCATTTACAATGGAAAGCCAGTGTTTAGCATGGACGATGACGCAACCCAATGAAAACAAGGGGTGGGGCTTCAACCCCACCTCTAAAACCTACCCTACCCCAATATGCCTTGCAGAGCGAGCAACGCATGCGTGCTGCAAAGCAGGTCTGCAAGACCTAAAAATGCTGATACTACCTAGTCAGCTTTACTTGCTCTAGCAGGGATTCCAGTAGGCTAGAGACAGACGCATACCAGCCTTCACCAACCCCAGATTATCCTGTATGAGGTCATCATCCGAATGTAGATGTTAATTCCCAGAAAACAGAAGGAATCATATTGCCAGGGCATCCCCATGCGATGGGGTTCTTGTCTCTTCAATTCTGTGAGTTTTGTAAGATGAAAGAAGCACTATTTAGCCCAGTTCAGATTCACGCCTGAAACTGTTCCAAATTCATTCAACACTTCCATCACACGTGGTAGATATCTATGCACCTCTCTCAAATATACAAAGGTGTCATCTGCATGGAACAGAATTGCCTCTGCTCAGAATCCCTCACTGTGAACCCTGTTGTCGGAACAAGCCTGTCAGTGCCTCCATCGTGAGGGAAATTTTTTTTTGAGAAAGTGACAGCCCTGTCTGGTGCCCCTGCCCACCTGAAAGATTGCTGATATTTCCTTGCCCATGCATGCCTGGGCATTCAAGTCCATGTATAGAAGCTCTATCCATTTCAGTATCTTTGGACCTAAGCCCATTTTAAGCAGTACTCCCTGAAGGGAAGGCCAGTCCAGCGAATCAAAAGCTTTTCAATGTCATGGGAGATAACCACATGTGGAGGTAACCCTTGAGGATGTTTCTCCATGAGCCTGAAAAGATGCTGCAAGTTGAGAAATGTGTTCCTCACAGGAACTAAGCCATTTTGGTTGTGATGGACCAGCACTGTGAGGCAAGGCTTCAGCTGGTTCACTATTGTCTCCCAGTCCAAGTTTAGTAGTGAGATTGGTCTGTAGGATTCCACAATTAGGGGGTCTCAGCCTGGTTTAGAAAGGACCACTATCGGCGCCTCTCTCAATGACGCAGGCAGTATACCCCTGTTTGGGGCAGACTCAAACACCTGTAATAATCGTGGCGCATGTAAATGTAAATGTGTAAATGTATTGCGATTTATATAGCGCACGTATCACCCGAAGGCATCAAGGCGCTTGCCTTGGGAACCCGTCCTGGTATTCCCCTGTGAGATAACCCCAGCAGGGTATCCACAAGGTGAAAGCCAGGCATCCCGCCGCGAGGGGCCGTAGTGGAGATTAAGCAAGCTATTGCCCAGAGTCGCAGAGTGTGAACCCGTGAGTCGAGTAGGCACCGGAACGAGAATTATCGAGTCCGTGGAATTTTTGAGCCCAAGACCCGCCGAGGCGGGGAATTGAACCTTGGTCCAGGACTGATCTTAGCTTCCGGGTCTGCCACCTCTAACCCCTGAGCCACACTTCTCCACTCCACATGAGTGGCTGTATACATAAAATAGAATTCCACAGGGAACTCATCTGCCGCCTGGGTTTTATTATGTACCACCTGTTCGATCACTAGCTGGACCTCGTCAATCATTAACAGTTCATCAATTGTTTGCCGTTGTAGGGGATCTAGGTGTGGGATTAGCTGGCTCTTCAAGTAATCTGGCAATGGTGGTCCATTATGTCTCTCCCTCGATACAGAGCAGTGTAGTAATCGAAGATGGTGGTGTTAATGTCAGTCCGTGTATTAAGGATAACTCCAGTCTGGTTTTTAATAGTGTTCAGTGGCAGGCTGTCCCTTTTCATGTGCAATACCCAGGCCATTACCCTCCTTGCCCTGTCCCCCTCCACATGCTGCCAAATATGTTCTGCATAGTTCATTTTCCCCAGTCTGTCCACTAGTGCCCTATGTTCAGCCCTGAGGGCAGATAGCTGTGCCCGCTCCTGCCTGTATCTCCATTTGGTGTATGGTGTCTTTCTTCTCTATAAGTGCAAGTGGTAATGTGAGCTTCACCCCTCAGTCATTCTTAATGTATAAGCCCTGCTTGACCACCATAAAGTTGTCCCACCCCACCTCTCTATCAGTTGTAGTGCTGTAGTTTTCATCGAAGTACTAGGTGACTTGAATACCCCCAGTCTCACAAAATGTGTTGTCATGTAGGGCCCTGTGTGTGCAGCCTCCATGTGGGGAACGATGCATGCCGCTGATCCCAGTATATCATCATCTTAAGGGGTCTTTGATCAGAGATCATGCTACCTAATTGTTCAGTAGAAGCGACAAACCATGCTTGAGTTGCAGAGGATGAGGTTTATTCTGGTGTGTAGTTGGTGGGCAATCTGCAAACATGCACACGATGCGGACCACAGGGGAGTAGATCTGTCCATAGTGGTGTAATGTACACAGTTAAAATGTCCACCCCATATACTTGATGCATTTAAGTCCTGTACCTTTGTGGGGTTCAGGGCCTCTAGAAATTGTGTTTGTCCGTTATTAGGGGCATACAGCACCACAAGTGCAATAGGGGCTTCATCCAGCCTCTCCTCCACTAACACATAGCGCCCTTTGAGCCCACTATTTTGTACATGATTGCCAGTGGGGCTGTAGATGCCGACTTATCAAGTAAAAGTACACCTTCTGTCTGCGTCCGAGGTCGGTATGAAACCCTGTGGTTGCCCTGTGGTTGCAGAGACCCTGGCTGATTCTGGAGATTGAGAAAATCCTCCCATGATTTGTTGCTCCAAGAACATTTCTGTAAAGTATGGCAACCACTGGTGAACTACTTCTTGGCTGGACAGTATAGTTGTGTGCAACTGTGTCTTTACAACTGTTTTCAGAATAACTCTATGGAGACATGTGCTTGTGATTATTGAAGCTGCTCAGATTGGCTTTTCTTCAGATTTTTCAGATGTTAAGGTATGTGAATTTGTAGAGCGCGGCTAATCACCCGTGAGGGTATCCAGGCGCTGATTAGGGCAGACCTGACTGGGAGGAGGAGACGAGAGAATGCCTGTTAAGTCTGGAAGAGCCATGTCTTGAGGTGGCCCATATGTAATATGCCAATATGTTACAAATGGGGTTTTGTTTGAAAGTAAGTACGGGCAGAAGCATTATAAGTGCGTATTGCATACTTTGGTAATAGTGAAAGCAGATCTTTAGAGGAATTTGATAAAGCAGGCAGAACAAGAGAAACAAATGAACACTTCTCCACTAACATTATCACACAGGTACACAGCTTTCCTAGGTTATCTTTTAGATTTTTTACGTATCCAGCAAAAGGTATAGCTAGTCAGTGGTAGAACTCTTAAACTATACTGCTGTACTGTGTGTGTAGTGGCAGTGATTTCAGTAGTTCAGTCCTACATTCGTCGTTGCATAATTTGGTGTTCTCTTAAACTTGTACTTCCAAAATGTTCCTTTATCTCTTGCATGGCCTCCTGTTTGAGTAAATGTAGGTGTCCCCTATATTCTCTCTACCAAATCACCAGGGGCCTTTCCTTTTAATGGATAACTATATTATCTTCAAGGCACCCAGTATATAGCCAGTGTCAGCCTTCGGGTCGGTTTCAAGAACCAATCTAACTCTGTTCATTTAGGCTCTTATATCCAGGAATACACACTTTGGGGGGAACCTGCTTTCTGTTACCTACAGCATTCATAAGTTGTGCATTTATTTAATGACATAGCATTTTGTAAAGTTCACCTCACGTTTGAAAATTGCTTAAACATTTATAAAGTTTAAAATAAACATTTACAATACCAGGACATATAGTAAGTTAAATGTTTCATTTACAGTGGTTCTACTACTCTTAATGAACATTGTTTTTAATAGCAACCACGTCCTATGAATATGAAGAACAGGAAAACTCAAATCAATTTGTATCTAGTCAGTTATGTTAGTGCTGGGAATTACTTAGCTGTTTACCACACAAGGAATAGTGCATAGTTTAAACCCGGATCGGTACATTACTGAACGGTTTCAAAAACATGAACAATTACTAGTCTAAAGAATTCTGTTCTAAAGTTCTGTGTAGGGGGGAATAGCTAGAATTAAACTGTCTGGTTTAATGTTAGTTCAAGCTATTCTTGATTGTCCAGTAGTACTCTAATGCCAGAATATACTTTTCAGGGTAAAATGATCACTTTAAAAATAAATCCACTTAACATGAATAGAAGGGTGCTTCGTATGTTGAACCATGACTTATGTCCTGCTTTTCTTTAATAGGACGTGCTTATATGAGTAGTGCCAGTCAACTGCTTTTGTTCTGTTTGAGTAATTAGGACCACATTATCGGTGACCAGCAAGTTTGAGCTAGACACTCCTTTGAGCATGAAATCTTGTTTTAGCAGCATCGCATGCCTCTTATTATCATTTAGGGTTCAGTTCAATAAATTATAACCTTATTGTTTGTTCTCCCCTCAAGATTACCACGCAAATGTTAGCTAAAATACCTTTTTTGGTTATGAGTAACGTTTTTTGAAACCACTGTGCTTTATCCTACAAGCCTCAGCATTTACTCACTTTCGTTTTCCACAATAGTGACTTTAGCCTTTGTTTTCTGGTGTAAAATATTTGTTATTGGAATGTCCATGAGGCCTCCCATCTCTTCTATTGCTCCTCCTTCATCTCACTTGCAGACAGTAGGCTAAAGAGCTTGGTTTACTATAGGGAGTATAGAGTATTTACATGTTATCATTTGAGTTTAGGAATATGAAGGACATCTGTATTTGCTCCTGAAAAATAGTTTATGGTGGTCTCTTTTACACATAATGAAGGCACGTTTAAAGTTAGATACCAATGGTCCATGGGGGGGGGAGTCTGGGACAGTGCCCTCAGAGGTCAGAAACCTCTAGCTCCAGAGTAGGGACCATATTTAATTAACATTAACACCCCACAAGCCAACATGGCCACTGCTTACTCTCGGCATCTGCTTCAACCTTTATGCTAGCTTTACACCAAAGTGCTAAATGTGTTAGTGATGGAAAAGGTTTCTTCAATATGTGGTACCATGTGCCTGAAATAATATTCTGATATATTCTGATTATTTTTGGGTATGATTTAGACTTTGGCAGACAGAGTATAGGCAGTCAAGATGCCAGAGGACATTATGTCTACCACCCTGCCTTTACTATGCCTGCCAGCCCTGTGGTGAACGTTCTGGGTTTGTATAAATTGCTGTCATAGTGGCTCATACAAAGCCATTTAAAAGTTTGATGTTTTTCTGCCATTGATTGGCTCACGCTAAACTTTAAAAACTTTTTTTTCATTGGCAAAACTAACTCCCAAAATGGGAGTCGAATGGGCCTGACAGCATGGGAGTTTTCCCCATGGAGTTTGGTTAATTGTTTTTTTAATTTTACTGTCCCTTAGTTCCAAAATATTCCTGGCGCTGACAGGTAGTTAAAAAAATGGCACCTGACTGGCCACTCTAAATAGGCATACAGTTGGACGGCTTACCTTGAATGGCCCATACTCCCTTGGGCTGTCAGAAAAGGTTTACATTAATGGAGTAAGTTGTATTCTATCAGTGTAACCCTTGTGGGCTGTCAGACTCTAAATCGAGAGGCAGACCTAGGGATTGCTGGACTGGGTACTCCGTCGCCATTACAATAGAGTACCTTGTCTGCCAGACTCTAAATTGGGCCTTTAATTTGTAGACTCTAAGCTAACCTTCCTCTGCCAACGTTTTATAGATTGATAAGGACATAAAAGTAGCTTATCCCTTTTCTGCTGAGTCACTATTTTCTTTAGGAATGGCAGAAAATGTGCACATTTCTGCAAACTCCAAATGATATGAAGGCATGCTCGCAGTGTAAGCCATTGTAGGATTTTCTGTTTCTGCAGAAATGAGAATGTTTTATGGAACATCAAAGCTTCAACATTTTCCAGTCTGAATAATTATATCGTGTAATTAAATTGGTTACATTTGCAAGGAACAATTGTGATTTCACTTTAGTTATTTTGTCACATCCCGTATTGTTTTTTTCAGGTACATAATACTATATTTTCCTTACTGAATATTTTGTATGTGTTTATTTTAATTTGTTTTATCAGGGGCTCCATACCCTGCAGAATTTAAAGGAATTAAATCTCGCTGGAAACGAAATTAGTACAATTGGTAAGTTATTGTAATATAATATACAATATTGTTAAATCTGCACATAGATTTCTGAACAATGTGAACCCAGCCTAATGATTGCCAGCAACCATCTTTATTCTGTTTGGTTACTGAGGGGTTTGATGTTGTACTAAATATTTTTATTTTGTACATAGGAATATTGAGTACTTCCAAGTGAACGCTTGATACATAATAAGACTGATACTTAATAAATGTTTCCTTCATAGTGCAAAAAATAATGTCACCGATTACTGTGCTGTAGCAATTCTTTCATTATTTTGTCTATAAGGGCACATGTTGCCATGCAAGCCAGCATCTCCTCAGAATGACAAAAAAAGCTACCCACTTAACACAATCCAACATTCTTCTTTTTCTCATTAGAAACCTTTTTCTGTTGTGCATTCATTACAATAGCTCTTGGTACTGCAGATCTCGTATATAAATCATGAAAAAAAACACAACTTAAAAAAAGCAGTGGCAAAACCAATTGGTCGAGCGTTGGTCACCAGTTTTTTTTTGCTTTTGCAGTTCTTATTTTCTTCTGTCACAGTTTGTGTAAAATAATACTGCTGGGGAAGCAGTTGGGTCATCAATCAAAAAACATCATTGGCTAAAGGCAAAAGTACCACACATTACCATAATAGCCCATGACACAGAAGGGGACTCCTTGGTGTGTGGATGTGATTCTTATAAAAGGGCAGCATGCTGTTATTCAAAGTAAAGTCACCCACTGGCTGAAGTGTGCTGACCCATTTCCACAGGATGCATTCTCCAATGGCTGGATGAAAAATGTAAATGACACAACAGACTAATAGATAGATCGATAGAATTGTATATATTGATATATAAAGTTGTATAGATTGAGTTGTATATATATCGATAGATAAAGATGGATAGATAGATTGGCTGTATAGATAGATACATAGATAGGGCTGTATAGATAGATATTGTGCAATAGATCGATTAGGGTGTGTAGATAGGGTTGCTTAGATAGATAGGTTTGTATAACTAGATTGATAGATATTCAAAGATAGTTAGATTTGATTCGCAAAGATAGAAAGAAAGATAGATTGTTGCAAAATGGGGCCTGCACAAGTAATGGGTCCACATTTGTGCTCCACTGGGAACCAAACACCCCATTGTAGCACTTGACTCTCATAGGGTAGCATTGCAGAGCAGTCCAAGGCTGACTCAAGGGAGGTGGTGTGGGCTGTAATCACCATTCACAGATACACCATAATAACACTCAATAAATGATTGTCCAGTCTGTGCTTTTTCTTTTGAAAAAGGAAAAAGTACATTTATTACACACACATTACTCAATACTATGCAGCAATTTACAAATATAAACAAGCTGATGGAAATATTTTGGATGGCATAGCGTAATCATTCTTGCCCCTCCCAAAGGGCGGTCTAGATCCACAAATCACATGGCAGACCCTTCACTTGTATTAAAATGCAATAATGGATTATCACTTTGAATGAACTCACTTACTATTGGCAATAAAGCATGTTAACTGGACCGAAGTGGTTGTCAGCGTCATTACTTCCTTAAAACATTCACAAGGTAAAATGTCTAAGCATGTCTAGGTGATCTGGGTTGTCAGAATTACCTTTAACATGAAATACACATTTTAAACTGAGCCCCTGAGGGTAACAAGTTATAATCACAACATCCACGTAATCATAGTCTTGCACCCCTAGAGGTTGTCTCTCAACACAAATACTCATATTAAACACTTTCAGGCCACAACTGGTTTCAGCCATGCTCTTCACCCACAGAGGGCCTAGCCTTACAAACTCTATAACACAAGTTCTAGATATGAGAAGCTTAATAAACACTTGAAACGTTTGAGGGGTTATCTTTCATAGAGTCCCACCAAACTTGGAGTGGGGACTCTGGGACTTTCTTTGGGGAGAGGCTGAGCTGCTCCTACAGCTCCCCCTTACTATGGGAACATTTTGGTGGTGACCCTGCTCTCCTGGTGTCACCAAAAGCCAGAAACAGGTGTTTTTCAATTTTATTGATGCGTGTGAAACTGACAAGAACCTCAGGGCATTATGGGGTGTTCCTGCACTTCTTGTGCATTTTTAAACTACGGCTCTACCGGGGAGAGCTGTGTTGGTTTCTCTTGTGTTGTCTTGATTCCTTTTCTGCTGCCTCGCTCCGTTCTTTAATTTTTCTCGGGGTGCCCGGTCCCACACTGGCACCCTGCTGCCTTTAACAACGTTGAAGAGCAGCTCGGTGAGCCTACCCCTGGCTACTCTCGCCAGCTCTCCGCACGACCAGTACACTCGCGTGCTGCCATGGGAACCGCCACTTCCTTTTAATCTGGCCTCTCTGGCAGGCAGACGCGTGCTGGGTGGCCGTGCGAGCAGGCCACAGAGGAGGGGAGCGCGGTGGCGCTTTTCCTCCTCATCGATGTCGCTGGTGCCCAGGGATCGGGACCTGGGTCCTCTTGCAGTCTCATGGGGGTGCGATGGCGCTCTCCACCTCTGTCCCCCTCTCCTATGCCCAGGGATGGGGACCGAGCCTCCTTCCAGTATCGTTGGGGCTGACATGGTGCTCCCCGCCTCCATCTCTTCACTGGGGCCCAGAGATGGGGTCCTGGGCCCCGTACAGCTTTGTGGGGTGGTGTGCGACGGTGCTCCCCATCTTTGTCTTTTTTGCCTGGGGATGCGGGATGACACTCCCCCTTGGGAGCAGACCCCAGGCCCTGACGCACCCCAGGGGCCTCGCTGGAGACGTCAGTGGAGCTCAACACACTTTGTCGCAGAGGAAATGGGCGTCAAAGGTTGCAGAACTTCAAACGCCCTGACCTCAGGATCCTTTCGGCTGATTTTCTCAATCTTTTGCAACTGGTGGTGAGCCCTTGCCACCTGGAGCACTTTCTTCAATCCTCCCGGCCTAAAATATTGATGAACCTTGCAGCCCGCTAATTTCACTGGTTCCAGTCTTTCCCCCAACTGGACCTCAGGGTGTGTAAGGGAACCAGCTTCCCTGATCCTGGGGCGTGCTCCACTGGTCCTGGGGTCAATCAGTGGCAGAGTCATTGATCGAGTGGGCAGTTAGAGGGTTCTTCCTTCCAATAGTCCATAGCACCAGCCTCTAGTCCTAGTGTTCCGTAGAAAGGCACAACCAACAGAGCTCTCTCCCTTGTGCAAGAACTTTTAAGTGGAGCGGAGCCTGCTAGCAGGGCTGCAACTCTGGCCTATTCAGATATGCCACATCTTCTCTCTGCCCCTGTTCCAACCTCCCTGCACAGTCTTCTGGATTAGTTCAAAATGGCATCACCCAGGAGTCACCTGCTACACCTGCTCTGGAGGTCTCAGCTCTACCCGTACTGAAATCATTGCTGAGGCCTTCCCCCAGCAAATCTTTCAAGGAGCCCTTATCTGATTAAGCTCCAGAGGTCCGGACTCTCTCCTTTATTGAGTGGCCTGGGGCAGGCCCTCTTCCTGGCACAGGATGACAGTGGGCTGATTCTTGCAGAGTAGTTACCCAATCCCGCCCTTCTTCAGGGATGACTTAAGCACTGTTATTTGCTTCCTTTAATGGAAGAGGCCTTTGTTACCTTGGCTGGGGAGAAAAGTAATTAACCCAGCCCACCATGGTGACAAAAGGCCCGCGCTCTGGTCCTGAGCTGAGTCCGAGAAATATGAAATTCCTGGATGACCCATAAACTGTACAGGTATGCTTTTGGACTTTAATAATAATAATAATGATAAGGAGCTTTTAGAGCGCACGGCTACCTCTGACGGAGGTGTCCCGGTGCTCGTAGTACTAATTGACCTGGGCATAGGGGCGGGGAACACAGTGTTTAGTGAAGGAGAAAGAGCCATGTTTTAACGCTCTCCTGAATATAAATTCGGATTTGATCTTCCTTAGATGTTCCGGCAAAGAGTTCCACAGTGTGGTAGTTTTAACCAAAAAGGATCGGCCTCCAGTTCTGTCCCTCACAAATCGCGCTATCACCAGAAGATTCTGGTCATGTGATCTAAATGCTCTGTTGTTGCTGTATTTTCGAAGTCTTTGCCTCAGGTAATGCGGACCAGTGTAGTTCATTGCTTTATGGGCCAAGGTGAGAGCTTTATACCAATGAAGACTGAGCAGATGGGGGGTTATGTGGTGACGCATTGGCACGTTCCGTACAAGCCTAGCCGCCACTTTCTGGATAATCTGCAGCCTCCTGTGCACATACTAAGGGAGCCCCAGATAAAGGCTGTTCACATAGTCAAGTTGGGAGGTGACCAAAGCGTGCACCACAGTCTTCCTACAGTACATAGGAAGATAGTGAAGGAAGCTCCGTAGAGCCTTCAACTTCCAAAAACACTGCCCAGAGACATGGGCAATTTGCACTTTGCTAGACATTTGTGTATAAAACTTAAAGCCCAGATTCCTGGCAGAAGTAGCTGGAAAAGGAGGTGGATTTAACTCAAGCGGCCGCCAGAGTGCTCTGGCCGTGGGGCAATGGGTTGGTTAAAAAGCAAGACCTCCGTTTTATCTGTGTTTAGTTTTAAGCAATTTTCTGTCATTCAAGATGAAATGTTCAAAAGACACTGCTTAAAAGTAGCAAAGGCCGTCTCGCTGTGATCTTTAAAGGAGAACACTAATTGTGTTTCATCCACATACGAGAAAACCTTCACCCCATTTTGCTCAATAATTGCCGCCAGAGGGGTGAGATACACATTAAAAAGCATGGGACTTAAGGCCGAGCCCTGTGGGACCCCACACACAAGGGGGCTGGAAGTGGAAGCATGAGGGTGGAGAGTCACTTGCTGTGTGCGCCCCTCTAAGAAAGAGTGAAACCAGGCCCAAACCGTTCCTGACACCCTTAGACCCTTAAGTCCAACACCACCAGCATCGCACAGCTTCCTTGATCTACAGTTTCCCAGATAGTCTCTGCGACTTCCAGCAAAGCTGTTTCCGTACTGAATCTGGATCCAAAACCAGACTGAGAGTCGTGAAGATGATAGTTTGACTCTAGAAAGTCCCTAAGTTGTATCTGGACTTCCTTTTGTAGAATTTTAGCCGGGACGGGATCTGCATCTTCCTTTTACAAAATGGGTTGGACAAATGCATTTTTCCAGCTGAAAGGGTACACCCCAGTCATCAGCGAGGAGTTCCAGATGGCATTCAATACCGGGTGAAGCCAAGGGGCAAGTAGCTTAAAATAACTGGCAGGACAAGGGTCCGCCGGGGAGCCTGATTTTATCTTGTTAAATTCCCTCAAAGATACTTCTAGACTTAGAGGATGAAAAGCTGACCACATACTAGTTGCAGACAGTATAAGAGGTGGAAGATCTGGTGGTCCTGAGAGTTGAAAGGAGGAGTAGATATCATGGATTTTTGTCTGAAAGAAGGTAGCTTAATTTTCACAAAGAGTTTTTGAAGAAGGGATAGTGTTTTTCAGTGCTTGAGGTTTACTAAAACCCTGGACAATATTAAAAATTTCATAGACTTATCAGAGGTTTTAATCTGATTAGCAAAAAAATCCCTAATAGTATTGCGCTTTAGTCAATGACATTTTCTTTGCACTCCTTTATATGCACATTTGGCTCATAATGTTTACGCCAAGCGTGCTCCAACATCTTGCATACACTCTTCTCCGTCCGGAGCTCATCCGTAAACCAAGGAGCTGAAGGTTTGCTTCTAGCAAGCTTCATATTTTTCATCGGGGCAGTTTCATCCAGGGCTGACGTGACCCAATGATTAAAAATTAACGCTTCCTGACTGGGGTCTCCTGTAAGCCGGGGAAGAGTGTCCTGTAGCTTAAAGCCCATTGATTCAGCGGAGACCTTTCTCCAATTTCTCCTGACCTCCAAGGCTGGTCTGACCAGATCGTTGCAAGAAACCCTGCATACACTAAAAGGGATCAGCCAGTGATCGGACCAGGTCAGAGCTAACAAGTACTCTATCTGTAGTCTATAATCATTGGTGAAGAGTAAAACCAGCATGTAGCCAGCCACATGTGTAGGTGACGCTACCTTTTGCATTAGATTAAGCCCGTTCAGGGTATCCGTCAGCTGGATAGCTAAGGGGCAGTTGAAATTGTCCATATGGACATTAAAATCAACTAGGACTGTCAAGTTAGTGTATTTCAGTGACAGATCAGCGATAGTGTAGTAGAGTTTCAACATCTGGGCCGCTAGGGAATTAGGGGGTCTATAGACCATTAGTCCTGCCATTGAGTTGGCTTTGGCAGGTTTGATGAAGGAGGACATAGCCTCAATTTGCTCCAGATTTCCAATTCCCTTATACGTGATCTCTCAGTCTTCTCTCATAATAATAGCAAGGCCACCTCCTAATCTATTCTCAGCTTGATTCACCTAAGAGATCCTATAACCTGCTGGAATGGCTAATGCTATGTGCGGGTTGGAGCTATCTCGCATCCAGGTTTCAGTTAAAAACATGATGTCCCAGGCATTCGTCTTTAAGTTGAGCCAAATGTCATCTGCGTGTTTGGGCAGAGATCTGCATTTGACAAGGCATGCCTTAATGGAGGGCCTTGGAGGAGGTGTAGGTATTCTAATAGAACCAGCCCCTAACCTATTTTTGCCCTCACCAACATTCTCAAACTTGAAGTTGAAGGCACTGCACTGGAACTCGTAGAGACTTCCCGCATTTTCTTCTTCTGAACAGAGGTCCAGACTTTTAGGCCTCTAGCAGTTTACGGCGGAGAAGGCAAGTAACTGCTCCTTGGTCCAAGCAAGTCTTAATGTTGGGCCCCCACGTACAGCATGGCTGGTGCTGGCCGCCGTCCGGATGCGGACAGGCATGGGTGGGGACAGATGGGCTTGCCTTTGGAGCGCCTTAGGCGCTGCCGCTCCTTGCGTCCGCTGCACGGCCTCGTCTTCCGCCCCCTTTTATCCTGGGCGTGCGCGATAGCGACCAGCAAGAACAGGAACACTGAACCTCTAACCTCCAAGCGGAAAAAGATTTAAGAAGTATGACCCTCCCCGGAGCATTGAACACAGCACCGGCAGTGAAGTGCACACCCAAAGAAAATAACATTTTAAAAACAGAATGCGGAGGTAAAATTTGTGGTTAAACACCCCTCAAGCCCTGCCACAGCTTGAGCTGTCAAAAGCGCTACTGCGCGACCGCATCATCCGCCCCCTTTTATCCTGGGTGTGCGCGGTAGCGACCAGCAAGAACAGAAAAACTGAACCGCTAACCTCCAAGAGGAAAACGATTTATGAAGTATGCCGCCTGGAGCATTGAACACAGCTACTGCAGTGAAGTGTACACACAAAGAAAATACAATTTTAAAAACAGAATGCAAAGGTACAATTTGTGGTTAAACGCCACTCAAGCCCTGCCACAGCTTAAGTTGTCAAAAGTGTTCCTGAGCTACCACATCAGAATTGTTATTTTCATACAGGTTACAGTGTACATTGATGCAACCCTGAAGTCTCTAGGCCAAAGGGAACTGGAGCTGCACCCTAAGGCAGTCTTTCCCATACGAATATAATGGCGCATGACACCACAGTCAAAGACAGTAAAGTACACTGACTTCCCTACATGTGTACCCTTCCATTATAAGGCCTATTTCAGGTCACTACTCAACTCTGCATAGTTCCTTCTGGGCAAGGCTTCCTGAGAGCAGTTCTGGGCTGCACACAACATGAGTCTCCCAAGTGCAACCCTCGCACGTGTGCACATTCGTTCACGTGTAACCAGCCCAATGCCCCTTATCCTTGCTGCTCCTCAGCAGCTTATCTTAAAAGGCAGACACAGGCAGTAAACATGGCAGTCCATTTTACCATGTGCTTACCGTAGGTGATTCCCAGGTTGTGAAGCTCTCCCACAGTAAAAAGTTCAAAACTAGGTGACCAAAAAGCAAAAGATCTAGGCTGATAAGATGTTCAGAACCACCTTATGCACATAGATAGATTTGCGAATATAGATAGATGATTGATTGATTCATTGATAGAATGAATTTGTTTGAAACTATCACTGAAGGCAAAATTGAAAGAGTTACAAGCCGGACATACATATTGGCTTAAAATATAAATTTAGTCAGTTATAAATGCACTTCATTGTGCGTGTGTTAAAAAAATGACAACGTCATGAAGAATAGTCACAAATGGACACAATGTGGCATGCAATGAAATAGCAATTGTCAGATAAACAAAGACACTCCAAAATGAATTCACAACACAATTAGCAGGAGACAAGAACTGCTAAAGTTGGAATGTGCTCTTTGCTCAACAGTGCTTAATCTGTAAAAAACATAAGTGCCAAGGCCCTCGCCAGGCGGCTGCTGCAGCTTGAACCAACTATTGCTCCTGCCCACGTTGTCAATGACAGTACCAACAACAACTCCTAACCATCAAACTCCTACAAGTGTGGCAATTCAGACTACTATATGCTATAAGAATGGTTTGAGCAGCAGGTATTATTATTTTTAATGTGCACCGAGTTAATAAACAACTGTTGTTGTGCTCATCTCCAAATTAGACAGACATCGCCACAGACTGTCTAGGTGCCGGTGTTAACAATTAGATGCCCGTACCAAGCTCAGGAAACCACTTGCTCAACTTAGGCACTGGTGCTCACATTGAAGAGCTGGTAGAAAGCGGTCTGCCGTCGCATAAAACTCTTACCGCAAAGGCAACACCAAAGTAATAAAGTAAAAACACAAACACTGCCACTGAACAGAACTACCTTGGTTGCGGATGGGCTCCTTGTGAAATAGCAAAATACAGTCACTCAAAGTGAAGTTAGCCAGTGGTGGAAGTGACCTTACCTCCTGCCCCATGCTGTGTGCTTGCTAGAGTGGGTGGAAGCAAAATGTAAATGACACAATAACAGCCCAGTGGATGAAGACAGCTGGCTACTAGCCCCTTTAAGTAAGTATATTATTATATATTTATTTTTAAATCGAAATGCCCTGAATACCTCCAGGCCTTTAAAAGACCCCCTCTAGCTTTTTGCAAGATGAAAACAAGCCATTGTGTTCATCAAGCTAGAAAGTCACTCTCTGACATCCAGTGTAATAGATAATGCTAAAGATACTCCCCAAAGCTTATAGTAATACTGGGTGTGAGAAATTGGGTTGTTGGTTGAATTGGGTGGGGGTGACCCCTGTTCAAGCAATAACCACAATCCTAGTCAAGGGGACCCACAAAAGTCACTAAATTAACATTTGCATAACCCTCTGGTAGCTTGGAACAAAAGCAGTCTGGCTTAATCTAGATGCAATATGTAAAGTATTTATGCCTCACACAAACAGTATAAAAGTGAAAACACTACACAAGAAAAATCTCACACCAATTTAGAAAAAAAGAGTACATTTTAATAAATTATTTGACTCAAAACAACAAAAATCCAATAAGTGGAACTGTAGTTAAGCATTTTGAAATTTAAGGTAAAAAATAGCACCTAAAAGCTCAAAGAGACAACCAGTCATTTTGTCCCCCAATACCTAGTCAAAGTGAAAAATATGACTGACCGCGATAGAGGGCAATTCTGATACATGAAGTGAATTTGGCCTGGTAAGCTCTTACTTATAGACTTAGAAGAAATTCTGAGAATTTTTTTTTCTGAAAAGGTTAAGTTCAGCAGCACAAGGCTGCAGGCTGTGTCCTCGTCAGGGAACCACTGAACAAAGTTGTGATGAAGATTTCTATGTTCCAACTTATTCATAGATGCATCAAGCGAAATTGCGATCGCAATCGCTGCGAAACAGCGATTGCGATTGCAATTCTCACTTCCACAATGCATCAAGTACAAAAGCAGCAAATAGCGAAATCGCAAAACAAAAAATCGCAAAACCATTTGGAAACCCCCATTGCGATTCCTTAACAGCGATTACCCACACATTTAGCGAAATCAACAGCGAATTTGCAGTCAAATTGCGAAATCGCAAATAAATTGCTAATCCCATTCATCATAAATCGCAAATTGCGAAAATACCATAAATCGCTAAATACGAGTCGCAATTTAAGGAGAAGCAAAACCAGGTGGTAACCATGAAGTCCAATTGGTGAAAAAAAATAACAAATGGCAAAAAGAAACAGGTGTTGGGTAATTCAAACACACTTAAGGAGACTCAGTAGGAGCATGAGGAAAGTCACAATGCCAGTTCTCTATATCGTGGCAAGGCGGCTGAGGCTCCAGGCTGCAGCCCAGAACCGACGCAGGATCCAGGAGCGCATCTTCCGGCTGCGGTTTACACTCCTGGGCCAGCCTGAAGAGGAGATCTACTCCAAATACAGGCTCAATGGGGCAATGATAAAGAAGCTCATCAGAGACCTTGACCCCCTGATGCAGCACCCAACACGGAGGACCAATGCCGTGCCCACCCATGTCCAGGGCCTGTGCTGCCTGCACTTCCTGGCCTCCAGCAGCTTCCAGGGGATGCAGGGGGTATATCACAGAGTACACTGTCACGCTGCCTACAGAGTTTCCTGGACAACATGCTGAGCCGGATACACCACTACATCACCTTCCCAACATCCCAACAGGACTCAATGCAAAGAAAACTGGACTTCTATCACACCGCCCATTTCCCCCATGTAATTGGCTGCATCGACTGCACCCACATTCACATCTGTCCACGCGCAGAGACCGAAAACATGTACCGGAACCGCAAGTCATACCACTCCCTCAACATCCAGATGGTCTGCAATGCGAAGACCATCCTCACAGACATTGTGGCACAATACCCGGGGAGCACGCATGATTTGTTGATCTTCCGGCACAGCGGCATACACTCCCGCTTGGCCAGGAGTGAATTAGGCGAGGGACATCTCCTAGGTAAGTACACATGCCCACATACAGTATGTGAAGACCATGTTGCCGCGCAAACCAGGCACTGCTCCTCCCTTCAGGTGACCGCACCTACGGCCTCCGTGAATACCTCCTCAACCCATACCTCAACCCTGCAACACCACAGGAACGGCGGTACAATGCTACGCATATACACACCAGAAATGTGATAGAGCGGACATTTGACATGTTAAAGAGTAGATTCCGCATCCTTCACAAGATCGGCGGGGCCCTCAAATACTGGCCTGAGATCTGCTGCCGCATTGTGGCCGTGTGCGCCATACTTCACAATATTGCCACCAAGCGGAAGATACTTGTGGAGGTGTCTGGTAGTGAGTCGGAGGGGGACAACCTGCCACCTGCACATGTGCATCATGCACACGGGGAGAATCCTGCTGAAGGTCACAGGCGTCGCGCCAACATCACACAGAACTATTTCTAGTGCACCCATACCCCTCACACAACACTGCACTCATGCAAGCCACATGAATGATTGACATGATTTGTGTTCAAAATAAAGATTTTGTTTATTTCACAAACTCTCGATGTGCTTCAATCAGCAAACAATAGTGCTACTGTATTGAGACATACAGGCTCATGTATCCTGAGCAGGCGTGCGTGGTTACCTCACCACGGCACTGCTGGAAATGTCCAGTCACTGGCGCCTCCTGCCGGACGCACCCTGTCGCCTCTCACCCTCTACGTTGGGAGTGTTCTGCCGTGATGCAGCGTTGGGCCGGGAACTGCGGCGCCTTTCTGATTGCACCGGCACAGACAGGCTGCTGTGGCTAGATGTCCCTTCACTGGCATCATCACCCCCCCTTGCATGGCCATGGTCGGCCGCCTGTTGGTTCTCCACAGCGGTGGTGACCTGCTCCAGGGCCCTTGCAACATCTGCACAGCATTGGACCATCTGTATCTGCATGGCCAATGACATGCGCAACAGCTGGTAAGTGGCGTTCCCAATCAGGTGGTTTGAGCGTGTATAGGCTGATAGCCATGTGAGCAGCTGCCTGTGGCGTCTGCGTGTGATGTTCTGCTGCGCCACCATCAGTTGGTTACTCTCCTTGACCGCTGTGGTCAGCTCCTGCACCCTCTCAGTGAGTTGACTTATGTTGCGTGCAGTTTTGTAGAGCTGCAGCTGCATTGCTGTCATGTGCTGTGCCTGTTTGCGGTGCACAGCAAGCATCCGAGCCTCAATGCCAAGGCCAAAGTTGTGTGCCTGTTGCTCCATGTCTGCTGGGGTGGGCACAGAGCGCTGCTGCCTCAACCTGCTGCTTGCGTGGGACTGCACAGTTGCTGTGCGTCGTGTCTGCCTCCTGGGTGGGGGTGGGATCTGCTCCACTGCCATTCGTGCCGACTGGTGAGGTTGTGCTCCACCTATGGCTGCAGGGGTGTCCCTGTGTCTTTGTGCAGGCGCTGGTCCAGGTGCTGGTCCAGATGCTGGTCCAGATGCTGGTCCAGGTGCGGGTCCAGGTGTTGGTGCTGGCTGGCTCTCTCCCTCCGTCTCATCAGGTGTCTCCGCAATGTGGAGTGTCTCACTATCAGACGTCTCAGCATCTGCAGCACCTGTGATGTGGATGAGTGCATGATTAATGATATGATTCAGGCACCTGGGATGTAGCAACATCCAGTAAGGCTTGCATTCCCTGACAGGCTTTAGGGGTATGTTTCACTTGACTATTCTGACTGTGTGTGGCTATCAGGGCACATTGTCACACTACAGGTCCCACAATGCATTCGGGCGTTTGGGAGGGGCAGGAACTGGATTACTGGGGTTACAAATATGGCTAGCTCTGGGGGCATGGGCATTGTTAGGGTACGGGGTCGCTGTTGCATGGCTGTTACCTTGAGATTGGTGTGTGGCGCGGGAGGTGTCCAGTTGAATGACCCCCTTGCAGGCTTCAGGGTTGATGGTGTCCTCCACTAGGTCCTCCATTGGTGTGTTCTCGGGGACTGTGGAGTCTCCTCCTCCCGTTGCCAGTCTCTCCCCCAGTCTCACCGCAATGCGCTCCTTGGTCGTACCACCTCTTTTTTAGGTCATCGATGGACCGGTGCATGACTCCCACCGCGTTCACCTTGGCCTTGATGCGCAGCCAGATGCGCCTCTTGGTAGCCTCGGGCACCTACCGGGACAGCTTCCCAAACAGCTGGTCATGGTCCCTGCTGACTCCTTCTATCAGGTACTCCAGTTCTTATTCTGAAAATTAGATTTTGCGCTTCCTGGGTGTTTCACTTTGTCCTGCAGCTTCCTGGGACATTGTGGTATTAATATGTATCCTGTATTGGGACTGCAGGGTGTGTCTCTTGGAGCTCAGTGCTCTGCCTCCTCCTCTATCCAGCTCTGTGATCCAAATAATGCATGGAGCAGGCTACTTCCTGGTTTTGATGTCATCATTGTGCTCAAAATGCGACTTCCCGTTTTTGCGATCTGCAATCTGCGAGATTGCTAATTGCGATTTCGGTATTTGCGAAATCACAATTTGGGGTTGGGAAACAGCCGATTCTGCGATTTTATAGCGATTTTAGCTAATTCGCATATGGCAATTGCGGACGGTTACGATTCGCAGATTTTTACCGATTTTGGTGATGCATCCCATTCTACGAATTCTGAATAGAGATTCGGTATTTTTCGCTATTTAGGATTCGCAGAGTGGGTGCTTCATGCGTCTGGGGGTTAATCTCTATTTTGGAAGTTGAAAATTTCCAGTTGGAGGCCGTAGCTGATGAGAGGTTCAGGAGGCCGGATAACCCCTTTCCAAAGGACCACTGAACAGGCTTTGCTGCTGTGGAGAAGGACGTAGCGAGAGCTGCCACAACGTCAGGCTGACCAGCAATGCACCTTATGTGCATAGTTGAGCAGGTTGGCGGTCTTCTCTCGGTTCTCAGAGCAGTTTTTAGCCAAAAATATTCTAAGTCCCTAGTTTTGGATTTTGGCTATCTGGGCACCCTTAACACCACAATAAAGGGTCTAGTACTGAAGGGGCACCACTTGTGGTTGCAGGACTCATTCATGCTGGGGCTTGGTGCGGGTACAAGATGGTTGGAGCCTTTTCTGTCCCTGAGGCTCTGATCAGGAAGCCAGACAATTAGCCCTTAGAGTCACTCTAGTAGTTCTGTGTTCAAATGATTAAACATGTCTCAAGCAGTAGAGGAGCCTCCTGAGGGTTCAAGGCAGTCTAAAGGCAGCAAAGCAGTTCTTCTAGGTGCAGCACAGCAGCAGGCCGTCCTCTGAGAGTCCTTCCGCATTTCCAGAAAGTGAATTGAAGAGTGCGTCCTAAGGTCTCATTTTTATACATCGTGCTTTCTTTGAAGTAGAAGAAGTTTCTATAGAATTCACTTTGAAGTGCTTGAACTTTCCGGACTCATCTGCCCTGGCTCCAGGCTGGCTGTATGAACAGTGCTGGGGTGACTTGTCCTTTGTGTGAAGGCAAAGCACAGCCTAATCAGTTGTAAGTGAGGCTGTGCCAAGCTCCAACCGCCTCATCCTGCCTGGTGATGGCTCATTGAGGCATACCTAATGTGTCTAATGTGGGGATGTCTATGAGGAATAAACAAAGCCCAACTGTCAACAACACCACGTCCTGTGACCTAAGACCAGCTGAAGGCACCAAAGCATTAGGGCAGGAAATACCAACTTTCTAAAAGGGGCATTTTTCAAAATTGTAACTTAAAATCTGACTTTACCAATAAAGAGGATTTCTAATTGCACTTTCTCAGACACCAAACATGAAAAACATCAAACGTTAGTACTTATTTAATGTAATAAGGTAACTCAATGTTATCCTATGGGACAGGTAGGAGTTTATGACTGCAAAGACATGTAAACTTAAAAGTATATGTCCTACCTTTTAATTATAATGCACCCTGCTCTATGAGCTACCTAAATGCAGGCTGCAATGGCAAGCCTGGGACATGTTTTAAGGGACTACTTAAATGGGTGGCACAGTAAGTGCTGTAGGCACACTAGTAGTAATTAATTTGCAGGCCCGGGGTATATGCTATACAACTCTACAAGGGACTTAAAAATATATTAAATATGCCATTCGGGTATACGCCAATATTACCATGTTTAAAGGAGAGATCACAAGCACTTTAGCACTGGCTAGCAGTAGTAAAGTGCACAAAGTCCTACAGCTAACAAAACCGAATTCAGCTAAAATAGGTGGGGTGAAGTCGAAAAGGCTGTCACATATCTAACACTGTGTATTATATCTTCAAAGCCGATTTTCAGACTCTCATACTACAGATTTGTAATTTCCTGTCATCAGATACTCTCAAGTGTCCATAAACAATAGAGTGTCTACAAGCATGTACAGGTTACCAAGAACACCATGTTTAAGAAACTATTTTCAATGACAACATGCCTATACATCATTTCCTTTTAACAGTGTCTTTGACTGTGGAGAAAACCCTAGCTTTTTTCTTAAAATACAGAGGTGGCTAGTTATGCTAAAACATATTAGTCTCTCTTTAATTGGTGGTCAAATAGGCTATTTCCTTTTTGATTTGCTCTTAGTGCAGATTACACATGACTAGATGCCGATTATGAGTTTGGCTGATCTACAGTGGGCGGTGCAACACGCCGTCCTCTGTAGGACCGCCATACCTTTGGTGCGACCGCCTGCCAGATTAGGACTTTAATCCTGGTCTGGCTGGCGGTCTGCAGAAAACACAGTTGATGGACAGAATGTAGAACAATGTCATACATTCACCCCAGTACAAGCATCTGGGCCTAAATCCATCGTTTGTTTGCACTCCACACCACCCTGGGTTAGACACTGGCTATATGCAAATCAGCTCTGACCCTGTGCCTCATGGGAACAGTCTAGTCCGAACTACCAAGCCATGTCTTTCCCAGACCGGAATCAAGCATCCAAGGACCGGTTTCTGGCTATCAGCCTTCATCAGCCTGGATAGCTTGACTCCAGTGGTGTGGAGAGCCTGGGACTCACGTCTGAGCATACCCAGCCCACTCGGGGTGAAAATTGCAAAAAACACAGTTGATGGACAGAATGTAGAACAATGTCATACATTCACCCCAGTACAAGGATCTGGGCCTAAATCCATCGTTTTTTTGCACTCCACACCACCCTGGCTGGCGGTCTGACAACAGCTGTCTGTCAGGCTCATAGAAGTGCCTAACATGCAGGCCGCTGCTGCCAGAGCGTCCACTGCACCATCCTGCACGGTGTGGCATCCATCCAGGGTGTGCCCCTCCACATGCACCCCCTGAGCTCACCGCCACGAACAGGATGGTGGTGAGTCAACTCGAAATATATTGGGCGGTGCCGCTGTGGCATCAACAGCATATTTCTACCTCTGACCACTGCACAAATGCCTCAGCGGTCCTGTGGTGGTCCGACCACCACAGTTGTAATACTGCAGGCGGTCTTGCAGTGCGGCGGTGGTCGGACATACACCAAACTTGTAATCAGGCCCTTAGTTTCTCAAATCTGCATTTAAAAAATTACATTCTATTACGGATGTGCACTATTTCCAGGCAAACCTTAATAGGGTCCAATTTTTTGTGAACATACGTCTACATTACATGGCTTGGTTGGATCTATCAGTAATGGATGTCAATATGTGGCCTCCTTTTATATGTCTTGGTATTTTGTGTCATATTGTTCATATTTTGGGTAAAAGTATTTCCACAGAACTCCTTCATTTGTTCGGAAATCAGAATCATGCATTTTGATTTAGCAAAATTTAGCACAACTTCTCTGAACTCAAACCTCACCCTCTTCCGGGAATCAAATGTATGGTTTTGCGACAATGGCACGTGTGCAGTAACACAACTGTTAAAGACTGATACCTACAACTGTCAGTTGCCACTTTATTCCAGTCAACAAAATGATTTCCCCTGGATTCCAAGGATACTGGCCTTTTCTGTTTTTATGGACCTTCTAATGAATGTTTTCATTAGGTGCACATCTGAAATGCTATAACAATGTAGGAGAAGGTATTTGTAAATTCCGCAAAGATTATTATTGAGTATTACGCAGCATTAAAGTCCTAACTGCTCACATATAAGTCCCTACTACGTGCATTGAAGGGACAGCATTTCTGGGCAAAATGTGCAACAGCCCAGTAAATTAAATAATTAATTGCAATTTTAAAAAACATTCTTAATTTTCATATTTGCTATTATTCCTAAGAAGGTTTTTATCAAGCAATTCTAAAAAAAAGAAAGCAATCAGAGTGCAAATTAGAATGAAGTAAGCATGTTAATTTAACACAGCACTGTCAATTGAAGTTAAGCTGCCACTTTTGCAATATTTTATTTTTTGATCCATGGCTCAGAATTTATAAAGGAAAAACACGTTCATTGTTATCATGCGTAAGCTATACTTTGATTGTGCTTGTGTTTTGTCCATATTTGGTTTGAGGTCCTATTTTATTTAATATTTTGATGTTATCATGTTTTTTTTCTTTCAGGGAACTGCTTGGATCCAAATGTAGAACTACAGATATTAAACCTTTCTGGCAACAGACTATGTTCTTTTAAGGTATGCAGTTTTTACTTTATGGCATCGAATAACATATTTAACCAGTTCATTCAGAGCGAATTAAAAAATATTGGTCTGTAATTTCAAATATTGATCCATTGTAATGAAGATCACATGTGTTTTGCTGTGATTTTACTCGGGCTCTCCTCATTGGTGTTTTTAACCCTTTCTATGCTGATGACAGAACCGCTCCGTCATCAGCTGCGGTGGCGCTGTGCTGATTACGGAGCGGTTCCGTCATGGCCCGGCCGCCGCGCCTGCGCGGCGCGGATTCCGCGCCTGTGCTGGGCGTTCTATTGAGCTGGCGGGGCCATGACGGAACCGCTCCGTCATGAGCACAGCCCAACTGCGGCAGATGTCGGAGCGGTTCCGTCACCAGCATGCGGCCGCCGCACGGCCGCCCCGCCCCCTTAGCGCTGCGGCGGAATAGCCGCCACAGCAATGTGGTTAATAAGCAACAGCCCACCTCATTTAGCGATGGGCGAACCTTCATTATGCTACCAGCGGAGACTACTCTGTCTCTGCCATAAATAAACCTTCCAAAGGACTGACAATGTAATGGCCTTCGGAGGTTTGGCCACCGGCCCGCCCACCCAATTTAGAGTGATTGAACAGATGGCCAGTTTTAAATGTCCATCACTGCCAGGGAAAACGTGGTAGTGGAGGCCAGTGAAAGTTGCAAAATGTCATCCTTGCCGTGCAAGAACATTTCCATGGCAAGGGGGGCATTGATTTTTTTATTTTTCCAAAAAAACCTTACTTTAGGTTTTAGTTTTGGCAATGTGGCTCCAGTGAATGCTAGAGATGTCCACTGGGCTGAATTTTACTTTACTCTGTTGCCCTGTCTTAGTACACACTCATCCACCAAACTCTAAATCAGGCCATATGTTATATGAGGTCGCATTGTTGTTTCAGTTGGGGTGGGGATTGTATAAAACACTGCAGTTAGTAAAAAATGCAATAATACTTCATTTGTCTTTTGTCAAAACACTGGTGGTTGCTAACCACATATATGTAAAATTTTATTTGAGACCCTGTTTCTTTGAAATTTCAGCTGATTTGTTTCCCTCATGAGTAATCGGTAACTTTGATTTGAAGTAATTATTCCAATCTTTTCTAATTTTGGTGGCGGCCAGTGTTTGCCCCTTTGTTTGGAGTGTGTTACACTCATTGTGTCTTCAAAATCCCAATCAGACTCTTAAGTATGGATGTGATTTAAATCTTAAATACTGAAGAGATCTACCATTTTCAGCTGCATTTCCATCTGAACATTCCAGGTCTGATTAAGTTTTTCCTGTAATCCTTGGCCATTGAACAAAAAGTGCCCTTTGGTGTGGTCCTTAAGACCTCAGAATAATATGTGACTAGGCAGCAGCTGCCCCTTTTTGCTGTAATGCCAAAGATCAAGTGTTGTGCCGGAACATGTTCATTCTGTGACTTGTATATTTTGTCATTTTGTTGAGGGGCCTGTTCTTTTGTAAGCCTTCAGATAACGCAACTAGGTTGTTTTACTTCAAATAAGAAAGATCAACATTGTGAATCGTACCACTAGAAATTACACAAACCTGCATACTGCAATTTTGCCATTATGGTAAGGTTTCTGCATAATTAGCTTCTGTTTAGGAGGATACCTACCCATATGTGAGTTTCAGATCGTACTTCAGCATATTTCCTCAGTTCTGCCTTGCTATCTTCATTGCATTATATAAATGTATCATCATTATATAGTTTATTAGTTAATTAAAACAAACCATAAACACGATGCATCATAATTATTCAAACAATCCTCAAGACTCCCTGCGTACTTATTCCATTAATCCATAAAACCTACTAAAACCCAAGCTAATGAGTTAAAAAACACAACCAGAGCCACCTGATACTAAAAGGGTCAGTAACCTAGTTAAGCAGGTTGACCCTGAGCAACCTGTACATTCCAAAGAAATGGATCATCATGCTACAACGAAAACGCCCGACTAGGGGTCAGGATAGAGGGCAGCAATAACCCTACTAACAAGGCAGTCCTCTAGCAGCGTGTATAACTTGATTGGGGGAGCAGAGGATTCATAATGTATATCCTTAGGTGTTACTCTGTAGCCCCCTCCTAGGGAGCCTGTCTGGAGGCGGCTGTAATCTCATTATTGAAGATGTCTAAAAATTGCACCATTCGGATGTTAAACATAAGGTTCTGTGGGTTCAACGACTCAATGGGTATACACTCAAAATATCAAGTTATTAATATCGATTTGCATTAATATCAAATTAAAAATATAGAATTGACACAATATCGAATGGACAGAATATAGACTACAAAACTATCGAATAGAATAGCAGTAATATCGAATTCAAAATATACAATGGACAAAATATCGAATGGACAGAATATAGACAACAAAAATATAGAATGGACAGAATATAGACAACAAAAATATCGAATTTGAGGTAAGTAAGTTAATATAAAAATTTTAATAATATCCACATTTTTATGTTAGTATATGTGTGAAAAGTGTATATTTATTTTATAATTTATTTTAATTAATTAAATTTATGGTATTTAATTTTTGCGTAATATAATTCTGTAGCGGGTTGTGGGTTTATAGGGGAATAGGGTGGGAAGTAATTTAATTATAATTAATTAAATATGTTAATTTATTTTTTGGTATTTATTTTGAATTAATTGTTAATTAATTGTTAATTAATTAAAATATAATTGCTAATTAATTTTAATTAATTGATTAATTGATAATTATGTTACTTTTATTAAATAATTTTCTGTAGCGGGTTGTGGGTTTATAGGGGAATAGGGTGGGAAGTAATTTAATTATAAATCATTTTTTTATTTATTGATTGGTATTTATTTTTAATTAATTGTTATTTAAATTTTTAATTGGTAATTAATTAAAATATAATTGGTAATTAATTTTGATTAATTGATAATTATGGTAATTTTATTAATTTATTTTTCGTTGCGGGTTGTGTGTTTATAGGGGATTAGGGTGGGAAGTAATTGTAATTAATTAAAATTTTTAATGTATTTATTGGTTTTTTGTTAATTAATTTTTAATTGTTAATTAGTTGATTGTTAATTGGTAAATAATTTGTATTAATAGGTAATAATTTTTGTATAATTAATTTTTATTTGTATTTTTAATTAATTATTATTTTATATAACATTGTTTTTTTTTTTTTTTTTTTTTCGAAAACCTTTATTCGAGAAAAACAAGGAGATACATGCGCAGGCCCACAACCAACATGGCCGGCCGCAAAACAGTAAGCCAAAAAACCAGGAGAGAGGCCTATCAATCGGCAAACAGGATATGTGAAAGTACACCACACAAGGGCGCGGGCATCGTAACAAAGGATAAGAGGTTTTCATTTTTAAATGTTCAAAGGAGAGTAGGGGCTGTCACAACAAGGAAATAGCACCACACACAAAATTCCAAAAGACACGGGGGACAAACCCCAATGGCGAACTGAGGCAGGCAAAGACTATAGCAACTAAATAAGCAAGACAACCAAATCAATAATATCGAGGAACAGGTCATGATAGACTCAACAACTTGTCCAGGTACCATCCCAGAAGTCCCACCCCAGAAAAGAAAAAGACAGGGGCATAAGAAGACGCCCGAGAAAAGAAGGTGCAAAGCCAAGGGACAGCCAACCCTACAAGAGGAAAGAACCCTCCCAAAGTTAGAAAAGAGCGAAAGGGACCATAGAACAAAATAAACTAAAATAACAAACCCCCCCCCACACCCGCCACCCTGCACCCCTGTGATGGCTACGGCCAACCCATAAACAGCGTGCCTGTCGCCCCGGAACTGCCCCAAAGAAGGGAAAAATATAACAAGTACAAGAAGTGGAGGAGGAGAGGATGAAACAACGAAGGAGATAAGGATCAACGGATAAAGAAGACAACAACAGACATGTACCCGGCTGCCCGCTCCCGGCCCCACACCCAACAGGATACCAACAGTCGATGCAATCAATGTCCCGCTCACTTAGCACAATCCCAGCAGTGGAAAGAATAGCGACCCAAAAAAGTCATTTTAACCTTGCCCCCTGCGATCATATAAGTCGATGGAGTCCAACCGTCCGGCCAGCGCCGCGGATGAAAGGGGCACCTGAAACGGCCAACACAGGATAGGAGGTAGCCCACGAAAGTCCACGCAAAGCACAGTCACAGTTCCAAGAGTGATACAGACATAAACAGGGCAGTGTGGTTGCATGTCAGAAGCAGCAGGCAGGAGCGACAACAGCAGTCTCCGGAAAGGATGAAAAGTCACGCCACCAGCACATAAAGGAGATGACGAACATGGCGCCCAGAGATGAAACACCAGCCAGGTTATGAAACCACGAATTCCAGAGAACCCCCCGACCGTCGTGGTCGACATTTCAGCCAAATCAGAACCATCCGCCAACCGCACTATAGGCACCTCGGTATGGAAGGCAACAGGAGCCGGCTCAGGGTGTGGCGCAGTGTACAACACTGGGGGGCAAGCACAGCCCGTAGTAGAAATAGCATCGAGCTGGCGCCCCAGATCTCGGGCATGAGCACGAAGAGCAATTCCCACAGCCTCCAGAGCACGCAGGACAGCACGGGTCCCAAGCGGTTTCCCAGAAAGGGAGGGCACCTCAGTATCGTCCACACCAGGCTCACAGAAGAATGGCCGCCCGGGAAGCCAATCGCCATCTTCACTCACAGCCCATTGACCCCTATGTCGACCCTCCACTTGTGACCCT
The DNA here is from genome assembly GCF_964261635.1 of Lissotriton helveticus. Classification (NCBI taxonomy): domain Eukaryota; kingdom Metazoa; phylum Chordata; class Amphibia; order Caudata; family Salamandridae; genus Lissotriton; species Lissotriton helveticus. The sequence goes on along the minus strand of NC_136070.1, from coordinate 511,933,853 downwards.
CGGGTCAGAGACAGGGGGGAGACTGTGGACATCGCAGTGCAGGCTTCTACGTTTTCAGCCAACATCCGGACCCCAATTGAGTGCCAAGGATACACTGTCAGTCGCCGCGGTGCAGTGTAGAAAATGGCGTCTGTCACTGGCCGAGAGAACAAAGAAACCGCGCCGACCACTTCCAAGCCGGGCGATAGTGCAGGGTGGTTCCAGCAGATACAATGTATCCGGGCGCTCAAAATGTTAGAGCGGGATGCGGTGCTGCAGCGACAAACACAACTCAGGCAGCCTCTCACCAGTTGAGCGGCTCCTCCTCCTACGTGATGACCGCCGCTGCCGTGGTCGCATCCGGCCAGCTCCGCAAACAAAGCCCCGGTCTCACTGCCACGCAGGGCCGGGAGAGGAGCAAAGGCGATTCACCGCCAATATATCACAGAAATCGCCGGGAGACACACCGGCGCAATCAGGATAGGTTCCGCATGTAAGTCGCTGGGTAAAGGAGCAGGATCAGGGACAGGATGATAGTGAAGAGCGCTAGGATCGGCGGAGCCGAGAAACTAGGCGGCCATCTCGATCACAGGCTAGGCTCCTCCTCTCTGTTATATAACATTGTTAATTACTTTTTAATTAATTTGTAATTGGTATTAATATTTTTTTTTTATTCATATATGAAGTATTTACTTTCCCTACTGTTGCACTCACTGGAGTGGGAATAGTAATTTTTACCTCTACATTATCCAACGCTTTCCCTACTGTTGCTCTCTCTGGAGTGGGAATAGTAATTTTTACTCTCCCGCTATCCAATGCTTTCCCTACTGTTGCACTCACTGGAGTGGGAATAGTAATTGTTACCCCTACGCTATCCAACGCTTTCCCTACTGTTGCACTCACTGGAGTGGGAATAGTAATTTTTACCCTCCCGCTATCCAACCATTTCCCTACTGTTGCACTCACTGGAGACGGAATAGTAATTTTTACCCTCCCGCTATCCAACACTTTCCCTACTGTTGCACTCACTGGAGTGGGAATAGTAATTTTTACCTCTACATTATCCAACGCTTTCCCTACTGTTGCACTCTCTGGAGTGGGAATAGTAATTTTTACTCTCCCCCTATCCAATGCTTTCGCTACTGTTGCACTCGCTGGAGTGGGAATAGTACATTTTACCTCTATACTATTCAACGCTTTCTCTACTGTTGCACTCTCTGGAGTGGGAATAGTAATTTTTACCCTCCCGCTATCCAATGCTTTCCCTACTGTTGCACTCATTGGAGTGGGAATAGTCAATTTTCCGTCTACGCTATCCAACGCTTTCCCTACTGTTGCACTGGAATAGTAATTTTTACCCCTACGCTATCCAACGCTTTCCCTACTGTTGCACTCACTGGAGTGGGAATAGTAATTTATACCCTCCCGCTATCCAACGCTTTCCCTACTGTTGCACTCACTGGAGGGGGAATAGTAATTTTATCCCTGCCGTTATGCAATGTTTTCACTATTGTTATATTTAATGTACTGTAAATGTTTTAACTTATATATAATTTATTTTTATATTTGTATTATAGGTTTATTTATATATATATGTAATTCTATTTTAAAATATGTTTTTAACGTTTTCAAATTATCAATAATATTTACTGTTTAATATCATTAAATTAATATATGTATATTACTAGCAGCCCGTCCCGACGTTGTCCAGATATGAAATAGAATGTGTGTAATGTGTGTATTTGGCAAGGGCAATTTATTTTAAAATCTCGTGGTAGACAACATTTTTTGTTTCATTAGAATAGGGACGGAGAAGGCCCAGCTGCAGCCCTGGTTGATGTTAGCAGGCGTGTGTAATTGGTGTAGTGATCCGCCGCCTGAGCCCGGCTACAGCCCTGGTTGATGTTAGCAGGCGCGTGTTATGTCGTTGAATGAGAAAGTTATCAGCCGCGGGTAAATCCGTTTAATGAGAGATTTGAGTGACAGCGAGTAGGAGAGGCTGCAGTAATTTTCCCCGCAGATACGCTCATTTGCGTGTTCCCCCGCTTGAGGCCCAGATGCAGGCCTGTTTGATGTTAGCAGGCGCGTGTTGCACCACTGGAGGCTCAGCTGCAGCTCTGGTTGATGTTATCAGGCGCGTGTAATTAGTGTACTGATCTGCCGCCTGAGCCCGGCTAGAGCCCTGGTTGATGGTAGCAGGTGTGTGTAATTTCGTTGAATGAGAGAGTTCAGTAACAGCGTGATGGAGAGACTGCAGTAACGTTACTTACCAGGCCTCCAGGTGAACGCGTTTGTCACGCCCCCAGCACACGGCCACAGCAGACGATCTTCTGATTAATGTACGACGCACATGGCATGAAGGGCGGAACGTAGCACACGCCCCCAGAGTTTCTCACGTCCCCAGCGTGCACCTTGATGCGGCGCAATTGCGTTCACATGGCATGAAGGCCGGACACACAGCCCCAGCGTTTCTCACGCCCCCAGCGTGTCACACCCCCAGCGTGCCCCTTGATGCTGCGCAGCAACGTAATTGGTGCTTGTTTGTATGACTCACATGGCATGAAGGGCGGACACCCCCCCCTGCGTTTGTCACGCCCCCAGCGTTTGTCACCCCCCAGCACACGCCCAGAGCCCACGATGCGATGGCCGTACCACACGCCCCCAGCGTTAGTCACGGCCCCAGTCCACGCCCACAGCACAACGCAGACAGGCCCACAAGGGACTACTTTGCTGGCACGGTTCTTTTACCTTTTAAATGTATAGAGGAGTTGGCCTAACGGCTAAGGTGCTTGACCTCGGATCTGGGGATCTGGGTTCAAGTCTTGGTAACTACGCCAAACATCCTGTGATTCTGGGCAAATCACTTAATCTCCCCGTGCCTAACAAAAATGAATGTGCGTCCTCATGTAACGTAACTGGTGTTATGTAAAGTGCTCTGATACCTGATTCAGTTCGGGTCAAGTTCGTGCTATATAAAAGTCTGCAAAAAAACAATATGGTGGCCGTCTGCATAGCATATGTCCTTCTGCTGCAACTGCCCTTTCCAACGCTGTATTGGGTGTTGTGATTGGTGCTGTGGTTACTGAGATTACCCGCCTCAAAGGTTTGGGCTCTCTCTTTATAATATTAGTATGGATAAACATTAAAATGTGTTTATTTTTTTAGATTACATGTTTTATTTATTATTGTGACCTTTTTAAAGTAATTTTGAGTATGTTTTACTTTATTATATTTATTATTTAATTAATGTTATATTACTTTTAAGACATTTAAAAAATTTGATATTTTGGCATTCTATATTTTTAACTTCAATATTTTTTATTCAATATTTTTGCACTTACCTGTTTGTAGATAGGGAGTCGATATTCTGTCATTCTATATTTTTACCTCGATATTCTGGTAAATCGATATTCTTGTATTCTATATTCTGTCAGTGATCCGACTCAATGAGTGCCTGCTTGCAACTTTGAACTCCCAGGGCCAATAGTTCTTTCTGCAGGAGTGACTTCTGATAAACCAACATGCTGGGGCAGATGCAAAGTATGTGTGTCATGGTTTCCTCAGCAAGCTTGCTTAAGAGACATATTTTGTTCATAGGGTTATCGTCTTCCAACCACTTTGGAGTATAGTCGATAGTTGTGAGGAACCGTATTCGAAGGCTTTGAATTTACTTTTGATTTGTATGGAATAGCAGCCCCCAAATGTGGTTGCTCCAGCATGTCTCTGTAGGAGCTTAGCACCAGCAACCCATGGGGCTGATTTGCAAGAGCCCCTTTGTCCTCCAACCGGCTTATCCTTGAATACATCTATTCACTGTTTTTTAAACACAGCCTGGCTTATTGGCAGATGCCATAGCTCATCGAGACCCACTTTTCAATGGATTCATCCAGGTATCTCTTGAAGCATGCTTTGCCTTTCCACATATTTATTTCCGCCCAGACATAGTAATCCAGGGAGTCATTTGAGGCAGTGCAAATCCTAAAACAGAATTTGAGAAAGCCCCCTTTCTGACCAAGGTTTGTTTTGCCAAAGCGAACCCAAGCCTTTTTTGAGGCTGATCAGGGCACAAAACCCACTTATAGTCCTAGTTAAGGATGTTGTTATCTGGTCTGTACTTACTGCTGGCAAATAAGCTAACAATAGCTTCAACCTTCAAACAGTGGGTTTGTAGTGGACTTAAATTTGTCATACCTACTTAAAGGAAACATGACAGCAACCAGAGATCGACTGGCATAATTTGAAAAGATATGGATCTCATTCCACAAATATCTCGGAAAAATAATCCGTAAGGATGCATTTGCACCCACACACACAACTCCTCCAGGCAGAACACATGGCCATTCTAACTGTGATGTCAAGTTGAAACCATGATTGAATTAAAGCGGTGACGTTTTTAACTGTTTGTATTTGTGAACGGCGTAGAGATTGTGGCTTACTTTTTTTCTCATTGTCACATGAGGCTGCCTTGAAGCCCACGGGAAAATGTGGCATGAAAAGTCCAGAAGGCTTAAATATGCGTGTTGTAATCGTGACACCTAATCTCTCTGCCTGTAACAAAGGCATTTGTATTATTCTGTTACATGCTCCAGGTGTGAAAACTCAAAATAACGATGGTTAAAAAATGGCTTCTATGCCATGGTTAATTTTGTTCAGAATTTTCGTAGCCAAACAAGAGATAGAGGCAATGAAAAAAGAATGCTAGAGGAGAAAAAAGGTTTCTGGAGTCTGGCTAAACTGACTAAATTCTTACTAGGATTCAGGTAAGCCTGAGAAAAATCAACATATGTTCTGAGGAAGATATTCAGACAATCACAAAATATTCATGCATGATCCTATCAAGAGGAGCAAACATGGCAAAATCCAGTGACAATAATAACTCAAGTGTATATACCTCGGGTTGGAAAAATGAAATCTTTACAGAGACTAAAAAAATATGTTAATGATTTATAGACCTGGGAAATCAAAACACTGTGTTGTAACTAAAGGTCTGATTTATATATCGGGGGCATCTATACTCCGTAGCAATGGCGACAGAGTATACATACTGCCCAAAAAATGGTCCGCTTTATTTAGATGCGGGCAGACCTGATTTAGATAGTCAGAATTAGTGGTCAATTTTTACTGCCTGTCACTGTCAGGAAAACCCTGGTGGTAAGGGATAACGAACACTCCCAAGGATTCCATGGGGCGAGGAGCATTTTATTTTTTATTTTCAAAAAGAAAATCCCAGTTTAGTGTAAGGCTCCATCATGTTGATTGTACCCTGCAACAAACATTTAACAGCATTGACTTGAACCGCTGTGACAGTGGTTCCTGCCAATGCTTTAAGGAATGACCATCTGCTTAGGTAACATTTCTCAATTTGGCAGGCGGCACCTCCGTCAGGGTGGCAGATTAATTTACTTTTAGCCAGATTCATGAAAGGAAATCCGGCTCGCAAAGGGCCAGATTCTGAGAATCTGGCCCTTTGCGAGCGCAATTTTTGCATTTTGGGATTCATCATCCCAAATGCAAAAATCGCAAAATGCGAAATCACTAATTTGCGAGGAATTGCATTTAAGGAACCTCTATTTGAGATTCCTTAAATGCAATTCATGAATCATTTTAGAATTGCGAAATCGAAATTTTTGGCCGCTATTTACCGCGAAGGCTGACTTCGTGGTAAATAGCGAAAAATGCACTTTAGTGAATTTTTCTAAGTTGTATGATGCACACACACATGTCCTTTGGACATGTGTGTGCGCAACACCAGTATCAATCAACATTTCAGGGGTGCTACAGGGTGTCCTTTGGACACCCCTGGCACCCTTGAAATCGCATCCTTATTTGCGATTAGCAATTTGCTAATCGCAAATAAGGAAGCTGTAGAAATCGCAATTATTTTTGCGATTTCTACATGATTCCCGTTTTGCGAGTCTTTAATAGCGATTCCTTAATAATCGCTATTAAGGACTCGCAAAACGGGACAATGATGAATCTAGGGGTTTGTCTCCTTGATGGAGAAACTGGCAGTAGCAGCTGGTGTTAGGGAAAAGTTCTGGAGCAGTGTGGGGTGGAGGGGGTACGGCAATAACAACACGACAAAAACAAAACGAAGAATGTACTTGCCCCCCACCTCATCACCACTCTTCTGCTCCTCTGACTCCACTGCAGCACAGGAGGAGGCGCCCAGACTCCCCTACCGCCAGTCCAGACGCTGCTTTCATGCTGCTGGCAGCATGAGAGAAGCACCAGGATTGGCCCGACAGGCGGCGTGGATTTTCACTCCCCGAGAGACTTTGAGCCTGTGCCTGCTGTCTCCATTCCGGCAACGCAGCTCAGGTTGGAGACATCTCAGTGAGCATGTCAGTTTGGCCATCCAAACCCACATGCTCACTTGCAGCATGTGCCCACCCACGCCTCCTCCCTGGCTGTCATCACATGGTCCCGCCTCCAAGACTCAGCCCTGTGAAGAAAAATAAAATGATAATAAACCTGTTTTATTGTCATTTTATTTTTAAAGTTTGCTATCTGCTGGCATGGGGGGGGGGGTTGACACTCCTCTGCCATAATGGAGGAGCAGACGCTGGAGACTGGCTGCCCACCCACTACTAAATTTGGCTCTAAGATTCTTAAACGTAGAAAAAAACATTTCTGCTGATATGGTAGGGATGCATTGTTGATAGCAATAATGAGCAGTGAGATCCACACCTTCTGCTAGTTAGTTGTGAGAGTAGTGATGGCAACTGATGTTAATGATGGAGATAGCAATATCTACTCTTAGTATGGGCTTCCACAATTAGGCCTTCCTTTCAGGGAAGGCAAATTGGGAATTGCAGTATCCCTCAGATCACTTGGTTGAACACTAAGTAATCTTGTTGTCCAATTGCTCAAGAGCTTTAGGCAAGGATGGTTTGCATCCACTAGTTACAAAACAATTCTCTACATGCTGATCATCTCTTTTACCTTGTATGTTTCCTTTTATTGGTAGTCCTCATGTTGTTCTATATAGCCGCATGATAGGTGTGTATTGAGACAAAAGAAAGCAGAAAGTCCTCCTCACCTAAATACATTTTAAAAAGAACCCTCCAACACTTCATCTTGATCTTCATGAGTAACACTGGCTAAGAAATGTGACTCTCCTAATTTTCACTGTGCATATAAATATTTCACAATTTTGTTTCATAATGTGAGCCATTTTAGGCTGTGGTCAAAATTGCCACTGTTGACATTTTATTGTGCCTTATCCAGGAGCTACAAAGATCCAATAGCAGATGACCAGAGTAATGAAACCATTCCTCTCATGCAGATTTCCTGATTAGATTGGTTAGTGAAAGGTGTTTTCGCCACAATAGGAAGAACAACATACAACTCTTCTCCTCTACCCTGATGATGTGGGCATACACCTGTGCTCTTCAGAAGATTTGGATTATTTAAAGAATTGCTGTCAGGGAATTAAATGTAGTGCCCTGGATTATCATTGCATCCTAAAAGCGACATTCAGAGCAAAAACTGTTTTGCAGTTATTTATCAAATGCAAAATTATATATGAAATGAGAAGCAGAACTGCAATGAGTTTGAAACCAAAATTAATCTATAGGACTCAGGTATTTTAGCCAGTAGAGACCATCACTTCATGGAAGGTAAAGGCTAATTGACAACATAAATGTCATGCCACGATCGTTCGTGTTTAAAGTAGGTTTAAGTTCTGAGTTCTGAGGCTGCATGCTGCTCTAAAAAGAAATTTGGCCTGCAGATGGCATATCAGAACTGCATGGATGAAGAAGCAGTTTTTAGGGTACTGTGAGATGTAAGTTATGAAATTATCTGTGCAGGCCAACCTTTAATCATTGATAATAAAACCTCTTGGGAAAATGATGTGGGGATTTTCACTCTCAGTCCCTCTTGGAGTATTTAATTAATCTGCCTCCCCCAGATGAACAAAAATATTTTCTTAGGTTCCTAAGTACAAAAACAATGTTGATATGTATTGGCAGAGACTTGAACAAAAGAGCTCTACTTACACATTGCAAAGTCCACCTTACTATCAATATAGAACACAATCCAAAAATAAAAAAAGAGAAAAGGGGGCACAAAAAATACTTAAAGTTTGAATTTAAGGCTAGATGTAGGAAAGATTTGTAATAGCGATTACTAAATAGCGTTTTTTTGCAAATCACTATTTGGTAATTTCCATAAGAAATGTACAAAGTAATATCTGGCCCATTAGCGTTTTGTAGTGGGTCGCCAATAGATCTACCTCAAGAATATGAATGAGGTAGGTTGAAATTTGTGACCCACTAGGATTCACTGCCTTCACAGGGTTGGTAGCCTGTTGGGATTAGTAGACCATGTCTGTGATTGCTTTTAAATAGAGCAGTATATATTTTTTTTAAATGCAGCCCATTTTCCTTATGAAAAGTTTATCTTTTAAGAGTAGGCAGTGATCAGTGAGATTTTTTAAAACATTCTCAAAGGGGAAGGGGTCCCAATGGAACACCTTCCCATTTGCAAATTGGTTACCACCAACTTTAAGTTGGTGGCACAATGCGACTGTTTTAGGATCACATTTTGGTTGCAAAACATTTATACATTCTATTCTGATTCAGTATTTGGAAGGGATGTCCTGAACACACCCCTTCCAAATACCGAATCGGTATGTACTCTGAGTTCCAAATTGTGATTCGGTAACATGTTACCGAATTACATACATTCCAAATGTACTTTTGCGGTCAGAAATGGCCCACATCTGCGAATCCAGCCAATTGCAACTACAAAAATGCTTCGTACATCTAGGCCTTATTTCTCAGTCTACAAGATCAATCCTATCTGCTGTATAGCCATCTTTAGAAATTCCAAATTGATTTATAAATGACAATTTTCTCTTGTCTGGTTTTGCCAAGAAAAGATGTATTTTTTTATTTGCCTGCCAACAACAACTCTTTCTTTTAATTGCCTGCCCATACGTGTTTCATGACTTCAGCAGTGTCACTTCCTTAGGTCAATGAGCAGTATATACTTAAATTGTTAATCATATTGTTCATATTATTCCATAATTCAGATTCATACACTAATATCTACAAATGAAAGTAAGATACAAATTAAACTAAATTATAATTTATCTCTAATCAAAAAATTTTAACCATTTGGAAAATCAGATAAATTATTATTTTAAACTATTTTTAAATCCATTAACACCATTGCTTTTATAAAAAAAATATCTTCAGATCTGTTCTATGAACTGTAACATAATCTTTTCTGTATATATGATCACTTACATTTGATTACTGTTTTATGGTGGCTCCCAAAAACAGCATTAAAAGAAACATGAAAAGAACATTTTGCGGGCCTCAAAAAACATGACAATACATTCTTAAAGGCTTCTATTGTGAGGCACATCATTCAGATAATGGAATGGAGAATTTCCCCTTTACAAGTACTTACCGTGTGAAAGCTAAATGAAGAGAGGGAAAAGGAGAACACATCTTTAAAGAGAAATAGAGTTATTGGCTCAAAAATGACAAGCTGTAACAAAAGGCCTGAACATATTTGTGGAATTTCAAACCTTCCTACACAAAAGATGATTTTTTTAAAATAAATGTTTCCTCAAATTTCTTTGTGAATAATGTCAATGTGCTCTTCTTCTTCCTTGCTAACCATTTAGGATTAATTGTTTTGTAATCTTTGGATTATTTTCTGTGGTTGCCATAGCCAAGTATCGAATGTTGAAAGAACTGGAGCAGGGACAGAACTTTCCATCCTAGAACTAAGGGACAGGGACAGGACAAAAAATGCAGTGTACCCATGTGGTCAGTTATGCAGCTGGTATTAAGCAGATAACAAATCTAATCAAAAGAAGAGAACACTGACTTAATATTATTGGTCAAGTGTAGTGAGATTTTGGAGAAGGTTTTATATTCATAAATGCATTTTGAGGAATTTGTTGTATTTGTAAAAATGCATACATGGGAGAACTGTGTGAATTGTAATATAGGCCTAGGTGTAGGATAGGGCTACCATTTGAATGGTTCTGAGGTGCCTTTCAAGTCTGGCACCCATTCTGGTTCTGGGATTCTCTTCAATTCTTCAATTGCATGAAGGGTGTTTTATTCCATTGTATTTTGTGGTCTTTGTTGTGTTTAGATGCGGGCAGACCATAGGTTTAATAACGGCGGAGACTACTGCATCTGCCCTGTGATAAACCCCTTCGAAGGCCCTGCGGAATAATGATTTGTTTTGTTATAAACCAAAGCAAAAGCAAATTGCAACATAAGTTAATTAAATTGCCAAATACAACTAAACTATTTCTAAACCTTACAATTACACTGCACTCTCAAAACACATTTAATTAAAAAAAAATGTGTAAACCTTAAAAGAGTTTGTGATAGTATGTCGATGGTAGACACATTTCACTTCATTTCTAATTGTCCTTTTATTTACAACTTGAAATACTTTTGGGAGATTAGGGCTTTGGGAGGGGCGGCCGACCGCGGGAGGCACGACCCTCCCGGGGAATTTTGGCTGGGGGGTGGAGGGGCGGCCCAGCACCTCAGTAAGGCTGGTTGGGCTTGTGGACTCCTTTTTGGGCTGGTAGGGCTGTTCCTTGGCTACCTTTGGGCTAGTGGCATATTTAGCCGGACATTTTGGGAAACTACCCACCATTTTGGTGGTAGTGACCCAGCAGCCGGCTGTAGGTGTCCTGGGGGTTTTCTCGATTTCCTGCCCTCCCGCCCTTTGTTTCTTTCTAATAGGGGGGTGGTGATTGGGTTGTAGGCTTTGTGTAGGATGGTTTTTTTTATGAGGTGGTCTTGTTGGGACCAGGTGCATCGGGGGATCTATTGAATGGGGTTTTCGTCGCTGGAACAGGTGTGTTTTTCGGTAGTCCTTTATGTTGGCGTGTTTTCCTAAAGTGCAGGGGGGAGTTATGAGGTCTGGGTTTACAGTTGGTTAGATATAAGAAGTTAGATAGTTAGGTAGGGTGAAAAGTTGGAAATAGCAAGTTGGTGTTTATAACTGTTGCAGGGGGATCCATTTTAGGGGTGGGGGAGCGGGGTATGTTAGGAAGTATATATTTAGTGAGGCTTAGTTTTGTGCGGCACAGGCCAAGGTTATGTATTTGTAAGGTGCACCTGTTTCCAATAAAGCGGCCTTTTGCACACCAACAAGCTGGTCTGTGGTATGTCTGCCACTCCCCACCCCAATGTGGGCCCAAAACATCACAGCACATGTAAAAGTCCTGGGCAAATAAGAGCTATGTGAACAATATACTGTATAGCAGCATCACTCTTTCCATACATGTTTCTTGTTTTATTAAATTAATTTAAACTCCACAGGTAAGATTATTTTGAAATATATTTTTGTGCTAAACTCGCATACAGTGGAAACAACTGTTTCAAACCTTTCCTTTTTTACAGTGTTACAGATCCTCCTAAAACTATGAATCTTAATAGTCACATTTAGATACTGATTAGCAAGTAGCCTACTATTCCAGGTATCTGGAAAGTTCCCAAGTTAAGTACATTCATTACGGATATATTAAAAAAAATTCTTATAATTCTGGTTTGCTTTTCATAACAAGTTACACATGTCTACTACTGTTGTATTCACCAATGAGTATCTCAAAGTATTCCACCTTGTTATTTTAAAACAGTTGCCAGAGAGTTGCTAAATACCCTAGGTAGACCCATGTCTAACTGCAATCCTAAGTAGAGAAAAATCTTTTCCACAATGGCTGTATTATATTTCATAATCATTGCATAGATGGTAGTCTCTGAGAATTTGGTTCCAATTAATTCTAGGTGATTGGGCACACACAGCTTGGGTCCAGCATAGAACAATAGTTGCCTGTTTTCATTAAGCATATTATTCTTGTGTATTTATTGCTTCTACAAGTTTCAAAAACAAATGATAAGTCTGCATGTATTTCCTTGCTAAGAAAGCAGGACTGTTTCTAGACAAGTATGGAGGAAGCTCTCTATGCCCACGGCATTGTTAATATGTATCAAAAACATCCTAAATTTGATTCTGCGAGTCATTTCTTGTATCTTGAAAGAGAAATGGTAAGGTTTTCGATTACATTTATTCACATGATTTTAGCCTTCTTAAAAGAGAGCCTAGTTTTCCCAAGCTAGTATTGAGAACGGGGATCGTTAATTGCTTCTGATGATAGTGAGAGGTGAGTGGTGGTGTTAACCACTGGACAAAACTGATAGAAGATAGTAGCCTTGGTACACTGTTGAGCCCTGGAATTTCCCTTAGATTCAAGGAGTATGGAGGTATATTTTGGTGTTCATGATTTTAGTCTTTAGTTATTCAAATTGTACTGATCGGTCTGTTTTGTTATGTTTGGTTTTGTTTAGTAATGGATCATCATGGGAGTTCTACCGAGGCATAAATGCTTGGGTAGAACTGAATTACATATTGATTCGTAATGGTTCATGTTGAATTGTGGCCAGTACCAGTGCTTAATTTGAGCTGGTGCTTTCCGGTGCTCAGCACCGGCACTTAATTGGTTTCCGGTGCTCTGCAGCAGCACCTAATTGTCAACACAATACTCAGAACAGTTTACCACATGGTGGCGCTGCTCATCTAATTTAGAGATGAGCAGAACAATGGTTGTTTAAGGATACAATATACATTGAAATTGCTCATACCTGCCTCCCCAACCATTCATTTAGCTTTGGGGACTTGGAATAATCTGAACTGTCGCATTCACATGCAAGAGAGTTGGTTAGTAGTTGTCTTGGCAGCGATGACAAGGGCATTGGGTGGTGCAAGCTGCAGTGGCCTCCTGGTCAGAGCCCTGGCACTTAATATTTTACAAATTAAGCACTAGTTATATCCCACGGTGGATCTGTGTTCATTGTTTGTATGGATGTCTGATGAAGGACTGTGCCCCTCTGCTTCGGTGCGTTTTAGTCCATTGCTCGGCTTATGGAGGTTTATCATTCAGAAGGCATCACTATATGGCATGCATGTGTATTTGATATATTTAACTTAACATGTTTTGAAATGTTGAAATGTAGGTGGTGAGAGCATATTCATGTGCCGTTGAGGAGCAGTGTCTGGCCACTGCTTTGGGTCTGCTTTGTGCACATGATAGTGTCAAGTAGAGTGTTTAATATGTTCTGTTGGTGAACTTCAAAGTACGAGAACATCTTGCTATGAAAAAAAAAATTCTTTATTGTATAGTTAATAAAAACCATTACAATGTTACATGCTATATTGGTTAAAAAAGAGAAAAAGAAATATGTACTCATATTAAAACACTATTGATAAAAGAGGAAAGAACATTGGCGGTTCTGTAAGTCCAAATGATTCTTGTACTTGTTCAAAACTAATGTAAAATACAGATTTAAAAATTTCGAGATTTCTAATTTGCATGATCGTTTCTTCTGTTTTCAAAGTTATTAACATACTTGATTGCTCTACAAATAAATTGAGGGTCTACTGAGTCCAGCATTTGTAGGATCGCTGACCGGCATGTGCGAATTCCTTTTTCCTTAAATTTTGCCTTTAGTAAGCATCGGCGTTCACTATCCAATGCTGGACAAATGCAAATCAGGTGGATCATATCTTGCACAGCGGCACCACATAAGTTGCACCCCTTTAGACCTGATGTTCTCCAGCCAGGTTGGTCCGCATTTGTGGGTAATTTTCCCATACGTAGAGTTAAATATTTATGTTTGAAGTACGATGGAAAGGCAAGCCCGAAATAGGCTGCGGGTGCCAGCTTTTTGTAAGAATGTAATACCATCCATGCGTGTGATCGATGTCTCAGGGTTGCTTTATCATTGTTCAAGGAATGCAGGTTGGCTGCCTTTTTTGTTACCTTCTTAAATGAGGATAAAGGTAACTTCCTGTTCCACAATGATGCCAACTCTGTGATTTTAGGTACTTGGCATACTTGGAGTTAGGATTATTTTGGATGACTTCCCAAATTGCAAAGTTGATTTCGGTTTCACGGTTCAACCAGATGCCGTACCAAAATTTGACTGTCTCATAATTTTTGTGCAATGTTTGTAACTGCAAGTCAAATTCGAGCCGTACCTGCGCAGGAGAGGCATCACATGGTACTCCGAATATGCGTTTGTACACTATTTGGATTTTATCTAAGAGTGGAGCACTCCTTCCGCAATGTAACACGCTACCGTAGGCTATTGTTGGAATTAGCTTGGTTTTGATAACTGTGAAAAGGGGGGTGAACAAGGGACCTTTTAACTTCTTGGATAAAGTGCTGAATGCATGTAATAGGGCTGACCCTTTCTTCTCTATGGTGTCAAAGTATGTGCAAAAGGTGAACCGTCTGTCCAAAAGTATCCCCAGATACTTGTAGCTTTCTACTACTTCCAGTTTCTTATTGTTGATGGTAAAATTTGACTGTTTTATACGGCGCTGGGTTGTTATCATGACCTTTGTTTTCTTGATGTTTATTTCCAAGAGATTCTGTTTGGTGTAGTCCTCCAGTTTGAGGCATTGCAGTCCTATTTTGGTGTGGCTAAGGAGTACAACGTCATCGGCGTAGGAAAGATGTGTGATGGGCAATGTTCCTAGCCATGGAGGATGTGCGTTGACCCCATCTAGCCTTGGTGACAAATCGGCCATGAATAAGTTGAACAAATGAGGGGCCAAGACACAGCCTTGCTTTAGTCCTGCGCACGTACTGATTTTCTGTGTAAGCCGATGACAGTTGTCAATCTTTGCCTGCATCCAGGTATTAGTATATATTCCATTATTGGGTTTAGGATCGCGTTTGGAAGAACCTGCTGCTTTAGTTTGGCCCAGAGTAACTGTCGGCATACACGGTCAAATGCCGCCTTGAAATCCACGAAACATAGATATAGAGTTTGATGATTTTGCAAGCTTTTCTCGGCTATCAGACTTATTGCTATGGCATTCACCATGGTACCTGTACCTCGGCGGAACCCGGACTGATTCACGGGAATTTTGTTGTCATCTGACCATTTTATAAGGTCAGCTAATACCAGTGAGGAATAATATTTGGCCTCGGCGTCAATGAGCGCTATTAGGCGGTAATTAGCAGGGTTTTTCCGATCATCGCTTTTGTATATTGGGTTGATGACTGCCCCTCTCCAGCTTTCTGGGATCCGACTGGTGATGTGTATTGTCCAGAACAGTTTGTTGAAGTTGCTGGCCCAATAATGGGGATCTACTTTATAAATTGCCTGGGGAATGCCATTCGGTCCTGGTGCGCTGTCTTGCCTGCTTTTCTTTATTATTTGTAAAATATCTAAATCGTCATATGTTCGTGGTATATCGTCTGGACCTTTCTGTTTGTTATCTGTGATGTTTGTCAAATCAGAGGCTGTTGTCAACTGTGTCTCAGCGTTAGAGGTTTTAAATACTGAGACTACTTTTGATGGTAAATATATCCTGGAATTTATTGAAAAGGTGTCATATAAATGTTGTACCCATGCCGTTTCTGTGATACATGTCGTGCTTATAACATTTGCAGGTCTATTTAGAGAGTTTACCTGCAGCCAAAATGCTCTGGGGTCGTTTTTTTTACATTATATAATATTTTTTGCCCAGAAGGTGGCAACCTTATTTTTTTTCTCAATCCAAATTTGTTTCTTATATGATTTCTTGATGAGACGGACATCCTGCCATAGCTTGGAATGCGGACTGTGACTTTGTGCTCTCCTCACAGACTGCCGTAAACTCCTTCTCAAAGAGCGAGTTGTCTGGCTGAGGTGGTTACAGTTTTGTTTATTGGGCCTTGTTTTGACATTGGTTCCAGTCTTTGGTAATTTGTTTGTGAAATCAGTCCATGTTTTAACTGTCAATTCATTGCCCGTGGAGGACCTTTGCATTAGATTCTTTGCATCTAGTGCTATTTGCGGTAGTGTTGCGCTCGTCCACCTTAAGCGTTTCAGATTTATTGTTGATGTTTCCCCTGCTAGTATTTGGGCAAGTAGATGTTTTGGTGGAGTTAAATTAATTTCTATATACTGAACCGAGTGGTCACTGTCTGGAGAGTATATGATTTGGAACTTTTTAATTAATCCGAGGAGTGGAAGAGAGACTACGGTGTAATCCAGTATTGTGCTTGAGCAAGGACCGATGTAGGTACTATTGGCGGGTCTATCTTGTTTTATTCTCCCGTTTAAAACTCTCATCCCTTGCTGCTCGAGCTCCCACATCAATTGCCGACCCGCTTTGTCGATTCTCATTGCATACAGGATCTCCTGTGATTCAACAGCCCAAAATTCATTAGCAGAGATGATGTTATCTTCATCTTCATGAGGATGTAGTAGATTGGCGTTGAAATCACCTGTGAGTATTATTTCCCAGTTTGGTTCTTCGAGACGGAGTCCTGATATAACATCGCAGATTTTATTGAAGAGCTCTTGCTTTACTATGCGTTTTGGGTGGGCGTATATATTGATGAGGATAACTGTTCCAATACCGGCCTGAGGTCCCATTTCAAGTTTAATTATTTGCATATCAGCAGTCGATGCGGATAATTGGGAGGACTTTATATTAAGTGCGGTGGAAATATAAACCGACAGGCCCCACTTTGCTCTCCCAAAGTGCTCGGTTCGAGTAGCACTAACATGAAAACCTATTCTACCTGGAACGTCAACTGGAGCTACTAGCCATGTTTCTTGTAGTGCAATGATTTCATAGGTGTCCCAGGAATCTGTTTTTCTTTTGTCAGTTACAATGTCTTTTGCACCAGCGACATTCCAGGATAGAATTTTTAGGGGGCTTAGATCAGTTTTGCCCTCCTGGGTTTTAATTCAACCTTCTCTTATTGAATGATTTGGTTTAGAAAAGTATTCCGGTTTCGTGTTATCCGCACCCCTGGAACCTTGTAGCACGGAGTGTGTCGATCGTCTTGCCAGTAAACTGTTCTCTCTTACAGTGTGTTTCATTAAGAGAGGGGATGGGTAACCTGGTATTACCTCTGCCTTCAAGGTGATTCCCCATTCCTCGAATTTAGTGATTTCATGCAATATCTCCTCGGCCGTTTCTGCGTACCTCCAGATCGTTAAGGTGCATTCCTTTACTATGTTCGTACCAAGGTTCACGAATTCTATTGACAATAGATCGTCTGACGTTATATGGTTGAGAGTTGGAATTGCAGTCATCAGATGTAGGATGTTTCCTCTATTTAAATAATCTTGTGGGCCTTGTGTTTCATAATTTGGGATGAAAATAATCCTACCCATTTTATTCCTTGCATTACCACAGGACTGGACAGTGCCCGGTTGTTTATCCACTGTCGCGTAATATTTTCTTTTGCTCTGTCCCTTATGTCATGTGATGTATTTTTTATGTTGTACTTATTCTAATACCTCCGGGTGTCTTCCGGGCGCTCGATTGCAACAACTTTTGACTTTTCACATTTCGAGCCACACAACTAAAAATTGAATGCGTGTTCATTGAATGGTTTCACGTTGAGTGGATATATCCTTGTTGCTTTTTCCGGGCCACCAGTTGGCTGTGTGTCTTCAAAATCCGTTTTAATCTTTACTATTAGCTGACATTGAGGATTTTTGCCGTCTTTCGCAATGACTTGCCTGTTATTTTTGGTGTCCCATCTGTTGGAAAATCTGATGGGACTGCACCCAGTTTGCTGGGTAAGGAATACTCCTTGTTTGGAGCGCTCGTGTTTGGGACTTCCCACCCTTGGGCGTTCCTGCTTATCCATAACGCACGAGTTATGCTTCTCTCCTATTAGGGTCCTTGTTGTCAAATCTTGGTCCTGCTGGGCAGTCTGGGATTTTTGTATTAATTTGATCCCGTTAACTTTCGATTGACCTTTTGGGTACCCTACTATAGTGTTTGGTTGTGTAGGTACATATTCGGCACTCTCGAGACTCCAGTTAGCGCTGCTCTTTTCTGAGGAGTGAGTCGCGTATTCATCGTTGTTTCTTACTTCCATGGATAACAATGGATTTAGTCTTGGCACATGAGCTGTCCCAGTAGGGTGTGCCTCCATGTCATTTGGTTGTTGTTCCCCCTCATTTAGATTTTGAGGCTGGTGTTGTTCTTGATTCTTAGTCGTTTTGCATGACTGGTTTTCTCCCTTTGCTTTTTGAGTTACAGAATTTGTTGATGCTTTGAAGAAGTTGAAGATTGGATAATTGGCCGGGGCCTGCGTGTTACTGGATCTACTGTTTAATTGTTGTTTTCTTATGTTTCATGCGCGTTTTCTCTGTCGTTTCGTTAATGCTTGTTGTTGGGGTTCTGCAATATTTGTTTTTTCCAATCCTGGACATATTTTTACAAACAGGGATTGACTTTGATTAGTCTCACCCTGGGGATCTGTCCCTTTTGTAGTTTGTTCTTTAATTAAGTGACCAATTTTTGTATCAGATGTCTTTTTTTTCTTGAGGTTTGAATTTGTTGAAAGTGAAAATGGCAATCCGGCTGTGTCTTCATTGGTCGAGACTTTGTGAGGGTCAAACATGTAGTTGCTTTTTTTTTTTTTTTGTGTCCTCATAAATGCCACCAGAAAATGTCAACTCTAGATGGGCTTATCTCCTGGCCTTAACCACGGGTTAACTGTTCCCGCCCTGGCTGCCGTGTATAGCCGACGAAGATCGCCCAGAGGTAGGTCGTTTCCTAGTCCCACTCCCTTTCGTGATGTTGCGAAGCCTATGGGAGGACCGGACCACAAACCTCTGGCATAATCATTGGACATTTTGTGTACCTTGTCCGTTATCTTTCAGACCATGCGAATAATTGAGACCATACTTTTGCAGAACTTTCTCCTCCACACAATTGGTCAAAACGACTGACAGCCATAATGTTCTTGAGACAGTTTGCAAATAGGGGAGGACTTGCCGATTTCCACTCCCTGAATATTTCCCTTCTAGCAATGACAATAACATAAAAAATAAACTGTGAAGTATTGTTAGTAATATCATAATCTGTAGGTAGACCAAAAAGAATTAGTCTGGAGGAATTTACAACTGGTATTAATAGGACCTCTTCTAAAAAACCAATCACCTGATCCCAATAGTTAATGATTTCGTGGCAATCCACAAACATATGTCTGTCATCTGCATCCGGTAGCCTACATTATTAAAGGGGCTTATAAAGCGCCTGGTGACGCCTCCCGGCATGTCCCCGCGCTGTGGAGAGAGAGTCTTAGAGGCCGAGAACAAGAAAGCTCGCAGTTTAGAGGGTAAAAAGATACGTTTTCAGCAGTTTCTTAAAAGAGGCCTCATTTTTTTCGAGTCTGATGGGCGTAGGGAGGGTGTTCCATTTCCTAGCAGCTAGGGTGCGAAAGGACTTACCACCCATCCTAGCTTTTTTAGGGAGCGATGTTTTAAGCAGCCCCATTCCCTTGGAACGGAGGGATCTATTAGGCTCGTACGGTATGGCTAAGTCGGACATATATGAGGGGGCTTTTTGATGGATAATCCTATGGCACCAGAGGAGTGCCTTGAATAGTATCCTCTTCCCGATAGGCAACCAGTGGAGAGAGGCCAAGGAAGGTTTGGAAGGAGCTCTACGGGGGAGTCTTAGCACAAGGCGTGCGGCTGAATTTTGCAGAACTTGTAATTTTCTGATGTTTTTGTCCGATGTGCCCAGCAGCAGCACATTGCCATAATCTATTCGGGAGGTAATAAGTGCCTGAGTCATGGTGCGCCTGGAGTTCAGAGGGAGCAAGTCCAGGGTGCGATTAAGAGTTTTCATGACTCCAAAGCACTTACCTACTGTTTTTTTGACATGGCTGTCGTAAGAGAGCTTGTTGTCTATCCAGACACCCAAGTTCTTGGCTTCCTGACTAGGTGTTGGTAAAGGTCCTAGACAGGTAGGCCACCAGTCTTTCGTCCACATAGTGTCTTTTCCTCCTATTATGAGTACCTCAGTTTTTGTGCCATTTATTTTGAGGCAGTTTTTGTTCATCCAAGCTGCAAGCTTGCTCATGCAGGCTTTAAAGTTATCGGCCTCAGAGGAGGGAGCTTGAGATAGAGAGATCAAAAGTTGAGTATCGTCGGCGTAAGAGACTAGCTCTACGCCGAACGAATAGACAACCTCTGCCAGAGGAGCCATGTACAAGTTGAACAGGGTGGGACTCAGGGCAGAGCCCTGAGGTACCCCCTGTCCCAATGTCATGCTGTCTGAGAGGAAGGTCCCTCTTTGGACCTGAAAGCTTCTGTTGGTCAAGAAGGCTTTCAGCCACCCCAGAGCCTCTTTGGTGACCCCAGCCCGGTTTAGACACTGTAGCAAGGTGGAATGTGCTACAGTGTCAAACGCGGCGCTGAGGTCTAGCATGATAAGGGCCATGGTCTTGCCCTCATCAGCTCCTTCCCGCAGGGTTTCAGTAGCCCTCAGGAGTGCTGTTTCTGTGGAGAAGCTTGATCTGAAGCCTGACTGTGATGTGTGAAAGGCATTTTGGGCTTCAAGATGGGCCATAAGTTGGACATTAGCTATTTTCTCTGCCAATTTAGCTAAATAAGGTAGCAGGGAAATATGACATAGATTCTCCAATATATCCTGACTCATGTTGTTTTTTTTTTTGATGGGGAGCACTATGGCTTTCTTCCATTCTGCAGGTAGACAAGCATTGGAAAAGGATAATTGAAGTATATGTCTGAAGTTGGGCTCTAAGACCGAGAGACTGGCTGCTAGGATTTTAGGAGGCGCAGGATCTCGTGGAGAACCGGATTTAATACTTTTGCAGGTAGACACTAGTATATCAGCGGAAGGAACGAAAAAAGCACATAGATGGAATTGTGTGCGTATGTGGTCTTTACTCTCAGCAAAATCAGTACCAGGTATTATGTTGCTAGAAAAACTGGCATATATATTCGTGATTTTGCCAGAGAAATATTTAGCAATTTTATTGCAAATTTCCACTGAATCATTATGGGAGGTAGGACTGGAATCAATTATTGATATTTCCTTGAATATCTGGAAGAGCTCCTTCGAGGAGTTTTCAGCTTCCAGGATCCGGTCATTATAGTGAGAAGCTTTGGACGCGCGTATCTTTTTATTATATTCTTTTTGTGCTGCTTTGTACCGGGCTAGGATTTCAGGGCAGAAATTATGACTCCATTCTCTTTCAAGCTTTTTACAAGCAGTTTTGGCACCCTGAAGCTCCTGACTAAACCAAGGGGCAGTTTTATTTTTTCTCGTGGCATTGGTTACAGTGCGTTTAGGGGCAGTGATGTCCAGAGCTTTCGTGATGCATACTTGTAATTGTTCATATGCTGTCTCACATTCCAGTCCTTTCGGAGGCCCAGCATCTTGGAGGATTTTTATGAAAGAGTCTATGGCAAAGTTTTTCCATTTCCTGCGTTTGTAGTGCTGTGAACTTTGTTTATGATGCTCAGTTCCATCGATTTGGAGTAGTATAGGGATAACAAAGTGATCAGACCAGGGTACTGGCTGGGGAGGTAGGGTCTGAACTCCCTTCCAGTTCCCAAATACATCTAGGAAAGACATATTCTTCTGCTGAAATCCTCGATAATTTAGCAGGAGTCCAATAGGCCCTATAGGTTGTAAACAGATGATTCCTCCTGAGGTTGGATGGTTTTATGATCTTTTGGGAGATTGTGAATGAATCTATCCAAGTCTTCAGTAACTCTTCAGGATCCTGGATAACGGCATCAGCCCAAAGCTTGGTAATATCCGCTCCTAGTTTGTCTTTTTACCCCCACCAGTGCGTTGTACCAGAGTGAAACCTCCCCTTTCTTCCCAGTCGCCCTACTAATAAATCCCAGGAACGGAATTTCATCCTCATTAACCCAATTTTGACTGCCCCACCAGGAGGATAGTTGGTAAAACTTAAACCTAGAAATCGAACCCCCAGTTAGGTTTAGAATAGATTCCCAGCCTATTAGATGAGAATCATTGGATAGATCTCCCCACCTAGTTAATCCCGCTGCTCTCAGGGGAATGGCCAATCGATCCAATAAGCATTCCGGTGTACCCGGAGAGTCCCAAATGGGAGCTTGGGAGTGATAGTAGGGTATGTTCAGGATTCTGCGTATTGCCCTCCAAATAGTAAGTGCTGTCCCAAGAAGCTTTAGTCGAACCTTTTTAAAGAACTTCTGGTCACCAAATTTATATAGGAAAAACTCCCGCCCTTGTGGCAGGTCTGTTAGCATGGCGTGAAAAAGTCTCCCATGTGAGGAGGAGTCTAGTTTATTTGTCAGAAGCCTAAAGTTCTTAAATTGGAATGCATAACAGTAAAAGAGTAAATCTGGCAAGGCCAGTCCACCCAATTTTAATCCCCTTCTTAATTTCCGCCAGGCAATTCTGGGGGATTTAGTCGCCCAGATAAACGAACCAATCCTTCCTTGAAGATTAGAAATATCCTTTTTGTTGAAGAACAAAGGGATAGAATTAAAAAGAAAAGTGACCTTCGGCAGTATTATCATCTTGACTAGATTCACTCTTCCGTAGATGTTCAGAGGTAGGTTGTTCCATCTAGCCAAGAGCTTCCTAATTTCTTTTACTGCCGTCTGCCAACTACATTTGGTAATTTCACCCAAATTATGAGTAAGCTGAATACCCAGATATCTAATTTTTAATTTGGCTTCTGGTATCGGATACAAATTATTCCAGCTCATAATATTAGTTTTTTCTCTATTAATACTGTATCCCGAGACCATGCCAAAATCTTCAGCCAATTCGAATTGTCTGGGAATGGCCTGCTCGGGATTTGATGTGTATAAAAGCAAATCATCAGCATAAAGTGCTGTCTTAAGGGTCAAGTCTCCAATTTTAAAGGGAAGAATCACTGGGTCAGATCTCAAGGAGCAAACGAACGGCTCAATATAAATATCAAAAAGAAGAGGGGACAAGGGACATCCTTGCCTCGTTTTCCTGGAGATATCCAGCCATTCAGTAAGACCACCATTAATTAATATCCTAGCTCGAGGGCCCCTATACAGTGTCTTAATCCCACTAATGAAAGTGTCTGGAAATCCGAAGTTTACCATGGTTTTCCATAAAAAAAGCCAGTTGACTTGATCAAATGCTTTTGCAGCATCAATCGCCACTATGGTCAGCGGGAGTCCTTGCTGCACTGCCATATCTATTGCTCCTACCACTTGAAAAGTAAGTTCATTTAATTGGCGCCCAGGTATGAACCCGCGTTGATCGGGGTGAATGATGGACTTGATTATCTTCGCCAATCTGGACGTAAGGATACCGGAGTAGATTTTAGAATCCGAGTTGAGGAGTGAGATGGGCCTGTATGATTCTATGAAATTGGGGTTTTTATTTGGCTTTGCTATCAAGGTAATAGTGGCCTCAGACCACGAAGCTGGGGTCTCCTCTCCTTCTATGAACATTTTGTTAAATAATGACAATAATGGAGCAATTATTTCTTCCACATTATCCTTATATAATTCAGTTGGCAGTCCGTCTGGGCCCAGAGCCTTGTTCCTAGCCATATTTTTTAGTTGGACTCGAACTTCCCCCTCTGTGATCTCTGCAACTAAATAATCTTTATCAGGCTTGCTCAATTGGGGTAGCTCTCTCATGGCCCACCAATGTTCTAGATCTTCTTCCCCCAGACTATTTTGTTCCCGATAAAGTTCTTCAATAAACCCTCTAGCCTCTATCCTGATTTCAGCATCTTCAGTTATAGTCAAGCCTGAACCCCTCTGTGTTAATGTACTTATATTGTTTCTAGATCGTTCCGTTCTAGCTTTCCAGGCGAGAAGAGAGCCACACTTCTCCCCATACTCAAAGTTTCGAAGTTTACTCACTTCCCACCTGTCCTTGATTTTTTTATCGGCACGTGCTTTAAAGCTAGTTTGTAATTCAGTCAGCTCTTTCTCCAATGTCGGAATTCTACTCCTGTCTTCTAATACCGCTAACTGTAGTTGTTTTTCTGTGGTTTTAATCTTTTCGAGATCTGATCTGTCTCTTACTTGCATAAGCTTTCTTTTTAAGGCCATATGCGATCCCAGAACACCTCTCAAATAGGCCTTAGAAGAATCCCAGACAGTGGATTCAGGAGCTGTATGTGCATTAAATAGAAAAAACTCTAACAAATTCCCCTTGATTTTACTTTTAATTTCGTCGTCTAGGAGAATCGTTCTATCTAAAGTCCATCTATATATTGGAGACTTAACCTTCAAATCAATTATCAATTCCACTACCGAGTGGTCGGAAAAGCCTACAGGAGTATGAGATATTGATATGATATCTGACAAAAAAACTTGATCTATTAAGAAAAAGTCGATTCTAGAATATTGTTTATATTTCTTGCTGTAAAAAGAATATTCCCTAAGATTTCCCTGCTTGATTCTCCAGACCTCCCTAAGATTAACATTTTTTATAATATTATTCAGGGCTAGCAAAGATTTATTAGGGGAGTTATATTTAGCCTTGGAGGTACGGTCTAAACAGGGATCTAAAACAAGATTAAAGTCGCCTCCTAAGATGACTGGAACTGTGTATTGAATCATATATTCTTCGATTTTTTGAAGAAACCTGGGATTATCTTCGTTGGGGCCATAGTACGCAGTACATAGGAAAGAAAGACTGCCTATAGAGAGGACCGCCGCTAACCATCGCCCTGATTGATCTGTTCCCCAGTTTTGTACTTTAATACCCTTATTTGCCCGCACTATGATAGCTACTCCTCTGGTGGAGCCCCTCTGCCCGGAGGACAAGATCTCCTGAACCCATCTGAGTCTAGAGGAAAGTTTACTGCAGGCTTCCGCCTCGAGATGGGTCTCTTGTAAAAGGAAAATATGTGCTTCCGAGTTTTTAAGGAACTCACAAACTCTTTGCTGTTTCTTTCGATCCCCTATTCCATTTAGGTTCCAAGATAATATCTTAGTGCTCACTGCCATAGCGGAAGCTAGTAGTAATAGCTCGTTGTGATCTACCTTCATTTTTCAGCCCATCAAAATAAGAACTTCTGACATATGAGGACATTTTTTAATTTTTTACCCCTTCCCCCCAGTAACCCCACCCACCCCTCCCAACATGTAGTTGCTGCCATATTTAGTGTGTTTGCATTCCTGCACAATGTTTTCCAGTATTGTCGGTAAGTCCTTTAATTTTTCAAGTATAGGACTACATGTGCAATTTGAAGGCTGATCTCAGTGATTCTTATAATCCTGTAGAGTTGCAAAAGCATTTGCCAAAGTATCCAGTTTTTTTATTTATATAAGAAATATGCTCGGCAATTATGCTCATGAGGTTTATTTGGATGTCAAGTTTGTCAGACTGCATGTTCAACGTTTTGACTGATGTTTCTAGTATTTTCCCCAGAGCTCTGTGTAATTTGATTATAGATTCTAAGTTTTGACTGGTGCCATGCTTTTCTGATTATTGGCACTGGTTGACCTTGTGGTTCAATGTGTTGCCTTTGCTGATTGTGTTTACCTCGACTTTTTCCCCCGCCTTATCAGCTTGTTGTTTGATATTTAATTTGGTCGAGGGACTTGTGTTCCCTGGGATTTTTGGTGGTACTTCGTCCGACAGTTCCATTGCACTAGATATCTCTATTATGGTTGTACCCTGTCGAGATGCTAGATTTGTTTCTTTAAAAGGATCCGCAATTATGTAAACTTCCTCATCAGACCCACTTGGTATCTCGATTAAATTTACTGTTGCTGGCTCCAAAGGTGCTTGGTTGCATATTTGACCGCCTTCAAGAGTTTTACTTTGAGCATCGTTGGATGCTATTGCAAACTTGTTCAATTGATTTGTTTGCTTAGGGTTAGTTTCACTTGCACTCCAATTCGGTTTGACATTGACATGGACTGGGATTATGCTTTGCACTTGTGAAGTTGCTTTGTTGACGAAAGGGGTTTGGGACTCCAATCAGGAACTACACACCTCGTCTTTTTTTTTTTTGGAGTCAAAAATTGCTTGGTTAGGTCAAAAATTGCTTGGTTAGGTCGCGACTCTTGTCTGGGTGTCGAATGATTGTTTGGTTGATCTATATATTCTGCGTCTGAATTGGTGGTGTTAATGCATCGCTGGTCATTACCTGTCCCTTGGGGGGTGCCCGCCCCTAGTTGCTCCAGGTTTATGTCACCTATTGATATTACTGGGGTTGTAATTGTCCTTATTGCTTGCTTTTGACTTGTGTTTGGTGAGCCATTTGTTTGCGAATTTTCTGTGGAGCTATCCATGATCCTTTTGGAGGGGCTTAACAGTATTTTATACTTGAATTGGTCTAGCACCTGGTCATGAGTTCCAACTTCCATGTGAACTTGGGCTTGTGTTTGAATCTGATGCTTATTATTTCCTTTGGTTATGGACAGGTGGGCCTCTTGGGCCGTTGATGTGCACCTGCCTGATTCTTCTTTTCCGTTACCATTTGCTGAACCAGTGTTTAGTTTTGGTGTGGTAGATGAAATCAGTACCGTTTGCGTGTTCACTTTACTCGGTGTCAGAGGTTTTTGTAAACCATTTGGAGTTACTGGCATTGTGTAGATTGCTGTAACGGGGTCTTTCAAGAATGAAAATTTGCCCGTGTGATTCATGGTTCCAAAAATCGAATAAATTGGAGGAATTAAGGTGGTTTTTGGAGAATTGACTACGCTGTTATCGGAATTATTAATTAATGATTTGATTTTTGATGTCCGTTTCGTTGGTTGTGGTGGATTCCTTTGCGTCCTCCCCATCTCATTATTCCGCAGGAGGGCTGATGTCTGATGTATTGTGAACTGAAATTATCGCCCCTTTGTGTTTGTTGTTTTATTGTTTCTTCTTTTTTTTTTTCCTTCTCTCTCTTTCCTTGCTCCTTACAGTGACACTGACCTGGGAGAGTGACTACTGAATTGTACGTGGTTCAGTGAACTGACTTGCAGGTTCAGTGGGCCTGTAGACTTGTTACTTTGTTACCTTATTGAATTGTTGGCTTAGGTAGATGAGTCAGGTCAGTGGTTGAATTGTTGATTATCGCTTGTTTCCTCCCTCCTACGCTGCCATCTCTTTACTGCTCTTCATAGCTTCATGCTCTTCATAGCTCCTTAACGCTCTTTCGAGATGTCCTGTTATCCTACTGCGACACAGGGCAGGCGATAGAGTGGCGACTCTGGAATCTTGTTAGGGGAGGGAGAGAAAATAGGGAAGTACTGGGCAGGGCTGCCGGGTCGTTCAATGTCCTCTCAAAGAGTTTTGATGATGGCAAAGCGAGGTGAAGGTGAGGTGAAGGCAGCGAGAGTAATGAGGCGGGTCCGGGCCGGACTGGACGAAGCAGGGCTAGGCTGGGCTAGGCTGGACTGGACTAGACTGCCACCGGAGACCAACCCAAAATCGCCCCCGGGCTCCCGCAAGTCTCAGCACCCGTCGCCACCACCGCCCCCCTCACCACTCCCTGCTCCTCTCCACTTTGTTCCCGGCTGTGCTCGCGTACTCGCAGACAGTCCTCCTCAATATGTGCCAGTGTGTGCCGCTGCCGCTGGGTCTTTCGATTCGCTGCTCTCCGGGTGTGGGCTCTAACTCAGCCCCCGACCTGTGCCAGCCCTACTCCTGCTGCAATCCTGCGGTCCTGCCTCGGCTTCAGGCACGGACTCGGACTCGGCTACAAATCAGCCCGGACCCGGATCCGGGTGCGGCTCACAAATCAGAACATGAAGAATTGCAATTTTAATAATAAACCTCACCGAAATCTGAACCTTTCGCAGAAGCCAAAAGGCGTGTGCTGGTTGTGGTTGTTCCACTCCAAGGCTGACCTGGTCTGTATGTTTCGCGTGAAATCTGATGCCATTTGTTGTCTGGAGGTGCATGTTGCAGCATCTCTATGTGATTGTCACCATATTTGTGCCTGTGATCTCCTCGGCTCCGGTTCACGACACACGGCGCAAGGTACACAGCATACGGTTCCCGCCTCACGGCTTCGATGGCGGCTCAGCTGGCATGCACCACCTCCTCTGCTCTCCTCTGCTTGGCTGCTCGACCGCTCCACGATCAACTGCTCTGGTCTCAATCCTTGCTATGATTATTCTAGTGAGATAAGAATGCCTATCTCACTCATTGCTCTTGTTTCCTAGTGTGCACATGATGCAAACGTGTGTACTAATGTGTGTGTAACTGGAAATACAAATATAGCTTGATGTAGATGTGCAGTCAAGATTGTAATGCTTAGCAAAGTGCGGCTTTTGTGCTATATTCTGTGCATGATGGTGCCTGGTAGTGTATCTGATTGTTCTTTTGGAGTGGGGTGAAATATAAATGTATCTAGATGTGCTGTTTAGGTGGTTGAAATGTTATCTGTTTAGGTGGATTATCGAAATTTTATGGGACAGTGTATGGTTGGTGGGATTACAGTGAACCTCTCCCCCTGTGTTTGCAGTAGAACACAAGGTGGCTGCATATTAGGCCTCCTACACAACACAACACAGCAATATAGCTACCTAATTTGAAATCGAGTCAGGACAGAGACTGGGGTTGCGAGTAGCTACCAGAACTGTGGCAAGGATGCAGCAGAGGGCAACTCAATATAGCCTGCGGAGAGATGTAACAGTGAGAGCCATTTGACATAGTGGTACAGAAGAGAGGCAGTTACTCCTGATTACTCCGTATCTTCACATATGGTGGGGATTTTTCTTATGTTGAGTAAAAGAATCTATGCGTATAAATTTGATTTATGTGCATCACTTTGACTGGGAGATTTATGGCGACTGTTCACTTATGAGCATTACATAAAAACCCATGTGCATATTCCAAATGGGTCAGTAATATGATGTAGCTTTTTTTAATAATAATTTTATTAGTACATTTTACTCCACTATAAGCAGAATATTTCGTCCACATGTACAGAAAAAAATTATTCCCTATCTATAGGAAACCTTCATTTTTTAGCTTAAAATCAAGAGTAATCGCACTAAGCAGTTTCAAACAATTAATGTTATGTGATCAAAAAGCTCCTGTTACATCTAATGAATCTGTTGAAATTATTATTTCTAAATAAATGTATATTTTCCAGTCACTAAATAGATAGACACAGTGATGTCATGCATATCTACTTCGATGGTGTCTGCGGGGAATGATAGCCACATTGATGATACCAAACATCATCTGTTAGTCTGTTCTTCCCTTAACCCTCAGACAGGGTCCCATGTCTTAAATAACTGCCCAAAACTCCTACTGGGTATGCTCAGACGTGAGTCCCTTGCTCACTTTGCCACTGGATTCAAGCAAGCCGGGCTGAAGACGGCTGGAATGCCAGAAACCAGTCCTCGGTAGCTTGTTTCCGGTCCAGGAAAGACGTGGCTTGGCAGTTCGGGCTGGACTGTTCCCATGAGGCACAGGGTCAGACTGATTTGCATATAGCCATGTCTGAACTGGGGTGGCAGAGTGAGCTAAAGAACGGTGATGGATTAAACCCAGATCTCTTGACTGAGTGTGAGTGTTTGATTGATTCAGATGCTCCGTCCATTACCACCCCCTTTTGTACCGCTTTTGGCCGCCATAAGTGTGGCAGGGTATGCTCAGACATGAGTCCCTTGCTCACTTTGCCACTGGATTCAAGCAAGCCGGGCTGAAGACGGCTGGAATGCCAGAAACCGTTCCTCGGTAGCTTGTTTCCGGTCCAGGAAAGACGTGGCTTGGCAGTTCGGGCTGGACTGTTCCCATGAGGCACAGGGTCAGACTGATTTGCATATAGCCATGTCTGAACTGTGGTGGCAGAGTGGGCTAAAGAACGGTGATGGATTAAACCCAGATCTCTTGACTGGGTGTGAGTGTTTGATTGATTCAGATGCTCCGTCCATCACCACCCCCTTTTGTACCGCTTTTGGCCGCCATAAGTGTGGCAGGGTATGCTCAGACGTGAGTCCCTTGCTCACTTTGCCACTGGATTCAAGCAAGCCGGGCTGAAGACGGCTGGAATGCCAGAAACCGGTCCTCGGTAGCTTGTTTCCGGTCTAGGAAAGACGTGGCTTGGCAGTTCGGGCTGGACTGTTCCCATGAGGTACAGGGTCAGACTGATTTGCATATAGCCATGTCTGAACTGGGGTGGCAGAGTGGGCTAAAGAACGGTGATGGATTAAACCCAGATCTCTTGACTGGGTGTGAGTGTTTGATTGATTCAGATGCTCCGTCCATCACCACCCCCTTTTGTACCGCTTTTGGCCGCCATAAGTGTGGCAGGGTATGCTCAGACGTGAGTCCCTTGCTCACTTTGCCACTGGATTCAAGCAAGCCGGGCTGAAGACGGCTGGAATGCCAGAAACCGGTCCTCGGTAGCTTGTTTACGGTCCAGGAAAGACGTGGCTTGGCAGTTCGGGCTGGACTGTTCCCATGAGGCACAGGGTCAGACTTATTTTGCATATAGCCATGTCTGAACTGGGGTGGCAGAGTGGGCTAAAGAACGGTGATGGATTAAACCCAGATTTCTTGACTGGGTGTGAGTGTTTGATTGATTCAGATGCTCCGTCCATCACCACCCCCTTTTGTACCGCTTTTGGCCGCCATAAGTGTGGCAGGGTATGCTCAGACGTGAGTCCCTTGCTCACTTTGCCACTGGATTCAAGCAAGCCTGGCTGAAGATGGCTGGAATGCCAGAAACCGGTCCTCGGTCGCTTGTTTCCGGTCCAGGAAAGACGTGGCTTGGCAGTTCAGGCTGGACTGTTCCCATGAGGCACAGGGTCAGACTGATTTGCATATAGCCATGTCTGAACTGGGGTGGCAGAGTGGGCTAAAGAACAGTGATGGATTAAACCCATATCTCTTGACTGGGTGTGAGTGTTTGATGGATTCAGATGCTCCGTCCATCACCACCCCCTTTTGTACTGCAAAACTCCTACTGGGGCAGTGGCAAATAGGAGTTTGCACACGGGCGGAACTGTCTAACCATCTCTTAACGAGGGTCTGTACGGTAAGCAAGTGTTCCTAATTTAGTTATGACCTTAGTAACTGCTGAGTTTCCATCACATCAATTTTATGAGAATTATTTTCCTAGCAACCATAATTTATTTAGACACATAGAAATAGCTAGACATACATTGGTATTCAAAATCTTAATGCAAACATTTATTTAATTGTTCCAATAGGTAAACAAGTTGTGATTTTCTGGCTGTATTAGCTAATTCACCTATATGTTTTCAGCCAGATTGGACTGGACACAAAGATCAATGAGATTTAGAGAAGTGCAGCTTTACAGGAGTGTAATAGTGGTGGGGGATACATGTATAAAATAGCAGTCCAAAGTTATTATATCATTCTACCTACTTCACTTATAAACAGAAGAAGCAAAATTAACACATATATCCAATTATCTACATAAAACCATACAATTACACTGCCAGTTCTTTCTGTGTATGTGTTCTTTTATTATATTATCTAGGGAATTTTTCACTTATTTTAACTGCTTCACCAAGATGTCTCCACTTTTTAATCACTGCAAGTTATTTGGACTTCAGGTCTAGATGTTTGATACCCATAAACATAGACTTTTTAAAAATATTTTATTTTTTAACCTCATATCACCAGAGCGCGTCAACAATACTTTTTAGAGACGCACCATCAAACTATCCGCTCTGTGGCCACTGCATTCGCCCTGGTCTGGGTACCCTACAAGACCAACACCATTGTCGGTGCCTTAGTGTATCATTGGACTGGATAGTCGACACCCAGAGATTTACTCCATGTCATAAAGTCTGACCAAATATTGGGGATAATGCCCTATTCCGCTCCCTGATCAAAACGTGCAACTTTGATAGCTGCCCTAATCCATTCTTCCACATTCGGAGGCGGAGGGTCCCTCCATTTCATGCAAATGTATCTTCTGACGATCAAAATCAGGTTATACAGCAGCCCTTTATGCGACCGCCTCAACAACTTACTGACTTTATCGTCTCCTCCGAAGAGAACAAAACTATATTCAGATTGATCTCTGCCAAAAATACCTTCAAAGGCAAGTTCGAGCCCACCCCAATAATCCCTCAGCCTCAGACATTAAAAACAAATATGAAGATCCTTTTCTCCTATACAGCCGCATCTTTTACACACTTGGGGGGGGGGGGGGGGGGGTGGAGGGGTAGGAAACAAACTTTGCAATTTTAGCTGGAGTCCAATATAGGCGATTGATAGTAAAAAAAAAAATATTCCTTTTCACGTTGGCTGGTTTAACAAGGCTGTAGAGAAGCCTCAGAGAGTGGTTCCAACCCGTTTTAATGTCACACTCAAAGGAGGACCCACTCCAGAATGATTGGGGAGATGCTAACTCTTTCTCGTCTGACTCCAAAAGCTTCCCATACCACTTAGAAACTTCCTTAGTCTTAAGGCTTATATCTTGGAGAGATAACTCCAATTCTCAATCACCCCGGATTTCTTTTCTAACAGCCATAGACCAGGAAGAAAGTTGGATAATCTTAAACCTAGAAATATAATGTCCAATCTTTGCTTTTAAAACTTCCCAAGAATACACACCCTCCGATGTCATTAAGTCTATCCATGATGTGACACCTGCCCTTCTGAGTGGTACACTTAAGCTATCTTTTAAACATAACGGGGTTCCAGGGGAGTCCCAGACTGAAGCCAAGTCAGAGTAATAACCTAGGTCCCACCTACTCCTGACCTTGTACCACAGGTGTAAGGCAGACCTCAGTATTTTTAGTCAGACTTTCTTAAAGTATCTGAGGGCGCCAAACTTATATGGGAACCCATCTCAACCCACTGCCTTGCCATCTCACCTCGGAGCTTCCCCCAAGTAGAGTTGCAGCCTTCACAAACAGCATCCGGATGTTTTTAAATTGGAAAGCTGCACAGTACCAATTAAAATCTGGCAGGGCCAATCCCCATTTGGCAAGCATGTGTCAATGTTTTTTCCATGCCAACCTTGCACCCTTATAAGTCCATATGAAGCTTACTACCTTCCCCTGAATTTTATTGATGCCTGATTGGGGAAAAGCAAGGAGGATAGCATTAAAAAGGTAAGTTGATTTGGGATATATGACCGTTTTTATTAGATTGACCCATCCAAATATGGTTAGCGGAAGATTTTTCCATCTAGCAAATAGATTTTCTAATTCTCTTGCTACCATTTGTAGATTAAGCTTCAGAATTTTATCGACCTCATCTACTATTGTAATTCCCAGATATTTGAAGTTAGGGCTAACTTTCCCATCCCAAGCCCTAATATTCCAGTACATCACCTCAGCTTTCGAGGTATTGACTGAATATCCAGATAGGGACCCAAACTTCTCTAATAGATGTTCCACCCTTGGGATAGAGAAAACAGGATCAGCCGTATAGACTAATAGATCGTCAGCACAGAGCGTGACTTTACTGCTATAGGACTGAGATCTGAAAGGAATTACGGAGACATCAGTTCTCAACAGTTGGGCCAATGGCTATATATATATATATATATATATATATATATCGAATAGCAAAGTTGAAAGGGGACAACCCTGCTGTGTCCCTCTTAATATACTAAACTGGGGGTCAAGACCCCATTTAACAGGATCCCACCCTCATAAATCATTTTTAGTGTATATAAGAGGGTAGGCCCAAAACCCATTGCTCTCATCACCTCCCACAGGAATTCTCAGCACACTCTATCAAACGCTTTAGCGGCGTCCAAGGCCACTACGGCCAAAGGCGCAGAACGTTTGATGGTAAGATCTATCGTACCAATGAGCTGCTAGGTCGGCTCCTGTATGTACCTCTTAGGAATAAAGCCCTTATGGTTGGGATGTATTAACTGTGGAGTGACTTTTGCCAATCTCCTCGCTAAAATACTCACAAAGATCTTATAGTCCGCATTCAGCAGGGAGATTTGGCCTATAGGAGTCTTTAGAGGGTTTCAAAATAAGTACAATTGTTGCCTTTTTCCAAAATGTAGGAACTTTGACCCCATAATTGGTAGATCGAATTAAACAGAGTTTCTAAAATCAATACCAGCTCCTCTATCAAAAGATTATATCATTTGTTAGGGAGTGCGTCGCTGCCTGCTGCTTTGCCATTCCTGCTTTTATTAATGCTTAGGGGAATCTCCTCCTTTGTTATCGGGGCATCCAAAATCTCACGGCTGTTTGTTGTTAGGCTGCGTAATTGTATCTTACTCAGCCAGGCCTTGTGGACCTCCGGACTATGGAAAATCTATTCCCTATATAGAGCATAAAATAGAGAGACTAAGCAGGCTTGCATATCCTCCGTTTTATTGGAGATGTCTCCATTCTCATTCACAACTAGTTGGCTGATATGATTCCTAGACCGATCTACCCTGGCCTTCCAAGCCAACAGTGCCCCCGCTTTTTCACCGTACTCAAAACTCTGCATAGATCTGGTTCACCATTCAGCTTTGCACTTTTGATCTAGCTTGACCCTGTAATCCTGACGTGCCTCTTCCAGCAGTTTCTGTACCTGTGCCCTTACGTTGGCCGGTCCTGAGTGTACCCGGGATAGATCGACCTCTAATGAGCCCACTTTATCCTCCATCTTTTTACAGTTAAAGATTCCGCTCTATTTTTTAGATTAGGCGAGGCTATGTAGTGTGCCCCTAATAAAAGCCTTAAAAGGCGTCCCATACCACAACCAGGGAGATAGAACCAATATTGACAGCAAAATAACCCACACATGCCTGTTTGAGTGCTTCCACTATCTCTGAATCTATGAGAATTACCCTCTTTAAAGTCCATCTTGGTTTAGATGGCAGGCTATAACCTACAAGGGAGACACAGATCTCTGCATGGTCTGAGATATGACTCAGGAGAGTGTTGATAGTAGTTATAGATTCTATAATTGATCTGTCTGCGGGAAGATAATTGAACCTTGAAAAATGCCCATGCTTTTTACAATGAAAGGTGAAGCCTTGGCTGTCACCCCTCTTAGCCCTCCATACGTCAAATAGTGCCAAGTCATGCATCGTATTATTTAGGGTCTGACGAACCTGAGGAGATAATCGTGACAACTCCTATTTGACCTATCAAGCAGAGGGTCAAGTAAAACATTGAAGTCCCCCATATTATTATAGGAGCTGCTATTTTCATCAAATTCCATTGGAGGTTAGATAGATGAGTAGGATTGTCAAAATTAGGGCCATAGAAAGCTGCATAGCCTAACTCTGTCCCTCCGAAATCTAAAACAGCAATTAACCACCTCCCTGTTTTATCAGTTTTGGAAGATTTTATAACACAACCTGCCCGTTTAATCAATATAGCAACACCCTTACAATGTGCTGTCTGCTCTGAGACAAGAAAATACTCTATCCAGGGCTACCCAGGAAAAATGGCTCGGCTCTCAAAGATGTCTAAGTGGGTTTCCTGAATCAGACATATCTGCTCCTTACTTTTCTCAAGATATTTCATAACCAGTCTCCTCCTGCGCTTACACCTGAGACCATTTGTCCCTCTTTCTCCCTCCTCCCTACGCGCCTACCCCCTTCTTGGTTTCTGCAATCAGATCATCGACCTTCTTTACTGAGCAGTGTAGATACATGTTCCACATTATACAGAGCGAGGCTGGAAATGTTAACTTTGCGTTAGCCCCCAGTTTCTTCAACTCCTCCATCCGTTTCCCCATTTCCCATTGTTTGCGGGCAATAGTGTGACACTCGTCGGACATTATCGAGAAAGAGTAGGATACAGCAGACAGAGAACCTTCCTTTAATGCTATGGACAAGATCGCCTCCTTCGAGGTGTACGTAAGAAAATTGATTACAATTTTCCTTGGCTTCTGCCTCACAGGGTTCCTCTTGAAAGGATCCAGATGGACCCGCTGAACCTCCCAGGAGAGGTCGATACCCGGTCGATTCTTTAAACCTGTGTCTCGCAAGAACGAAATCACAAAGACCTTGATGTCCGATCCTTCTAAGCCTTCGGGACATGATTAATATTAGATTGTTCCTTCTTGAGTGACTCTCAAGGCCCTCTAAATCGACCCTCATTAATTTGTTTAGCCTCACTAATCGACTCATCTCTTTAGAAGATGTGTCTAATGCCTGCTTTATTCTAGGGATTTCCTGCTCCAGGGTATCCGTTCTTATGGATACTTCTTCCAGCTTCTGGACTAGGGCCTCACAGGAGGTCTGAATTGCTGAATTATTTCAGAGACTGTGAACTTATTCTTCATTTCTTCCTTAAGGGCTGAGAGATATCGGCCAAAGTCTCTGGGGCCTGACTGCGGTACTTGATTAATGCCTGGATCAGAATTTGGGGGGTTCACCTGCTCATCCTGGTTGTCCTTGTCCGTGTCTCCAATCCAATGAACCTATTTGCTGTAATTATAGGAGGTTTCCTGATTGCTCTAGGGCTCCTCCGGTCAGCTGAACTAGGGAGCTGGGACGCTGAATGGGGAGGGGAGGCGGTGGGCAAAATCACCTCTTGGGATTGATTTATGTTGTCCTCCATCCTAGTAGAGTTATATTTGCTGGGAATACCCTGCTGAATAGGTATGTAGGCCGGTGACGCAAGGTCCTTGTGGAAATATTTTAACGAGGGAGTTACCTTGACTTTTGATAGGGTGGCCTTCTTTCCTCTGTCCTGCTTCTGGGGCCCTTGCTTGCTGCAGCGAGCATTGTCCTCTCCCCCTCAGTCCTTTCTCCTTTTCAGAGAGTTCGGGTGATTTAAACTGACCCTTAGTTGTGTTTCCAGGGCCAATCGCTGGAGGAGAAGGTGCCAAAACAGCCACTCCTGGCAAGGAAATGGGTTGCGCACCCCTGGTGCGAAGTGTGTACCTGCAGATTTTTCCTGTGGGCAAGGAAGATCTGGCTTGTGAATTCCTATGCCTCTCCATAAGGTGTAAGATCTCGCCTCCTACCAAACCCTCTACTGGAGGCCTGTCGCCTAAGACATGACTGGGAACTGCTAAGATAGCTTGCGTAGATGTAGGTAGGCCTGTAAAGGGAGCCAAAACCGGATACGAGGTAACCCCTGCGGCTCCGTCTACTTTTAGAACAATCTTACTGCCTACAGCTTGTCGGTAGTTGGGACATGTCCTCGCTCCCCCACATTCGTTAACAGGGAACCGCACCGAGGGATATGAGCCATGGAACAGCTCCAAAGCAAGGGGGGAACATGCAGGCCACCAGCTAAGCGGCCGCGGGTCTTCCGTCAATCAGGTGCCGCAATAGTAGGCTGAGAGGGCTCTCCCTCTGATTCCCCATCTCCATTCTTATTTAATTTTTAAACCCTTACCTTCTCCTTTCGTTTTGGGGTTTCTGCAGATCTCCCTGGTCAATGGTGCCAGAGCTGCGCGAGGTATCTGATGCTCCCCGAGCCTCGCAGTGGTAGGGCATGGCCCGGGATTAGCGTCGCTGCCGCGTGCCTTCCTTTCAGGTCAGAGGAGGAAAGTAAGCACCAGACGTGGTGCTTTGGACCCATGAACATAGACTGCAGTATCCTCAAATAAAGATGTGTGCTATCTGAAAATCCCTTTTTGATCTTTTCAATGGCAGATGGTGCCAAATAACTGTTTAACCACACAATTATTTAATTTCTTCTGACCTCCTTGTTTCTACTGGCCTTCTACCTCTTGATGTGCCTGAAGGACTTCTCTCCCCTTTTTACCTATGATGGGCTTTACCACCTAAACCTAATTATGACTTCCCCAGTATTTTAGTGATGTAGTAATGCCCAGGGAAAAAGTGATACCATAGAGTGCAGCATTTGTCTAGGTTGGTACTAGCGCACCATCCCAAGATGAGCAGCTCGGAAAGGGGCAAAGCATACATTATCGGAGTTTGTGAACCCTATTACCACATGTGCAGCTCTTTCTGTCCCGTTTCCATGCGCATGTTTCAGCAGGTTTTTAATGTCAAAATAAACACTTGAGAGAGCATTTTGGGAGAGGGCTAAATCCACAAATCTTGGAATCACAATTCAAGAGCAAACATCTGTTTGTGCCTGAATCACTATTACCAGAGCACCTGTAATGAGCCCCTCTAGCCATGTTAGTTAGTCTTCCTTCTTCAGACTTCAAAGCCTTTTTGATATGGTGAAGTAAAACTTCTTGTCATTAATTGGATACTTAACACAGTGTAACGATAAATCTAGGCTATGCAAGAAACCCTAATACCTCACCTCATCCAACCTCCTCTGGCCAAATTTTATAAAAGATATGTGCTACCACTCGCTCAACCATTTTCTGTTTTAAAGAGGGTTCTGAAGATTGTGAGATTGAAGGATGGAACGTTTTTTTACAGGGAGACATCATTTTAAGTGAGGTCCCCATCTTTTTGAGTAAAATTGTGTGTGTAATTTTAACTTTGGTATCTACTCATGCTTATGTTTTTTCAAACTAACGCATTACCCTGAGTCGTATTTCTTTAAATTATTTTTATTCTGTGAGTGTAAAGCAAATTGTACTAGCTAATTATATTTCATGTATGAAGAAATTTAAGTTATTCATGGGTAGTTTACGTTTCTGTATGTGTGTCCTGTTGTATTCTTAATTCATTAGATGTATTCTATTTCTTTCAGGAGCTAACAAATTTAGCTAGGTTGCCAAACCTTAAGGATTTGGGTCTAAACGATCCACAATACAGCTCAAATCCTGTGTGCCTTCTCTGTAATTACGCTACACATGTTTTGTATCATATGCCTCATCTTCAGAGACTTGACACATTTGATGTGGACCATAAATCAATAAAGGATGTAGCAGAGGTAAGTACTCTGCCATATATTAGCTTATGTTGTTATTGTCATTTGAATAATTCGCAGAACATAATAACATAACATACCAGCTTTAGAACAAATGTGTGTTACTACCCTATGCAACAGTACTCAGCTCATCAACCTTAAATGGATGAACGTTTCAGTAGGTCCAGCTTAGAGTTAAAACCTTCAACCCTGATATTAAACTCAAACCTCTGCACCAGGCACATTGGCTGACTGAGCCATATAAAGCAACCCCAAATTGAAACAACCTGCAAATTTGTATTATACCTAAATGTATGCATTTACTGAAGCCTAAGGCACTTTAAAGCTATTTTAAATGGCAAGAATACCCAAATTCGACTTTGATATTTGGGCCACTTAAAAATAAATATCCTATAATTATGTTGCATATTAATCATCCTCAGAATGTTCTTTACAGATTACAGAGATTGGACATTAGACATATCTCATGTAAATCCTTAGAAAAATGAGTTTTTTAAGCCTGCGCTAAGTGAAATTCCATATGCTAATGTCCTCATTATGCAGTGCAACACAACTTAAATTAAATTATAATGCTCGGAGGTCACAGTATGCGCATTAAGCTTCATGAATAGTAAAAACGAATTTTGAAGCACTTATTTTTAATTATTATTTTGCTTAATTAATAATAATTTTTAATAAACCCAATCATTTTTGATAATTCCACATATTAAGGTTCTGTAATTCCTCGAATCTGACTTCATTTTCTTTTTTTTTGCTCTGTGCCACATAGGCCTGCAAAGGTAGCCTGGCGAACAAGGTGGCCTGGCCTCCCTAGTTAATGTACACATTAACTAGGTTTACTCTGAAATGAACTGTAAGAAACAGACCTCTTCACCTGAAACTGACCTCGCAAAGCCAATTTCCCTGATTGATCTTTATCTGAGATTGCCAATCAATGTTCAAGACATCGTTAACTTTTTAGTTTCCTTGCACGTGCCTTATCTTGTTCAGCATCTGTTAC
Source organism: Lissotriton helveticus (assembly GCF_964261635.1). Lineage (NCBI taxonomy): Eukaryota > Metazoa > Chordata > Amphibia > Caudata > Salamandridae > Lissotriton > Lissotriton helveticus. Next base: position 511,894,382 of record NC_136070.1, on the reverse strand, counting down.
TGTTTCTTTTTTTTAAAAATGTTTCTTCATTACATAGGTTCATTATTATTTAGCAACAGAACCAAGAATATGCTTACAGAAATGCTTAAAGAGAGGAAAACCCTTAATTGAAATGTCTTCCTATAATATAAAATAATGAACCTTAGTTTTGGAACCTTTTTAAAACGACATTCTGAAATGCAAAGATTCACCCGTGCAACTGAGGGCGAAGTCCTGGCTTAAGTAAATATTCCTGTTTATTCTGTGACTTCTTGTGTTGCTTGCTTAGCGGCAGCAACAGCTGTTTCTTAGTTTTGAAAACGTAAGCACGGTGGCTGTCTATTTAAAACTAAAACTAAGACATTTCAAGTTTCAAAATGCGTGTGCAATACAGCGAAATCCAATGTATTCAGAGGATGTGTTTGCCTGTTAATATCTAATACAATGTATCTAAGGAAAATGCTGTAAGTTTGTTTATTTTTTGCAAAACACCCAATTTCGTTTTTGGGGGCTTTTTTATTCCTAGTGAATGTGAATTTAAATTTTAGTTTTTAAGCATTTAGACATTTTGCTTAATAGACTGAAAACGTCCAAGAAAAACCACGAACAGACATTGAGCTCATTTCAGACATAAACAGAAAGGGGTCAAACACTCAGGACACACAATACGGCGCGCTTTAGCCATTTATTTCGTGAACAGCGCCATCGCTATTCACTTACAGAAATTGCACTAATGGGAAAACCACATAGACATTTAAACACATATTTAACCCACATATCAATACTCAGGACAGAAACAAAGGACAGCCCCCAGACTGTACTTAAACCAAACCATTTGTAAATACTAGTTGTAAGTCATATTTACAAGAAACGCTTCTCAATTGTGTTCCAAAAGCCTGCAAAAGCAGCCCAACAGACTGATGTATGTCCAAGAAGCGAAAATACACTCAATTCACTAGCTTTGGCTGGCAGAACACCAAAAATCGCTCTGCGTATCTTCATTCATAAAATTGCACAGAACAAAGGATCCTTGTATGTATTATGTCCATATTTTAATTCCCTGGGGATGCAGAATCACCAAGGAAGAAATATGTTTGTATACCTAAACCTATTTAGGTATTCCTTCTAGGAGAGCCGGCTAATTAATTTCACATCACACTATGGTACCTACCAAATAAAGCAACACATTCTTTGATGTGAGCTTGAAACAGGCATGCCAAAAATATTGCAGAATATACAATATTATACCCCAAGTAGTGCTTAAAGTACTCTTCGTACGTGCACCGTTCAAATTTTATACAAAGTAGAGAAAAGTCTCCTTATTACCTGCCTACACAAATTGCAATTCGCTGATACAAACCTATACAAATCCAAAGTTGGCCAACACAAATTCCAAAATTCCAAAGCTACAGTAAGCGTTACTAAACTACCTTACTCTTACCAACCAAAAGGTTGTCCAAATTCTAACTGCCAAGTTCTACATGACCTAACGGTCTTTTTTCTTTTAGAATACTCACGCCAGTGTCTCTCTGGGAAGCCTTTAAGACGGTTCTTAGGGGCCAGGCCCTGTCACTGATAGTGAGTGTCAAGAAACGGAGAGATGAGGAGGTGGTTAAAATTGAGACAGAGATTTCTGATCTGGAACTTGAGCTTGAGCACGGGGTCACCGGTGCTGTGACGCATGTACTACGGTTAAAACAGCTTGAGTATAGAACATTGGTCACTGACGCAGCTAAAGCCATGAGTAGAGAGCAGCAGGGACGCCTATATGATGTCGGAGATAAGGCTGGTAAACTACTCGCGTGGCTTGATAGGAGGGAGAGGGCCAATAGAGTGGTATCCGAGATTGAGACGACTAGTGCTACATGGGTTTCAGACCCTATAGAGATTGTTCGACAGTTTGCGGATCATTTCAAGATGGTATACTCCTCCGTGTCTGATAGACCGGAGGAGGACTCGCATCTCTTGCTACGTGACATCTCTTTGCCGCGTCTCTCTGATGAGGATAGAGAGCTGATTGACACTGCAATAACGGCCGACGAGGTGGCTCTGGCGATTCGTTCGCTGCATTCGGGGAAGGCGATTGGTCCCAATGGTCTACCCATTGAACTTTGCAAGTTGAAGCCTGATAGAGTTGCTCCCTATCTACGAGACATGTTTACGGAGTCCCGTGAGTGTGGCTCGCTCCCTCGTGATCAGCGTTTAGCGACCATTGTGGTGATACCCAAGGAGGGAAAGCCCAGAGACAAGTGTACGTCGTACCGTCCCATATCCTTATTGAACGCTGAACCTAAGATCCTGGAAAAGATCCTGGCGAACAGATTGATCACTGTTATCGGAGACTTGATTCACCCGGATCAATCCGGTTTCATTCCGCACAGAAACACCGCTCTCAATCTTAGGCGTTTACATGGTGTTCTCGCGAGAGCATCGACGTTGCGTGAGCCGGCCATCTTGGCGTCTTTGGATGCCACGATGGCCTTCGATACTGTTGAATGGCCATACTTGTGGGCCGCGTTGGCTACGTTTGGATTCGGACCGGGTTTTATCGGTTGGGTTAGGCTGCTTTACGAGAACCCCCTTGTGCAGACTGTTGTCAATGGCCTTGTGTCGGCTTCCTTTTCTCTTGAGAGGGGGACTCATCAGGGCTGTCCGTTATCGCCACTCCTGTTTGCCCTTGCTCTTGAGCCCCTTGCCGCGTGGATTAGATGGGAGCCTTCGATGAAGGGTATTCGGTGGTCTTCTACCTTTGAGGATCGTATCTCACTTTACGCGGACGATATTTTATTGTATTTGACCTCTCCGCGGAAATCTTTGATGGTACTGTGTGATGTCCTGGCCTCGTTCGGTAGAAACTCAGGCCTTATTATTAACTGGGCGAAATCCTATCTCTATGTCCTGTTGGGTGATGTTCCCTCTCTCCCGCGTAACTGTCCCATTCAGATTGCTCGTACAGGGTTCAAATACTTGGGTATTTACATTTCCCTGAACCCGGCAATTTGCTATCAGCAAAATCTTCTTCCTCCTTTGTCGCGATTAAAACAAGATGTAGCGGGTTGGCGACGCCTCCCACTTTCGCCTTTAGGTCGCGCTGCGCTCTTTAAAATGATGTTTTTACCTCGTTTTCTCTACGCGCTTCAGAACGTCTATGATGTTATCCCCTCTAGCTACTTTCGAGCAATTGAGGACCTTCAAAGAAAGCTGATCTGGGACGGTAGACCGCAAATCTCTCTTGCTAAGTTGACGCTCCCGTGGTACGACGGGGGTATAGCCCTCCCAGATATAAAGCGCTACTACTGGGCGTCCCATCTGAGCGCTATCAACCATGGCATATATGGTCCTGCATCACAACCCGCTTTCGCAATGGATAGATGGCTACTGCCTGGTGGCGATTATTATAGGGCTCTGTATTCTAAATCTGTCACTGGGGTGCTGTCTGGCCCCACGAAGATTGCGGTGCGCTTGTGGCGAGATGCGACTAATGCGACGGGGTGGACCGACCGTCTGACTCAGGTGACCCCGCTTTTCGGTTCTGATAGGCTTGGTAAACTCTGGAATACCAAAGGGTTCGATAAGTGGGACCTCATCGGTATCAGCAAGGGGGGTGACCTCTGGGTTGAGGGGCAGGTAAAATCGTTTGAGTCGCTACAAGAGGAGTTTGAATTGCATAGCACTGAATATTTCCGTTATACACAGGTTCGTCATGCCTTGCGCTCGGTCTTCCAGGCCGGGGAGGTGGTTCCGGAGTCGTCTCCGCTTGAGGACAGGTTATTGGATGGCTATGTGCCTGATAGTGCCATCTCCCTAGTTTATAAGAAACTGATCAATGATAGAACAGACCTCCTCACATATCTCCTGGAGCAGTGGACCCGTGACGGCCTTGAACTGGATGAGGAAGACTGGCAATCTGCGATCTCCTCCCCAAGGGAGGTCGCGGTCCCAGCTCGACTCCGGTTGGTCCAGCTTAAGATTCTGCATAGAGTTTACGTCACGGGCCCTCGTCTTATTCGTATGGGTTACTCTGTTGATGGCCTGTGTAGACGTGGTTGCGGGCAGGTGGGGACGTTCCTTCATATTATTTGGGAATGTTGTGAAGTCTCTGCCTACTGGAGGAAGGTGCATGATGTGATGGATGAGGTCATGGGGATCACCCTTCAACCGGAGGCCAGGCGTTGTTTACTAAATATATGGGAACCAACTGATCATAATGTTGCTCAGACTTTATGGGTAACTCTGGGGGCCATGATTGCCAAGAGGGACATTGCCCAGTTGTGGGGATCCCCGAGGACACCCACGATTGCGGCGTGGAAGGAAAACATGGACTGGTGCATGTTTAGGGAAAAGACTGTATACCTGGCTCGAGGTAAACCCCGGAAATGGAGTAGGGTGTGGGGACCCTGGAATGAGTACAGCGGAAATATATGTACGCCACCTGTATTAGATGTTCCGGATGTTCTACTATCTCCCTGAGCCTACATTCCACTGTCGTTTTATATGTGTTCTGCTTTGACTTCTCCCCTCCCCCCCGTCTTTCCTCGACTACATTGATTATCGATTATAAAGTGTGGTTTTTCCTTCCCCATCCTGAATTCAGTACTGTGAATGATATCTCCTCTTGCCTTGCTGTTTTGTAAAAATTTTCAATAAAAATAAATATAAAAAAAAAAGAATACTCACGCCAAAAAGGTTCTCAGTCAGGAGTGACATCATGTGGAGGATCAAAATCAGGAAGATCAGAAATATACTGGGCTGCAATGACAAAGAATCTCCTGAATCCTTGTGCACAGAGTAGTAGAGTCCTGTCCTGTCCTCCTCAGTAGATTTCAGTCTCCTGACAAGATCACTCCTTCAGAAAGTCACTTCTCTGATGAAGCCCGAATTTAAAGATCTGTAATCTTCATTCTCAGGGGTCTCACTAATACTTGATAACAAAGAAGTTGGCACAGAAGCTGAAACATGAAAAGACATCTTTATTAAACTTCAATAAGTGAGACTACGTCACACAGGAGCCTTAGCAACTGAATGAGGCAGGCTAAAGAGTACAGAACACAGAGGCCTTTATATGCTTAGGGTTACAAACTCAGCACAAATGTAAGGGGCAGTCCTAGCTTTTGCAAGCATGCAAAATACCTAATATGGACATAAAAGATCTGCAAAATATTAGCCAATAGGACAACATTCAAAACAAGGCATCATGTAACCAGAACGTCCCCCTTAAGTGTGTTTCTGCCCAACCCATAAGTCAATCAATTACAGCACCTATAGGTCAATCAGTAATGGCAGAACATGTCTGTATGCAGTTAGGCTAGCTGGTGTCTGAGATTGGTTTTCAAAACAAGGACAGAGGGGGTTTTCAACACGTTGCAGTCCAAAGGGCAGAGGCACTTCATGAATAGAGCAGCCTGTGTAAAGGCAACGCAAAATGACGACAAATGTAAGATGGAGTCAAAATTAAAGAACCTCAAAATGCTGGTGGCCAGTGGATACTCGTCTCCGTCAACGGAAATATCCGAAGAGTTCAACCTGCCAACGATAACCCCGCAAACTGCTGATGGTATCATATGAAGAGAGAACGATGTGGTAGCCGATGGCATAAGCAGCTCACGCAAGTGGAACTAAGTTTGTTGACATCTTTGATATTGCTAGCTGGAATGTGAGGAACCGGTTCCACTGGATTAATCACGACATGCACTCCACATTGTGTTGATGTAGCAACAATACATCCGCTATTCACCGTAACACACATAATATGGGCGGGCACGCTCATGCCAGACCCAAACAACTGAGTAAACACCATATTGGTCCTATGAGATGACTTTCATGCTTAGACAAGATGGCGCATCGCACACATTGGAACCAAGGGGGTGGTCATATCACAACACCACTAGTACACGCACCCCAATAGGCTGCACGTTGGCCTAGTTTATACCACTCATTTGTTGTATGAGGTTTGGACAGACATTACCAATGTCTGTCCCAGATGTTATGTTTTTGTTTTTAGCACATTTATTGTTGTTGATTTTATTGCAGCACACCTACTCCATATTTGCGTACCTTCAGAGACACTCTGCTGCAATTGCCCTACTGCAGAAAACACACATGACCCAGACGGAACTGGACAGGATGCGCAAACATTGGAGGGGAGAAGTATATGGCACGACCTACTCAGCGCACGCAAGGGGCACATTAATTTGGGTGAGGGCGGGTAACCCATTCATTTGCATGGAAACTGTGACAGATCCCGCAAGCCACTACACGTTAGTAAAGGGGACACTCAATGCCCAAAAGATACTACTAGGTGCCATATATGCCCTGAACACAGACAAACTCTCGTTTCTGGCACAACTGTCCATTGCACTGACCTCTTATGTTGGTCTCCCCTGGCTGTTGGGTGGAGATTTCAACTCGGTGCTTGATGTACACATGGATAGATCCTTCCCACCCCTCCGGATGACGATAGCTGGATCGAATGCGCGGGCGCTCTCGGACTGGCTGTCGCAATGGGCGTTGCTGGACTTGTGGCGAATCCTCCATCCCACTGACCGTATCTACTCATATTACTTGGCAGTACATGACTTACATGTGCGCCTAGACAGGGTGGTGGATTTCCAATCACTGATCCCACTGGTAGAGGTAGCAGAATAACTGGGGCGTACGCATTCTGATCATAACCCCATGACACTTCGACTGAACTGGAAGCCTGGCTGTCCCCCTGTGCCCACTTGGCGTCTCCGGCCAACTGCACTGGAAGACCCAGAGTTTTGTGCGTCCCTAGAGACGATGGTCCTCGAGTGCTTCGAACTCCAAATTGGTGGAATGAGATGCTCACAAGGTGGCCGTCCGGGGCCACTGTCTTGGTGCCACATGGATCATACGCAAACAATTATCATTGTCGCTCAACCACCTCGAATCACAGCTACTACAGTATGAGCGGGAGGGGGAGGGTGAGGGTGGGGGGGCAGTTCGGCCAGCTGGAAGACCTTAGGACACAACATGCGGAACTCATAAAAAGCTAAGGTGCCACAACTACACTGCTCACACAGCCCGTACCCACGCCAAAGCGGATAGGGCAGGCCAACTGCTGGCCTGGCTACTGAAACAGAAAAGTAGGCATACTCCAATAGGACATGAAAAACAGAGGGGAGAGCAAGGTATTTGGTTCACCAAGTGTACGGGGGAATACTCCTTTACCCCTGGGTATATCGATAAAGAACAAAAGAAGGAGTACCACCCAGTGGAAACGACAGTTCCTAATGGGGTACAGGCTGAAACAAAAGGGGGAAATTTCCTTTTGTTAAGAAACCCCTCACTCACCACCTAGTGGTGACATGCTTCATCATCGGGGTCCACCCTAATGACCTAGCGTCATCAGGGTGTGCTACAACACCTGATTACAGTGGAGCTGGTTGTGAGTGAGGATGCGTGAAAAGAAAAAAAGGGTATGTGTGTTAAAAATTGTCCTGGTTTAACTTAAGAAATTGAATTTTTATTTATAAGCAACTGGGCAATGTTAAAAACAGAAGTGCGAGATAAAGTGAGGGTGATTATGAGCCCTTGTATCTCTATGTGTTGTCAGGTCTACATGTTTCAACTGTGGTAAATAAATAATTAATTACCGGTACTATTTTTCTATACATTAACTAAAACAGATAGCTCAATAAATAAGAGGCAGGATCCGTGATATCTGAGTCGAAAATGGCTTTAATCGGATGGCTCGAGCCTAAAGACCATGATGTGGCATGCAATGGAATGGAATGGAATGGCATCTGCAACGTCTCATCAACATTACATAGTATATATAGTAAAATAGTACAATTGCATTACATACAGTAGGCGTAACAAGTGACAAACGTAAGATAAGAACATATGGGCGTACAAAGAAGGCGTGTACAGGGCGTGCACGTTAGTCATGTGATGAGAACATCACAGAAGTGTCATAAATGGGTGGATACATGGAGGGGGCTACCTGGGCAGCTGGAACCTTTAATCTACTGGTGCGCGCAAACGGGCCATGACGTATAACTAGGGAGAACTGGGGGCTCTGACTTCTGCACTAGAAGAGGAGACTAAAGTCTGGGATGTCAGGACGACATGTACCTATAGCATATCTGATATCTCGTGTTTGGAGAACATGTTGCTAGAATCTAAATGTCATCAGGGCAGAGGCTACTTGACACTAAGGCTGGTGCATGCATATATTCTACATGTATTGCGTGTGCTATGAATCTTCTATGAATACTAATTCAGTAATTCTCTTGCATGGAGACAGGAAGACTAGACTATAGCTGAAGATGTTTATGCGGTTCGTTAGCTTAGGAATGTGAAGCCGGGGAGCTGAACTGATAACCAGAGGCATAACATATTCTTGGCAGACAGGCAGGCAGGCCAGGCCGGGCACCGCGCTGCTTGGCAGAAAGTAAGCGAAGGGTCAGGAATGCGGGAGGGGCTGCATCGCTCCTCGGAGTGGTTTCAGGAGACTTGAAGCTTGAATCTGGTGTCCGGGCCCTATGAGGCCTAGAAACGGGGACAACTCGATGAATTAACGTGCACAATGTAAAACGTTGGCAACATAGGCCTAATACTTGTTGCTGTCACGAGGACTGGATAACTGGCATACTAACGTTGGACACAACTATAATTGCGTCTTTATTCGGTCAGAGGGGGAACATATGCATATCGATCATGCACATATGACATACAATGGGGAACACGTAGGGACACATGACAGGGCAAAATTCAATTTTCCTCATTCCCTCCTTGTGCCCTACGTTTCCTTCAGGAAACATCAATATTCATGATACCATCTATCTGTTCATAGAGCATCATTTGCTCACCTCGAATCTTCTTGGAACAGGACTTAGGACTTGGAATACAAGAGGTAGCGCACAAACCGCAAATCGCAGAGCCACATTGTAAACATAGGCAACAGCTGAATATGATCATTACTACTATTCCTAGGAATGACAATACTTTCCATCCCCAGGCAGATATTATACTCCAGAGCCAACCGGACCATGTCCAGGTGCCTGGATTCTGGTGTAACTGATGGGCTATTTTATGAAGTCTGGTTATAGCTGAATAAACAGACGGTGCGTTATTAGGAATGAAAATGCAGCAACTAGATCCGATGACTCTACAAGCTCCGCCCCTATCGGCCAATATGACGTCAAGGACAAGGCGATTTTGAAGAACGACATATCTCATAGCAGATTGCTCTTCGGTTAAGTTACCTAGAGCGGAAGTAGTCTCATTCACTACTGCTTCAAGGGTTCTGGTTAACCTACGTATTAGCTTACTATTCTGGACAGGACCTATGAAGAAAAAGAAACCTTTATTGAAGTCTTGATACTGTTCTAAGGCAGTTTCAGTTTGATCGACAATTGGGGACTCGATCTCCCTTCTATGTCTGACGTGTACTAGATGGGTATTTCTGTGATAATCGGATGGGGCTAGAAAAACTGGTGGCAGTAGGAAGGCAATGTAACATGTTCCATCCCAATCTAGGGGCAGACGAACATATGCGGTCTGGCCCACATACAAAATATGAATGACGTGAGGCTTTGAAATTAGATTTCCCACTGTCACTATACTCGACCACAGTATTACAATCACTGTGTCCTAGATGTACTGAACCATTCCTTCTGACACATAATTCGCGTTTCACTGGTAGGACTGTAATAGCAGGCAAATCTGGAGTAGTCTCGGACTGAACATTCAAAACCATGAAATTCGAGGAATAATTACCTAGATCATATACTTCATTTTCTAGATCTAACCCTGTCCTATGGGAAAGACCTTCCTTGTCTGGGAAACATGTTCTATTCAAAAGGGACTTATCGTCTAAGGATGATGTTATCGTAAACCATGCTCCACACGAACCATTGTGTGAAAACGGATAGGGAAAGAGTGGCAGAACTCCCTTTGGTGTCTGGAAAGGGGGGAGTCGACCACACACCCAACAATTAGTGGCATTGCTAGTCTGGTGTGAATAGTGTAACATTCGGATAAAAGTATTGTTGCGCATGGCAAGTCTGTAGGATAACTCGTGAGGAGGTAGTTCACTAAAAGTGTGCTCTACTGTATCATTAGAAGAAAGATGTATATGTGAATTAATAGGAGGAAAATATACATGTAAAACATAACTTATGCATGTAATCGTAAGACTCAGAAATAACATAAACAATAAAGTGACAACGCATCTGCTGCGCAAATTTTTACAGTAACGTATTTTCTTAGAGTTTCGACTAACTCTCTCACTATGGGGGTCTATCTCATACATGTCAGGAACCTGTCTAACCGCTTCACCCGAGAGGGACTTAAACAATTAAACTGTCTGACTTACTAGACCTGAGCTTTAATTTATACTCTTGCTGCGGAGTTTTCTCTAACAGGGGGAGTTTAGAGTCAGTATCTGGGCAGTCCTTGAAAAAAGTCTTGGAACGGAGTCCATGAAATTGCTTGACGTGACTGGAGTGGATCCATCCCTTGCGGCCCTCCACTTTGACGGCGGTCCTTGTGGTCATCAGAACGAGCTTCGGTTCTTTCCAGCGGGGCTCCAGCGGACTTGAACGATCAAAATTCCGGATCAACACTAAATCACCTGGAACGACCTCGTGCGGTTTCACTTGCGTGTTGTCTGGAAAGGCAGCAGCAACCTGTGAACGACAAGAGAGTAGTGCAGACATCAAGGAAGCCAGGTAATCTGTCAGCATATTACTGTCAACGTCAGTAATTTTACGTGGCATAGGTGTACTCCACATGTTCGGGGGACGACCGAAAACAACCTCGAAAGGGGACAGACCTGAACGAGAGTGAGCGACCATTCTCATGTAAAAAAGGGCGACTGGCAGTGCTACCATCCAATCTACACCTTTCTCGGCACAGACTTTTGCAATACGTATTTTCAGAGTTTGATTGTGTCTCTCGACGAGGCCATCTGCCTCGGGGTGTCGTACACAGTGGAACTTCCATTGGTACCCTAACAGAAGAGATACTTGTTTCATGAGTTCGGATGAGAATGGCTGGCCGTTATCTGAATACACGACCCTGGGCAAACCATAGCGAGGGAAATACTCACGAACCAACTGCCTGGCAGTGGTCGCGGCAGTGTAATCTGGGACTGGATATGCTTCTGTCCATCTGGACAAAGCGCATACAACTACGAGGACATACTTGAAACCTCGACATCGATCCATCTGAATATAATCCATCTGGAGGACTTCAAAAGGGTGGTCAGGAGGATGGAATCCACCTTGTTCCACCGGAACACCTTTACCTGGATTGAATTGACAACATATCATGCAGGTACGTACTTTCTGTTTGGCTGCTGCTCGTAAATGCTTGTTAAACCAAATGTTCTGGATACTGTCTAACATGGCTTTCTCTCCTAAATGTGCTGGACTATGTGCTGTATTAATAATGACTTGAACCATAGAGTCGGGGAGAAACCATGTGGCTTTTCCCTTCGTCAACCATCCCTGATCTGTCTGGACCCCTCCTTGTTCAGACCATTTCTTGATTTCATCGGGAGTTGCATGTGTCTTATGTCTAGTACATCTCGTGTAGGGTCTTTAACTGTCATACAAGTAGTCTGGTCTGGAAGATCTGTCTTTGTCGTGTTAACTGGAATGTCTGGAGTCTGAGCAGTAAGCTTGGCTGTTCGATCTGCTAGATCGTTACCTTGAGAAATGGTGTCAGTAGCTTTCGTATGTGCTTTGCACTTCATACCGGCAATGGCTTTCGGCAAATGTATTGCTTCTAACAGAGCTTGAATGAGGGGGCCGTGCTGAATCTTGGCTCCATGAGAGGTCATGAAACCTCTTTCTTGCCAGAGTACTCCAAAGTCGTGTACAACTCCGAATGCATAACGTGAATCTGTATATATGTTTACTTTCAGGTTCTTAGCTCGTATGCAGGCTTGGGTCAGAGCAATAAGCTCTGCTGCTTGAGCAGACAGGGTGTCAATACGATGTGTTTCTATAACCTTAGTTTCAGTAGTCACTGCATACGCGGCTACTAGTTCTCCTGTACTTGTTCTCATACATGAACCATCCACGTAAAGTGTCAGGTCTGGATCAGGTAATGCAATGTCAGTCAAGTCTTGTCTTGGCTTTGTCATGATGTTAATAACTTCCACGCAGTCATGTAAGGCAGGATTTGGAACAGTCGAGGGTAACAGTGTAGCAGGATTTAAAATGTTGCAGCGTCTGATTTCTATGTGTGGCTGAAACAGTGTCAGTTCATAACCTGTTAAACGTGCAATTGTCAAGTGCTGAGTCTGTGTTCGGTTTAAAAGAACTTCCACGGAGTGCGGAACTTGTACTGTCAGGGAGTGTCCTAACACTATGGAATCACTTTGTCTGATAGCTAGAGCTGTGGCTGCAACTGACTTGAGGCACGCAGGCAGAGCCTGGGCTACTGGATCTAATGTGCTAGAAAAATAAGCACAAGGCTTGTGTTGTCCTGCTTGATCTTGTGTGAGAACAGACAATGCTGTACCATTACGTTCAGTGACAAAAAGTGTAAAAGGCTTACTGTAGTTGGGTGTCGCTAATACAGGTACATTACATAAAGCTTTCTTTAACTCTTTAAAAACAAGTGTATGTTCCTGGGTCCAAGGGAGGACAGTCGATATGGCTGCCTCCTGTGTTGTTAACTGTATCAGTGGTTTAGCTAGATATGCATATTGAGGAATCCATTGTCTGCAGTAAGAAGTGAGGCCGATAAAAGCTCGTACCTCCTTCTGTGTCTTGGGCTGTGGAAGATGTGCTATTAACTGGATACAGTCAGGTGTCAACTGTCTACCCCTCTTGGACAGTAAGTGTCCAAGGTATACCACTTGCTGGACACAGAATTGCAGTTTGGAAGGGGACACCTTGTGCCCCATGTCTGCCAGAAAATACAAGACTGTCAGTGACGCACGTTCGCAGTCACGTTCTGTACGGGCTGTGATTAATAGATCATCGACATACTAGAGCAGGGCAGTGTCAGTTGGCATGTGAATACTGTCTAGTTGTCTTTTAAGTGCTTGACTGTAAATGCTAGGACTTTCTGTGAAACCTTGAGGAGCTCGTGTGAATTTATAGCTTCTTCCATTTAAACAGAAACCGAAAAGAAACTGGCTGTCTGGATGAATGGGGACACTAAAGAATGCGTTCTTGAGATCAATAACAGTAAAGAACGTAGCTTCAGAATCAATGGCAGTCAGTAGGGAAGAGATATCTGGAACCACAGGGTACTGGGGTATGATACATTTATTAAGTTATCGAAGATCAATCACTAATCGATATACTGGAGGTGCATTTGGATCAGTACGTTTAAGAATCGGAATGATAGGAGAATTACATACATTGGAGTCAGTTTCTACAACCACTCCTTGAGCAATGAGCTCGTCAATAATTTTCGATAAGGCTGCTACAGCCTCAGGTGGCAATTTGTACTGTCGGATTCGTGGTAATACAACACCTTGTTTCAGAGTGACACGATATGGTGTAATATGCATACAACCTACATCAGTTGGACCTTGCGCCCATAAATGCTGTGGTACATTCAGTAATCTTGGATCAAAATCTCGTAACACATAATGACCTTTAAAATCACGTAAAAACAATCTCACTCCTTCTGGGGAACAGCATATTACTGCTCCTAATTCTTTCAATGTTTTAATACCTAGTAAATTCTCAGGACAGGATTTCGTGAGTAACAGGTCTGTAGTTCGGGACAATGGACCAACTTCTAGGGAAACTGGTTTCGATATTTCATTAACAATAGGCTTTCCTGAAAATCCCAGGGAAACGTTTCTTGAGCCTGAGAGTGGAGCCCCTGGAACCTCGTCATGACTGATGGTAGTCCTACTTGCCCCTGTATCAATCAGAAACTTTCTGTCTTTCCCTAACACTTGACTGTGTACATAGGGACCCTCTTGATCTACAGGAATCTCGATGAGAGGCAAGCCAACCTCCCTCTTTAGGCTGTTTCATGAATACTGCTGATATTCTGGATAATCTGACTGTGCATACTGGTACATTTGTTGTGTAACGTGTTGTGTGGCAGCTATAGGCTGCGGTACTGTAACTGTCTGTTGTGCGTTCTGCGGGGGCTGGACATTCTGCGGAACATGTTCTTGTCTAGGAAGACGTGGTCTCTCTTTCGTCTTACCTGTAGCTATGTTGTGTTTCAGAACTGCACATTCGTTTATGTAATGACCTGGCTGTTTACAGTAATTGCAGGTCCCTTTAACTGGAGCTGCAGAATGGCTAGTCGGGTTCGGACCCCTCTTCTGACTATCTGGTTGAACAGACTGTGCAACTAGTACTTCCATTTTCGTGTCTTTCATACGTCTCCTTTCGTGTTCTTGCTCCTCCCTGATTCGGTTCTGGTGATACTGTAACATCTGGAGCATTTGAGATGGGGTATTAGCTTGCCAAGTACTCTCGACTTTCAATACTCTATTTTTAACTTGCGGTAAAGAATTCTCAACTAGTTTGGTAACAAAAAGATGTGGATACGACTCACTACTTGTTTTCAGACCGCTATTAATAATGAAACATTTCTCAAATCTGGAATAAAAATCACTAGTGTCTTCGTCTTGTTTCTGTTTACAGGCTGAGATGGCATCCCAATCTTCCTTTTTCGTGGCTAATAATCTTGGCAAGACTTGTATTAACAATTCGGGCAACTCTTTGGCTTTATCCCCAAGACCAGTACCTGGAACTCGTGTGTTATCTTCGTTCTCTAATGCGGTCCAATCTATCTTTTTCTCTCCCACCTCCCATTCTTTTTCTTTAAGTTTTTCATATATGCCCGCAGGCAACAGGACCTTTAACATTTTGATGATATCAGGATACGTGTATTCTCCCATACGGAGCATGTCTTTTAACTCTCGATGGAACCCTGCTGGATCTTTATCGTGACAGGGCACTAACTTTTTCATTTCTAGTAGTTCTATTTTCGTGATAGGGGTGTAAACAAATACTCGTTCGAGATTACCCCCCGCTCCCTTAACTGGATGCACTTCTCGCAACGGATTCTGTCGGTCTATGTAGAATGGAGGTGAAACAGGAACAAAATGCGGAGTCAGGAACGTTCTGTATTTGTGGCGCTGTTCTAAGATGACACTAATTAAATCGGTACCTAGACCTTTCCATCTATTTAGTAGTAACTCGTTCAATACATTATATAAGGGACCTGGATCAGAATGCTGACTCTCGTAGAGTGTAATGAGGTGCTGGATCATGTACATACCCACCAGTCGCTGCTCGGCTGGGGGCAGTTTCAGAAACATTTGGGCCACTACTTCGTCTGGAAACGTGGCAGAATCACTAACCCATCAGACTGCTGATCGGGCTAGTTCTTGTTCATGCAGGGTACTAAGTTCACTGTAACCTATTCGTAGTTTCAGAACTTTATCTGTAGCCTGGAATATTTGTTCAAGAGAACACTGTTCTGGTACGGGAGGAGGAAAAACTTTCTTGTAGTCTAGGCGTGAATGTCTATCAGAAAGTCTCGTTCTACCTACATACGCTATTCTGGTGGGATTCTCGCTGTCTACCTCTTCGTTTGAAGAGTCATTCTCCTTCTCGGCTACTCTCAGTTCTTCCTCCTTCTTGTGTATACTTATAATTTCTTTACGGATCTTTTTGTACATGGATTCTATACAATTTTGTGTTCTGTGTTTTCCTTCTGATATATTGTCACTCCATCTTGTCAGGACTTTCATATCTTCCTTGTTTTTATCAGGATAATCTTGTTCTCTTATTAAACAGTTTATCAGAAATTGCAAAATCATGCCTTGAATCTCGACTTTCCTGTGTGCCATAGCTTCGTGAATACTTTCTGGATTCTCCCCTGTCTGAATAAAATGGTATATTCTGTCTAGATGTGGTTCCATATTCGATATGGTAACCAAGAAGCTTGCAACTCGACGTAAACGTATGGAATATATTAGCATGCTATCTTCGCCTGGCACTGGGTCATATCTACAATCAGGTCCGCACTCTGTAAGATACTTTCGGAGGGCGTCATACGTAGCCAGTTTTGGCGTACGCTGTAACGCTACATCTCTGAGCGTCCGTCGTCTTGTTTGAGGCGGGGTGATAGGAGTACCCCCCCTGCTCCTCCTGAACTGGAATCGTCAATTAATACTGAATGTGCGGGTGCTGGTAACGTGACTGGTACGGTAGGAGTACGTAATGTGGGTTGATTCTGGGGAACTGGCACATGGACAGGATTCCCGGGACCAACAACTGGAGGCACAGGAATTACATTATCAACAGGGGGCTGGACTTGAACTTGGACTGGCGGAGTAGGATCTGTATTAGCATATTCGGGAACAGTGTCGTCTAAATAGGAAGAAAGAAAAATTTCAGCTGCAGTCAGTTTATGACGCAGTTTAGTCGGGACCAATGGTGGCGGTAAATTACGGGATATTTCCGGGGTCGCCTTCGGCAAACCCTCGGCGAGAAGAGGATACATACCTTTAATTAGGGCATTTCTCTGTCTGTCTGACTGTTCTGCTGTAACTCGTTCACCTTCTTCGATTAATTCCCTTTCTTGGGCTTTTTCTGAGGATTCCCTACTTAATTCTGCTTTTCTGAATTCTTTCTCGGTTCTTTTATGGGATTCTTTACGCCATAACTCTATGGCATCTTTCTGGGACTGTCTGGCTTTCTTCTTCCATAATGCTTCTTCTACTCTCATGATGCACTCGGCATCCCATGTTCCTGAAACAGGCCATCTATATTTCTCTTCAAGATGTTTGGTGTAGTCCACCCATAAATCTAGATACAGTATGGCATCTAAGCCATGCTTATGATACATGAAATGTCCAGGACTGTCCCTAGGAGGGACAGGAACTGATTCTTCAAGTAACCCTTTTCTGGTTTTTATCTGACGTAACTTTGAAAACAGAGGCATATTTAAACCGTACTTGAACTTGAACACAATACACAATGAACACAGTAATAAATAGCAAAACAATCATTCATACCACGACATCAAGAACACATTAATAACAGTTCGAACAGAATACTACCTGATACATTGAAAACACAGTACTTGAATTTCTCGAGAACGGACTTACTAGAATTACTGGAAGCACTGCTAAAACAGTACAGAACATACCGGTCTCCTAAAGAGACACGTCATACCGTATCCACTTGGTGAACACGTCGGACCGGATCTGTGTACCCAAACCCGTCGGACCGGGCACAAATTAATGAACACCCGTCTAGATACCCCCAGCAACGGTACTCACCGGGAAGCAAAACTTGAAGGCCTCGGACTGGACTGGACTGCTACGACGTCTGGTTACTGTTACGCACTACGCATGTGCTTCGGGCTTCGGGCTTCGGTTACAGGTGGGCCTCCGGATACCTCGGACCTTGCTCTCTCGGCTTGGGCTCTGGTCGGAACGACCCGCCTTCCTCACCGCCTCGTCTGGATGCCGGACCGCAGTCTCCGTCTCCTCCGTGGGCCTGAGGGAGACTTGAAGCAGAAATATCTGCACGTGCACGGTAGAGGTTCCGTCACGGCTGTAGAAGGGTCAGGGGGCCTGCGTTACATCGCCGGCGCGTGGGGAAGGGGCTCGTCCCTATTCGGGCGCCATTTTATGTGGTAAATAAATAATTAATTACCGGTACTATTTTTCTATACATTAACTAAAACAGATAGCTCAATAAATAAGAGGCAGGATCCGTGATATCTGAGTCGAAAATGGCTTTAATCGGATGGCTCGAGCCTAAAGACCATGATGTGGCATGCAATGGAATGGAATGGAATGGCATCTGCAACGTCTCATCAACATTACATAGTATATATAGTAAAATAGTACAATTGCATTACATACAGTAGGCGTAACAAGTGACAAACGTAAGATAAGAACATATGGGCGTACAAAGAAGGCGTGTACAGGGCGTGCACGTTAGACATGTGATGAGAACGTCACAGAAGTGTCATAAATGGGTGGATACATGGAGGGGGCTACCTGGGCAGCTGGAACCTTTAACCTACTGGTGCGCGCAAACGGGCCATGACGTATAACTAGGGAGAACTGGGGGCTCTGATTTCTGCACTAGAAGAGGAGACTAAAGTCTGGGATGTCAGGACGACATGTACCTATAGCATATCTGATATCTCGTGTTTGGAGAACATGTTGCTAGAATCTAAATGTCATCAGGGCAGAGGCTACTTGACACTAAGGCTGGTGCATGCATATATTCTACATGTATTGCGTGTGCTATGAATCTTCTATGAATACTAATTCAGTAATTCTCTTGCATGGAGACAGGAAGACTAGACTATAGCTGAAGATGTTTATGCGGTTCGTTAGCTTAGGAATGTGAAGCCGGGGAGCTGAACTGATAACTAGAGGCATAACATATTCTTGGCAGACAGGCAGGCAGGCCAGGCCGGGCACCGCGCTGCTTGGCAGAAAGTAAGCGAAGGGTCAGGAATGCGGGAGGGGCTGCATCGCTCCTCGGAGTGGTTTCAGGAGACTTGAAGCTTGAATCTGGTGTCCGGGCCCTATGAGGCCTAGAAACGGGGACAACTCGATGAATTAACGTGCACAATGTAAAACGTTGGCAACATAGGCCTAATACTTGTTGCTGTCACGAGGACTGGATAACTGGCATACTAACGTTGGACACAACTATAATTGCGTCTTTATTCGGTCAGAGGGGGAACATATGCATATCGATCATGCACATATGACATACAATGGGGAACACGTAGGGACACATGACCGGGCAAAATTCAGTTTTCCTCACAACCATAAAGGTGTTGGTTCACCAGGTTTTCTTCAGGACCGTTGCCCTGAGAGTGGGTGGTGTGCGTCCCCTAAAAGGCGCACCCAGTCCTACTCTCTGGGACCACAATAAGTGACAAAAAAGTAGATGTCTGTGGTATACGCTGTAACCCAGTTGGGTTAGCGTGAAAAATCAAAATACCTGCAAAGAGAATGAGGAGTAATGTCAGGTAATTGGTCTATGTACAAGCCTGTAACGTCGTGCAGTGTCTCACATTCGTGTCTGCATGCTGATGATCCCATTAGGACAGGTATCTTATGCTCGTGTACAGGGTACTGTGGCTCAGTACCATGCTGTGGTAGTACCTGGGTTATGTTGAAAGTGGTGTGTTGCTTAGCCACTCAAGTACACAACGCTAATTTTACGTGCGTCAATATCTATTTGATGCAAACGCCTGACATCCAGTTTATGTGGCGTGAACAAATCTTGCATGCCTATAGTGTGGGCAAAATTTTGTAAAAGTGCATCGGCTGCCATGCTCTGCATGCATCACTCGTACCGGACTCACAAACACAAAACATTTAAAGACACACAAGGGTTAGGCTTACTCGTTTTGGGGTATTTAGAAACCTCATAGGGCGGGGAAGGCTAGCCTCGTCAGGAAAACGAATTCTGAAACAAAGATCGATGGTATGTTTCAAGAGTGGCGTCTGACTCGGAAAAGTGGGTTAAGGAAGATGGGGACCGGGCGCTGAGGTCTGTGCAGCCCGCGGGTCCCAGCGCATGAATTACTTACAGTTTTGTGAAGAGGTCCCTGGCCGTATACCTACTGCGGTCCTCCGCCCTGTTACAGTGAGAACGGGCGTCTGGGCCGGTATGTAAGCTTTCTACTTCCGCGGTAGGCGGAGTTGACTGCCGGTCACGGGGGTCGGCGCCAGCGTCGTCACTGAGGCAAAGTGATGGATGGTGGCCGCATTAGCTCAATCTCCCCCTGCAATGTAGGGTTTGATTCCCGTGTAGGGAATCGATCTGTCTGAGAGCTAAAGGCTTAAAAAGGAAAGTAAATAATTACAATTCCGCTGCTACGAAGGTGTGACAATATAAAGCCATGGGGAGAAAAATATCCAAATTATTGGGAGATGAGACATGGCTGGAGGTACATGGCTCAGCAGTTGTTAAAGCCTGTACTAGGTGTCAAATTGTACTAAGGAAATCATACAGAATGTGGATATAATGGAGTTAAAGCCAGAGTCCAGGTCAGGTGGCCTTAAGGCAAAGGCTCTTAGGCTGTATGTGGTGGGGTGGTCAGACTGCTTATAAATAAAAATTCAATTTCTTAAGTTAAACCAGGACAATTTTTAACACACATACCCTTTTTTTCTTTTCAAGCATCCTCACTCACAACCAGCTCCACTGTAATCAGGTGTTGTAGCACACCCTGATGACGCTAGGTCATTAGGGTGGACCCCGATGATGAAGCATGTCACCACTAGGTGGTGAGTGAGGGGTTTCTTAACAAAAGGAAATTTCCCCCTTTTGTTTCAGCCTGTACCCCATTAGGAACTGTCGTTTCCACTGGGTGGTACTCCTTCTTTTGTTCTTTATCGATATACCCAGGGGTAAAGGAGTATTCCCCCGTTCACTTGGTGAACCAAATACCTTGCTCTCCCCTCTGTTTTTCATGTCCTGGCAGCGCACAGCTGTGAGAGCTGAGACATAGCAGCCTAGCCTGTCTCGCAGCTCACCTTACCCCTGGACACACTGATCAAACATGGCAGACAACCAAGGCCTCACTTAGTCGACAGAAGAAATTGACTCCATCATGGGCAACCTCGCAGTCTTTGCAGATGCCAACATAAGTAACACAATCGCCCAGACATCGGACTGGGATAAACTGACAGAGATGAAGAGAAATCGCATTAGAACTATACTTCACGGCACAATCCTCAAGGAATATGTAACTAACCAAATGGCACCGAAAGGACTTTTGGTCACCAACGCCCCACGCATCTTTTTAGATGATCATGAGTTTAGAAGGGACTGGGCACGTATAGCATGGCATTGTACACATGATTGGATCATGTTGATCCTTAAAACCGCACTACGTCTGTCTGAAAAAATACAGATAGATATACAAGTCACGGAAGCCCAAATCAAGACGACCATCACGGGATACAAGAAGAAACTAGATGATCTCAATAAAGAGATCAACGAATACAGGGAGAATCTCACCCAACAAAAGGTCCAAAAATTCCCAAAAGACCTTAAACGTTTCTCTTTCGTCAAAGCTTACCCTTACTCGGAAGCAGATTACAAAGTGACACCAGGTACTGATCCTGATTCAGATGTATCTAGCAACAGCTCCAACAGTTCAAACAATAGCGGAGGCTCGGGAAGCAGCAACCAAAAACAAAGACAACGAGGAGGATTCAGAGGACAATACCAATGGCCACAATACGGCCAACCTCCATTCCCCCCACCGTTCATACCAGACCAAGCATACCCGATGTATGGATGGCAACCACCCTTTCAACCCCAATTCTTCCAACCACATCAATTCCGCCCTCCTTTTTCGAACAGAGGCAGGCGCGGGAGGGGAAGAAAAAAACCAGGGAACAACGTCCACTGGGAGGAGGAAGACCCGGTGGGCAACAACACCAGGAGCAGAGCAGGAACGAACAAAGCAGGTCCCAGCAACATGAGGAGCTAGTGACCAATTTATCTTCAAGAGCCTTAACCGACATCGAAACCAAAGTCCTGAATAAAGGTCTGGGTTTTGTGCCTACAACTCGACTCGACAAGTTCAAGCTACATTGCGAGCTATCCGCCTTCTTCCGAAAATTGAAACTGAAAGCTTTCTTTGAGAAACACCCCAGACAGGATATGGACGGCAAACCAAATGAAACAGGATTAAGAATAAAGTCCACATTCATACCCCCTCCTCATACTATCCCAGTTGAGATTAACACATTTGAACAGGCAGTATTCAATGACATTGAACGGATGAAAGAAAACAAACAGTTCCAAAATAACAGCAGAGCAGAACAAAGTGCTATCCTGAACCTAAAAACAGATAACAATATCATAATCAAGCCAGCAGACAAAGGAGGAGGCCTGGTCATCATGAATAAAACCGACTATGATACGGAGTGCAGGAGACTCCTTGGAGACGTGAGGAACTACCAACCGTTACCTAGATATCCCACAGAGGATCTTAAAGCAGAAATCCTTCAACTAGTGGAGACGGCAGAAGCAACAGGCAACATCTCTAAACAGGAAGCTGATTACCTAAGTAAAACAGAAGGCAAAATCCCATACTTCTACATTGTGCCCAAAATGCTCAAAGGAAAAATTCCCCCCCCCTGGCAGGCCAATTGTGTCAGGAATTGGGTCACTTTTGGAACCACTTTCGAGGTACTGTGACTTCTTCCTTAAAACCATTGTACAATCCACACCCACATACCTGAAGGACACTAAAGACCTACTGGTACTCCTGAAAGAGATCAAAGTTGACGAGGAAACCATCTTACTCAGCCTCGATATAGAAAGTCTGTACACCAGCATACCACAGGATGCCACCATCAATGTACTAAAAACTATCCTAGAGAATAACAATTGGGAACATCAGACACCAGTATCTTTAATCCTTCAATGCGCTACCCTAGCGTTAAAAAGGAACTATTTTGAATATGAGAGATCTCTGTACCTCCAGATCGGTGGGACCTCCATGGGCAGTGTTTTTGCCCCAAGCGTGGTAGGACTTTATGTGCATGATTTCGAAGAGAAATTCATCCGAGCTGAAACTAACCCCTTCGGTGACCACATTAAATTTTGGCGACGTTACATTGACGACGTCCTAGCCATCTGGCAAGGACCAGAGGAAGCACTTATGGAGTTCATTAGTTGGTTAAACTCCTGCGACTCACACTTGAAATTCACCCACGTTTTTGACAAACAACACATTGTGTTCCTGGACTTAGAAATCTCAAAAGAGGGCAACGACCTAACATCTAAAACCCACTTCAAACCAACTGCCAAAAACAACCTCCTCAGATATGAGAGTTTCCACCCTCGCCCCCTCAGAGAAAATCTACCCTACGGGCAATATTTAAGACTCCGGAGGAACTGCAGTAACCTATCTGACTACAAGGTTCAAGCCCGAGATTTAACCAGTAAACTTCAACAACGTGGGTATCCTACCGGGATCATCGAAAAATGCCAAAAGAGGGCTAGGAACCAACCAAGAGAGGAGCTCCTTGAAGTAAAAACTGTGGGAACAGACCAAATACCACTCACCTGCGTCACGACATATAACACCATATCCAACCAAGTGAGTAAATGTATTAATAAACACTGGGCAATAGTGAACACAGGAGCATTCAATTGGGACAAACCATTGTTTTCTTACAAAAAAGCACCCAATCTGAAAAACAACCTGGTTTTCACCAGACCTAAACTTAATCCTGTCAACCTCAACCCGAGCATTACCACAGCATGGAACCTACCTCCAGTTACAGGACACTTCAAATGTGGAGACTGCAGTGTCTGCCATCTGACAGAAAACACCAAGACACTGAACTTAGAGGAAGGGAAAGTGTGGGAACAACGTGCACACACTAACTGCAACAGTGCCAATGTGGTATACCTGATTAAGTGTGCCTGCGGAAAATCCTACGTTGGCATGACGACTCGCAAAGTCAAGCAACGGATCTGCGAGCACCGCAGCACCATACGATGCAAGAAAAATGCGACAAAACTTACCAACCATTTTCTCGAGATTCATCACACACCCAACGATATGAGATGGACCGTCATTGAGCAAGTCCCGCTGGGACCCAACACCCAGCGGCTCCTATATGAAAAAGAACAACGTTGGGTCTACAGACTGTCGACCCACAGAACAGGGCTCAACGATAATATCCCATGGCACTCAGTATTACAATGACTTTAAACAAACTCCTCCCTTCACTCACAGATCTAGAAAGGGTCCCTCACCGTCTACCAGCCGCCCACTTCCAGCACTATCTGACACTATCTGCAGATAAACTTTCCCATCTGGGACAGAACATCTAGCAGTGGGCTGACTGACCACCCCACCACATACAGCCTAAGAGCCTTTGCCTTAAGGCCACCTGTCCTGGACTCTGACTTTAACTCCATTATATCCACATTCTGTATGATTTCCTTAGTACAATTTGACACCTAGTACAGGCTTTAACAACTGCTGAGCCATGTACCTCCAGCCATGTCTCATCTCCCAATAATTTGGATATTTTTCTCCCCATGGCTTTATATTGTCACACCCTCGTAGCAGCGGAATTGTAATTATTTACTTTCCTTTTTAAGCCTTTAGCTCTCAGACAGATCGATTCCCTACACGGGAATCGAACCCTACATTGCAGGGGGAGATTGAGCTAATGCGGCCACCATCCATCACTTTGCCTCAGTGACGACGCTGGCGCCGACCCACGTGACCGGCAGTCAACTCCGCCTACCGCGGAAGTAGAAAGCTTACATACCGGCCCAGACGCCCGTTCTCACTGTAACAGGGCGGAGGACCGCAGTAGGTATACGGCCAGGGACCTCTTCACAAAACTGTAAGTAATTCATGCGCTGGGACCCGCGGGCTGCACAGACCTCAGCGCCCGGTCCCGATCTTCCTTAACCCACTTTTCCTAATCAGACGCCACTCTTGAAACATACCATCGATCTTTGTTTCAGAATTCGTTTTCCTGACGAGGCTAGCCTTCCCCGCCCTATGAGGTTTGTAAATACCCCAAAACGAGTAAGCCTAACCCTTGTGTGTCTTTAAATGTTTTGTGTTTGTGAGTCCGGTACGAGTGATGCATGCAGAGCATGGCAGCCGATGCACTTTTACCAAATTTTGCCCACACTATAGGCATTCAAGATTTGTTCACGCCACATAAACTGGATGTCAGGCGTTTGCATCAAATAGATATTGACGCACGTAAAATTAGCGTTGTGTACTTGAGTGGTTAAGCAGCACACCACTTTCAACATAACCCAGGTACTACCACAGCATGGTACTGAGCCACAGTACCCTGTACACGAGCATAAGATACCTGTCCTAATGGGATCATCAGCATGCAGACACGAATGTGAGACACTGCACGATGTTACAGGCTTGTACATAGACCAATTACCTGACATTACTCCTCATTCTCTTTGCAGGTATTTTGATTTTTCACGCTAACCCAACTGGGTTACAGGCAGCGTATACCACAGACATCTACTTTTTTGTCACTTATTGTGGTCCCAGAGAGTAGGACTGGGTGCGCCTTTTAGGGGACGCACACCACCCACTCTCAGGGCAACGGTTCTGAAGAAAACCTGGTGAACCAACACCTTTATGGTTGAAACATGTAGACCTGACAACACATAGAGATACAAGGGCTCATAATCACCCTCACTTTATCTCGCACTTCTGTTTTTAACATTGCCCAGTTGCTTATAAATAAAAATTCAATTTCTTAAGTTAAACCAGGACAATTTTTAACACACAAACCCTTTTTTTCTTTTCACACATCCTCACTCACAACCAGCTCCACTGTAATCAGGTGTTGTAGCACACCCTGATGACGCTAGGTCATTAGGGTGGACCCCGATGATGAAGCATGTCACCACTAGGTGGTGAGTGAGGGGTTTCTTAACAAAAGGAAATTTCCCCCTTTTGTTTCAGCCTGTACCCCATTAGGAACTGTCGTTTCCACTGGGTGGTACTCCTTCTTTTGTTCTTTATCGATATACCCAGGGGTAAAGGAGTATTCCCCCGTTCACTTGGTAAACCAAATACCTTGCTCTCCCCTCTGTTTTTCATGTCCTGGCAGCGCACAGCTGTGAGAGCTGAGACATAGCAGCCTAGCCTGTCTCGCAGCTCACCTTACCCCTGGACACACTGATCAAACATGGCAGACAACCAAGGCCTCACTTACTCGACAGAAGAAATTGACTCCATCATGGGCAACCTCGCAGTCTTTGCAGATGCCAACATAAGTAACACAATCGCCCAGACATCGGACTGGGATAAACTGACAGAGATGAAGAGAAATCGCATTAGAACTATACTTCACGGCACAATCCTCAAGGAATATGTAACTAACCAAATGGCACCGAAAGGACTTTTGGTCACCAACGCCCCACGCATCTTTTTAGATGATCATGAGTTTAGAAGGGACTGGGCACGTATAGCATGGCATTGTACACATGATTGGATCATGTTGATCCTTAAAACCGCACTACGTCTGTCTGAAAAAATACAGATAGATATACAAGTCACGGAAGCCCAAATCAAGACGACCATCACGGGATACAAGAAGAAACTAGATGATCTCAATAAAGAGATCAACGAATACAGGGAGAATCTCACCCAACAAAAGGTCCAAAAATTCCCAAAAGACCTTAAACGTTTCTCTTTCGTCAAAGCTTACCCTTACTCGGAAGCAGATTACAAAGTGACACCAGGTACTGATCCTGATTCAGATGTATCTAGCAACAGCTCCAACAGTTCAAACAATAGCGGAGGCTCGGGAAGCAGCAACCAAAAACAAAGACAACGAAGAGGATTCAGAGGATAATACCAATGGCCACAATACGGCCAACCTTCATTCCCCCCACCGTTCATACCAGACCAAGCATACCCGATGTATGGATGGCAACCACCCTTTCAACCCCAATTCTTCCAACCACATCAATTCCGCCCTCCTTTTTCGAACAGAGGCAGGCGCGGGAGGGGAAGAAAAAAACCAGGGAACAACGTCCACTGGGAGGAGGAAGACCCGGTGGGCAACAACACCAGGAGCAGAGCAGGAACGAACAAAGCAGGTCCCAGCAACATGAGGAACTAGTGACCAATTTATCTTCAAGAGCCTTAACCGACATCGAAACCAAAGTCCTGAATAAAGGTCTGGGTTTTGTGCCTACAACTCGACTCGACAAGTTCAAGCTACATTGCGAGCTATCCGCCTTCTTCCGAAAATTGAAACTGAAAGCTTTCTTTGAGAAACACCCCAGACAGGATATGGACGGCAAACCAAATGAAACAGGATTAAGAATAAAGTCCACATTCATACCCCCTCCTCATACTATCCCAGTTGAGATTAACACATTTGAACAGGCAGTATTCAATGACATTGAACGGATGAAAGAAAACAAACAGTTCCAAAATAACAGCAGAGCAGAACAAAGTGCTATCCTGAACCTAAAAACAGATAACAATATCATAATCAAGCCAGCAGACAAAGGAGGAGGCCTGGTCATCATGAATAAAACCGACTATGATACGGAGTGCAGGAGACTCCTTGGAGACGTGAGGAACTACCAACCGTTACCTAGAGATCCCACAGAGGATCTTAAAGCAGAAATCCTTCAACTAGTGGAGACGGCTGAAGCAACAGGCAACATCTCTAAACAGGAAGCTGATTACCTAAGTAAAACAGAAGGCAAAATCCCATACTTCTACATTGTGCCCAAAATGCACAAAGGAAAAATTCCCCCCCTGGCAGGCCAATTGTGTCAGGAATTGGGTCACTTTTGGAACCACTTTCGAGGTACTGTGACTTCTTCCTTAAAACCATTGTACAATCCACACCCACATACCTGAAGGACACTAAAGACCTACTGGTACTCCTGAAAGAGATCAAAGTTGACGAGGAAACCATCTTACTCAGCCTCGATATAGAAAGTCTGTACACCAGCATACCACAGGATGCCACCATCAATGTACTAAAAACTATCCTAGAGAATAACAATTGGGAACATCAGACACCAGTATCTTTCATCCTTCAATGCGCTACCCTAGCGTTAAAAAGGAACTATTTTGAGTATGAGAGATCTCTGTACCTCCAGATCGGTGGGACCTCCATGGGCAGTGTTTTTGCCACAAGCGTGGCAGGACTTTATGTGCATGATTTCGAAGAGAAATTCATCCGAGCTGAAACTAACCCCTTCGGTGACCACATTAAATTTTGGCGACGTTACATTGACGACGTCCTAGCCATCTGGCAAGGACCAGAGGAAGCACTTATGGAGTTCATTAGTTGGTTAAACTCCTGCGACTCACACTTGAAATTCACCCACGTTTTTGACAAACAACACATTGTGTTCCTGGACTTAGAAATCTCAAAAGAGGGCAACGACCTAACATCTAAAACCCACTTCAAACCAACTGCCAAAAACAACCTTCTCAGATATGAGAGTTTCCACCCTCGCCCCCTCAGAGAAAATCTACCCTACGGGCAATATTTAAGACTCCGGAGGAACTGCAGTAACCTATCTGACTACAAGGTTCAAGCCCGAGATTTAACCAGTAAACTTCAACAACGTGGGTATCCTACCAGGATCATCGAAAAATGCCAAAAGAGGGCTAGGAACCAACCAAGAGAGGGGCTCCTTGAAGTAAAAACTGTGGGAACAGACCAAATACCACTCACCTGCGTCACGACATATAACACCATATCCAACCAAGTGAGTAAATGTATTAATAAACACTGGGCAATAGTGAACACAGGAGCATTCAATTGGGACAAACCATTGTTTTCTTACAAAAAAGCACCCAGTCTGAAAAACAACCTGGTTTCCACCAGACCTAAACTTCATCCTGTCAACCTCAACCCGAGCATTACCACAGCATGGAACCTACCTCCAGTTACAGGACACTTCAAATGTGGAGACTGCAGTGTCTGCCATCTGACAGAAAACACCAAGACACTGAACTTAGAGGAAGGGAAAGTGTGGGAACAACGTGCACACACTAACTGCAACAGTGCCAATGTGGTATACCTGATTAAGTGTGCCTGCGGAAAATCCTACGTTGGCATGACGACTCGCAAAGTCAAGCAACGGATCTGCGAGCACCGCAGCACCATACGATGCAAGAGAAATGCGACAAAACTTACCGACCATTTTCTCGAGGTTCATCACACACCCAACGATATGAGATGGACCGTCATTGAGCAAGTCCCGCTGGGACCCAACACCCAGCGCCTCCTATATGAAAAAGAACAACGTTGGGTCTACAGACTGTCGACCCACAGAACAGGGCTCAACGATAATATCCCATGGCACTCAGTATTACAATGACTTTAAACAAACTCCTCCCTTCACTCACAGATCTAGAAAGGGTCCCTCACCGTCTACCAGCCGCCCACTTCCAGCACTATCTGACACTATCTGCAGATAAACTTTCCCATCTGGGACAGAACATCTAGCAGTGGGCTGACTGACCACCCCACCACATACAGCCTAAGAGCCTTTGCCTTAAGGCCACCTGTCCTGGACTCTGACTTTAACTCCATTATATCCACATTCTGTATGATTTCCTTAGTACAATTTGACACCTAGTACAGGCTTTAACAACTGCTGAGCCATGTACCTCCAGCCATGTCTCATCTCCCAATAATTTGGATATTTTTCTCCCCATGGCTTTATATTGTCACACCCTCGTAGCAGCGGAATTGTAATTATTTACTTTCCTTTTTAAGCCTTTAGCTCTCAGACAGATCGATTCCCTACACGGGAATCGAACCCTACATTGCAGGGGGAGATTGAGCTAATGCGGCCACCATCCATCACTTTGCCTCAGTGACGACGCTGGCGCCGACCCACGTGACCGGCAGTCAACTCCGCCTACCGCGGAAGTAGAAAGCTTACATACCTGCCCAGACGCCCGTTCTCACTGTAACAGGGCGGAGGACCGCAGTAGGTATACGGCCAGGGACCTCTTCACAAAACTGTAAGTAATTCATGCGCTGGGACCCGCGGGCTGCACAGACCTCAGCGCCCGGTCCCGATCTTCCTTAACCCACTTTTCCGAGTCAGACGCCACTCTTGAAACATACCATCGATCTTTGTTTCAGAATTCGTTTTCCTGACGAGGCTAGCCTTCCCCGCCCTATGAGGTTTCTAAATACCCCAAAACGAGTAAGCCTAACCCTTGTGTGTCTTTAAATGTTTTGTGTTTGTGAGTCCGGTACGAGTGATGCATGCAGAGCATGGCAGCCGATGCACTTTTACAAAATTTTGCCCACACTATAGGCATGCAAGATTTGTTCACGCCACATAAACTGGATGTCAGGCGTTTGCATCAAATAGATATTGACGCACGTAAAATTAGCGTTGTGTACTTGAGTGGCTAAGCAGCACACCACTTTCAACATAACCCAGGTACTACCACAGCATGGTACTGAGCCACAGTACCCTGTACACGAGCATAAGATACCTGTCCTAATGGGATCATCAGCATGCAGACACGAATGTGAGACACTGCACGACGTTACAGGCTTGTACATAGACCAATTACCTGACATTACTCCTCATTCTCTTTGCAGGTATTTTGATTTTTCACGCTAACCCAACTGGGTTACAGCGTATACCACAGACATCTAATTTTTTGTCACTTATTCTGGTCCCAGAGAGTAGGACTGGGTGCGCCTTTTATGGGACGCACACCACCCACTCTCAGGGCAACGGTCCTGAAGAAAACCTGGTGAACCAACACCTTTATGGTTGAAACATGTAGACCTGACAACACATAGAGATACAAGGGCTCATAATCACCCTCACTTTATCTCGCACTTCTGTTTTTAACATTGCCCAGTTGCTTATAAATAAAAATTCAATTTCTTAAGTTAAACCAGGACAATTTTTAACACACATACCCTTTTTTTCTTTTCACGCATCCTCACTCACAACCAGCTCCACTGTAATCAGGTGTTGTAGCACACCCTGATGACGCTAGGTCATTAGGGTGGACCCCGATGATGAAGCTTGTCACCACTAGGTGGTGAGTGAGGGGTTTCTTAACAAAAGGAAATGTCCCCCTTTTGTTTCAGCCTGTACCCCATTAGGAACTGTCGTTTCCACTGGGTGGTACTCCTTCTTTTGTTCTTTATCGATACTCCAATAGGAGCCATACGCACACCAGAAGGAAATCTAGTATACACACAGAGGACACAAAGTAATGTCGGATCACTACTCACTGCTGTACTGATCCAAAACACGTTGCTCCAACCCCGACCTAGAGAGTTTTCTAGAACCTGTTCAATTACCCACAGCCACAGGAGCGCATCAAGAGGCACTCAATGGTCCCCTCATTCTAGAGGAAATAAGCGAAGCAATAGGGTCGATTGCCTCCGGGAAAACACCGGGTCCAGATGACCTGCCGGCTGAATACAACAAGGCCTACAGAGAGCCTCTGATGCGGCATCGGCATGCCCTATATTCTATGGCCCTGGAGGAACACACACTACCCCCATTGATGGGTGAGGCCAATCTGGTGTCTCTGTTAAAACCAGGTAGAGACCCTGAAAGCTTAGGGTCCTATAGACCACTGGCACTCCTAAATGTGGATTACTAAATACTCGCCTAAATGTTAGCGGAGCGACTGGCGCCGGTGGTCCCTGAACTGGTCCATACTGACCATACCGGATTTGTGCCCAAGCGTAGCACATTGCTGAATCTGCGGAGATTCTTTAGAGTGGCCGCGGATGGGGTGAGGGAATGGCCCAGGGAGGGATGCCTGGTGCTCGACCTCGAGAAGGCCTTCGACTGTTTGGAGTGGAGCTACCTGGCCGCGGTGCTTCTACGGTACGACCTGGGTTGGGGGTTCCTCCAGATGGTTGATCTACTGTACAAAAGCCCTACAGTTAGAGTACGGTTGGGACCATACATCTCTGATGCCATTCCCATACGTAGGGGCACTAGGCAGGGGTGTCCGCTATTGCCTCTCCTGTTCGCCCTAGCATTTGAACCCCCTGGCTGCGGCTATGCGCGCGACGCTAGGAGATGGCATACCTCTAGGAGATACGACCTACCAGGTGTCACTATACGCGGACGACCTCCTCGTATTTGTGAGAGATGTGGGAAACATACCGGCCGAACTGGAGTACACGCTGCTTGACTTTGCTGCTCTCTCGGTCCTCCGAGTGAATGTCAACAATTCTTGCATCTACCCATTTGGGGGAGACACAAAGGACCCGGGCTATCTTTTGGAGGGTACAAGGGTGCAGTGGAATGCAGACACTTTCCGGTATCTCGGCATCCAGATATACTGTCAACCAGCAGACCTCTTTGACGGTAACCTGGGAAGGGCAGTGACAGCCATCAAATCACAAGTGAACTTTTGGAATACGTTACAGCTGACAGTCACAGACAAGGTGGCACTATCCAAGATGGTGATCCTTCCTCGACTCCTGTACTACTTTGCCAATCTGCCCCTCTACGTCCCAGCGGCCTTCTTTGCCACACTCACTAAGCTGCACTGGGACTTCCTATGGGGCGGTGCGCGTCACAGGTTGGCGCTAGCAAAGCTATACCTGCCCCACTGATCAAGGGGGACTAGCTACGCCCTGTTTCGAGCACTACTATTTGGCGGCACAACTGCAGTGGATAGCCTGCTGGGGTGGCGTGAAGACACCACGACCTTGGTTCCCCCCCCCACTCTCTGGAATATATCACCAAACTTTTCCACCCGGCCTCCAAAGCCCCAATGCCTGCCCCTCTCCTTCTGGTGGTGGCTTATAGGTGCTACCGTCGCTGCCTGTATTACACCAAGGCATTGGTCCCCTACTCACCGGCCATACCGCTAGTGGGCTCCCCCAGCGGGCCTCGGGTGCTTACACCACTTGAGCTCACGGACTGGCACGAAGCAGACATACAGACATTGGGAGACCTGTATCGGGACGGCAGGCTCATACCATATGAATCTCTGGTCGACGAGATGGGGCTGCCGCCGGGACAATTTCTAAGAAACCGTTCACTCATCGCGACATTGTCCTCTAGATGGGGAGAAATGCAAGTGGAACCAAGCCAGCACCTGCAACGATAACTTTAGACCTGCTACGCCATAAGTGGGAGGCAGATCTGGAACGGCCATTAGAGGACAAGGAATGGGAAAGGATACTAAAAAGCCCAACGCGAATCCCTAGGAACATGAGATTCCGGCAAATACAGCAATTTATAAACCACAGGGCATACCTCACGCCCGAACGGATAAACAGGTACTTTCCCCGCACAGATGCGCTATCCCCCCGGTGCATGGAGGTGGGGTTTGGACTGGTACACATGCTATGGGGCTGCCACAGGCTGCACGCCTATTGGCAAGCCGTAGGCGCAGCACTACACACCTGTACAGGCCGAGACATACCTTTGAATGGCCCATTTATTTATTGCACCATTTCCGCAAGTCTCCAACCACGAAGGTATACTCTCGCTTCCTAGACCTAGGTTTGGTGGTAGCTAAGCGACTCCTAACCAAGAAATGGAAGGCACGAGACCCACCACACATACGGGCATGGAGGTACTCACTCTTAGCGTGAGCCAAAGCAGAAGGAATTGCCATTCTGCGAGAGGAAACGTTGGGGCTACGGAAGACACCCATAGCAATGCAATGGGAGGGACTACTCCAAGCCCTGATACACACTGAGGGGGACGCCCCAGAGGGACAACATGGGAGTCGGGGAGACGCCCTGATAAGGAGGGAGGAGTGACCTGATAGCAAGTAACCGCAATGACGGGTAAGAGTGCACATACCGTCTGGTATCCAAGGTGCGCTATGACGCGGGAGGTGGATGTAGAGGAGGACCCGGGGGGGGAAGAGGGGGACACAAACGGGGGGAGGGTGAGAGAGGGTGCGAACACACTCCTGAAATTCAATGCATGCTGCTGCTAGTTTTAGTTTTAAATGGTGTTTTATTGAGCCAAAAGAAAGCACAGCAAAGCATCGCAGTACAAAGTATATGTAACAGGTAAGACAGTCGCGGATTGTGAGCACTTGTCCATATATCGCCAAGTAAGAATAGGCATTGGAAGCGAGCAGTCAATAAGAGCTGGGCGATGCAGATGAGGCACTTGATAGGCAATGTTGGCCAACATTTTAGAACTAACCAAACCCACAAAACCCCCTCACCCCCCCAACCAACCCCCTTCCCTCCTCCCGCTGCTGCTAGTTTTGAACTTTTGTTGGTTGTTTCTTCTGTTTATAACATCTGTACACTTGCCCGACCTTTACGATCCGTAAAGACTCTGCACAAAACGAAAAGGGAACCACATCAAATGCATGAAGGCTGTTATCCTTGCGGAACAAGCACACTCTGCCGAGACTCCGTTCGTAGCTGCGTCTAAAACAACACCAAATGTATGTTTGATATAAGCCGCTAATTAACTGTAATGTCTATCTCACGTAGATGGATGGTTCACTGTATGGTCAACTTTATGTGAATCATGTTATCTTTCGTGATGCTGTAATCTTCAAAAATGAAATAAAAACAGATATTAAAGTTTTTTTTATACTAGAACCATTTTTGAAAACGATTACATTCTGCCTGTTTTTAGCAATAGAATGTTGACAAGTATATTATTGTCTTGATAATCTTGAAAATAGAGGCAGAAGGACAACAACATGGTCAAACCTGGTTTAGTGAAAGAACATAGAAGGGTACAGAACACCTGCTTTATAGTGTTATGGAAGCACTGAGACATGGAAGCATGATTGGGGATTAGGTTTAACCTAAGCATTAACTTTGACTGCAGAGATGTGTTAAAATGTCACAAATATATACGTTTTGGGAATATTCATGTAGAAAAAGTGACACACATTGCTTAGATGCATGCGACCAATAAATATATGAAGATGCGTCATTTGGTTCAGGTGTGCAAAGTATTACAAATTATTGGTGCAATTTTGAAAGTGTGCAATGCTTTTGTGGCTGGTAATCAATTTCAAATATAGAATCTGTTGAATGGTATATTTGCAGGTAAGTATCAATGTGAAATAATGTGCAGTGTTTGATCAGTATATCAGGAATTCTTTAAAGTTAAAGATTTAATGGCATTTTTTAAACCGTATTCATTTTTGTTTTCAGTCTACAGTTTTGAAAAAAATTATATACTATAGCATGCGTGTAAAGACCGTGCACAGGCAATTGAGTGAGAAACTTGGAAACTTAGAAGAAGAAAAATGCAAACAACAACAATTGCCAAAAGGCCAGATAAAAATTCTCAGCTTCATCATAAAAAGTGTAAGTTTCAACCATTTTTTATGTTTCACTTTAATTATGCCAGAGTTCTGATTACTTCAGAGTTCTGGATACATATTTGCCATAATAATACCATTGCTCTCTTTCTTATTTTAGCTTCTTTGGAAGTGCCTTGTGAGTTGGTTTTGCAAATTTACTTTTAAGCATTCACTCAATATCACAAAATGTCACTGTAAATAAAACAAGATTATACTTGTGGTCCCGCGAGTAGGCTGGCAACTGATAATCAAAGAAACCACTTAAAATCTGACTTTCTCCACTTAAGACATTGTATAATTCTTGGGCAAAGAACTTCATGTCACTGTGCATCAGTTTCCTTTTTTTCTATAATCGTGCGCATATACCAAGTTCTAGATTAATGACTAGATACATTCTTCCTGGTCTTGTCAGAGACAAAATTTTATTAGCCGGATTCTCAAAGCTATTTCCGCACCTAAGCTAGGCTTACATGTGCAAATATAGGTTTTGCACTCACAAAAAATGTTACTAACCCGAAGATGTTCATGTGCGCCAATATAGTCACAGGCAGTGGATGCCAGTGGTAACAGCATTCTCCATGGTTCAACTACAATGTGCATTGT
Organism: Lissotriton helveticus; assembly: GCF_964261635.1. Classification (NCBI taxonomy): domain Eukaryota; kingdom Metazoa; phylum Chordata; class Amphibia; order Caudata; family Salamandridae; genus Lissotriton; species Lissotriton helveticus. The sequence continues at coordinate 511,859,024 of NC_136070.1, read as the reverse complement.
GCACACTCACAAATTTCCATGTTTATGGGCATTCACCATTGACATCAAATACCCAAAATGCTACGGCCAGCAGAATTGACATTGTGTGCTCTTTGGCCCTGAATGATGTCACAGGAAATTAAAGTCATATGACATTTACCCCAATGATATTAAATGACATCACAGTATGTGACGTCCTCTGAGCGTTTAGCATGATAAAATCACAGCAAGTAACATCATGGAAGTAAATTGAAACCTATTACTAGGACCAATTAAAACTCCAAATAAAAAAAAATACGTACACGAAGTCCTGCTGAAAGCGCTCCACTTGTGTTGCCAGTGTCAAACAATGTAAAAAGCTGCAGGGAAATGAAAAGGTGTAAAGGCTTGGATCAAATGTTTCACAATCAGTTCAAGACCTTAAATGACATGTGCAACAGCTCATTATATGAAAATACATATACTTTTGTGAGGCAAGTGGGCAATAGTTTGACCTCTAGACCCCGGGGTTGCTTTGGGTAATCACTGGCAATTATAACATATTGTTGATGTAGCTCATCATACTACAATTCTGATATTGATAAATGCTACACATAAGTGTTGTTAATACCACATTTTATTTTACTCAATTTACTGACCTCAGGATGACAGATTGCTGAGTGTCACTGCTAGGATTCAAACTTTTCAAAATAGTGTCCTGAAAATTATGCATGGTTCACTGTTAAACATTTAACTCAATGAGCTGTTCTGCCAGTTAGTTATTATCAACCTAAAACAGAGAAAGAGATGAAGTTTGAGTTGTCTATGGAAAGACTCACATACCTTGTTTTAAATTTGACCAGATAGGTTAAATTTAGACAAAATATATTAATGAGACTGAGCGGTTCAACACTTTCTTTAACTAGGCAGTTGACTGCACTATTATCTAGAACAGTGATCCCAAATATTTTAGAACCACAACCCACTTTTTAGAATAACAAACTTTTGTGACCCACCTACCTTTAATGGACAAGAGGTGGGCAATTTTTTAATGTGGCTAAAGTATTGTGTGGCAAATAATTATCATTTACAGACAATACATTTTCCATTGAAATGGCCTCTGAATTTGCACAGACATACAATTTTATTGGCACAGCTATGTTGAACACAAATGATAATGTCTGGAAATCAGGTTCCTGCGAATATTTATCATTTGGGCATCACCAAGTAAGTGTCTTGATTTGTTTTGATTCTTTTGAAATCTATGTTTCCAGTGCACTTCAGAATTACAAGCAAGTGCTTCATTTTTGCTTTCCTAACTGCTGGGTACATAGTTCATTCACAAGTATGTACATTTTGTTGTGTTTTGCAAGAAAACAATATCCTACATTATCACATAATTTTCTTTAAAAACCCCTCTCACTTTGCAGGCAGAGAAAGAAATGTAAACACCAATCCCCAGCTTAAAAGAATAAAGCAGCCTGACCTCTGTCTTTGAATCACAGCAAATGTGACAAGTTAAGCACAGAATTTAAAGGCATCTTTATTTATTGTTTTTGACTTTCTGTGGCCCGCCAAAAATCAGGTCTAGATCGACAGAATGGAAACCCCTGATCTAGAACAAAAACAAGCTTTACATTTGTGAATGACTCTAAGAATTAGTATCATCGCATGACCCACCTATATACTTCTTCCTTCTTAATTATCTGGAACAGGCCCCTTAAGCTCCGCCTGTAAATGGAGAGTTCTGGTGAAACAGGATTTAATATGTATTTTAATTCAACTCCAAGGAGCTAGGATTTATTTCAGATGCAGAGCAAGAGTGAAAGTGAGATGTGCCACGGTTTTGTGAAGTGATGGGACTAACTATCATGATAGAAGAACTTTAAATATATGTCAGATACTAGGGACTGCATTGACATGAAAGTAAATACTGCTAATTCCAAAGAGATTCGCTGCGTGCCTTACCTTTTTCTGCACATTTCATAACTCATTTAGGACCACTCTGTAAGTTAGCTTCATTTTCAATATCTATTGAAAAGTACATTCAAAATAAGTTGTTTATCCCAATTACATATTTGTGAAAGCCAGGTGCAGCCTTTAAAAAGTAGAAAAGTTTAATGATTCGTGCACCATTCTACATATTGCTTGCAGTCCCCATATATCTAAACACCGCTTCCGATCTAAAATCGTGGTGCTTGTTTTGATGATTAAACTTTAGTCTCTTGGTTCCCTTCCTGTCTTTGTCATTACCCAGGTGTACATAGTACTCATTCAGCAGATAGGTGGGCCCAACACCTAAACTCATCTAAGTCCGTTTCCACTATCATAAGCTTCCCTTTTTGTTAGAGAACTGTGCTAATATAGTCCTATATGCCCCCGTAGCAGACAATACCATTCATTAACCCCTTGCCTGCTGGGGTAATTCCCTCATGGTGCGGGGGGGGGCGGGAGGGAGGCGCGACCCAGCTGTGCTCATAACAAGCTCAGCTCGCCATGACTCACTGCGGAGCTGTGCTCATGACGAGCTGAGCTCGTCACAGACCCGCCCCCTCATCAATTCTCCAGCACAGGCGGGGAATTAGGCGTGTGTGGGCGGGCCGCGGCAGTTATGACGAGCACAGCTCGTCATGAGCACAGCTCCACTGTGCCTCTTGACGAGCTAAGCTTGTCATGAGCATGGGAGGGGTTAAAGGCCCGATCCATTTGTCTCCGGCCTTTAATAAGGGAGAGGGACTTTAATGCCGGTATAGCCCAGCTGCTGAGGGCTATAAGGCTACTAGAACATTCCGCCACTAAAGGGCAGAATGTTCCAACAAATAAGTCGAAAGCCTCATGGAACCTGAGGGGATTGAAATCCCCTGAGGCTCCGTGAGGCCTTTGTTCACAACAACAGCTGTGAAGGAAAACATTAGAATGTTGGCAGCCTCTACCTCTGAGCAGGGCCGGATTGGGAATTGAAACCGGCCCTGGCAAAGTTCTCGGCTGGCCTCCCCTCCCCCCAGGGGGCGCTTTTGAGGGGCGACCACGCTCTTTGCCAGGGCCGGTTTTCGGACGATTTTGTTACAAGGCCATTTGCTGCAAAAAACGACCCTGTAACAAAAACTGACCCCTGGGGCCCAAAACCGGCACCCCACCCATGCGGCCGACCGGGGGATTGCCCGGTGCCCGCAACGGCCAGTCCGGGCCTGCCTCTGAGGCAGCACAGTAGACTGACTGCCTGTGAGAGAGACAGACTCTTCCCCTCTCCTCCCCTAATCCCCCCACCCCCCAAAAGGTGAGAAGGTCTCTAGCAGAAATGTAGCAAAATAAATATGTAACAAGGAAAACGGTATTGGCTTCCATGTGCTGTTTTGGAAATGCCGGAAGTTTAACTAAGAAATTCGGGAGACACAAGCAAACATACCAAGTGTCCCAAACTGACGCTCAGTGGTCGCATCTTCGACCTCTGGTGCCCCCTAAATGATGTCTGTGACATTCACCAATTCCTCTCCAACCCATTCCAATCCTAGAAAATGTTGTAAATGTATTACTGATAAGGACAGGAGTAAAACACTTTAGAAAGAAACTAAGAGTTCCTCTATGGGGCGATGCTTTCTCGACTGGGAAAAAAGAAACAACAAGATAATTTGCATGTATTCTGCAGGTTTTTTTGAGAGACATTAGACAACTATATTTGCTCATGTTAAAATGGGATTGTCAAACGTTTGCTAGGAGTATGGTTTTCAGCCCTACTTGTGTGAACTCTTGTAAATTCCTGAAAGTTATTAATCTGTAGCAATGCAAAGCCATAGAACTGCAGATGCATGTTTGTGACTTTCTTTAGGACTAGTTTTTTCATGTTTCCCATACGAGTTTTGCCCTCACTCCAATATTAATATATTTTTTTTAAACAGCCTTGTGTCACGTTTTACTAAATGGTTCCTTTGAGAATTTGTATTTAAAGTGCACATTAGTTTAGCAAAACTGCATTTCGTTCTTTTTTTTCAAATTGCAAATATTATTTGGGCGCTTTTTATTCTGAAAACAACCACCAGTCTTTTTGCGATCATTCTGCATGTATATTCATATAATCACGAAGATTACTGCAAGCATTATATTCAGCCTCAAATTATTACATTTTACAAACATGACTTCATACTTTCATATCAAAACCATTGTCGGTAATGCAAGCTGAGCTTACGCCTCACTGTATTTCTGTAGAGTTCGTACCCTAATAGTTAAGACTTTCCATTAATGAACCATATATCCAATATTGAACATTGTGTATGTATAAGAATGCATATATTACCTTTGCAAACAGCAATCCTATTTCTCACATCCATATTTCACAATATAAATTGGCTGCCAAAGGTTTGTGCTGTAGGATGTTGGGTTTGCTTTTCCAGTGGACAAAATAAACATGAAAACCAATGTGTTGGGATAGAATTTTACCGTTGGATAAGGATCCCATACATATTTTTAAAGAGATGTGCTAAAGAACAGTTGATTTATAACAAAAAAAAAGTTGGTGAATAATGAATTCCTTTCTAAATGCGTAAGAAATATGCATATTAAAAGAGCTAAAGTTCATTCCTGAAAGATGCAATTCCGTACCTCTCTCGCTCAATCAGTCAGAAAACTAAAAATCACAAATATCCTAAGAACCCTTATTCGTATTATTCTACTTGGATGCCAAAAATGATCTGACATACGAGATCATGAATCCTATTTTATGCCAGCATTTTACGGGTTTGTTTGCACAGACTTCTGCCCTTATTTTATCAGGCTGCTTATAGTCTTCTAAAAAATATATAGGCAAAAAACTTTCTGTAAACATGAAGCCCTTCTGCAATGACAACCAAAATATATATATTTGTTATTCTGTTGTCCTGCACTCCCACTTTCCCAACTGGTTGGGTATAGCGTGCCCTGTCGGCAGGAAAGCAAAAAAAAAATGTCTAAAAAGATGCAATCTTTTAAAGAATGTTGGAGTCATCCTTGTGTGATCTTCCTTCTGCCCCCTTGTCAGCAACTGTTACACTTACTTCCTGTGGCTCAAATGATCTTTCAGAATGTAAGGACTTCCTCCTTTTCGTAGAACTGCCTTCATCTTCATACTCTATGTCCTCTAGAAGAGATGTGTTTTCTAGTTTGTTGGATTGAAAAAGTATGCCTCTTTCTACCATGTTCATAATAAATTGGGCAGTACATGGACAGCTTGTATCCCCTATTCCTTAGTTAAACATGCAAAAGATTTCCAGAAGCCATGACATTTCAAAATATACTCTTTGTGTATTTCGTCATGTAATTTCAATAAATCGTGTAAAAGTATTTCATGAAAGTGCTTTTTCAGTGTTACAAATTTAATCTCAACGAGAGTGATTATCTTTCTTATTTTGTGTTGTATTTTAAGTGCCTGAATTCATTCAAGGTTGTGTAAATGCTGTTTGTTGTTGAAGTCCAACTCTACTTTTACCAAACATGTACTTTGTAGCAGGACAATACGGTCACAGTTAGTTAAGTAAAATTCTATATTAGGCACTGTATCTGAAATATCTGAAAGAGACTATTAGTTATGGATTCCTTACCTTAGAATTACCCCCAGGCGTCAGAGTGGATCTGGAGATTTTTTTTTGTAGCTTTACCCCGTGCACGTCGGTAGGCGGCACCCCTCGACTCCGCGTTCGTCATTGTGATCGCCGGATGACGTCGGGGTATCTACTTAGACGCCGCCCCTGCGCGCTGATTTCAGTTCTTTCTTTTTCTGTACCAGCCAGTGCAGATCCTGAGAGAGCAGTATCTCTAGTCATTTTTTGACTGTCTTTTTACGACTTTTGCCAACTTCTTCATCGTTCGACTCCTGGTGCACAGGGATGTCACATCGACGGACCGGCTTCAAGCCTTGTGGCTCCTGCCACAAGCTGATGTCGTCAGTGACGGACCCACATCTATTGTGCCTCTGGTGCCAGTAGCGAGACCACGACCCGAAGTTGTGCTTTGACTGTCGGGCCATGGTCCTGAAGTCTTTGCAGGAGCAGTCCTGAAAGCTTCTGGAGGTCTGGTCGAGAGGGAGGTCGCGGGACCAGTTGTGGAGCCATCACCATCACTCCTCGTCGAAGTCTTCGTCTTTGGGTAAGTCGAAGCACAAAAAGAAGGTGAAGAAGCACCGTCGCTCTTTGCGTTCTCCCCGTCCGTCGGCCGACGTGATGCAGGATGCGGAAGGTAGTTGTCTGGCTCTGCCCACAGAGCCTGTTGGGTCGGCTCAGAGCTTTCCTCCCTTCTGGTGAGCCGGAGCGACCCCTGCCCAACTACGTAGCTTTTACGAAGACCTCCACTCCATCTTTGGGCAGCCCGATTCTGCCGGCTTGCCTTTGGGCCCCGTGGACTCGGCTGGGGATTCTAGGCCTTCGATGCCGGCGGCTTCGGCCTGGCGCCGCAGGGCCCCCAGGGATCCAGGCCTGTTCCGAATTGGCGCTGGTCGACCTTACGACACGTGCTCTGGCGTCGAATCCATTGGCGACACCTCCGCCCCTTCTGACGCCGGTTGTGTCCCCAACCGATGTCAACCTCCCCTTGGACATGGAGCGGGACCGACGTTGACTGGTACTTTTGTACCCTTGTTCTAACCTGGTGCTCCCTATTGCCCTGAGTGGGAACCAGAAGAGGTTGAAGAGGACTCGGAGGGGTCTGTGGACCCTCAGACAGACCAGTTGGAAGAACCGGACTGGAGAGGGGAGTTGGGTGAGGCCAGTGGTCTGGACACCTCTCCAGACCTTGGCATGTTTTCTCCCCGTACCGTAGCTACGGAGGAGGGAGCCTCTTATGCTGTGGTGTTGCATAGGATGTCTGAGGCCTTGAACCTTGAGCTTCTTGCGGATGCGGTCTGGGCTAACCTCCTGACCAAGGTGCTTCAACCGGTAGTGGACTTTTTGGAGCCCCTGCTGCTGTTCAATGAGGCCCTCACGGACATCCATCCAAGCCCAGCACAGGTGCCCCTGTGGATAGGATGATTGCCCAACGCCACCGCACGGCCCCGGATGACCTAATTTTCCTCTCCAAACACCCTACCCCGAGAGCTTGGTGGTCCAAGCCTCTACTTCCAAGGGTGCATTCCCTACCACTCCACCTGATAGGGAATCCAAGAAACTGGATCACCTTGAGAAGAAGATGTTTTCTTCCGCCAGCTTAGGACTGCGTTCGGTGAACACCGCATGTCTATTGGGCCTTTACACCCACTGTGTGTGGGACACGGTCGCGCAGGTGCTGCGACAGTGCCCGGAGGAGGCCCGAGCAGTGCTCTCCCGTGCTGTTGCCAAGGGTAGAGATGCAGCGAAGTTCGCCATACAATTTGGGCTGGACACAGCCGACTCACTAGGCAGGACGATTTTAACATCAGTAGCCCTGAGATGCTACACCTGGCTGAGGTCCACTGGCTTTTCGGGTGATGTCCAATCGACTCTTTTGGACATGCCCTTTGATGGCCGTCGCTTATTTGGTGACAAAGCGGACAACGCGCTCAAGCGCTTTAAAGATTCTAGGCCTACGGCCAGATCCTTGGGCCTCGCTACCACCTCCTGCCCCGCACAGTCTGCTTTGTGCCCCTTGCGTGGCTACGGAAGGGGTGCCCCACCATGTTCCTTCCAGAGCCACAGGCCTTTGCAAACTATTCAGCCTCTGCGCGACCGGGGACGTGGGACCCAGCGCTGTGGGTCATGGGGCCAGCGGGCGGGCCAGTCCACCAGTGCCCCATCTGCAGCAACCTCTAAACCTTCCAGGTCCGACCAACCAGGGCCGCCAGTTGCCAGTGGGCGGCAGGATTCGCCATCACTTCTCTCACTGGCAGAACATCACGTCAGACAGGTGGGTTTTGCAGATAGTCCGAAGGGGCTACTTGCTCCCATTCCAGAATACCCCTCCATCCATGTTACCTACATTCCATCGCATGTTGGAGGATCACTTGGCTCTTCTCCGCCAGGAAGTTACGGGTCTCTTGGTCAAGGGAGCCATTGAGCGCGTCCTTGTGCCAGAAGTAGGTTGTGGTTGCTACTCCCAATACTTTCCAGTGCACAAGAAGGACAAAGGCCTGCGTCCTATCTTGGATCTCAGGGACGTCAACTGCTTCATCCAGAAGGAGAAGTTCAAGGTGTTTACATTGGCTCAGGTTCTGTCTACTCTCGACCCTGGAGACTGGATGGTAGCGTTGGGTTTGCTGGATGCCTATTTCCACATTCCCGTCCTGCCGGCCCAAAAGTGTTACCTACGGTTCATGGTAGGCCATGAGCATTTTCAGTTTACCGTGCTCCCCTTTGGCCTTACCTGTGCCCCTTGGGTGTTCACGAAAGTGATGGCAGTGGTTGCAGCTCATCTGTGCGGATCAGGGGTTCCAGTCTTCCCCTATCTCGACGACTGGCTGTTGAAATCGGGCTCACCCTAGGCTGTCTCTTCCACCTCCAGACTACGGTGGACCTCCTGCATTCACTGGAGTTTACTGTCAACGTGTCGAAGTCACACCTGCTTCCCTCTCAGAAGCTCCTTTTCATTGGGGCGGTTCTGGATACAGTTTCGGGCTTATCCTCTCAAACAGCGAGTCTGGTATATTTGGGCTATGATTTTGATCTTTAAGCCTCTATCCTGGGTTTCGGTCAGAATGCCCTATGGTTGCTGGGCCTCATGGCCTCCTGCATCCTGCTGGTGGATCATGCCAGGTGTTATATGCGGACCTGAAGTTCCAGTTGGCACAACATCAGGGGAATCTTTCTGATTGCGTCCAGATCTCCAGGATTAGAACTGGGGCTCCTGAGGCGGAAAGCCGGGAGTTAGGGCACACGCACACATAAACTGCTTTTTCGTGCTCCTGTTGCTACTCGTATTTTAACTCACGTATTTTGGTGCTTTCCTCGTTTTAATTTTAATTCACGTACTTCGCTCATTTCTTACCCCTGTGGGTACCCTCTCAGTGCTTCCTGCCGTAACCCGGGGCCGATTTAGGGCTCCGTTGGGTTTCAGGCAGCAATCCCACGGGCGCAGACTTCGGGCGTCCTCTTAGGACAGTGACAGGTTAGCGGACTAGTGCTGCGGGTGATTGGGGCCCAGGCACTACAAATTGGACAAGCAAGGCCGGTGCACTCCATTAGAACTGGGGCTCCTGAGGCGGAAAGCTGGGAGTTAGGGCACATGCACACATAAACTGCTTTTTCGTGCTCCTGTTGCTACTCGTATTTTAACTCGTGCATTTTGGTGCTTTCTTCGTTTTAATTTTAATTCACGTACTTTGCTCATTTCTTACCCCTGTGGGTACCCTCTCAGTGCTTCCTGCCGTAACCAGGGGCCGATTTAGGGCTCCGTTGGGTTTCGGGCGCCATCTTAGGACAGTGACAGGTTAGCGGACTAGTGCTGCGGGCGATTGGGGCACTACAAAATGAATGTCACTTCCCGTCCGCGCAGCGGGCGGGCGCGCCGATGGCGCGCCCGTCTGTGCCCGCCCGAGCCAGTCCGGGCCTAGGGCCAGATACCCTGACCGTTTCCCCTAAACACCGTACGATATACTCCAGTGAAGAGCTTTTACAATTAAGACATATGGAAGGCCCGTCATGCCGTTTGTTAAACAGGTCGGAGAGCCCATTTAGGCAATGCAATCGGTGTCCCAAATCCATTCAGGGGAATAAACCAGGGGAACAGGCCCTGAGCCAACTTAGCATGGCACTCCTTAATTGTAGGTCACTACCAAAACACTCTCTAGACATTAACTTAATGATCCAGGAGTGCAATCTGGACATATTGTTTTTAACAGAGACATGGTTGTCTCCCAATTCGGAGGCTGATATTGTTAGTGCTCTTCCTAAGGGATTTCTTATTCAATGTCAACATAGGCTGCATGGGAAGGGGGGGCTGGCTTGCCATAGTGTATAGAGACAGGTTTGCCTGCAGGATAGGAGATAGCTGCATCTCTGACTCTGAAAGTATTCATTTTATCATGCAAATCACTCCTAACAAATCCCTATCGGGTCTTCTTATCTATCGCCCTCCGGGCTCCCCAGGACAATTCGCGGGATCCCTCTTAGATACCACTATAGCAGTGGCCGCCACAACATCTAACTTTATCATACTAGGAAACCTAAATTTCCATTTTGATGACCCGGACGATAAGGTGGCAGCGGATCTCAGGCTCGAGTTAAAATCTTTCGAGCTGAATCTTAAAAATAAAGATGCCACTCATTCCAAGGGGCATCTTTTAGATCCGATATTTTCGAATATTGCACATCTGGCCTCTAGCCCCCCACTCCCTCTCCCCTGGTCTGACCATTTTCTAGTCCCATTTGTTTGGAAAACTTGTACTGACTCACCACGAATTCCGGCACCACGCACTCTAGAGAGAGCTTGGTCTAAGCTATCCTTTGAGAGCTGGACCCTCAGACTGGAACAAACAGCTCCCCTGTCGGATCCAAACCCCTTGTAGGTGGTCAAAAACCTTCTAAATTGGCTGAATAGCTCCCTTGATGTTGTACTACCCAGGAAAAATATTAAAAAGAAGAGTAGTGTTTTTAAGTCACCTTGGTATACCACAGAACTTAGAGATCTTAGAAAAACTTGCAAAAAGTTAGAACGCTCGTGGAGGAAAGATTGAGCCCCCCATAATAAAGCTGCCTATAGATTGGCTATTAGGACTTATAAATCATCCCTCAAAAGAACCCAGGCGGCCTTTTTTGAGGTGAAAATTAAAACATCCTCCAATTCCACCAGGGAAACTTTTCAGATAGTGAAAGAGCTCCTTAAGGTACCTAACCCCCCGAGTTTGCAGGAGGTTTCAGGAGCAAGATGCAACCAATTAGCGGTCTTCTTTGATACCAAAATTCAAAATATATTAAAAACTCTACCACTCAGTGATCAAGGTCCCGATCCTGATGATTAATATGCCCCTACATCTGGCCCCTGTCTGGACTCCTTTGCTTTAATATCTAGAGAAGATTTCTGTAAAGCTCTGACCTTCATGAAAAGTGGATTCCCTTCTGACCCTGCGCCTATGCATATCCTTAAGCGGGTCTCAGCCACCATTTCCCCCCTAGCAACCGATCTATTAAATGCCTCTTTTACCCAGGGTATTGTCCCCCCAGCTGGAAGCAGGCCATGGTAAAACCCCTCCTAAAAAAACCAGAGCTGGATCCATCTGCGCTGGCCAATTTCCGTCCAATATTGCTGTTACCTGGTCTCAGTAAGATTACGGAGAAAATAGTCAATCAGCAGCTTTCTTCCTTTTTGGAAAGTAACAAGCTTCTACGCAATTCCCAAACGGGCTTCCGCCCAGGCCAGGGTCCTGACTCCACCCTGATAGCGGTGGCTGAAGAGGCAAGGTGCATCTTGGATTCGGGAGGATCGGCTGTTGTGATCCTCCTGGATCTAAGTGCAGCCTTTGACACGGTGGACCATGGAACCTTAATTCAGCGCCTTGTCAGGCTGGGAGTGTCGGGCACGGCTTTGCTTTGGTTCACATCTTTTTTGAGTGATCGAACCTTTCAGGTCTGGAAGGCAACGCACGCTCTAAATTAACCCCCCTCCATTGTGGGGTCCCTCAGGGCTCTTCATTGAGCCCTACTCTGTTCAACGTATATATGGCCCCACTGGAGGACTTGGTCACTCCCTTTGGGATTAAAGTAGTCACCTACGCGGACGACACCCAACTAGTCGACTCGCTCTCCCAAGGGGAGAAGTGTTCTGAAAATCTTTTTGCCTGACTCTCGGAAATACACTCCTGGATGACTACATCGCTCAAATTGAACGGAGCCAAGACAGACCTCATGCCCTTGGGCCATCAGTTAACATCCTTACCCAATTCCATCTGGCCTGCCTGCCTGGGGTATCTTCCAGCCCCAAAGAATGAAATTAAAAGTCTGGGGGTTTGGTTTGAGCGGGACCTTTCTTTGAGGACACAAGCGAAAAAAACAGCTGGCGTTTGCTATGGGCTTCTTCGCTTGGCCCGTAAGAATCTCCCCCTTCGGCCATTTCATTCTAGGAAACTGCTAATCCAGGGGTTAATATTGTCAAGACTGGATTATAGTAATGCCCTGTTTTTGGCGGCACCTGAAGCAACCATTAACACCTTCCAACATGTTCAGAATTTAGCAGCCAGGATGCTTACTGGTGGCTCAGTCCGATCCTCAGCCAGACCCACACTTAGATCCCTTCACTGGCTGCCAATACGTGAGAGGATAACATTTAAGTTTCTATGCATCACCCACAAGTCTCTACAGGGTAAGGGACCCCTTATTCTTAGGAGACTGGTCTGCCCCTATAAGGCCACCCGGGTCCTCCGTTCTGACCTTGGAAATTTGGCCAAGGTCCCCAGAGTGACGAAGGCTCGTTCTGGGAGTCGTCGATTCTCTGTGAATGCGGCATCACTGTGGAATGCCCTTCCTGTTGGGATTCGAACAGAACCCAGCTAACCTGAAGTTTCGAAAGCTCCTAAAAAATTCCTCTTTCTCCAGGATTCCTAATCAACGGTGCCCCCCCTTAGTTGGCTCCTTGTTCTACAGCGCTGGGACGCTTTCGGGCAGCCATGCTCTTTACAAATTTAATTTAATTTAATTTAATTTCATCTCGGAGGGCACTGCACACCATTTGCAGTGGTGGCTAACAAACAAGGATCGGGTCAATGGCAGATCCCTCTCCCTTCCCTAACCAGAGTTCACAGTGGTGACAGATGCGTCACTCCTGGGATGGGGCGGCCACATGGGGGAGGCGGAGATCAGAGGCCTCTGGTCTCCGGCAAAGTTTGGGCTCCACATCTACCTTCTGGAGCTCCGGGCGATTCTTCATGCACTGAAAGCATTCCTTTCTTCTTTAAAAAGAAGAGTAGTGCAGGTTATGGACATGGCTGGAATATCAGGGTATGTCCCTGGTGGTTCAACACCTGGCAGGTTCACTGAATGCCAGGGCGGGCGAACTCACCCGCAGGTGCATGATGAATCAAGAATGGCGTCTTCACTCGGAGGGGGTGCAAGGTCTCTTTCAGCAGTGGGGAGAGCCTTGGTTATATATATTCACTACAGAAAAGGATGCGCAATGTCAGCAGTTCTGCGCGTTGGAATTTCCAAGGCGGCACTCGCACAGCGACACTTTTATTCACGAGTGGAGTTGCGGTCTTCTATACGCCTATTCTGCCCAGAGGGCTGAAGAAGATCAAGCGCGACCGGGCCCAAGTCATTCTTGTGACTTTGGATTGGGCACGAAGAGTCTCTTGCACATGGCCATCGATTCTCCGATCGGACTGCCTCTTCGGGAGGATCTTCTGTCGCAGCAACAGGGGACGGTCCACCACCCGAACCTGTTTAGCCTCCGCCTCCGTGCGTGGGGAGGGAGCGCCGACAGTTGACAGCTTTCGACCTACCTCCCTAAGTCTGTAATGCAATCTTGGCAGCCAGGCGTCCCTCCACTAAAATGGTATACGTCTGGAGATGGAACAAATGTGTGGCATGGTGCACAGCAAAGGCTGTGGATCCCCTTTCTGCCCCTTTCTGCCCCTCTTTCAGAGGTTCTCCTCTTCATTATTTCTTTGGCCCTGCAGGTCTCTGCTCTGGGCACTCTTAAGGGCTATCTTTCGGCCATTTTGGCCTTTCTTCGGCTTCCTGATCAGCCCTCTCTTTTCAAGTCCCCTATTGTAAATTGTTTCCTTAAGGGCATTACTCATTTGTTTCCTCCTATTCCTTTTGTAATGCCCCAGTGGGACTTGAACCTGGTTCTGACCTACCTTATATGTGCTCCATTCGAGCCGCTACATAATTGTCCTCTCAGACGCTTGACCTTCAAAACTGCTTTTCTGGTTGCCATCACCTCTGTTCGCAGGGTGAGTGAGCTTCAAGCTGTAAGTCTCCTTTCCTTGCTGTTCATCCAAACAAGGGTGTCCTCTTAACTTGACCTTCTTTTCTTTCCAAAATGGTTAGCTCTTTCCACATAGGACAGACCGTCACTTTACCCGCCACTGCATCCTTCTAACGAGGAGGAGAGGCTCCATCATCTGGAACCAAAACGTACGCTCTCATTTTACCTGGCTCGCACAAAACAATTTTGGATGGATGATCAACTCTGTTGGCTATGTCAGCGACAAGAAAGGTTGGGCCGTGCAAAAATGAACCATCTCTTGATGGATCTCTCTGTGCGTTAAAATGTGTTATTCCTTGGCAAAAAAGAAACCTCCAGTAGGGTTGCACGCACATTACACCAGGACGACTGCAGTCATTACTGCTTTGGGATGTGGAGTCCCCCTTCATGACATCTGTCAGGCAGCTACGTGGGCTTCCTTGCACACGTTCACTAAGCATTACTGCTTGGACAGCCAAGTCCGGAGAGACAGCTTCTTTGGCCGTTCAGTTCTCCACGACTTTCTGGTGTGAACTTAGTTCGCAGACCCACCTCCGGGGCTGGTATTGCTGGAGTTTCTATTCTAAGGTAAGGAATCCATAACTTATGGTCTCTTTCAGATGAACAAGTTACTTACCTTCGGTAACGATATATCTGTAAGAGACATATATTAGTTATGGATTCCTTACCGCCCAACCCATTCTCCCTGTTCTGCGAACTGACTTCTAGGGTAAGGGACTCACTTTCAGGGCCCTAGTTTTATGCACCAGTGGTCAGTGTCCTGCATGGCTCTGCGCTTCTGGTGTGGAATGTCGTGTAAAGAACTGATGTCAGCAGTCATGGGCGGTGTCTAAGTAAATACTGCGACATCATCCCGGGGATCACGATGCCAACGGTGAATGCAGAATCGACCAACGCCACCTAACGTTGCACAGGGGTACTTCTATGAAAGAAATTCTCCAGATCCAGTCTGACGCCTGGGGGTAATTCTAAAATAAGGAATCCATAACTAATATATGTCTCTTACAGATATATCATTACGGAACGTAAGTAACTTGTTCGGCACTGCCTGCTGGTATCTTTGAACAGATTGATGCTCACTTTGGGACCTTTCACTTCCCATTCAATGTGAAACGCTAGGAGCTTGCATTGCGGGTACCCCTTCGAGAGGAAGCACCATGTAGCAAGTATGGATTCCTGTGACATCGGTTTACTTGCTCACACCTGACCAAGCCCAAATAGTACTGCAGAAGGCTATTGATACTTTGGAACTCTACAAACAGTTGTGAGCATCCTGTGAGTAAATCAGGTTACATGGACCAAATCTATCAATCTCCCAGATCTCCTTGTCCTTGGAGATGGAGCATGTCTCCGTTCATGTACACAGTAGCAACAGATCAGTAGTAGATGTACCTGCGACTCATGAATTGTTACCTGATGATACAAAATCACATAACTCTACCCTTAAGCAGATTTAAGGTGCAATAACGGGTAAGAGAACAGGGTTTACAATTAAAAAATGCCCCTTCTTTGGAGCTAAGACATGCATCAGAGACACTGTTTCACTTTACAATAATCCTAAGAAGATTGATAAAAAGGATAAGGAGAATAAGAGGAATAAACCAGTGATGACGTTGATAGTGAAGGAAATACAGACTCAAAGAAACTCCCTTAATTTCTCAGGAAATTGTACCTTATGCGATCGCCAGGCTCGTGAATCACTTGTCACGGAGATGGTACATATTTCCGAGGATGAGAAGTTTGACTAAGCTAGGTACTTTAATCTCTTTAGGACCAGATGTAATGCTCTATGTGGGGGAATTTTCAATTCTTCTCCTTCTTTGCATTTCTTGTCTGCCAATGTGATATCTTTTTACTTAAGGTGTACCTTTCAGAGCAAGAATTCAATTTTCCTTTGTATTATCCAGTTTGTCCTAATATGTGTCAGGTTCCATGTGTGATTTTCACCAAAGACTGGTTTGTAGCCCAGTTATATATTGTCCAAGAAGCATAGGTTTAATTCCTTGGTAAAAGCCTCTGCCTTTGTGCCTTTCCACAGTTGTATATTCCTTCTAGAAGTCAGGCTTATCTCGTGTTGGTGGTGCAAGAGGATTTAATAATCATCTTGAAACATGAATGCTCACTAGGTGGATATCTAACATCCTTTTAACAACAGTGGACCACTCAGGCCAGAGTGATACTTGAACTGTTCTTGAGCCCCTGCCCAAATCCACTAATTTACTGAGTTCAAATCCAGATCTTTTGTAAGAGATTCAAACACGTCTTCTGTGTGAATTCCTAAAGAAGGAAAAGGACCAACGTTATATTTCAAGGGCTTTATTATTCCCAGGATGATCTACATTGGTATCAGAGCTTCACAAGATAAACCATGTCTCCTTGTTGGGGCTCTTCTGTAAGGTCACTGCATCTCTCATCTTCAAGGTTATGGATGTAGAAGACTTGACAAAATCTGTGAAATGTTAAGGTGCATACTTTTACATTCCCATGATGGAAGAGGATCAACAATTTCTTAGCTTCACAATCGGGACTGGCATTATCAATACAGATGTCTAAATTGTGTCTAAATTCTATAATGAGTTACTCTGTGGTTTAGCATTGCAGATCTGGTGTAGTGCTTGAGCAGTCAGTGTGCCATTTATCAAGTTCTCCTCTAACGTTGGCAAGGAATTTCCAGGGGTTCCTGGGTCTAATGACCTTTTCTAGTTGGGTGTTATAATTTGACTTTGAATGTGACTTTTCAACTTCATCTCACCAAGCACTGGACTCTGCTCCTCACCTCACAGTCCTCAAACATCACAGTTCCCAGCCAGGATTTGGAGTTTCATCAGTTGTGATAATTAGAATTCAACTAGTTGAAGTTAGGTTTGATATAGAATCTGTCTTCTAAGGCCAATGTGACCATGGACTTCCCTCGCTATAGATGGGGACATCACTGTAGGCACTTACAATTCCTAGCCTGTGAATGGTCCTCTTCAGCTATACTGTGTGATGCAAAGATGTGCTTTTCTTTACTAGTTTCAGAACAAAGTAGCTCATACATATTTGACATTTTTCCTGTTTTGAAATATACATGTTTTATTAATTTTACTCATTTTAAAGGTTTGTTTATTGAGGTAATGGTCCTTGTGCCCCAAAATCCTCCCTAGCACTATGCCTTGAGTCCATACTACTACAAGGTGTCAAAATAATACTTTTTGACAAGGATCCTTTTGTAGCTCTCCTTCTATACCTATCAGGTTGATTTCTTATACGACATTGAAGGAGAATATTGCTGTGGGTGGACTTTCTCAAACTTAATGTTTGGGTGAAAAATACAAAGTTATTGTACATATCCTGAATCCCCCATTTGTACCTAGCTTATCAGATACGTATGAGTGATGTTAAAAAAACGAGGTATATTTTGCCTGGGGACACGACATAGAAAGGATATAAACATGTTTGTAAAATACTACAACCCCCCTACTTTGTAAACTCTCCCTAAAAGGATTTACGCCTTTCTCGATTTGTTTAGGCTCTAATCAGTTCAAATACTGTGATGTGCAGTCAAAAGATGAATGTTGATAATCCGTATTTACATTTCTTATATGGTATATAATACATTTCTGGTTCAAAAATATTAGCATTGCAAGTATATGCAATAGTAAT
This sequence comes from Lissotriton helveticus, assembly GCF_964261635.1. Taxonomy (NCBI): domain Eukaryota; kingdom Metazoa; phylum Chordata; class Amphibia; order Caudata; family Salamandridae; genus Lissotriton; species Lissotriton helveticus. Next base: position 511,841,567 of record NC_136070.1, on the reverse strand, counting down.
ACTACCTTTATTTTGAATTTATTTAATGGAAATATGTTATGATATCTTTTACAGCTAGAACGGGAACTGGAAGAACTGCGAACTACAGAAAAAAAAAACGGGAACAATCTGTCTGGTTTTATTAGCCAGGATCAGTGTGACCCTGAAAAAGAAATTGATGGATCAGGAGATCATATGAAAAAGATTGAAGACTTTACAGAAATCATAAGCTTAGAACAGCAGATCTGTAAAAAAATGAAACACCTGAAAGAAAGGATTCAATTTTGGACCACAAAACTAGATGAGTATGTGAAACTGTCAAAATGTAACCACAAAGATAAATGTATAACAAAAGACAGCAGGTCAAAGCCCTCATTTATTTGTAACAAAATATAAATCCTCAGCCCTTGCACACTGTAGAAGAAGTTAAACCTAGATATTTAGAAGCTGCATCATTACTGATTGACTCGAAGGAAGGCATGATCTCTGAGACTGAGACCGGACCCAGCAGCGCACTTGCTGTCCTTGATGCATACAAAACAAGGGCTCATGTGGGAGGCCTAGAAAATGTACACCACACCCTACTAGACATGCCTGGGCCCTGTATGTCACAGTAAGAGAATGTGAGGCTTCTAGGATATTGGCCTGCGTAACAAGGCCCATTCTGATAAACATAGACTAAAAAACATAACCTCTTCGTAGCACATCTCAAACAGAGCAAAGTCATATGAATCAACAAGGAAAGAAAGGAAACTAGATACAGAGTAGAACCCATCCTTAGTGCATGGTATGTTTGAGGGAAAGAGACAAACAGGACTGCCGGTGAAATGTATTGTAATGTAAGGTGGATTTGTAGAGCACTTAATGTCACCTGCGGGGGTATCCATACACTTAAAGGTTAGGTATTTTATGTCCTCAGTTAAAGAGGAAAAGACTGAATGCTTTTGATAGCTTTAAAGGGCTGGCCTGTTTTCCTGTTGAAGGCTTTTCCTCATATTTATGGACTATGATGAAGAAGTCGGACAAAATGACAATGTATATCACGTTTGTCTGCACTGTTCAAAACGAATGGTGCACAAGATTGAAAAGGAAAGTGTGCGGTCATGCAAAGTTCAGTCTGGCTGAAATTGATGACCTCAGAATATAAACATGACCCCACTGTTGCAAAACAGGCCTAGCAGTGTTTTTAGGACTGTGAGATGACACAGAGTAAGTGGAAGTGGCAGGACGCCCATACGGTTGGTAGCATAGTCTGAGGAAGTGAATCTAGTGCCTTCCAAAGATAAGTCTGCAAAAAGACATTATTGCTGCATGCTGCCTCCCGATACAAATCTCTGGGAAGAAATGAGGGTGGTGAGCCAGAGGAGCTCTTTGACAGCAATGCTTGGTTAAGAAATGTCCTTTATTAGCTTTTTGCTAAATACATGTGTACAGCATCTTAAACTCGCCAGACTGATCCTGGAAACACCATAGAGGTGCAGAAGATGAACTGGGGTCTGTGCACTCTGCCAAAGAGGGTGTGAAATCTTTACCGCTCAAGTTGTGGGTTGTGATGAGGATCATTTGCAGAGTTTCAAGAAGGCCTCAGTTGTTAATCCCAAGGGCCTGTTCTAGATATATAAATGACACAAGGTTGCAACAACATTTGTTGAAGTTATGGTTAGCATGGCACCTCACTTTGAAACATGCCAGGTTTTTCAAAAGAAATTAAGTCTGAAAATCCCTTACGGGCACTGTCCATTTAGAGCACGATGCTTGTTCTCTCAATCATTCTGTGGCTCTTCAGCACCCAACAGAACTCCAGATCAGGAGGAACTCATATGTCTGTATGAGGACTTCACATGAGGATCTTATATCATGCATCAGCCCATGGCAGTGCTAGCCCTTGACATAAACATTTTATTAAATTCAGAGATTTTCAGAGATTTTCATTGCATGCGAATATTAATTTTGCAACCTTCTAGATACAATGTCTAAATGCATGTACACTCTGCCATTTTTTCTTCACCAGTCACTTCCTCACACAACTATGCCACAATGGCAGAACACTTGTTGGAGCAGCTAAACGTTTCCATCCTCCCCCCTAAACTTGAAGCAATCCCAGATGTGTTTCAACTTGTTTAAATCTTCTGTGAAACCAAGATACATTTCCTTAAAGCCAAATGACTTAAACACACCTAGCGTTGCACGTTACCTCATTAACAGTCACATGACAGTATTACAAGTTTGAAAAGATGAGAATTGTTATAACGTTGCCAGATTGTTTTTTACAAAGATAAGTATTGATGTATTTCTGATTTGAATAATAGTAATTGTAAGATTCATGCAGCAGTAGCAGTGCCTCTTGAAATGCTTTTAAGTCTGCTGATTTTGTTTTTATTTCCAGTTACAACAGAGCTTTATTTGATTCAGCTAGGTAACATGTTATATTTTCTGCTGTTTTTTTTACTAGAACAGAGATGCTACACCAGAAGGATGTTACGAAGCATAAAGAAAGTACTGACATAATGTTCCAGTTCCTGCTGACTGAATTAGAAACAGTTGGAAATATTCGATTTGAAGAGGGCACACCATCAGATGCTTGGTATAATAGTTTTTTATATTCATGTTCTGCCTACCATGTTTTTGCCATTGTGGCAGGTATTCATAGACCCCGGCATTGGCTGTTGATGAACTTTTCATAAAACTTTCATAATTTCTCTTTTTTTTCTGGAAATCTTTCTAAAGCTTTCCTTCCATTACTATGGATATGCCACTGTAAAATCTCTCCACCGGCATACAGCTCTCTGTTGCATTTATGTTTCTGAAAATCAAATGTGCTCGTAAGAGGTAGTCAGCATTCTTATTACACAAAGACAAATTACCCTCAGTTCACCCAAATGAAACACAAAATTGAATAACTAAGGACATTGCCATTTTATTTTGGATAAAATATGTATGTATCTTATGTATATTAATAGGCTTCTATCACAGATTTATTTGCCAAATAAAGTAAGAGTTTGCAAAACGTTCATTGAAACAAAATAACATTCTGAACTAGATCTATCAGAAGAAAACTATAAAGCGTAGATTGTTGAAAAGAATATCAGATATTTTCTGTGGTCTAGCGGGAATGAACTAGAACATTAGCATGGTTCAGATTTTAGTGTTTACCAGTAATCTATACTTGTGTAAATTGAAGGATACCAAACATGATTGCCAACAGTTGCAAGGTTTTAAAAATAAAAGCATCATTTTCAGATTAAGAATAGGAGAATTTCAATGAGAAAAACAATTTATAAGCTCACATGAAAACTGTTATGAGGCATAGTATGCATAAAATAATACATATTTTCTATAAAAGTTGAAAAAACAAAAATCCCTCATGCTATATAATAGTTATAGTCACCATTATAAATCTTACTTTCCATACAGCAGACCAACAGTTGTCAAATTTCGGCTTATGATTGTATGTACATACAGAACATTGTCATTATCAACTGATCATTATAGTAATGCGTGTCTCATTTTCGGCATTGGGTTAACGAGTAATGCATAATATCTCATACCTCACAAAATATACGGTAGATGACAGATTTTGTTTTTTCACAATGTTAGACCTGGGGTTACCAGTCCACACAGGGTAGCCTGGCACAGAGTGGGTAAGACTAATCTCCAGAGCAATTGTGCTGTGCTTGTATCACATTTCGCATACTAACTCAGCGCCCATCCACAAAAAGATGGCTCAGGGACAGTTCAAAAGGGACACTGGACAGGCTGAAGGAAACCAGGGTAATCCAGCGATGGTAGGGCTAGGTCAACAGGTAGGGGGATACGTCATTCAAGAGGGGCAGCCCACCCAAGGGACGATCTACCCTCACCTAGTGCGCCTTCCTCCCCACAGAGTCGCCTCACTCCTGACCTCAGTTATCTTAAGTTTTCTGGTCACATCTAAAATGGCCGCCCTGGTTCTGGCCTTATATAGACTAGGCTCTGGCTACCAGAACCAGCCAGAAGGTTCTAGAACCTCTCCATAGTTTCCTATGGCCACAAGGCCTGAGGTAAAAAGATTATGGCAGTTGCAAGCCACCATTTTGTGTTACTGTGTTCAACAGTTTTTATGAGGGGGACTAGGCCTTAAAGAAAAATAACAATGGGAAAGGTGACACCTAGCCCCTAGACAACACTTAAAAATTCTGGGAACATGAAAAATGGGAACACTCGGAGGCCAAAGGGGACAAAATAAATAAATAATTGGTAGGAAACACCCAGAAGCAGACAGGTCTAACACGCGTCCCCCCCAGCTGAAAGTGGGGAGAGCTACCCAACCCCTTGGGAGTTCTCATCACCAAGGCGGAAATACCTAGAGAGACCGTCTGCATTGGTGTGGTCCACTCCAGGCCGATGTTCCACTCGGAAGTCCATCCCCTGTAGGGAGATAGACCATCTCAACAACTTGGGATTCTCTCCCTTCATTTGCATCAGCCAACGAAGGGGCCGGTGGTCAGTCTGAACCAGGAAGTGCGAGCCAAATAGGTAGGGTTGCAGCTTCTTCAGAGCCCAAACCACCGCAAAGGCTTCCCGCTCAATTGCACTCCACCTTTGTTCCCGGGGAAGCAGTCTCCTGGACAGGAAGACAACAGGTTGATCCAGACCCTCTTCATTGAGTTGCGATAACACTGCCCCAATGCCATGTTCTGATGCGTCTGTTTGGACAATGAATTCCTTGGAGAAATCAGGGGCCCTGAGGACTGGAGCAGCACACATTGCTCGTTTCAAGGTGTGAAAGGCTCGCTGACAAGCCTCTGTCCAGACTACCCGTCGGGGTTGCTTCTTGGAAGTAAGTTCAGTTAAGAGTGCCACAATGGTGCCGTACCCTTTCACAAAGCGACGGTAGTATCCCGTGAGGCCCTGGAAAGCTCGGACCTCTGTTTGGGCCTTGGGGGGCTCCTAGGCCATGATAGCCTCAATCTTCGCCTGGAGGGGCTGCACCGTTCCCCTGCCCACCAAGTGGCCTAGGTACACCACGTCCCCTGCCCGATCTGACACTTGCTGGCCTTGATTGTCAAGCCAGCCTGTTTCAGGGCCTGGAGAACAGCTTGTAGATGACACAAATGATCCTCCCAACTGCTACTGAAGACAGCAATGTCATCCAGATAAGCAGCAGAGAAAGCCTCCATTCCAGAGAGGACCTCGTTCACCAGCCGCTGAAAAGTGGCAGGAGCGTTCTTAAGCCCAAAGAACTGGTAGTGACCCTCAGGTGTGAAGAAGGCCGACCGTTCCTTTGCTCCATCTGTAAGGGAGATCTGCCAGTACCCTTAAGTGAGGTCAAAGGTACTCAAGTATTGGGCAGCTCCCAGCCAGTCAATGAGTTCATCCGCCCTAGGGATCGGATGAGCATCAGTTTTGGTCACTGAATTCAGTCCCCGGTAATCCACACCGAACCTTAGTTCTGGAGTGGTGCCCGGTGGGGCAGCTTTTGGTACCAGAACCACCGGACTGGACCAGGGGCTACTAGAAGGTTCAATTACTCCTAGCTCCAGCATCTTAGTGACTTCACTGTGGATGCTGGCCTTCACCTTGTCTGACAGCCGGTCGATCTTGGACTTCACAGGTGGGCTGTCTCCTGTGTCCACGTCATGGGTACACAGGTGGGTCCTTCCCGGGACAAGAGAGAACAGCGAGGAATATTGCTCCAAGACCTGGCGGCAGTACCTCTGCTGTTCAGGAGTCAGGGATGGTGAGAGAATCACTCCCTCCACCGAGCCATCCTTTTCCTGAGACGAAAAAAGATCAGGGAGAGTCTCACTTTCCTCCTCCTCTGCTCCATCAGTCACCATCATTAAGATGACCTCGGGCCTCTCATGGTGGAGTTTGAGGCGATTGGCATGAAGCACCCGTAGGGGCTGTCGAGGGGTCTTAAGGTCCACCAAGTAAGTGGCCTTACCCTTTTTCTCCATCACCTCAAAGGGGCCTGTCCAGCGATCCTGGAGGGCACTTAGCTCTCCAGGTTCCATCACCCACACTTTCTGGCCAGGCTCCAATTCCACCGGATGAGCATTGTGGTCATACCACTCCTTCATCACTGCTTGGCTGGCTTCCAAGTTGTCATAAGCTTGCTTCCACAACTTAGCCATTTGGCTCTGGAAGGCCAGCATATAGCTCACCACATCCTGTGGAAGCTTCCTGGGAGTCTTTTCCCATCCGTCTTTCACCAGGCTGAGAGGTCCGCACACAGGGTGCCAATACAGAAGTTCGAAGGGGCTGAAGCCCACTCCCTTCTGTGGCACTTCCCTGTAGGAAAACAACAGACAGGGTAGGAGGACGTCCCATTTCCTCCGCAGGCTCTCAGGCAGACTTCTTATTATGCCTTTCAAGGTCTTGTTGAACCTTTCCACCAGACCATTAGTCTGTGGGTGATAAGGAGTGGTAAACCGGTAGGTAACTCCACACTTACTCCACATAGCCCGCATGTATGCTGACATGAAGTTGGTCCCCCTGTCGGACACAACCTCCTTGGGGAAACCGACTCGGGTAAAGATCCCCATCAGGGCCCTAGCCACTGCAGGTGCAGTGATGGTCCTCAGAGGAATTGCCTCTGGGTACCGTGTGGCATGATCCACCAAGACCAGGATAAACCTGTGACCAGCTGTAGTTGGTGGATCCAATGGCCCCACAATGTCGGTGCCCACCCTTTCAAAGGGGGTGCTAACGACAGGAAGTGGTTCCAGGGGGGCTTTCAGCTTCACCCCTGTTTTCCCACTGGCTTGGCAAGACACACATGTCCGACAGTACGTGTCGGATGCCACCCTCATCTGAGGCCAATAAAAGTGGGGGACAAGTCGGGCAAAGGTCTTGTCCTGTCCCAAGTGTCCTGCCAAGGGTATCTCATGAGCCAGTTCTAAAAGAAAGGCTCGGTAACGTTGAGGGACCACCAAGGCCCGTGACGAACCGTGCACTGGTGCCTTGGGTTCACTGTAGAGGAGTCCATCCTCCCAGTAAATATGGTAGTTCCCTGTAACGTTCCCTGCTGCCTGGGCTGTCGCCTCAGTCCCTCAAGGGTAGGGCACTCCTTCTGGCCCTCACAGAACTCCTCCCTGGTAGGACCTCCCTCCACATGCCATTCAGCAGGGATGGGTAGATTCTCCAGTAAGGTAGCATCCCCCTCTGTGGACTCCTGGTCCACCACCGCAGGTGGCCTATCCATCTCACAAGGTTGGGATGTTGTGGAAGGCTCCTCCTGTCCTCCGGTTCTTTCCCTTTTTTGCAGGTGGCTGTGCCTTTGTTCCAGGCTCCAGCGTAAGTGAACTTCCCCTCCGGGTAATCGCGGACCTTGTGCTAGCACAGGCCCAGTCAGGTGTACCCAGCATCTCAGTATGAGTCCGGTATTCCACCTCCTTCCAAGCATTGTGCTCCATATCATTCCCCAACAGACAATCAACTGGCACGGCAGGGCTTATGGCAACTCGAAGTAGACCTGCAACCCCTTCCCACTCAAATGGAACCTCGGCCACCAGGTAGTGACCCATTCTGCCGCCAGCCATCGCGGCGGGGTGGAGTACATTTGGAATCACCTGCTCTGGAGACACCAGATGACTCCGTACCATAGTCATACTGGCTCCTGTGTCTCTCAGAGCTTCCCCTCTTTGGCCATTGATGGTGACCCACTGCCCATACTTGGTAGTATTTGGGGGCACCTGGATCTTAGGAACCATCTCCCGATCTCTCAGGGACACTAAGGTGACACCCGCCCACTCCCCCCCTTATCTAAGGGCAACTCCTCCCCGAGCACTACACTAGCTACTCCCGGGGCTTTTCCTCCAGTGGGAGGGGGTGGTCTCTTTGGGCACTTAACATCTCCCTTATAGTGCCCAACTCCACCACACTCAAAGCAGTGGACAACCCTTGGCTGCTGACTTTGGCCAGGATGAGGGTTTCTTGGCGGGCTAACCTTGGGACCATATCCTGTTCCTTTTCCCTGGAAATTGTTTTGGGGGCCTTTTGAGAACTCCCTCTTTTTATCTCCCCCCTCTTTCTTCTGGGGAGCGCCCTGTCTGGACCTCTGGGAATCCCCTCCAGTCCCCTTTGAGGACACCCGGGTACTAGCCCAGATGTCCGCCTCCTCAGCAAGCTTCCGGGGGCTGGTCAGCTTGCTGTCCACCAGGTGTTGTCGCAGCTCGGGAAAACATTTCTCGAGTAGGTGCTCCTTGAGGATGAGGTCATACAATCCCTCATAGTCCCCCACCTCACTGCCTTGTACCCAACCCTCTAGGGCCTTCTTTGCATAGTCAAGGAAATCCACCCAATTCTGTGTGGCGAGTTTGTGACTGCCTCTAAACGTCTGTCGGTATTTTTACGGAGTCAGCCCAAACTTTTTTATCAGTGCCCCTTTCATGACAGGGTAGTGGGTCTGCTCTCCTTGCTCTAGGGCCAACAGTGTATCCCTTCCGGCAGGAGGCATGTATTTGTACAACACACCCCCCAGTGTTTTTCCAATATCCCATGGGCTCTTAAGGAGACCTCATAGGCAGCCAGCCACTTTGCAATGTCATCCCATGCGCTGTAGCTGGCGACTACGTCCTTGGGCAAATAGGGTCTGGGTTCCCTGGCTATCTCTTTGGGTTCGCTGCCACCAACAGGAGTACTAGGTTTCCCCATTTGCAGGGCCTTGAGATATAACTCCCTGAGACTCAACTCATGAGCCATCCTCTTTTCCTCCCTCTCCTTCTCCAACCTAGCTAGCTCCCACTTCAACTGCCTTTTCTCTCTCCGGTCAGCTAATTCGGCTTCGGTCAAACTCCTTACAGAGACACTACTGCCCTCCCTCGAAAGTGTCCTAGGACCTGTTAGTAGGTTCCCCCCTTCGGTTTGGTACAGTACATCCACTCCGATGACAGTGTCCCGATCCCCCTCTTCCTCCTCCTTCTTCCCATCTAGGTGAGCTTCCACCCATGCCCTCAAGCTAGTTTGAAGTTCACTCTTTTTTGCACCTCGCTTGAAAAACACCCCCTTTTCCTGGCAAAAGTCTCTGAGTTGGGCCGCATTATAGGTCTCCAACTCCTCCAGATCAAATTCCATTTTGCCACAAGGGTCTTGAAGAACCACTTAGAAGGGAACAAGGAAGGGCGTAAAGTAAGGATTACCTCCACCCACCACCAGGAGAGAAGTTGGAAAAACAAAAGTTTAATTAGGGAGTCCGCTTGGAGAAAATGCCAGGTGTAGGCCTGTGGTACACACTGCGTTACTACTAAGTGGATGCAAGCACAAGCTCTAATCCCACCGCTGAGCACCAATTATGTTAGACCTTGGGTTACCAGTCCTCACAGGGTAGCCTGGCACAGAGTGGGTAAGACTAATCTCCAGAGCAATTGTCCTGTGCTTGTATCACACTTCGCATACTAACTCAGCGCCCATCCACAAAAAGATGACACTACACCAATTTAGAAAAATACGGTCTGTTTTTATAAAATTCTTTGGTATGTTTTTGGTTTTTAGCAGAATTTCAATTCAGTACATTACATTACTTCTCATTCAATTATTAGCTTGTACCAAGTTCCAGTTGCCATTAACAATACTTTTCTCCCTCAAATGTAAGCAACTCAGTGTTGACTCCTGCAATTTATGAAAGCAGTATACATACTCTACAATTTTAGATTAGGTATTGAGCAATTTATCAAGCTTCTTTACAGTAAATTGAGGCTGTACAATACCCCTGAAATCTCAAAACATTACAATCAGGATGATGCAGGTTCTCAGCAACAGTTCCAATAATGGCACACTTATGCTTTACTGCGAGCAGCTGGTAAACTGTATAGAGACAGGCAGGATATTACTTCACTTCGTAAAGTTATTTAGCTTACTCTACAATCACAATGGGCTAATAGGCTCCCACCGTATCACTCTCAAGCTAAGGCTTCTCTACCCTTGAAACAGTCCCATTCCCCTGGCTACCTTTAGCGGTAAACTGAACCTTCACTCGATCAGTTCTCCCTCGCAGATGTCCTCGCTTAATTAGGGAAGGCACTGTAATCAGTAAGTCTCGTTCTTAAGGTGTAGTATCAATGGCGCAGTTTCATTAAAGGAGGATTGTCCTGAAGCCTGGGTGAGAACTCATGGCCAATAACGCTGTCCCGCGTCAGTCCCAATATCGCTCCTCACCTCCCTCCAGCCTAGAGCTCCCGGCTTACTTTCTTCTGGTAGACTTTACTGTCCGCTTCTACCTCGAGTCCGATCCGCTGCCCAGGGACCGGAGAAGATTTCACTACCCGCTGGGTTCGTTCACCTTCCTGTCCGGAGCGGAATCCTGTAGCCTCCGCTCCGCTGGTTCTTAGTGCGTCAGACAGCTCTCCCGACGGCTTTTCCTCGCCGTCTCCACACGCCGGAAGAGCCCCGCCCACAGCCAGACTCCTCTAGCGTCTCCCCGCCTCCTTCGTTGTCATGGAAACACTGCCGGCAAAGCTCTCCCAGCTGAAGGGCTCTGACAGGGGCGCTCCAGCAGAGAAGGTGAGGGGGGGGAGGCTCGGCTCGTGTCAGTCAGCACCTCGCAGAAGGCCTTCCGAAGCCCCTACGGCGAGATCTACGCTCCGCTTTGATTTACTCACAGGGACCTGGGCTTTGGGCATGTAGTATAAGGTCTTGCCTTTCTGTTAATCAGTACGCGCCAGCCGGAGTAGTGGGATCGGCAGATACACCATCACTCTCGGCGACTTCACAGGATCAGCCTCACCCGTTTCTGTGGTTCCCCAGTCCAGCCACCCGCACTGTCTCCAGAGATGGCTCAGGGACAGTTCAAAAGGGCCACTGGACAGGCTGAAGGAAACCAGGGTAATCCAGCGATGGTAGGGCTAGGTCAACAGGTAGGGGGATACGTCATTCAAGAGGGACAGCCAACCCAAGGGACGATCTACCCTCACCTAGTGCGCCTTCCTCCCCACAGAGTCGCCTCACTCCTGACCTCAGTTATCTTAAGTTTTCTGGTCACATCTAAAATGGCCGCCCTGGTTCTGGCCGCCTATAGGCTAGGCTCTGGCTACCAGAACCAGCTAGAAAGTTATAGAACCTCTCCATAGTTTCCTATGGCCACAAGGCCTGAGGTAAAAAGATTATGGCAGTTGCAAGCCACCATTTTGTGTCACTGTGTTCAACAGTTTATATGAGGGGGACTAGGCCTTAAAGAAAAATAACAATGGGAAAGGTGACACCTAGCCCCTAGACAACACTTAAAAATTCTGGTGAACATGAAAAATGGGAACACTCGGAGGCCAAAGGGGACAAAATAAATAAATAATTGGTAGGAAACACCCAGAAGCAGACAGGTCTAACACACAATATACTGATATTTTCATTTTTGAGTAGGCTTGCGCCTAAGGATACATTGAGAGCATCAATCAATCAATCAATCAATCAAGCATTTGTATAGCGTGCTACTCACCCGGAGGGTCTCAAGGTGCTTGGGGGAGGGGGGTCTGCTACTGCTCGAACAGCCAGGTCTTGAGTTGCTTCCTGAAGGCGAGGTGGTCTTGGGTCAGTCGGAGGTGGATGGGGAGGGAGTTCCACGTCTTGGCCGCCAGGTAGGAGAAGGATCTTCCTCCCGTTGTGGCTCTTCGGATGCGGGGGATGGCGGCGAGGGCGTGGCTGGTTGATCGAAGCTGGTGGGTGGGAGTGTAGAATGTCAGGCGTTCGTTGAGGTATCTTGGGCCTTGGTTGTGGAGAGCTTTGTGTGCGTGGGTGAGGAGTCGGAACGTGATTCTCTTGTTGACGGGGAGCCAGTGCAGGTTTCTTAGGTGTGTGGAGATGTGGCTGTGTCGGGGAACGTCCAGGATGAGGCGTGCTGAGGCGTTCTGAATGCGCTGGAGTCTTCTCTGGAGCTTAGCTGTGGTTCTGGCGTAGAGGGAGTTGCCGTAGTCCAGTCGGCTGGTGACGAGGGCCTGGGTGACCGTCTTCCTGGTTTCGGTGGGGATCCACCGGAAGATCTTACGTAGCATGCGCAGGATGTTGAAGCATGACGAGGAGACGGCGTTGACTTGTCTGGTCATGGAGAGGGAGGAGTCCAGGATGAAGCCCAGGTTGCGTGCGTGGTCTGTTGGTTTGGGTGCGCTGCCCAGGGCAGGGGGCCACCAGGAGTCGTCCCAGGCGGAGGGCGAAGATCCCAGGATGAGGACTTCCGTCTTATCTGAGTTCAGTTTCAGGCGGCAGTTCATCATCCACTCGGCTACGTCTTTCATCCCTTCGTTTAGGTTGGTTCTGGCGGTGGCGGGGTCGTTGGTGAGGGAGAGGATCAGCTGGGTGTAGTCGGCGTAGGAGATGATGTTGAGGTTGTGTTGGCGTGCGATGGCCGCAAGGGGGCTCATGTAGATGTTGAACAGTGTGGGGCTGAGTGATGTTCCTTGTGGTACGCCGCAGATGACTTCGGTGGCCTCTGATCTGAACGGGGGGAGGCGGACTCTCTGTGTTCTTCCGGCGAGGAAGGAGATGATCCATTCCAGTGCCTTCTCCTGGATTCCGATGTTGAGGCGCTGAACTAGGGTGCGGTGGCAGACCGTGTCGAACGCCGCGGAGAGGTCCAGGAGGATGAGGGCCGCTGTTTCTCCTTTGTCGAGCAGGGTTCGGATGTCGTCGGTGGCTGCGATGAGGGCGATCTCGGTGCTGTGGTTGGCCCAGAAGCCGGACTGCGAGTGGTCGAGGGATCCATTCGTCTCGAGGAAGGCGGCCAGCTGTTTGTTGACGGTCTTCTCGATGACTTTGGCAGGAAAAGGAAGAAGCGAGATGGGGCAGTAGTTTTTGAGGTCGGTGGGGTCGGCAGATGGTTTCTTCAGTAGGGCGCTGAGTTCGGCGTGCTTCCAGCTCTCTGGGAAAGTGGCGGTGTCGAAGGAGGCGTTGATAATGTCCCGTAGGTGGGGTGCGATGACGGAGTCGGCCTTGTTGAAGACGTGGTGAGGGCAGGGGTCTGTTGGAGATCTGGAGTGGATGGAGTTCATCGTGCGGATGGTGTCTTCGGTGTTGATCGGGGTCCAGGTGCGGAGGGTGGTGGTGGGGGGCGTTGGTGCGGTCGTAGGGTGCGTCGGCTGTGTGCTGAAGCTGTTGTGTATGTCTGCGATCTTGCTGTGGAAGAACGAGGCGAGCGAGTTGCAGAGGTCTTGCGAGGGAGTGATGTCGTTGTTTCTGGCACTAGGGTTCGAGAGCTCTTTGACGATGTTGAAGAGTTCCTTGCTGTTGTGGGCGTTGTTGTCCAGTCGGTCCTTGAATGCCGTTTTCTTGGTGGCGTGGATCAGTTGGTGATGTTTTCGAGTGGCGAGCTTGAGGGTGGTCATGTTGTCTGTAGTAGGGTCTCTGCGCCAGGCTTTCTCGAGGGCTCGCAGTTCTTCTTGGAGCTCTTGAGTTCGTCGGTGAACCAGGATGCTTTCTTGGAGCCGGGTCTGGTGAGGGGGGGTTTTCAGCGGGGCGAGGTCGTCTGCGCAGTTGCTGATCCACCTCGTGAGGTTGTTGGCGGCTTGGTTGGGGTTCGCTAAGCTGGCGGGGGGTTCTGGCTCAGGGATGTGGCGAGCTGGTCGGCTGTGATCTTGTTCCAGCTTCTGCGGGGGGCCTGTTGCGTGTGGTGGTGGAGCGTGGTCCTTCTGAAGCTGAAGTGGACGCAGCTGTGGTCTATCCAGTGGAGTCCGGTGGAGTGGCTGAAGGAGATGTCCTTGCTGGAGGAGAAGACTGGGTCGAGCGTGTGGCCGGCGTAGTGGGTGGGGGTGGTCACCAGTTGCTTGCGGCGTGCGGGCTGATGAAGTCGGCGATGTCTTCGCTGAATTGTGTCCGTGGTCCCGGGGGTCTGTAGATGAGGGTACCTCTAAGGGTGGTCTTGGGGTCGGTGTGTATCTGGAAGTGGAGGTGTTCGGCGGCGGTGAAGGTGTCGTCGGAGTTGGTCGTGATGCGGATGGTGTTCTTGTGGACGATGGCGATGCCTCCTCCAGTCTGGTTGACGCGGTCCCTCCGGGTGATCTTGTATCCGTCCGGAACGGCGATGGCGATGTCGGGCGCTGAGGAGGCGTTCATCCAGGTTTCCGTGAGGAAGGCGACGTCTGGAGCTGTGGTGTCGAGCAGGTTCCAGAGTTCTACGGCATGTCTGTGGACGGAGCGGGTGTTGAGCAGGATGCACTTCAGGTGGTTACTGCTGGTGTTCGGCTTGGCGGGTGCGGTGCAGGAGAAGTTGCAGGATCGGCAGCAGAAGGGTCCGTGGGTGCGTCGCGGGGTGACTCGGTAGCATCCGGGGGTCTGCCCGGTGTTGAGTGCATTGAGTGTGGCGGCGTCGTAGGTCCGGCGGGTGGGCTGGGCTCTGCGGGGGCCAGGGGTCCTGGCGCTGGGCGCGGGCCAGGCGCGGACGGGCGCAGACGGGCTTACCTTTGTCGCGCCTTCGGCGCACAATCGGCGCGCCCGCTGCACGTGAATGCTGCGCATGCGTGGGGCGACATAAAAAGGTAGCCAGGAGGGAGGATCAGCGGGGTGGTGGGAGCGGGTCGCCCAATGGGCTGTCGGGGGGCGGGGCCGCAGGGAGGCAGCGGCGGGAAAGTCTGGTGCGGGCGGGCGGCTCAGCGGCGGCTGGGTCGCCCTAGGCGAGTGCTGGCGAGTGCTGGGGCACAGGAGCAAGGAGGCAGGCAGCAGGAGGAGCGAGGGGGCGACCAGGCCTAAGCAAGGCTCAGTGAGCATTACTCATGGTTAACATTCATGTTGGCACAGGATAATTCTAATATGCTTGAACAGTGGGCCATTCTTTCTTTGGTCCAATTTATGTGAGGTTGAATGTCAGAGAAAATAATACCATGTTTAATTGTAGTATTTAAAAAAATGAAATATTTTGTACCGAGTTACTATAGGCTCTGTACTCTTTAAGGTTCACTGATAACTGTGAGACGTCCTGACGACATGACCCTTGCACTAAGCTAGTAACCATTGCTAATATGCTTGAACAAGACAGTCTCTCGATCACAGATGTGCCGTAATAAGATTGGGGCACCAGCCCTATTCTAATCCCGACAACCGGAGCTGCGCAGACCAGTGGCGATTCCGGTACCGACAGGACCCCGTGTCCTAGGTCGGAGCCTTAGCCCTACTATGAAGGGCTAGGCCTTGAGGAGGAATGGGAGAGGTCATTGGACCCTTTTGAATACCAATATGAGCAGTATATGGACCAGTGTGAGGAGCTGGGTGATGTCCGCGCACTTGAAACATCTCCAGATACTGGCATGCTTACTTCCCCTACTGTGGCTCTGGAAGTGGGAGTAAGCAGTACCGTAACTAAGTAAAAGGTGAAAAGTTAGGGCATTCCCTGAGTCTCATATTGGGGTACCTATATGCAACATAACACTACATATGCAATGGTGGTGTGGAGGGTGGCTAAGATCCTCGAACTTAGTTTGCCCTCGGAGGCAGTCAAGACTAACATCTTTTCTCCTCCGCTGAACCCCTACTCCCGCTCAACGAGGCCCTCACCAACGTCCTTCTGGGGACCAGGCCCAAACCCAGCACAGGGGCTCCTATGAATAGGACGATTCCTCGCTGCCACCGCCCCACTCCAGGGGACCCATAGTGCATCACCCAACACCCTACCCCAGAGAGCTTGGTGGTCCAAGCCTCTACTTCCTATTGCGCAGTCCCTGCTGCTCCTCCGGACAGGGAATCCATGATGTTGGATCGCCAGCCTTGCATTGCAGTCAGTGAGCACTGCATACTTATTGGGCCGCTATTTTCACACGCTGTGGAAAATAGTTGTGCAAGTGCTGTCACGGGTCCTGGAGAAGGCCTAGGCCATTCTCTCTCAAGCAGTTACAGATTGGAGAGAGAGAGACTGCAAAATTCACTATACACTGTGCCTTGGATACAACTGAAATGCTGGGCAGAGCGGTTTCACCGACGTTGACACTGATACGCCAGGCCTAGCTGAGAACATCTGGCTTTTACGGGGATTTCCAGGCATCCCTCATGGACATGCCCTTCGATGGCACCCATCTCTTCAGAGACAAGGCAGATTCGGGATGGAGCGCTTTCAAGACTCGCCGGTTACGGCCAAGTCCTTGGGCCTCTCAGCTGCACAACATCCCCAGTCTGCATTTCATTCCTTTCAATGCTACGTAAAGGGGTTTAGACCGTGCCAACCTTTCCCAGCCACCTAGCTGCGCAAGCTTCCCAGCCTCTGTGTGGACAAGGGCATAGTTCCTACCGGCCATGTGGGTCTTGTAACCAGCGGTCTGGTCCAGCCACCACCCCCTGGCAGCTGCAGGCTCCAGACCTCCAAATCTTGCCCTTTTAGATCATGGGCATCCAGTTGGTGGCAGGATCCACCATCACCTCCACCACTGGCAGCCCCTAACATCAGACAGATGAGTTCTGCAGATCGTCCGAAGGGGATGCTCCCTCCCCTTCGATACTACCCCTTCCTCCTTGCCTCCATCTTATGACCGTCTGACGGAGGATTTTCTGTCACTGCCCGGGAGGAAGTCATGGCTCTCTTGCCCAAAGGAGCTATAAAGAGGGTTCCATTGCCAGAAGTAGGCTGCAGTTGCTATTCTGGCTTCTTTTTGGTCCCGAAAAAGGATAAGGTTCTTCGTCCCTTCCTAAATCTCCGAGCCCTCAACTACTTCCTCAAAAAGGAGAAATTCACGATGCTCACATTGGCTCAGGTCTTGTCTGCACTGGACCCAGGAGCTGGATGGTAGCACTAGACTTGCAGGACGCCTATTTTCACATCCCCGTCATGCATGCCCATCAGCTTTACCTGTGGGTTACGGTAGGCCACGCACATTTTCAGTTCATGTACTCCCTTTTGGCCTTACCAGCGCCCCTCGAGTGTTCACCAATGTAATGGCAGAGGTCGCAGCTCATCTGGGCAGATCAGGAGTACCAGTCTTCCGATCTCAACGACTGGCTGCTGAAGGCGGGCTCACCCCAGGCTGTCACCTCCCACCTTCAGACTACAGCGTGCCTCCTGCATTCACTAAGATTCAGTATCAACATGCAGAAGTCACACCTGACTCCCTCTCAGACACCATTTTGTTGGAGCTGTTCTGGACACAGTGCAGTGTCAGGCTTCTCCTCCCGAGCGGCAAGTCAGTGATATTCAGGCAATAATACCATTATTTTAGCCTCTATCCTGGATTTCAGTGAGACTGACTCTGAGGCTGCTGGGCCTCATGGCATATGCTGATTCTGTAGTGGAACCTGAAGTTCCAGTGGGCACAGCATCAGGGGAATCTCTCCGACATGGTCCAGATCTCAGAGGAAACTATAAAGGACCTGCAGTGGTGGCCAACAAAACTTGATTGGGTCAGGGCAGACCCCTCTCCAACCAGATCTCACAGAAAGGACAGATGCGTCACAACTTGGATAGATAGGACAGCCATCTGGGAGAGGTGAAGGTCAGAGGACTGTGGTCTCCTGTGAAATCCGGACTCCACATCAACCTGTTGGAGCTTCGAGTGATCTGATTGGCATTGGAAGTATTTCTTCCCTCCATCAAGGGAAGGCTGGTACAAGTGTTCACAGACAACACCGGCACCATGTGGTACTGCAACAAACAGGGCGGGATGGATTCGTTGACCCTTTGTCAAGAGGCCCTGCACCTCTGAACATGGCTGGACCAGCAAGGCATTTTCCTGAATGCCAGGGAGGACGAAGTCAGCCGACGATGTCAAGCGGATCAAGAATGGCATCTTCACCCAGAGGTGGCGCAATGTCTCTTTCAACAGTGGGGAGAGCCTTGGTTATAACTGTCCGCCTCCACAGAGAACGTGCAATGTTAGCAGTTTTGGGCGCTGTAGTTTCCAAGGTGGCACTCGCTCGGAGACTCTTTTGTCTCAAATGGAGCTTAGGGCTCTCATATACCTTTCTGCCCGTACCACTCCTGTCCAGAGTTCTCAAGAAAATCAGGAACGACTGGGCCCAAGTCATTCTTGCGGCTCCGGGCTGGGCACGGAGAGTCTGGTATTCCAAGCTTCTGCACATGAGCATCGATCCTCCGATCAGGCTGCCCCTTCAGGAGTACCTTGTGTCACAGCAGCAGGGGAGGGCCCTCCATCCGAACCTTTCAAATCTTCTTCTTGTGTGGAGATTGAGAGGCGGCAGTTGATAGCTTTCTACCTTCCTCCCAAAGTCTGTCATGTTATTCTGGCAGCCAGGCATCCCTCCATCAAGACTGTTTATGCTTGCTGATGGACAAAGTTTGTAACCAATTGTACAGAAAAGTCTATTGAGCCACTTTCTGTCTCTCTTTCTGATATTTTACCATTTATTTTGACCCTTGTCCAGTAGGGCACTGCTCTGTGCACTTTGAAAGGGTGTCTTTCTGCCTTGTCTGCCTTCTTGCGACTGCCTGAGCAACCCTCCTAATTTAAATCTCCCATTGTAAAAAGATTTCTCAAAAGAATCGTACATATGTTCCCACCTTCCCCTTTCATTATGCCTCAGGGGGACCTTAATTTAGTTCTCACATTTCTGATGTGTGCTCTCTTCAAACATTTAGACGATTGTCCCCTCAGGCTGCTTACCATCAAAACAGCCTTTTTTGTCACGATTACATTGGCCAGGAGGGTGAGTGAGCTGCAGGCTTTATCATCCAAGCCTTCTTTCTTACCAGTTTTTCCTAACAAACTGGTTGTTCACACTGGGACCCCTGTCCTGCCGAAAGTGGTAACACCATTTCATGTGGGTCAATCTGCCACCTTGCCCTATGTTTACGCTCCTCCACATCCCTCTGAAGAGGAGCGACTCCACTGTCTGGACCCAAGAGAGTTCTGGGTGGGAGACCAACTCTTTGTGGGCTATGTTGATGCAAAGAAAGATGGGTCATTCTCTGCATCAAGATCTGCTATGAAATGGCCAAGAAGCAGCCCCCTGAAGGCTTAAGAGCTCATTCCACCAGAGCTAAGGCTGCGCTCACTGCGCTAGCTCATGGCGTTCCAGTCCTGGACATCTGTTAGGCAGCAACGTGGGTGTCTCTGCGCACATTTACCAAACATTACTGACTGGACAGTCAGGTCCGCAGGGGTGGGCACTTCGCCCATTCAGTCCTGACAGACTTCTTAGCCTAAATTTATCCACAGACCCACCAAAAGGGGATGGTTTTGGTTAAACATATATTCAAGGTAAGGAATCTGCGGCTAGATGTGTCTATCAGATGAACAAGTTACTTACCTTCAGTAACGTCTTATCTGGTAGAGACAATATCCAGCCACCCCCAACTATGTCATAGTCCCCTCATTCGTACTGGCGCGTAGGGCTACTGGTCATAAAAAATCTTCTGGATCGAGTCTGACACCTAGGTAATTCAAAGGTAAGGAATCTGCTGCTAGATATTGTCTCTACCAGATAAGGCTTTACTGAAGGTAAGTAATTTGTTCGATGGCTCACATTTGAAAAATATTTTTGAGGACGCTAAGTACAAAGAACTCTTCAACCTATTTCCCATTTGAAATTCAGCATTTGCAAATCCTGTTGGGTTACCTTTAATGTGCTATTCCATGCAAATGGAGTGATGCATCCATGCATAGAGATTCTTTGTGTGTTTCTCTATTCAATCTTCATTTTTCTGTGTCATGCTGTTTATTTCCGATGCTTATGATGCTGCATAGTAATTGCAGAATTTAGGGTATTAAAGCAAGCCCATTTAGCTCTGCTAATGCTTGTTTTAATTCTGTGTTATTGTCCTTATATATACTGTAAGAGTCCTCTGAGGTGCCCCTGCTCCATGTCTAAAACTGAGAAAAACGTGTGCACAGACAGCTGGAGGGATTGGAAGATGAAATGCCCCCCAGGCCCTGATCTCTACAGCCTGCTAAGTAGGGTTGTTTCCTGAACAACCCTAATAACATTGGCCCCCTCCCACCTAAAGCACAGTACAAGGAATCAGTAAGCTTGGTGCTCATCTTAGCATGGTCTCAAGACTGCACCACCAATTGGTTCTGCATTTGTCAAGCAACTGTGCTGGAATTGGAATTTCTTAAGCAGAGGACAAAGGTGCATACTGTCATAATTCAAAAATAACATGCATGTTTAAAACCAATAGGTCTGGCGTTTATGTAGAAACACTCAAAAACTGGCATGCACAAATGCCGCTGTTGTAGGAATGGTGTTCCTGATTATGATGGTGTTAATAGTGGGTGGGTGTAATGGGGGCGGATGTAACAGTGTGATGTAGTGACATCCATCCAATGAAGACGGTTGCAGCAAGGACATTCAAATTGTAACTTTAAAGAAATACAGGAACTTCATGCCAGGGGCGCAGCACCAACCGACCAACTTCATCAACTGATCAGAATCCCCAACTATGTCATAGTCCCCTCATTCCACTCCAGACAAGACACAAGTGGTAAGGGGAGAAGACAGACTTAGGACCCAGTATAACACATCCCCCTTCTTTCAAGGACAGAACGAGGACCACAAACAAACACACAAGTAACCCCCAGACAGGACACCACCCACTCCTCACAAAACAACAGAGAAACAGATAAGATCAATGAGTGACAAAATCATTGAGCCACTTTGGAGAAACCATAGTCCTCCTGTTTCTTTCCGACCTCGCATAAGACAACACAACACATTTCTGTGCACATTTATCAACTGCTATAGAGTCTTTGTGTTTCACATCTCCAATACAGGCAAGTCAGAAACTACAGCTCTTGGTGAAGGAGTGCCCCCACCCCTTTGAAAGCGAGCTACCATTCTCATGTTCCAAACTTGCATATTGTCCAACTTCAACCAGTTGTGTCCCACCTGAATAACTTTGAAAGGAGTACGAAATTTTGAAAGACCAGCTCTGACACCTCCTGATTTAACTTCAACTAAATCTCCTACTCTAAAAAAACATCTCCAGGAGGTGAAACAGTATCCTTGGATGCAACAAGATCCCCACTTTTCCACATCCAAGAAGGGCACAACTTAGAGGAGGGTTTCCTACCTCTCATCATTTCGGAGGGAGTCTTGCCAGTGGCCGCATTGGGCGTGATGCGATATGCCCACAACATGTCCTTGACAGCTCTTTGTACATTCTGCCCTGCCCTGTTGGCTAATTCCGTGTGCCTTTCACTAATCTGTTTATTCTTTCAACTTGACCATTACTTTGTGGGTTGTACAGAGACATACGGACAAGTTTCACCCCCACATGAGTCAAAAAGGACTCCATTTCAGAAGAAGTAAGTTGTGTGTCATTGTCTGAGAGAAGTTTAAGTGGAACACCTTATCTTCTGAAAATGTCTTCTAACAAAGCAATGGTGGTTTTAGTGCTAACGTTCTTTACAAAAACAACCGCAAACCAGTGTGACTTGACATCCACCAAGACAGCGGCAAAACGTTCATGCTTCAGCCAGAAACGTGAACGGACCAATGAAATCGAGACTGACCTTCTCCCAAACAGAATCAGTTTCATCCATAAGAAAAGAAGTATCCTTAACAGGGCCCCCCAATTTCAATCTTTTCTCTGGATTTTTACAAGCAATACAGTTCTCAACCCACCTTTTGATTTCGGAATCCATACTGGGCCACCAAAAAATGTTCTTGACTCTTTTAAGAGTAAAGGTTTGTCCCATGTGACTCTCATGCGCCAAGGCCATACGTTTTGATCTCAAAGTGCCTGGAGGAATGAAACACTCACCCCTGACAATGATGCGATCTGGGTTCACTGACAACTCTTCAACTATTTTAGAATAAGGTCTGATATCATCAGGAAACACACTCTCTCTCTTTACACCCTGAATTATAATTTTGTGAAGTGCTAGTAGTTCAATATCTTTGTCTGAAGCATCTAACCATTCACGTTTGGAGCTAGCACCATGTATACCAGAAAAACTCTCATCAAGGCTCGCCACAACTTCCTCATTAAACACTTCACCACCCTCACACATCTTATCAGGTAACCTGGAAAGAAAGTTTGCTACCTTGTTTTTCCAACTAGGCAAATACTCAATGGTGAAATCACAATCTTGTAGCTTCTAGCCAGGCGAGCAGAGACATTTTTGAAGCCATTAGGTGCAAGAATTTTTAACAGGGTCTTATGATCCGTTCTTAAGATAACTCTAGAACTTCAAATAAACATACGGAAATGAGAAGTAGCCCAAACAGCTGCCAAAGTTTCCCTCTCGATAACAGAATACTTCCTCTTGGTATCCAAGAGAGAGCAGGACGCAAAGGCCACTGTTTTCTCAATACTTGCATGCATTTTAAATTACATTGGAATGGGGCTAGCATTTTAGCATTGGAAATGTCATTCTTAATGACCAGATAAGCATTCTCTTGAAACACCCCAGTCAAATTTCTGTCCTTTCCGGAGTAAAATTTGCAAACATTCTGATTTGGTGGCAAAGTCTTTTACAAATTTTAAGTAATATTCAACCTTACCCACGAAAGAACGCAACATGTCCTTATCAATGGGTGCTTGAGCATTAACAATAGCACTTACAAGGTTGAGTTTTGGTCTAACACCTTCACTGGAAATACGATATCCCAGGTATTCCACCTCAGTGACTAAGAATTTGCACTTTTTTCTGCGCAAAGTGAGGCCAGATTCCAACAACCTGTGAAGAACTGTTACACTCTTTCTGAGGATGACAGTCCGAAGTGAAATCTGTTGAACTGAAAGACACCTTTGGCTGTAACAAAGTCAGTGAGGTGTTTGGAGTCAGGGTGAAGCATGGCCTGATGGTACGCACTATTGAGATCCAGCTTTGAAAATAATTTTCCACCCGCCAGAAGAAATACCAGCTCCATAATTATAGGGAGTGGAAAACGGTCCATGACTATGTTCTAATTAAGGCTGCAAAGGTCAACACAGAACCTCAAAGAGCCGTCAGATGTCTTAGTGATCACCACTGGAGATAACCACTGGGTTGCTTCAACCGGTTCCATAACCCCATCCAATACCATTTGTTCAATAATTTTCTTTACTTTGCCTCTCGCAGCAATGGAAACCTTTGTAGAACTGTGCCTTACTGGAATAGCATCCTTTCTTAAAATAATTTTATAGGTATAGTCTTTAGCCACACTCACTTTGCTGTTAAAAACGGAAGCAAATTGATCCAGCACGTGGTTAACGTAATCTTCACATACTGCCATTACCTGCTCTGTAGCTCTGGGGTTGCCCACTATATGCAGATCATACTGATGAGACCAGCCCAAAATGGGTTGACCCTCAATAGCAACATACATTTTCCCTTTCGTGTGACCCTCATGAAAGAGGATGTCAGCCTCAAAGTACCCTATAACACCTATGTTGGCACCTTGATAACCTTTAAATAGGGCATTTCTGTTATTCAATACTTTGCATGGCCACACTGTATCAAACAAGTCTTTAGAAATTATGGTATATAGGGACCCCATGTCCACCATCAAAGTCACAACATTCCCATCAATCAAAAAATCCGCTTTGAGACAAGATCTTCTCTTAAAATCATCCGACTGCTCCTGTTCCAGTAGACTTGATGTGTCAGAGTCAACCATCAGAATTTTGTGATCCAAGTAGTCCTCAGATTCCTCAACCACAGCTACTTTTGATTTGTTGGCTTCACACATGCGGGCAAAATGGCCTTTCTTACCACACAAAGGACTGTCTTTGCCCAGCGCAAAACAAGACTTAGAGTCCGCAATGTGAAAGTTGCTGCCACAACAAAAACGTGTGTTAGCTCTGAATTGGTAAGGAACTGTAGATCCTGGAGTAAAATTACAGGCAAATAGAGTCATGGCAGTCTTCCTTTTGACGAAATTAATAGAGTCTGAATCACAGTCAACCTCAGAGACCTCAATGTGCTCCCTATTGCTCATGTTTTGCATTTCCTTCATGCACTTTTGTGATTCCCCTAATTTTCTGCAATTTTAATGGCTTCCTTTAAGGTAGGATCTGAAGCCGCCCACAAAAGTTCTTGAATTTTCTTGTTGCTGCACTGAAGGATTAATTGGTCGCGTATGAGTTCCTCAGTCTTGGGACCAAATTTACATTTAATAGCCAGCTCTTTTAGTCTTACCACAAATTCATCTATGGACTCACTGGACTTTTGAGGTTGTGTATAAAATGTGTGGCGTTGCATAACGATGTTCAAAGTTTTGGCATAACGCTTTTGAAAGCGCAATTTAGCTTCTTTGTAGACATCTTCCATAATATCACCATTGTCTTCATAGATTTGTGGTAGGTTTTTAAACACATGTTTAAAACACATGTTGGTTGCCTCAGTGCCCAGGCAACCAATTAACAATGCTTTCTTCCTAATAGGAGAAAAATGTGACCCCCCTAGGGCCACAATGTAGTTCTCAAAAGTTTCAATCCAATCTTCCAATTTAATGGGAGGATCCCCCTGTAACATAAGAAAGGATGGGGGAGGAACAACAGCTTGGTTGATGCTCATGGTGAAAAGTGAAGTTTAAATAAACACTGACTTGCTGGGAAAAATTATTGCTTGATTAAACTGTCGCAGTATCAAAAAAATGCCCAGAAGATGGCGGTGCTGCAGTGGATAAGCAAGCTCTCACGTAAGTCTCTATGGTTGTGTGAGATGTGGGAACTAGAGAGACTAGCTTGGAGGTGAAAGGAAGGAGCGTGAAGAGAACTGCAGGAACAGACCCACTCGTGAGCACAGTGATAGGTAACGTTGGCGCGGGTAAACATCGTTCAGTAACTGTGACTGTGAAAGTTACTGTCGGCTGAACCAACGCGTGGGGATGCAGTGCGTGTGAACTGACACCAGCTTAATGAAGAGGATGAGAGCAAGGAGAACAATGGCGTGGCAGCGCTCATGAAAAACTTGATGCAAAGAGTAGAAAAGCACGAGGCAGCCCTCGTGCAGGATTTAAACAGTCTCGAGGCAGGGAAAGCAGCAAGACACAGCTGAGGCAAATAATAAAAAAAATATGAGCAGGGCAGCACCAGTAGAGAGGTTAACAAAGTAGTAATCCTACCGCATCATAAATCATGTAGGCAGGGCACATGGTTCCGTTACTAGGCTGCATATATGGCTAGAAATTGGATGGTGTCTGTGACGTATCCCATCCTTTCCCCAAAATTGTTGTTGTGACATCCATCCAATGAAGACGATTGCAGCAAGGACATTCAAATCATAATTTTAATTAAATACAGGAACCCTATGCCAGGGGCACAGCACCAATCGACCAGCTTCATCAACTGATCAGTATCCCCAACTATGTCATAGTCCCCACATTTCACTCCAGATAGGACACAAGTGGTAAGGGGAGAAGACAGACTCAAGACCCAGTATAACACAGTGTTTAATGGCAATGTTAGTAAAAACTGCTCACACTAGGTCCTGGCAAAAACATTTAGAAAAGGCTATTGTAATAAAAGAAGAAATCCAAAGAAGAATTATTTTTGTCTAAAATGTATGTAAGATATATTGAGGTAAAATAGTCTCCATGCATTTAATGGAGGCACAACATAGGGGATGGAATGATGCACCTAACATCCAGCAGCATGAGCTGAGAGAGTAATACTCCTCTCAGCGGGACCAAATCTTATTCTATGTATATATTAAAGAGTTCGTAACAGTGAGGTCAATTTGCCATGGCATTTATGAATATGTGAAGTAGCACTCCCATTGCACTTCTTCATGTACTCTTATATGCTTTTGTGAATTAATCTCAAAACATAAAAAATATGAATATTCATGGAAAACTTACATACAATTAGTAAAACAGACTCTTTGCACTTTCACTAACAAGGTGTTGGACATTGCGGGCCTAAGTCACAAAGGCAAGTAGGAATACATTAAGTAGTTCTCTTGTTAGTATTACTTCACATACTCATTAAATGCCTTTGTCAATTGGTCTCTATATATCTATGAGACAGCTGCGCTGACAGTCCGGCCTAGATCGGAGAAGGGGAACAAATAAATTGATGTTATTCTCCAAACAGATATGAGACGTAATGGCTCTCTTGTTTGCTTGAGTGTGCATTGTTTCAGATTTGATAGGAATGTAGCAGATAAGGAGGTTTCCTTCCATGTAAACAAACCGCATATTGTTCTTGTTTAACCCCTTGGCTGCGGCGGTAATTCCGCCGCAGCGCTAGGGGGAGGGGGGGCCGCGCGGTGCCGCCATGCTCGTGACGGAACTACTCCGTCACGAGCCTCGGGCGTGCTGTGCTTTTGACGGAGTGGTTCTGTCACGGCCCCGCCCGCTCAATGGAACGCTCAGCGCAGGCCCAAAATCGCTGCCGTGCAGACGTGGCGGCCGGGCCGTGACGGAACCACTCCGTCATTAGCACAGCCTGTCCGAGGCTGGTGACGGAGTGGTTCCGTTACCAGCACCCAACGGGTTAATAGAATGCCAAGTTGTAAAGCAACAGTTATCTTCAGATATATTTTAGTTTTGTCTAAAACATCACTATTCCCATGTACTGTTTTCTCTGTACCTTATTTTCTCTGTTGAGCAAACATCTCAAATGGGTCTCTTTTGAAAATTTACATTTACAGATTGTTTTTAAATAATAAACATACATTCTTAAAATCATACAGTCAACACAATAATTAGAAAACACTATTGGTGCACTGGGAACATTCTAAAGATACTTTAAGTACAAAATTTCATTATGTGAGACTTCATTGCTTTAAAGCAGTTAAACATTGCCAGAGCTTTATTTTTAGTGAACAAAAGACTTCACTTGGTTTGGCTACTTATCTTTCCTACTAGATTATTGGTTCTTAAGATTTTGACTTCTGCTGACACCCACTGAATCACCACTGGAAGCCAGGGACCCCCGCCTGATCATATCTCTGATTTGAACCTCAATACAACACAGAAACAAGTGTACACCAAGCCATTACACAAGTTATGAAATATTTTAATCACAAAATTTTAAAATCAGAACTTTAATTTTAATGGGAAGGTTGGAGATTTTCAATATTTGTTTTCAGTTTGTAAAGATAAAATCATGTGCTAAACTCCAGCATATCATTTTGTCTTCTTTTCTGCTGAGGCTACCAATCGCCCATACTAGATTAAGTTGCTGTACTTGTGATGTTCCCACGAATCAAGCTAAGGGAACCAAATTAAGGTTTAACCTCTGATTTAAAATATATTCACATTCAATGATTGTTTAAAATGTTAATTTTTACATTTGATTTTTTATGTATATATACTACTTTATTAACCTGCTAAAGTTATTTAACTTTCTATACAGTTGTGGACTACGCGTGTGAGTA
This sequence comes from Lissotriton helveticus, assembly GCF_964261635.1. Classification (NCBI taxonomy): domain Eukaryota; kingdom Metazoa; phylum Chordata; class Amphibia; order Caudata; family Salamandridae; genus Lissotriton; species Lissotriton helveticus. Next base: position 511,814,439 of record NC_136070.1, on the reverse strand, counting down.
TCTCAGACCCCTAGGGTTCCGCAGACAACAGGTTAATAAAAAACCCTTGCTGTCGTAGAGCACAGCAAGGTATAGCCAAATCCCCAATAAGAGTTTTATCTTCTCACGCCTGTGAGTGACAAATCTCCCATAAATTGATGGTGGTCGTATCATTCTGATACTGCCACACATCATGAACGGATCAAAGCTCACCCCAACGCTTCAGCCCTTCTTAGCTGAATGGAAAACACATCACGATGCAACCCCCAAGAACAAAGCAGCATTTCTGCATTGTGTGTCTAATACGTTTTTTAAACCTGGCACATAACAATGGCTCATTCAAAGCATGTTTTCTGACAGTTTTTATCCTTTGGTGCACTTTCATTGAAACATGTTATTTGGCTTTTCGATGATTGGCTATTGGGTTCTATTTGATCAATATCACATAACTGAGTCTCTTGTTTTTAGACCCTTCATGTGGCTCAGTGTTTAGAAAAAGAAATCACATCTTCTGGTGACTATTTATATAAAGAATACAAGAGTGTCAGCTCATCATGAAAGCACAAATACTTTCTGCAGTTGAAGAGAAATTTGTGAATCTGGCATGGAACTCCCTCCTTGCAAATCTCATCCTTAACAGCATTGAAATAGCTTTCAGGGCTACCTCTTCAGCTGGTAGCAGTCCTGGAAGTGACACTTTCCCTGACAGTGTCTTCTGTTTCTGGTGTGTTTGTTTGCTGGTGCTAAGGATAGAGACCACATTAAAGTAACCAAAGGTGGTGGTTAGAATGCCTGCAAAAGTCTCAGTCACTGGTGACAACTGTGACCAAATACCAGCCTATCACTTATTCTCCACGGCTCCATTCCAGACTAAAACCAACCATATATAAATTAGTGTTGGCCATTCTTCAGTAGGTTCAGCCGATACTGCGAGGCCACATCCACACTATACGTGACACAAGCAATCTGATATTGGTTTCACAGAGCCAGAGCAGGCGGAAGATCCTTCTCCCACATTGCGGCCAAGACCTGGATCAAGCACCTGGCAGACATCAGACGCGCCCCCTCCCTGAACACCTTCAGGAAGACTGCTAAGACCTGGCTCTTCGGCTAATCAGATGTGCTGATCTCCCCCCGTCTCCCCCAGTGCCTTGAGACCCTCACAGGTGAGTAGTGCGCTTATAATCCCCTGAATGAGCCATGCTGAGCTTCATCAGTGAGGTGTGGCACAGTTAGCAATAGACCCACGGCGGGGCATAACCATCGCACGGATAGTGTTGCATTAAAATAAAACAGGAGGCACCATTCAGGAAGCTAGGCTGTGTAGGAAATATAAAAGAATAGGAATGAAAAATAAATCAATGCAAAGGGGGACTCAGTATCGTGACTTAGGAAAACAGAGCAACATTAGTTTGGTGATTGCCAGCATCATCAAAATGGCAGAAATTAATGTATTCTGTTAAGTGTAACAGTCTTTACAAAACTTGAGTTTGTTGTTGTACTACAATTTATTAGCTATATTGGACAGTGTTTTGTTTGTTTTCTTTAAATAACTTGACAATTTTTCTTGCAGGTTTAATTCCTGCTGTGATCTGATTTTGTCACGTTTTTGTGCATTGGATTTTAAAGCATATGGCATCACTGGAGTGAAAATAAATCGTATTATTCGAGTTCACAATCGTGTCCTGCGACAGAAATTTGATGAGAAATTTCAAATGTTTTTGGACAACGAAGATGATCGCTTTACAGAGTAAGTACCCAAATACATTATACTGAAAATGGGAAATGCACAGTTCACTCTAATCTTGACTTTTATTATATTGTATTGTACTGTTTTGTAGTTGCACTAGTATGATATTGCAGCCAGCCAACTGTGCAGCTATGCCTCAAACATTGTTAACTGTGCCATTGACCATCTTAATCTAGGGTGCGGCAAAACACACGTATCATGGTTTAAGTGGGAAGGCATAGCGAGTACCTTCTGTTGGTGTCTTTTCTTAAACATATATGTCAACTCTAAAAATCAAGCCAGAACAGGGGATTTTAGGCTACTATGCCCGCACTGGTGACTAAATCCCTAATATATGTGTGTGTTCAGGTGCAGGTAGTCTGGGATACAATCCCCTGGATCCCAATTTTCGAAAAACAAGAACCTTGTTTTACAAATCAAAGTTTGCTCAAATTGACCCCGCACACTTAAACAATGAATGTTACAATGTTAATTATTCACAACGATCCAATATCTCTCCAGTCATTCTCCCAAGAATTCCAAAGTCAGGTTTTCTTCAGTAGAAAATTCTTTATTTTCAAGAAACTTTTAAGATCAATAGCCAACGCGTTTCGTCCGTGACCGGACTTCTTCAGGGCTTTAATTAGAATTCTCTATTTTATGATGCTTCACAATGGTCTTCTCGCTCAAGGTATAAATATTTTCCATATGTTTATTGATTATCATAATCTCCAGGTCAATCAAGTTTCAGTATAAATTTTTTGAGCTGTTAAAGTTTTAGTAAGAGTCGCCAGTAAAGTGTCGGCGTTCCATAAAGCATGCGGTCGTCTGGTATATGTCAACTCTGCTAACACGTTTAAGTTAAACAGCATACAAAACTGATTTCCTCACTGAACATGCTCATTAGCGGCCAGAAGAATGTTTTTCTAATGGGTGCCTTCAATGTAAATCTTGCCCACAATCTAACGAGCGAGCCATCTTTTGTCGATACAGACTCCATGTGGGACATTCCAACAGTGACTCTTCGCCCTGCAAAGCAGGTGTCCAAAGGCCAGCTTTTGTTCAGTATGTTACATTCTTTTAATGCATGCTCTTTGAATGGCAGGTTTCCAGGTAACAGGCCCGTGAAGTGCACAGACACTCACATCAGCAAAATGCTGCGAGTATTTGTGCCATTTCATCACCTTTATATTTAATTATAAGACTCAAATGTCCCACTGCCTAATAGATACAGCTCTTAAATATGAGCCTTACATGGCAATAGGTTAATCTAATGGTTATCGCTAGTTAAGACATCCCTTGGGGCAGTAGACAAATTAAACAATTGACTGACTGCAGAAGACTGCTCTGACCTAATTCAGACCCTCTGTTAACAAGGGGGTCTCTCAAAGGTTGCTGCACTGTTGGGAGGTTAACATAAAGCTAATATTTAACTTGCACTTCATCATCAAACCACAGCTCGCATCTACCAGTCAGAGGTGCAGTTCAAAAGGACTGGCATAACCAAACTTTAAGCAGTCAGAAAAAAATATATATATCTTTTTAAGAAAGGTTAGAAGCTTACAGGCGTAATTAACAAACTAGGAAGAAATAAACACGAAGTAGGTGATTTTACAAGAGATCTTGGTTTAAATCCCCTGTCTGCTCATAGTTGATGGTAATTCTTTAAGACATTTCAAGAACTACTAGCTGGCAAGATGACAGTTATAAAACTTAGAAATCGAAATCTCATCATGATAGACAAATAGCAGTGCAAAGATAATATCTTAAAGATAATCACGTTTTGATACAATCATTTGATAAAAGGTTTTATTTATTTATTATTTATTACTGCATTACATCATTGACCTCAGTTGAGAGCTAAATCAGTTATTTAATAAACTTGAAACTAAACGTTTTCCCTTTTAGACCTGCACTTATTGCAGGGGTTAGAAGTTTAAGGAAACAATATAAACAGGAGACTTGGGAAGCAAAGGGGGCCCTGATCCAGCGGGACACCAACCTGCAGACAAGTATCTCTAAAATACACACACTCGGGCCCATAAATCACTCTCACTTACAACATCCAGTTGATAAAACCTCGCTGGAGATCTATTTAGGGCTTTTCTATAAATCAGTTTGCCTAATGAATTGAACCTATTTAATTACTAAGCCCTTCCTTACAAATTGATCTATTTTAGTTGATTTAGTTAGGTAATTAATCACTGAATTTATTCACCTAGTTTATTCATTAAATGACCACAGACTTAGTTCAATTTAAAGGTTTATCTGAAATATTTAGTGAATCAAATACAAATTACAGTTTTAACTCCATCATTCTGTAGAGGTAAGATTCAGTAACCTTAATTAGACTATATAATTAATGACGAGTACCTCAGGAAAAAGAGGATAGAGAGAAAAGGCACATTGGTAAAATATATAGATTATATTTACCTAGGATGGTGCTAGCTCAAACCCCTCTGGCCAAGAGTTTTGGGCCTCTTGAAAATAGCAGGTAACCGGTTCAGAACAGGATTAGGACAGGACAGGTCACCTCTTCTGGATTTAACACCAGCGTAAAACCCCTCTCTGATGCTAGTTTCCCTCCTCTAATTTCTTCCGCAAATCTTGTTCCTAGTTCCCTCGCCTCCTCGATTTTCTTTCGCTAATCTTGTTCCTAAATTTATTTGTGGAAAATTCAAAGACTGCTTTCAGGTAAATTGATCAGCATTCGGACAGCATCTCTATCTCCACGTTCTGGCAGCGATCAGGCTACCTCATTATTCTAACTACCCCAGTTATACCTTTGGTTGGGATGTTCCACCCCCAAATGTTTCAACTTGTGAATTCTGATTGGACAAGCCAAGGGGATGATCATCACACCATACTAAGTTTATTACTTTTTCTTAAGAGCATTGTCTTATGTTCCCGCCCATTAATTTGTTTCACCCAAGCTTTATTCCCACCCATTTTCATATTACTTTTTTTACATTGTATAACATTTATAAATTTGTTCTTTGAGTCTTCAGGATGATCCGTCATCTTTCAGAATATGAGAAACGGTCGTCCTTGATCGAGTTCCAAGACTTGAGATCATGACTCCAGAGTTGTTTCTAATGCGACTGCGCGCACGACCCACATGGTTATTAGCCTCATTTCACATTTTAGGTCCAATTACGAACTAACAGAGAAGTCAAAAAGACAAGTCGTTAGATTCAAATAAAATACTTTCACTGAATACACTAATCCCATTTAATAAAAATAATTCTTTATGCATTAGTACTTAGTATAAAATACAGTTTATTTTCAAGCAGAGCAGATGCTTAGCATGTGAGTTCTGAAGCGGCCATTTTGATGTTAGTGTGCAGAAGCAAAGCTTTCCCTCCAAGCGTTATGACATGAATGAATGAATACACATTTATATAGCGCATGGCTACCCGAGGGCATTACATGCTATTGGCGCACGCGCAAATCAATTCCCACTTTTTTTAGCCCCATTTTAGTCTCATTCAGGTTACTTGTTAGTAGACTCATAGGCAAGATTCCCCTTTTCTACATTGTGTACAAATTTCATGTAAATTAGTATATTAAACATTTATTAATACTTTATTATGATTTTGTATGAGAGGATTCATGCAGCAAGCTGCTTACATGTAAATCCTTGCTCCATCAGCCCACACAGAGAGTCAATAGCTAAAAATAATTCACATAAGCAGGTTAGGTTCTCCAAAGGAAATGTTGGCAGTTTATAAACAGCCTTGGCTCCCATTACTGAATTGAGCTGGGCAATTGAATCACTTAGCAATCTTGAAGTGCTCACATTGCCTTGTTATATGTGGATGATTCCGTTAGAGGGGATCCTCCTTAAGCATTCTAACCGAATCGGTCTCGGGACGGTTTCCAACCGACTCAGATCCGGGGAGTCCGAATGACCGATTACGATGTCTATTATTTTTAGCTAGAACCTACTCGCATACCTACGCCTAAATCTGAGTAAGTACGACAGGCACGCCATCTCTATCGCATCAGCCTCACTTTTTTCCGTTTTGTACGTTTTTTCGTGACACACGTTTTTCTCAGCATGTTAAGCACATCGCACATTGCACAAAATGCATGTACAGCAGAAACACTAACCAATATGTTAAAATGTATGTTCTCAAACTGTATATTGTTGCATTACAAGGAATGTCACGTTTATTTTTGTTCGTAGTGCTCCCGGAAAAAGGGCTAACCGGCCCGAAATGCATTGGAGCGTTTAAATAAGTAGTTGGGAATATAAACACGAGAAGAAAAAACACATCGCAATGAATATATAACAGATATGAAATGAATATCGAGTTAACAAAATAAAATAAAGAGAGAAATTTCACATCAAGCATTAAGGAGTCTATATGTTTGAACCTACAGTGTGCCCAACAACAGGGATGCGCCTACTGTGATAGTGCGCACAATTTTGCGTGATCTAAAAGAGAACAGGCTTCAATGGATGAGGTCCGGGTGCAATCCCATGCTGCATGGGTGACAAAGAAATGGTCAAGGCAGGTATACGACCCATGGGCAGCAGAGTAGTGCAAGTAGTCTCTTTACAGTGCCAAGCATCCCTAATCCCACATTCCTCCATCCAGACCCTCCCTGGTACAGAGAGAGCCCCTGCTCCTCCCGTTCTAGCGCTAGAGCGAACAAGCCCCAGGTTCATCACTAGATTCAGATACCCACTCACCACTACCATGGGATCGGGTGTATGTAGAACCTCGGCCATAGCCTCTATCAGAAACTTTTCTTGATGTTCATTTGGGGAGTATATAGAAGCCACTGTGAAGTTAGTAGGACCAGATCGAAATCTCACAGCCAATAGGCGCCCCTTGAGCTCTGCCAATGAACCCAATGTTGTGCCCTTAAAGCGCTTGGAAAGCAAAATAGCGACCCCACCCTTCTTGCCCTTCCCCGAAGACCAGAATTGGAAGGGAAATTCCTTGGACTGCATCCTGTGTGTGTCCTTAGGGAGTAAATGGGTTTCTTGAAGTAAACATATGCCCCCTCCAGAATACTCTAGAAGGGGCAGAATTGCCTTACGCTTGGTAGGATTATTAAGGTCTCGGACGTTTAAACTGACTATTTTTATCTCCATGTACCCTGAAAAGGTGAGGGATATGTGTAGCTGAAGCTGGGGGACCACAGGGACCGGACAAACCGTGGGAGATGTGAACCAAAAAGGAGTGACATAGCAACCTAGCATTGAAAGACATCTATTAGAGAGCTCAGTGGAGAGGGGACCCACCCTACCCTAAAACAATTCAAACCAAACAAGAAACAATAATCAAACTGTTGAAAGTAGTACATAACGTCCATCCTGTGAGGGGGGGCCAGTGATGATGTGCAGCTGCCCAATGAGCAAGGGACTATACCAATCTGCAGGGAATAAGCTCCCCTGTTCCCGCCAGGGCCAGTCATAAGAGATCCAGACTCAACCACACATTACCTCAGTCGTTAGTGTCCAGGGAGCCCCTTCTGCTCCAGTGAGGGTCCGTAGTACCGCAGAGCGTTCTTTGTCCATCGTGTCGGGGTCAGGGTGGAGGCGTCCCAGTCTCACGCCAGCCCGGGGGCCGCTTCTAGGAACCAGAGAGAGCAGGTTGTCAATGTCCACATTCAGGAGCTTACATGCCTTGGTCAGTGAGCGAGCTTGACGGATCTTCCTTTCATAGCGAAAGATGAGGCGAAACGGGGGCCCCAAGAGTAAGTTATTCCCTCCAATTTAAGATGGGTGGTCACTGGGCGAAAGTCTCTTTGCTTTTGAAGGGTACTAGCCGCCAGATCCTGATAAAGTTGTGGCAAATTATCTCTAGAATGTAGGGGTTGACAGGCCTGGGGTGCCCTAAGAATCTCTTCTTTCAACTTAAAGTCATGTACGCATATAAGGATAGCAACAGGGGGGCGGTTGGGCTGCCGAGGGGGGCCCACACAGTAACACCTGTCAACTTTGACTGTGGACTCCTCTGAGGTGGACAGGGTCACACGGAAGAGCCTTTGGCTCCGGTAGGGACTGCACGAACACAAACATTATTCCTTCCAGACCTGTTCTTCAGGTCCTCTGAGTGTGCTTGGAGATCTAGGTACTGGTCCTGTAGCCGTATTATTTCTTGCTGGAGAGCGGCAATTTCCTCATCTCTGACTGTCGTTGAGTCCTCCAAGGCAGCAATCCTCTCGCCCACTGCATCCATGTCTCTTCTGACTTCCCGGAGGTCGGCTTGCAGGTCTGTCTTAATGGCCATGATGTCATCACGCTGGGAGGCAAATAGGGACCTCAGAAACTCCAGTGTGACCGCCTCATTTGAGCCCTCTCCCCCGGCAGCTGTGCCAGTGTTCTGCAAGTCCCTGGCAGACTTCATAAGGAAATCCTGCACCGAGTGATCCTTTTTACTTTTAGCCGTCGCCATGTGTGCGTCGTAGCGTAGCCCTTCACATGCTAAGCAGTGGCTTTGGATCGTACAGAATGCACGGACCTAAGTGATATCCAGCAATAAGTCAGCATCTCTCTGAAATCCCTCTGGAACCCCACACTGCCAGGGTAGCTCTCACAGCCGCTCACCTGAGGCCTCACGCAAGCCTATGCCAGTACAATGCCCAGTTCAAGGGGCACTACTCCTCCCATGTGAGACAACATCCAAGGGGCACTACTCTTGTGGGAGAAAACCGGGGCCTGCACAAGGATCCCTGTCCAAATCCAACGGGCACTGAAGCTGTAAAATGGCACCACCAGTCGCTGACCGCTTCAATGTGCTGCCAAGCCGGCCCAGCCCCATGCGCCCCACAGCATCAGGTAATCCGGGAGTGCGTCTCTTTTGCCACGTAGGAACACCAATATGGGCGTGCTCCTTCCCTGAAACTATGCCCCCAGAGCCAGTGTGTGTTCCCTGCAGGCCGCTATTGAGAGGGATACGATTCCTGGGTGAAGCTCTCTTCCCTGGGACCACGTCAAATCCACCAAAGCGCCCCCACCGCAGCCCCCCGGGGGGCAGTAACACTCACCCCTTCGGGCAGTAATCGTCGTTCCTGGAGGTACAGATTCCTCCGGCTGGGCCAACTCACTCTCTTCCGGTGCACTGCTGGGAGGGGAATTCTCTGCTGTGTGGTATGCTCCAGTCCTGGGGTCACACACCTCGTGTGCATGTGGGCCGAGTAGATCCAAAGTCCGCTATACTGCTGTCGGACTCCGCACTCACCTGCTCCGGGGCACCAGGGAACGCTGGCGGCACCGGCGCACCCAAGCAGCAGGACCGTTGGAAGGTGAGGGGCCAGGCACGGCCCGATCGAGCCACCCAGCACGTCCTTCACTGAGTTGTGGCAGTTGGGGAAAATATTGTACAGTTTTAATTAAGTAACAATACATTTATGACGTGATTTGACTTGCATTTGTATAGTGCTCCAAAACCCATTGTGAGGCGCCCAAGCACACTATTGGATAAAGAGTAGGCTGCTCCATAGGGGAGTGCTGAGGTCCTTTGTGGGAAGGGTTTCGGTGTCATGCATGAGGCCAGTGGTGCTGGTATGGTGTAATGGATCACAGCAATTAACAGTATGAATTAGGATGGACGGACGAGACCTAGAGAATGGTAGGGTTACATTAGCTGGCTGCTGTAGGATACTCTACAGGTCCAAAGTTGGATTTATGGTGATTACTGAAAGAATTTATATCCACCTTCTGTGCTGGATACAGCGATTTGGTAATCACTTTGTAGATCTTGTAGGTCTAGAGGAGATTGGTTGTTGACTGATATACACGCAGTGCATTATATTGAGAAGCGACCCTTTGAAGGAACACTTTTTTACTAAAAGTTTAGATTTCATTGTGTTTTTTTAAAAGGGAGAAACCACTTACAATAGAAAGATATTGAATAATGACATTGTATACAGCAGCTTTGATCGGACATCATAGGTTAATATTATTCATAATATACATTAACACATAGACATCTCACCACCTGTTTGTCTCATCAGGAGGAAATTAATGCTACTTTTCCTTCTACATCTGAAAGTTGGCCTCCGGAGTGCTGGAGGTAGATTTACAGTAAGGGTATCAAGTCTTTAATAATCTTTCCAGCGACCCGATATTTTGTCATATTTTCATGGACAGCCTCTTTTTTTCTTTCTTTTTTTCATGGGCCATGTATTGGTGCATGCCCTCACAGCATCTCCTATTGTTAAGGCTAAAATTATTAGGGAATTTCCGAGCGACATCTCGTTTTGCAATCATTAATTTTAGGGATAGGGAACATAGCATATGTTTGTTCCCAGGTAAATCAACATCATTATGCATGGCCACTGAGACAAAATGTGATGTCTTTGGAACTAAAGTGTCTAACACTGCGGAGAGTGTGTCAACTATTTGATTATACTGTGTTTAAATGATTCTATAATCCCAGATTTTATGGGGAAATGTACCCTCACTCTAGTTACACTTCAAACACTTGTCATTTGTGAGCTGGCCCGTTTTGAATAGTCTGCCTCCTAATATAGTAAGCTTTGTCTATGAATTTTGGCTAGATCAATCAAAAATCTAGTATTATGGTCACCTCTCTTGGATGCATCAGAGCAGCTTCCCAGTCAACATCCTCATGGCAACTACATCTCTGTGAGCCTCTAAGATAGTACTCTGTAATTCAGGGGGATCAATCTGGTAGGTCAGACCAGTCTATTGTACTGGTCCTCAGTTGCATATATTTGAATATTGGCAGGACAGATTGTATTCACACTGCATTTAGCAAAATAATTTATTTATTTTCTCCCTCCTCCTCTGTGTCTCAGATTCTAGCTATACCTTTAGTGTCTCATTCATGGAAAACAGTCAGTTTTGTTCCCCTCGTAATGTACCCACCGACAGTGAAGGTTCTTTTGTGAGCTTACTATGCCAGCCAATGAATGTTGTGGCCTCGGTCCAGATTTATAACACCCCCTATGTCACTGAGGGTAGTGTGCATATCCTGTTCCCTCCATAGAGGAGATGAGTAATTTCCTTCAAAGCTAGTCTATCTAATTACATTGAGGGGTTTTGTCTTGGAGAATGCATCCAGTCATTAAAGACAAGGATCTGGGAAGCTCCGTAGAATATATCTACATTAGGAAGTCCAATGGCTCCTGGTTAAACAAGGATGTTGTGGCTAGCAATATCTGTGGGGTGCCACCTTCCCATAGCAGACAGCATATTTCCGTCTCTCTTCTTTGGAAGAAGGCATCTGGGACAGTCTAAAGAGTACTTTCTAAAACATCCAAGAGCTCGCTCAGTATAATAATTTTAAAGATAGCAGATCATCCCAGGAGAGAGATCAGCAATGTTTGCCATTTTTTCATGTCTAGTTAAAAAAGTAGATGTTACCACTTCCAGGTTGTGGGTGAGGAAGGTATCTTCGTCTCTGGCCACTTCTTTAGCAAGGTATTTGAACGCAGGGGCGGCTCCTCCACTGCTGTCAGAGAAGAAAAAAATTAAAATGATAATAACCTTGTTATTATCATTTTATTTTTCTTTGCTAGCGGACTGGGTTAGAGGGGTGCGAGGCACAGGGTGAGGAGTGGACTGCACACACTAAGTGCACATGACTGCTTGGCCGAATGAACCTGGCCTGGACACTGCCGTAAAACCACCCTACTCAGGAGCACTCCAAGGGGGGCGGAACCCCCACTCAGGACTACCCGAGAGAGGTGATAAGGCATTCAGTAGTAGTGCTGGGCTCCCTGTCTAAGGGTCAGCCAATCGCAGGCCCAGTCTACAGCACCCGGCGCGGGAGCCTTCCAATGTTTGCTGCCTCCCACATGGCACCCAGAGGGGCCAAAAGCGGTACAAAAGGGGGTGGTGATGGACGGAGCATCTGAACCAATGAAACACTCACAAGCAGTCAAAAGATCTGGGTTTAATCCATCACCGTTCTTTAGCCCACTCTGCCACCCCAGTTAAGACAAAGCGTGCCACGCACTTACACTCATTGCTGAGGCCACCGCTAGCTCATCTGGAGTACCCAGCATCCTCCCCTCTTTATGTTATTCCCCCACGGGTGGCATGCCACACCGTCACACTCACTCTGTGTTGGTCCTCATCTGAATCAGTCACTAACTGCCACGTAGGGGACCAGGCTGCCCCTTCTCTTCAACAGTATCTTGAGTTTCACTGCACCACCCTTCTCCTCTGCAGTATCATCAGGTGCAGCAACGCATTAAGTTCTAGTCATCTCTATCCTCATCCCAATTCCATTCCCGTATATGGATAAATGCTGGATTGTCAATCGGGCAGGAGAAACCCTCTTCTCCGTGCAATATATTGGTAATCGATCACAAGACATAAATTACCAGGGACCATGGTGATGAGTTAAATAGATTTGATGACATAACACGCTTAAAAGTGTGTTCTACCTTCTAAGAGGACTAAGAAAGATTCAGAATCAAAAGTAGAACAGTTGAAAAGTTTCCAAGGGCAATCCGACTTTAAAGAAAAGATTTTGAATCGGGGCAAACCTAAGCAGATTAAAAGTTCACCATTTTGGGAAGTATCATTGGGTGCATGTCTATACTGCTTAGGAAGCCGTCATTCTAATGCTGTCACCAGTTTTATAGATGTTTGGATCCAAAATGACATCACGATTTTCACAGGGCTCTTGAGAGCAATGCAAAGTCATAATGTAGAACGAAAAATATTTTAGTTCCTTAACCATCTGAAAAAAATCCTTTCCTCAGGTCTTGGCTTCAAAAGTCCTAGGTGAAAAATGCTTGTTTCTGGCATTAGTATAATTTTGAAAGGAGGAGAAAGTCATTTTTTTCCTCTCAGCAAGCCTACTAGATTAGATGTGAGCGAGAACACCGGGCAGAAATGCTCATCTCAACTTAGACTTATACTCCATTTGGGCAATCCTGATTAAGGGGGATGTCAGTGAATCTGACATGAACTCGGGCTTCATAACAGATGTTCACTGAAGCAAGTGGTGTAGTGCTGCTGAATTTTGACTAAACTCATTTTAAGTTTCTTGCAGTTCATAAACTGAGACACATAAAGACTGAGATACATATCTAGAAATTGTGGGTATAGCTGTACACCAGGACACAATATTAAACTTGGAAAACTTGGGCAAAGTGAATGTGAAAAATCCTCAAAACTTCCTATGTTTTTAGGTAGTGAGTAGGAAAGAATGACCTAAGGAAAATACTTCCATGAGAAGGAAACAATGTGAAGGTGCAGTTTCTAACCATAACTTGGCTAGTGGGATTTCTATCTAGTGTATGGTTAAGTATATACATGGACATCTACAATTCTAGCAGATTTCCACATGTAACCCATTAGTTTTTCCGAATCCCAACAAAAGAGTTACTATGTGTTATTCTAATAATATCGCCAACTGTGTTTCCTAATTTCTTTTCTGGTACTTTTGAGCTGTAGCCCAACACTCCTTTCCAAGGTGTATCCCATGGACACTAATACCCCTTAGCAGGGCCCCATGTTTTCCTTGGAAAGCATTAAAACCCTCTTAGCAGGTCTGCTATCAATTGACAATACCATATCAATTTTCCATCTTGGCTGATATACTTTTATTGCACAGTGCCAACAGGGCAGGCATACCTTTATTGAAATGGTTGCCTATCACAAGGTATGATCCTTGATAGCTCTCAGTTTGTTGATGGGTTAGGTCAAATCCAGTAAGGCTAAACCCAGTGAGCAAATCTCACTCAGCTGAGATCAACAGTGGATCTACTTGTAATGGGTCTAAATCTGACAAAGGATGATTCAGCATTTTATCCTTTGTAGATTAAATATAAAGTCTGAATTTTGCTTGTAATATGCCTATATGTAAATGTTTTCTATTTGACACTTTAAAAAAATGTACAACTACATAAACAGAATATTATTGTTTCTTATGTTGATCAAAATTGATTGGATGAGATAAATGATCATATCCATTCAGCCTTCATCCGTGCTACATTTGCATTAAAGCAACATAGCAAAATAACTTAGGCAGGCTAGTCTGCAATGTTCCATCTCTTAACTAGTGATTTTTCACTCTACAAATGCTGCAGCATCTGAAACAATCAGTTGCTCCTCCAAAGGTGATAAGTTGCTCAAAGTTCTAACAGGGGGTGGATAGAGAAAAATTAGCAAACCATTTCGCTGCCACTTTATTCAGGGCCACTAGAATTATGCTGCAGGAAGGGACCAACCCGCTGGTTTGACTACATTTTGCAGCAGGTTGACTAAATTATACAGGAAGACAAGGTAGATTATGTGGCATAGGGTAGGTATATTATGTAATTATATCATTTCATTATTTTGTCTTTTCTACAAATGTTACCACTGTCTGGGAAAGGTTTCACCCTCATACTATCAGTTTAACACTTAAGAGCAATCGGCAACTGAAAGGTGCCCCAGTTAACCTTTGCAAAGGACTTCCACTGCGTGGCAGCGTTTTTAGTAATGTTTTTGTTAAAATGTAACAACTTATGCAGCATGTGATTGATTATATAGCAAATGTGTAAAGCCCATAATTATGTGGAAAATTCCATACTCGGATGTTCGAGGTAATTCTACAAAGTTTATGGGTTCCACAAATGATCCCAGAATAACTCAGGAAAATCTGCAAGAGTCATTGGTGTCATTTGTAGTCAAATGCATAAGATGCACACATGTAGATTTTCCATCCAGTGGTATGTTTTGTACATGTCACACACATAATCTTTTCTGTTGTTTGTCTTTATAAAAATGATTTTCCTTTTGTAGAAACCACCGCCTTACCCCGATATTAAAGGTGGAGTGTGTCCCACCTTTGAAAGAAGTGTACTACTCCCCTTAAAAAGACTACATTTGCCTGCTCTTCTAAGGTGGGAAATTATTTCAGGAGGTATCTTAATACCCACAGTTTTCCAGGTGGGGCCACCCAGAAGCAATGGGCCACAAAACCAACCTAATACTACATTTTTAAATAGGTTTTCAGAGGGGGAGTGTCAACCCAAAAAAAACCACCACTTCTAGCAGTAACAACTATTCTTGGCTGATGGCAGGTTTCTTAGGATCAGATGTACAACCCCGTTTACACATGCAAAAATATCATGGGCCATGTACAAAGCCTATTTAGCGATTCGCAATTTATTTGCGACTCGCTAAATAGGTTTTACAACTCGCTATTTGGAAAGAGTGTTTCCTTCCAAATAGCGAGTCTCAAAACCATGTACTATTTTTGAAACTGCAATTGTGGTCACAATAGACTCGCAATTACGACCTACTTCAAGTAGTTGGTAATGCATTCGCAAACGCATTTGAAAATATTTTTTGAGGGCAGGCAGTGGTCCCAGGGACAACTGCCTGCCCTTAAAAAATTAAATGAAAACGTTTCATTTTCATTTTTTTAAATGCATCCCGTTTTCCTTTAAGTAAAACGGGCTGCATTTTTTAAAAAAAACTTCTTTATTTCAAAGCAGTCCCAGTCATGGTGGTCTGCTGAGCCCAGCAGGCCACCATTCCTGTGATGTCCTGTCATTTCCATTGCGCTCGCAAATTGCGAGAGGCTCATTATTATTAATGAGCCTCATAATTTGCGACCCCATTGGGAATCACAAACAGTGTTGAACACACTGTTGTACATTTTATTTTGCGCCTTTTAATTTGCGAGGCACAAAATAAAATGGTCATTCTTCTGGCCCTGAGAGCTGCCTCCTGGAATCATTTGTGTTTTTTAATTTTTGCTTTGCTTCAGCTATCCTTTCGGTTGAAGTACGTGTACTGCAGGCATGATCATTCAAGAATACATGGGCTACATAGACAACAGATTTTCTGTGGTGAGGAAATCATATTGACTTATATTTTTAGATTAACACGTTCTAAAGTTAGGTCACCAATCAAAGAGGTTTGTGCCCTTCATAAATAGAAAAATGAGGGATTTAAGCAAGAAGTAACTTTATAGCCAACTGCCATTATATTTTTTGAAGACGTATGCAACTACAAAGCCCAGTGATCTTGTACCGAGTGTGTTTTTTAATCCTTTTCTAGTCCGGGATAAGCATCAATAGAATGAGCTCCGATTTGCACATTGTGTTGTAATTGGAAAAGAGCCAACATACCATTCAGAGTATTCAAATTGCAAGGTCTTGGACACAGGTTGGGCCCTCAAAAGTAACGTGGCTCGTATAGGATGCAAAACCCACAGCCTCTAGCACCAGTCACATTTAGGAAGTCTGCTGCAGCAGTGAGCAGTTAGCAAAAAGCAATATTGAAAACTCTTTTGAAAATGTAATGTCTGTTGTCTGTCTTCTCCTGGGTGACAAATGGTATAAACTGCGTGTAAAATGAAGTTGTTTTTAAAACCTCGTATCCATTTTAAATCAGATATCTCACCTTTTATACAAGAAACTATAGGAAAATGCTGGAATATCTGTTCTGCATATTTGACCCCATTTCACCAACTGGGAAAAAAGAGTTCTTAGAAATAATTGAATATGGATTCCAAAAGACTGACATTGGAAAGGTAAGATACATTTGTTGTGGGAGTGAGTAATAATTCGGCATACAAATGCGTTTTATGTACTTTTTAAAAGCATGATATAATCATAAGTTGTTGAATTATTTGCAGTTGAGTGACGGAGAAGAAGAGGCTGTTCTGCTTTCCAACAGTTTAAGTCTCTGCGAAGACGTCAAAATAGAATTTTTGCAACAGCAAGCTAAAAAAGAAGGGAAAAACATAAACGGTTGTGAGCCACCTAGACATGGTAATATAATAAATATGTATACCTAAGATATTGTAATGATTATGCTTGCTGTTACATTAAATTCCTTTTTGTGTTAGTTACATGTGATCTCTGGTATACGTTTTGCAATTTTATATCAATGTCATTTCATTTCCATACCACTTCTTTCAATAGTATGCGCGCAACGGGACATTGCCTCCTCCCCAAACCCCTTCCCTTACCGCCTGCTACGCCCAAGAACTCTCGGAATCAGGACATGTTGTCTATGGCGTAGCCTTTTAGTTACATCAATCCAAGTGAATCATCGTAGTCCATTAACAAATAAAAGTATCCTTCTTGGATATACAAGAACTATTCACAGCATCACACTTTATCTGCATCAACATGTCAACAGCAGTAAGGAAATTAGGTACAAAATTACACTTTAACATTTATTTCGGCCGTACACTAGAACAACTTGGCAGTACATTTCGAACTTACACTTTAACTTTTAACTCGGCCTTACACAAGAACTTGGCCATACATTTGAACTTGGCCATCTAGGCCGACAATCTCCCACTCGGTTGCACACATTGCGCCGGCAGGCCCCAACGCGCTACAGCCAAGAGTTACATTACTTGACATCCAGGGCACCGCATACCGCACTGGCCCACCAGGGCACCTGAACACAGGCATCCTCCCCAAGATTCTACTCAGTCCATACGTGATGGGTTAGGGCATTAGAGTCCAGGACTACCGGCAGGCCAGTCCCTCCTCCCCGCCTACCCACTGCACTCGTGGAATCTACCCCTTCCAGGGGTCCATCGAATGACTGCATCTCCATTGTTGTGCATCACCCTTTGTTGTAAACTGTCAGCGCTCTGCCTCATAAAGCCTTGGCATTCTGCCGGGTGGGTGGGTGGTCGACGACGCTCCTGTAGCCAGGCTGTGGTCCGAGGAGACAAAGAGAACGAGACCCCTGGAGCACAGCCTTAAATACCTCTGCTAAGTTTCATTTCTGATAAGTTTTGTTTCTCCAAACCGCCAGCCCTTGATTATCCAGCTAGCCCCACCTCCTTCTCTGATCCACGAAGGAGGCTCAGCCCCGCGGTGCAACTAAGGGCGCCCCTTCCCTAGTCACAGGGGGTGCCTGTTCATATCTGCAACATGATAAGGTTTTGAGGTTGTTGATAGCAGCACTAGCAAAAGAAATCAGCCAGACGAATGTCACAAAAAGAAATTATAACCAGGGCTTCAGACATGATTAACAGGAAGTCAGCATGAAGACCAAGTTGTCCGAAACAGAAAGTGGTGGAATGTATGCTCTGGTACAGTAAAATAAACAGGGAGTCAGACTCCAGGATGTTTTTAGCAGACAGCAGGACAACTAGTGCCCTCCTGCACTTGGGAACTAGGACATAGATTTAGATGTACAGCACGGCGGCAAGAAATTAACTGCAGTGAGCCAAGGAGTGGTTGCTTGGGGTTTCTTTCTGAGAAGCTCCCTTTAGTTTAGGTGCTGGGACCACATGGATTATCAGCAGTAGCCAAGGTTGGGACACCCGTTGGATCCTCCAGGGAAGGTGGGAAAGGCTGAGGCTTTCTAGATGGTGCAGCCAATATTAAAATCGGTCTTATTGTCTGAAAGGCTATAATGAGCTGACAAAATAACACTTAAATCAGTAAAGAGGAAGTAACTAACCTTTAATGTTTTCTATCAGTCGAATAGTAAATGGGGTGTTAAAGATCACGTGCCAAAGAGAGAGCAAAAAAATCATTTCATACAAAGGTATCAAGAGAATGTTTTTGTACAGTGGGAATGTTAGGCGAGTTCATCTCAGCTTTTAAAAATTAATTTAGGGGAAGCTGTGTTGTTTCTCCAGTACACTGTCAGATCTGCTATGTAGTATGTGTTTGGTGGAATATCAGCATTCCCACGCTTGGGAAGTGCAAAACCAATTCTTCTTATTCCCATCCTGACACATTTTGGTGGCTCTCTGGGAAGGTTTGATTCAGATTCTCAGGACCGTGAATGCTAGTGCAGATGTGAACTTAGCGTGGTGCAAGTTAAATCTGTTTCTATTAAGCTAAACGATTTTATGAGAGGCAAACCCACCTCAACCCTTAAGTGTGTCAAGCCAGTTGCCACACTGGAATCCTCAGCTCCGAAGGAAGTGCATAGACCGCCAACATTCCCTAGGTCTTCCATATAATTGAACTATCTGAGAATGAAAATTCCAATTACTTCAGTTATGGAGATGAACTACCGACTTTCTGGAGGAGGAGGAAGAACTCTCTTGTTTAACATGCTCTTGAACATACCTTGGTTTCCAACGTTTAGAGCCAAATGGCATTTTACTTTACATGAAGGGATTTTAATACTGTTATCGCCATTGGCTTCTCTCTTGTAACAATGCATGCTTAAGCAAATGATATCATTATTTTCTCCAAACATTTTTGAAGTTGTAAATGCACCCACAGTATATTTTGTGTGGAATGGTGTGAGAAAATAGGCAAAAGAGGAGAATTATTTTGTTCAGACAATATGTGCTGTGCAAAATCTTATGTGGGTAAGGGACAGAGATTTCTTGCAAAAAAGACATTTATACAAGAAATAAAATTGCCTTCTACTGAGCTTTCTTTTACCGGTTCAGTTAAAGAAGGAATACATTTTTCATCATAGTTTCCTCATTTTTGGTCAATATTTACTCATTTTGCAATTCAAATACCTTAGCATATATACAACTAGACTTATAGAACTATTCCTTGAAAGAAACGTGTGCCACTTATTATGACAAATTTGAAAGAGATTTGAGGAACAGACGTGCACTACCATTGTCACTACTGGGTAGACCATCCTTGTTTAAGACGACCCTGCTCTGGGTTTTATTTGCCCTACAAAAAAAACCCCATTCCCTATACCAGTAGCCTTCTTAAAATTGGAAGCTGAGCTACAGCTATTGCTATGGGACAGAGACCCCCCACGTATAGATTTACACAAGTTAACCAGGGGAGTATATGTTGGAGGCATAGTCTTACCGGGCATCAAAATGTTAAATGTTAAATGTCGTATACTTGTAAAGCGCACAGCTGCCCCAGCAAAGGGGCGTCCCGGCGCTGTATACCGCTGGGGAACCCGTCCTGGCTTTCCCTGTGGGATGGTCCCTACTGGGAATCCCCAAGGTGGAGCCAGGCATCCCCGGCGTTGATGGGGCCGTTGTGGAGATTAGGCAAGCTAATGCCCAGAGTTGCCTAGTGGGACCCCAGGTTAGAGTAGGCACCGAGGCGAGAATTTTTGAGTCCGCTGACCCTGGTCCACGACCCTGCCGTGTCGGATATTGAACCCTGGTCCCGGGCCGACTTCTGCTCCCGGGTCTGCCGCCTCTAACCAGTGAGCCACACCACTCCAAAAGGTACTACTGGGCCTGCCACTTGGGGGTAATAAATGACTGGGTGTCCGCAGTCCAGGAGGAGCCAATGGTCTGGGTAGCTAAATGTTTAATTGGAGCCAGGGGCTACCCAGCTATACTTTACAGTAATAGTCTCAGACAGGACCTACCAGTCCATAAGTGCACTCTTGGGTCGGTCTAGAGGGAGGCAGTGGAGTACCTGTGATGGAAAGAAACTCTAATGGAACTAACTCCTCTATGGGACACCAATACACTGAGAGACATGGGAAAACTGGAGTGGTTTACAAAATGGGACATGATTGGTATTTCCAAATTAGGAGATGTATGGACAGAAGGGCGATAATAATAATAATAATAATCCACATTTGTATAGCGCACAATCACCCGTTAGGGTCTCCAGGCGCTGGGGGCCGTCTGGAAGATTAAGCAAGCTATTGCCCAGAGTCGCATGGTGCTGGGCTAACCTGCCGCCGGAGCCGGGGATCGAACCGTGATCCCCAGATTCCAGCGCCAGTCGCCCTGGCCGCGGCGCCACACCTCTCCCATTTGAGACCTCCAGGAAAGAGTACCGACTAGCAGAAATCGAAATATATTGATATCAGTGGCTTAGGGATGCCTTCACCACACGCATTAAAAAGGGACATTGTTGTTACAATCAGCACCCCTAGATTGTTAGCTGACCCCCGGACCAAAGGTGTGGTGTCAATAGTTAATAAAAAGATAAAGAACAGTTCTCCAGATGCTCTCCAGAAATTGAAGATTGACTGGAAAAGAGATGTGGGAGAATTTGAAGAGGAATGGGATGAGGCATTGTGGGGTCAATGAGAAATTGCCATAAGATTGGGATATCGACTTGTACAGCTCCTTATTCTTCGTAGGTCTTAATACTCTAAAATACTCCTGCATAAAATGGGAAGCTGTATCTCACAGATGTATGTGGGGAAGTTTAACCAGGAGAGCTTCTTAATCCACATCCGTTGGTCCTGTCTGAAATGCTAGAAGCTTGGTCTGATAAGTAGCGAAGCCAAATATTGCTAGATGACTGGGGACTAGGGAGATGCCAAACCTCACTGACTGGGGAAAGGACATGAAGTGGTGCATGCTGGCAGAGAAGAAGGTATATGATTGCCGGGGGAGCCCTAAGAAATGGGAAAAAATATGGGACGTATAGAAGTCCTATTAAGGGTTATAGAGAGGTGCATAGAGAACACAAGGCCGTCAACCAAATCTCATACCCGCCAACGGTCAACAGATAAGACTGAAAGGAAAGAAAGGTGTATGGGTTCTATGGAAGCCTACAGATGACTTGCATCTATGTCATTAGTTGATAATGCAGCAATGTTGGTGACTAAATGTTATTTTTTCACTGTCTGTTTACAAAATTCCAAAATTACTACATTTTCAAGGAGTAGGCCAAACCCACCTTGGCCACAGGTATCTGGCAAGTTGGTTCTTTGCCTTAGGGATTATCAGGTGCTCAAGGAACACTTTTCATTCTCACACACACTCCTGAAAACTACAGGCTTAAGCAAATCTAGTGAGATTGATCACACTAGCTTCAACTTTTTTCCCCAAGAATTCCCTACCATCCTCAAACTCCAAATATGTGCTGGCAAAGACCAAAATGAACTGCCAAAAGCAAATTAATACAATCATTTGTTCACATTATTCTCTAGATGAAAAAATTCTTCCTCCCTCAGGATCCCACTAAGTGGATGAGCATATTGTTATGATCTGATGTTAGCTATGTGTTTAAGGAACTGTGTGATGTGATAGAATTTCTATTCTTCTGGAAAGTCAGATGAGAGCAGGAGCTGAACTGACTGGACGTTGATGCTGTAATGGTTAATCTTCAATAAATATATCTACTATTTCTCATACTTGAAGTAACCTTCTTTTTAACATTGGCGACGAGGACGACTTAACTTGATTGGGGACAAGTAACAGCATCAATTCCCCAACATTAATTTTTCTTGGACTTTGGATTTTATTGGAACCTGGAATTTACTTACTAAATACTATATAGACTGACTGCACTACGCGATCAAATTGGACTTTCTTACCCACGTGTGAAACTCTCAAGGTATTTCGTTTATAAATATATATATATATATATATTTATTTATATATATATATATATATTTTTTTTTTTGCTTGGATTGACTCAAAATACCGTTGATTTATTTTTGGGGAGATTTTGTTTAACCTGGACGAGGGATTTGACTGTGTGACAATCTTTGGCAGTTCATTCGATTTACTTTTCAACTTCATTTTTTTTTAAAAATGCACGTACTTTCTTAATTCTCCAGTACTGTGCAACAACTGCCTTCGCATTTTTTCAATCTAAGGCGAGATTCCATCGCGGGACCCGGTCTCCGAGTATTCCCAGCGCTAGTGTTCTTTTCAGCGCGACAGAACAGTGAAGCTCTGGTGCCACGCACGTCATCTGCGTAAGGTCAAGACGTGACCCTGTGACTCGACGTAAGCGCCATCTTGCTTTCACGCTAGTTTATGTAAAAGGTCAA
Organism: Lissotriton helveticus; assembly: GCF_964261635.1. NCBI lineage: Eukaryota > Metazoa > Chordata > Amphibia > Caudata > Salamandridae > Lissotriton > Lissotriton helveticus. Next base: position 511,792,129 of record NC_136070.1, on the reverse strand, counting down.
AACAGTGACCCAACGTAACCGCTAGTTGTTTCATCGGGTTTACTCACACGAACTGCCAAGGAAAACTTGCATACTCTGCTGAATTGAATTGCTCTACAAATTTTATTCAAGTCTAAGGCAACTGCACAAACAAACATACGGTATTTTCACACTAATTCAAGTCAAGTTGGCATTTTAATATTTCACCGTGTGTGTGACCCTGCGCTACTTTTATCATATGTCAGATGACTGGATAATTAACAAACCAACGGTTACAGTGATTTTTAAAACTTATGTACTAACCTCTTGACAACGGTGACAACTTTTATTGTTTTATTTTTATTTTTATTAGATAATATTTTTGTGTTATCTCAGGCCAAGTTAACATCTTAGAGTACTACTGTGTGTGTGAGTTTAAGACTTACTTATCTACCTAGTGACGACGGTGACAACTTTTATTATTTTATTTTCTTTATTTATTAGGAGCACTCAATCTCATCTTGTCTTTAAAATAGCAACGTCTACTTCAATGTCTCAACCTCCACATTTTATTTCTGAAAAAGGAGATCCTATTCTACCTTGGAAACGTTGAAGGAACTTATTTGACTCCTATATATTAGCTATTGGGGGTGAAAAGTTTTCTGCAGTAAGGAAACAAGCAATTCTTTTACATAACTTAGGAGTAGAAGGACGTAATATATATGATAGTATGGATTTACTTACAATTGGAAATGGGGAAGGTGAACCAAGCGATGTGTATGAGATGTCAATGATGATGTTGCAAACATATTTTGGACCTCGTATAAATATTGTCCTAGAACGACATACATTTTTCACTAGGACACAGGGATCAGTTGAACGTGTTAAAAGTTATGTAGCGTCTCTTAAAACTTTAGCACGTACCTGTGAATTTAATGAACTCTCTGATTCACTGGTTAGAGATCAATTAGTACGGTGTACAAATAGTTCTCGAGTACAAGAGAAACTTTTGTCAAAGAATCCTTCCCTAGAGGAGGCAATTAAAATTGTAGAGGGTATGGAGAACACTTCATCTTGGGTAAAAGAGATGAAAAAGGGTCATGAAGATAAGAAAGAATTGGAAAGTGAAATTCATCTGGTTAATGATGAACTCAGTCTTGAACAGCGTGGAAGTGGAAGCAAGGTTGTTTCCACTGACAAATTTAGGAAACCAGATAAAGATGTTCCTTCACGTAATTTTGTTAGGCCGTTACCTAACAAATATGAGCGTGAGATGCGTTATGGGTCAAATTCAAGTAGTGGAGGCGGTGAGAACAAGAGTGGGAAAGAACCATTAAAACCAAAATGTTTGAGATGTGGGAGTTTTACGCATTTCTCTAATTATCTGCAGTGTTATGCCAAAGATGCTGTGTGTATGAAGTGTGGAATCAAAGGACATTATGCCCGAGTCTGTAAAGCAACATGTGTTACTGAGAAGAAAAATTTGGATGCAGTACGCATTGTAGTGTCTAGTATTAGTTCTGAGGATGGTAAAATTGATGCTGATAAAATTTCAATGCCAGAGTGTGATATCATGGTGAATGATTTTAAATTTGTGGTTTTAGCTGATTCAGGGTCTCCTTTCACCATGATAGGTAATAGGCAATGGGATGAGATTGTTGGATTGGATAGTACTATTTTGCTTCCTTCTGATACAAATCCAGTCAGTTATGCAGGGGCTAAAATTACAATTCTTGGTTATGTGGAAGCATGTATTAAATTCAAGGACAGGAAGGCTGTTGGTAAAGTCTATGTGGCAGTGAGAGGGGATAATTTACTAGGTTGGAGACATCAACATGATCTTGGGATCATGCTTAATCCGTCTGCAGCAGATCCCAAGGATCAAGTCATGTTGGTGGAACATGAAGGTAATGGTGGTGTTTATGAGAATCAAAACTCTGTGTATTTCAAGAAATTTCCGGAAGTCTTTTCTGATGATCTGGGTTGCCTCAAAGGGTTTGAGCATAAAATCATTCTTAAGAACAAAGCTATACCTTGTGTACATAAGGTTAGGAAAGTCCCCAACATGATGATGGACCCTCTGAAGATAGAGTTGGAAAGGTTGTTGAAATTGGATGTAATTGAAGAAATTGAGGCATCAGAATGGTTGGCCCCCATTGTTTTGGCCCGAAGGATGGTGGGACCAAGGTTAGGATGTGTGTGGATTTGAGAGGATTGAATGGATGCATTTGGGTTGACAGGCAACCATTGCCCAATATTTCTGAGTCTCTTAGTACTTTGAAAGGTGCACGGATATTTAGTGTTTTGGATTTGTCATCCGCATATCACCAGATTGTGTTACACAGGGAGTCAAGGCACCTCACTTCGTTTGTGACGCCTTTGGGAGCATATAGTTTCAAGAAAATGCCTTTTGGATTGGCATCGGCAGCGGCATGTTTCCAGAGAATTATGAAAAAGGTTTTAGAGGGAATTAATAACATCATGTTTTTCCAGGATGACATCTTGATTTATGGAAGTGGGGAGATAGAACATAGTAGGGTTTTGATTAGAGTTTTGGAGAGATTGAGAGAGAGAGGTTTGACAGTAAAAAAGGAAAAGTGTCGAATTGGAGTGGAAATTGTAACTTACTTGGGCCATGTGATTTCTAGTGAAGGAATTAAACCAAAGTTGGAACTTGCGGAATGTGTAGTGAAGGCCCCTGTACCATGTGATAAAGATCAAGTAAGATCATTTTTAGGACTTGCAGAGTTCTATGCTAAGTTTGTTCAAAGTTTTGCGAATGTGATTGAACCAATTAGATCGTTACTCAAGAAAGGAACGCATTTTGTGTGGACGGAGGATTGCCAGGTAGCTTTTGAGAAAATCAAGGAGAAAATAGGAAGAATGCCTACCCTGGGACATTTTGATGTGAATAAAAAGACTATACTAACCACTGATGCTAGCCTCAAAGGTTTGGGGGCAGTACTTTCACAGGTAATAAATGGTGAGCAGAGGACAGTTGCATTTCCTTCTAGGGCACTTAGGCAAGCAGAAGGAAATTATTCTTGTATTGAAAGAGAGGCACTTAGTGTTTTTTGGGCAGTCCAACATTTTAAATTATACTTGTGGGGAATTCCATTTCTTGTCAGAACTGACCATCGGCCTCTAGTTCAAATCTTTTCTTGCAGACATAGTGAACACTTAACACCAAGGATCAAGCGGTGGAGTGAGGGTCTACAGGAATATAATTTCCAAGTACAATATATACCAGGTTCTAACAACAGATCTGCTGACTGTCTGTCTCGATTGCCTGTTGAAGCAAATATGTGCGATGATAAGGAGGAAAGTGTATTTTGGGTGACTGAATCTACTTTGACACAAAATGAGTGGGTAGGGGATGTGAGTAAGGATAGGATTTTAACGGAGCTTAAAACCTGGATAAGTCAAGGGTGGCCTGATTACAAAACTTTGGATCATGAAATGAAAGCGTACTGGTCTGTTAAAGATGAGATATCTTTTGTTGAAGGAAATTTGATGAGAGGTATGAGGGTGATTCCTCCCGTGGAGTTTAGGAACAGAATCATTAAAACTGCACATGATGGTCACCTTGGTAGGATCCTTACGAAGGCTAGAGTGAGGGAGAGATATTGGTGGCCTACAATGGATCATATGGTTGAGGATGTGGTTAAAGATTGTGTATCTTGTGCAACTAATGACAAGTCTTATACCACTAGCCGTTCACCATTGTCACCTGTTGAGGTTCCAGTGACAGTGTGGACAAAATTAGGGCTAGACATAATGGGACCATTTGAATTATTGCCACCTTGTGAACGTTTTGTCATTTTACTGGTTGACTACACTTCCAAATGGGTGGTGACAAAGTGTACATCATCTGTTAGTGCTAAATCTGTTATTGAGTTTCTTAAGGGATTATTCGCCTTTGAAGGTTTACCAAAATTCTTGATAACAGATAATGGTGTACAATTTGTTTCTAGTGAAATGAGTGAGTTTTTAAAAAGTTGCGATGTGATACACCAAAAACAGCATTATATTCGCCTCAGGCTAATGGACTAGCAGAGAGAATGAATCGACTTGTAAAAAGTTATGTTCAGCGTGCTTTAGATTCTAAGACTTCTCTCAAGGGAATTTTGAGAGATACTTTGTGGGCACACCGTACAACACCAAATGCTGTCACATTAACATCACCTTTTGAAGCTTTGAGAGGCAGAAAAGCGATCTCTAAATTAAACCCATCCTGGATACCTGTTCACACAAGTGAGGCAATTTCTGTGGAAACCAAGAAGAACAGGATTTTGGATTATCAACACAAATATAAAGCCAGATATGATTCGAAAATGCATGTGAAAGGAAGGAAGTGGAATGTGGGAGATAGAGTTTTAATTAAAAATCCTAGGCACACTTTTAAAGGGAGGTCTACTTTTATGGGTCCTTTAACAATTGTTTCCATTAAAAAAAAATGTTTGAAGGTCAACAATGGTGGCATATGGAGTATGTCTAGGTTAGTTAAATGTCTTAAAAGTCATCCTAGATTTTCTGACCATGAGTGTTCTGATCAACTTAATGTGGGTGACAATTGTCTCTCAAATAGTAACTGCAATGCTGGAACATCTGGAATAAGTTTAACTTCAACAAATTTAAATTCAGGTGATTCCACCAGCAGGCAACGTCATGCACCGATCAAATTCAAAGATTATGTTATGACTTAAATCTAAATTTTAATTTGTCATTGCTTAAATTTTTATTGTGTTAGGTTCTTGTTATTAGTTATTGCTTTTCTGTATCTATGCATATTTTGTTTTAGTATCATTTTCTGTAGTAATTGGTTATTTTGATGAGGGGGGGATGTGTTATGGTCTGATGTTAGCTATGTGTTTAAGGAACTGTGTGATGTCATAGAATTTCTATTCTTCTGGAAAGTCAGATGAGAGCAGGAGCTGAACTGACTGGACGTTGATGCTGTAATGGTTAATCTTCAATAAATATATCTACTATTTCTCATACTTGAAGTAACCTTCTTTTTAACACCTATTATATGGGAGGGTATTAAATCTATACAGCTAACATGTCAAGTAAATTTTTTTTAGTTTGGCATGTGGGTGACTGCAGCAGTTGCCCTCTGGGTTGCCCTATCAACCAGAGACATTTTTGGATACTTAATATCCTAGGAGTCAGCGAGGCCAGACGTCCACAGATTGCTGAAGGTTGTTTATTTGTGTCCAAAATGATCGATTCTTATTATTCTAAGACCTCTAGGGGCATGCTAATTGCACTTAAAACAGAGCCAACTGGCACAGACTTTTTCTGTTCATGCAGAAGGGCTTATATAAGGGAGATAAAAAATGGAAAGAAAGCGCTAAGAGAGTTTCTCCAGTATTGAATCCTTTATAGATTCACATGCTTGAATTATTCCGCGTCGTCGAAGTGGAAGTCCCACTATATAATTGTAAAGCAGTACAGTATTAGTGGCGGCTGGTGGGATTTGAAACTAGTGAGGCGTAAGAGCAACGCTCGCTGCTGACATCTGCTTTGAAGTTCCCCAGATTGCATTCAGAAAAGGCCACCTCAGCGGGATCGGTAAATTGGGTATATTAGGTCGGGCAGTAGTAGAACCTAATACTTAGAACTTTTAGAAACCACAGCAGTGATGCGCAAAGCGCTAAAACAATGCACCATCTGACAGTGCGGCTTAAGCACTCCAACTTCTGAATCAAGCCCACATACAATATCTACAGTCTGTATAAACTACACAATTAGTAATATTGTGTTTGTTGATTTGTGCAGGTGCAATATTGATGCACTCACTATCTCGTGCAATGTGGTTAAGAGAGAGACCCTCAAGTGAGTTTTAGCAACAGGCCTGGACATTAACAGAGCAGACATGCATTAACTGATGGAGAGGTGGCTGGGACACCCTGCTGTCTGATGAAGAGCTACCTTGGGGTATCTCTGCTTGTACTGCTAATCAAATAAGAGGCCTTATTTGCAACCTCTTTAGGTTATCTGCTTGTGGAAGATAATCCAATAGGAAGGCCTATTGGCAATCTATGGCCAGACAAAATGCACTAATACACCTTTAATAACACAGGGAGAAATTGTAAACCCTTATCCGATAAAGGAAGTCATCCTGTCTCTCCTCATGATAGAAAGCCGCCTTGCACCAGTTACGTATCTGCCTGCTCTCTATTTGTTTCACAAATAGATCTATGGCAGCGGCACCATCTCGCAGTGGAAAGTGCACTGGTGTAAACATATCTCACTTGCGCAAACATATCTCACTTGCGCCCAGTTTCCTGGGTCTGTTTACTGTCTTGGACGAGCAATGGCATTACAAAATGCCGGTGCATTCAAGGAAAGAATCGTGAGGGCCTTTGATTGCACTGCCATTCGCTACATACCTCGCCTTCTGCAGCAACCCCGTAGTTTTAGTAGTCTAGGTATGGCATGCTAGTGTCTGCAGAAGCTTCGTGTTCATTATTGTGATACAACCGCTTCACAGGTCACAGTTGAGGTCGACAAGTGTAATTCATTTAGCTGCTCCTCCTAAGCATCCATTTGATGAAATGGATAACACCATCCCAGGAGCCTCTTTTAAAATGGTGGTCGGAGCCTCTTGTAAAATCTTGACATTTGAATTACATTCAACAGTTCTTTCCATTTTGTGCTCTCAGCTAAAAAAAAAAATTGCCACCACTTTGCAAGACAAATTCGTTCTAGTAAGATGTCATTGAAAGTCCCGGTTTTCGACTGTGACATGTTATGGTGAATCAAAAATGAATAAATGAATATTCCAACGAGGTTGTAACCAGTCGAATATGCAATGGGCGTATTTAGGCTCATAGAGACCAGGAAAAAGAATGGACTTAAAGTAGCTGTTCTTTGTAAATCCGGGACAGGTTTGCACATTGGCATATACTCTGGGTTTACACTCTGACCTTGAGCGCTCTGAGAAGTGCAGTGCACCACCTTTCAGAAAAACTGCCCTCTCTCCAGCATATGTGCCCACATGAAACTCCACATTGATAAGCTTGAAACCCCTGATGTTTTAGAACGGGGTTTGAAGGCCACCTCAAGGGTGGATGCGGTCACAGGGTGTGGAAGCCCCAGACATTCACTGAGGTTGTGACCTTGCTGCACAGGGGCAGTCCAGCTTCTCTCCGGAAGGCTGCTGTAACTACTAACCCCCCCCCACCATCCCCCGGCTGGGGTGCAGTGTGTGCCTGCTCCATCGGCGGTGTTGCCCACTGGCCCCTCACTGCTGCATCTAAATGTATCTTTAAGCTACATGTGCCCCACCTCTGGATAGCAGACACATGGAGTGTTCCACTCACACCTGGCAGCCTGTTCGCCTGCATCTGCATGAAGCAGCAGGTGCATTACGAGAGCTGGCAATGCTTGTAAAGGTGGCATACATACAAGAGGAACCTCACAATAACTACAACACCATATTAACGTGTAAAGCATGACAGAGAGAGGGTGAAAGAAAAGGCTTCATAAAAATCCTGCAAGAACTCACCTAACAATCTTTTTCTAGTAACTCCGTTCGCTTCTCAGGATACACGAAAAGGTTACGTTTCCTCATTGTACTCCCTGCGGATTGCGCTCTTGAACGTTATTGGCAGCGCGGCTAGAATAGGCACTTTATGGAGAGTGACCAGATCAAACGGAGCTTCATTTTGGCTTCCAATTACAATTTTATTTCTCGGGTGATATATATTTTTACATTCTAACTTTATTGTACCGTTGTACGAGACAGATTTGCCTAACATTAACCTTTCCAAGAGAAATAGGTAACGGACAATTATTCGATCCTCAGTCATAAGGCAATTAGGCTCAAGCAGTCGCAGCCGGCATTGCGGGTGGGGGGGTGGAACTGGGGTTGTCTCGCCAATGAGGGGATGGGGGGGAGGCGGGAGGGGTTTAATGGAAAAAAGAGATATAAAATAAAAGTAAAACTTACCGTCCCGCTTTTTGTTAAGTCCTGAGACTCCCGACTCCCGCCGTCCTGCGTTTGAATTCCTGGCTGCAGCACTCGTCATCAGGAAGGCAGCCTCCCTCCAATCCAGCGTTGTGTTTGGTGAGGCCGCGCCCCACCTAGGTCATTTTCTCTATGTATGCTGCAGCATACATAGAAAACAGGGAGAGTGGCCGGTGTTGCTCGAGGGCAGGGGGGAGTGGCTTGCCCACTGTTGTTCATACTGACTGTTTAGCCAGACTGAGGCCGCCCAGACAGTCAGTATGAACAACAGTGGGCAAGCCACTCCCCCCTGCCCTCGAGCAGGACCGACCACCCCCAACCAGGAACTTCTGCTTTCTCGCCGTGCGAGAAGGCAGAAACAGATGATAGTTATTACCATTTATGTTTCTGCCTTCTCGCACGGCGAGAAAGCAGGAGGGCGGCACCCAAACATCCCTATAGAGGAGCCGCCACTGTACAGTATACTACACATACCCGATAATGGCTAGAAAACATTCACTTCATTACCTTATCCCCAACATTTATAAGGAACCAAACTTAAGCCAATCATGCAACCGCACCCTCTAGCATACTCCCCACAGAGCCTTCATTTCCTCAGATTTTCTACTGCCCTTTGTGTGAAAGGAGTCTCCCTGAGCTCTGTTCAGCTTATCACAGTATTAGTCATTTAAAGATTTAAAGCATTTTATCATGAAGGACAACTTTAACCTACATCTGCCAAGATCTGACTACTCATGAAGTCGTAATCAGCAAATATATGACTTTGCAGACCTTGTGGAACTTGTTGAAAAAAGAGACTTCATTCTGAAGATCGACATAAGAAGTGTATTTACTGCTTACACCCTTCCAGCAAGGTAAAAGATTGTAAAATCTGTCACACTTTTTCCTCTAAGACTCTTAAAGATAGAGGGAGGGAAAATCCAGGGAGGGTGCTAAATTCAAAGAACTCTATCTTGATTTGCCATCAATTGTGCACAATGTGTTTTACGTGTGATCATTCCAAAATAAAAACAAGTTAAGAAAAAAGATAGAGGAGAAGGCTTCTTATATGGCTAAAGAAATTAAAAACTTCATTCTGAAGTGAGGTAATGAAAAAGCGAAAGGTTGTGTGACCATAGGTCATCAGAGACACCAATAAAGGCCTTAAAGACTCATCATGAATCTTCAAGAGAGAGGGCATCAGAAGAGCGCTCTCACAGAGAAAAAAAGACAAAGCCTCCACAACATACCCCTCGATCATACCGCAGTCGACAACAACACCAATGCCGGCAACTTAGACAGCTACGTCGTTAACGATGACATCGTCGACAACAACTATGATGACGACTCTGTAGACGTCGACACAATTGACTATGACAATGAGGATACCTCGACACAAGAACTGTCAACGTAAAAACTGCCGACGACCGTGAAACTATCGACTAAACAAATCTTCGCCGACTCTCTCTGTGGTGGCAAAGCGATCCCTGCTGTCAACAAATATAACGATAGAATCATATGGCATGAATCCAAGGTAAACTGCAGATAAGAAAAAGGCCTTTTTGAGGGGCAAGAGTGAGAGGTTTGTTCACATATAGAGGGGGTTATCGGCCATACAAATACCAACAACATCAGTCCTTTCAGCAACAAAATTGCCCTTTCTATCAACAAAAGCGATTTGGATCACCACCACCAGCTTATACAAAACCAGTGCCAGGAAGTAAACCGGCCCCACAATGAAGAGGCCCTAGCAGAAAGCAGTGACAAATTAGAAGTGCCAACTATCCCCACTCCATCCCACCAACCTATTGTAGCTAAAATTTCACAATGTATACACCAATGGGAACAGATAACATCAGACAGGTGGATGTTGGGTCTAATTACCAACTTACTTTAGAATTCACCCACAGGCCATCAAACACTTCACCGAAGGGAGCACCTCCACCTCATCTAGATTTGCTCCAATTGGGAGTTCTGATCATGCTACAAAAAAGAGCAGTAGAGAAAGTATCTCACTCCCAGAAAGGAATGGGTTTCAATTCAAGATTCTTCTTAATAAGAAAGAAAAAAGGAGAATGGCAACCAATTTTGGACCTGTGGTAGCTAAGCAAGTGTCTGAGGAAACAATCTATGTGCATGGTCACTCTTCAAGACATCCTGAATCTCCTTAATCACTGAGATTACATGTCAACCTTGGCTCTACAGACTTCTTACTTTTTATCTCCATTTATCCTAAACATTACAAATTCTTGAGATTCAGGAAGGCCAACACTCATTATCAATTCAAAGTTCGCCTTTTGAGGGCTCAAGTCAGTCCCCCATATTTTTACGAAATGTCTAGCTCCAGTAGCAGCTCACTGAAGAGAGAAGGGTTTCTAGGTATTTCCATACCTTGACGACTGGATGATAAAGGCACTAACTACTCATCAAGCATCAAAAGCAACAAGAGCTTGTCTAGCACTGTTCAAAGATTTAGGTCTTACCATCCATCATAAAAAATCTATAAATCCATCAACGCGGATAATGTTTCTCAGAGCAGTTCTGGGTACAATCCAAAGCAATGCATTCTTATCATGGAAAAGGCAAATAAGACTCAAACTTTTAGTGCAAAGTCTACTGAAAAGAATGTCCGTTTTAGAACACCTGTTCAAATATCTTCTAGGGATGATGTCCTTTGCCATTTCCCTAGTATCTTTTTTTCTGCTTAAGAATGCAGCCCTTACTGGAAGAGTTGGACAAGCAATGGATCCAAACACAGGTATCATTCTACAAACTAATCCATATGACTCTAAACATGACAGCGGCCTTACCCTAGTGGACAAAAGATGGCAATCTGTCAACTGGGCTAACATTCCTACCTCAGATACTCAAATTATGCCTTTCCACATATGCTTTTATAGAGGGATGGGGCACGCTTCTGAAGGTTTTAAAAATAAGTGAGAAATGGTCTTAACGACAAATGAAAATGCATATAAATATGAGTCTCCAAGCATTCCTGTCAAGGATAAAAGGCATTCCTGTCAAGGATAAAAGGCTCATCCGCACAGACACCACCACCAGCATGCATTATGTAAACAAACAAGGGGGCACAACATTTTTGGCCCTATCACAGAAAGCGCAAGAAATTTGGAAATGGGAGCTGAAGAACCAAATAACAATGAGAGCAGAACACATTCCAGGCACAAATAATATCCTGATGGACACATTGAGCCGAACCAAAAATAGCTGTTAAGAAAGGGAGCACAATCCGACAACTTTGGACAAGACCTTCCATCAATGGGGCCAACTGACATTGGATTGTTTTGCCACACAAGAGAATTGAAAATGCCAATTTTATGCAAGTTAAGACTCACAACAGGGGTTGTGGGGTTCTGTATTTTTGATGAGATGGTCAAAGATCTTTGCCAACGCTTTCCCTCCGATCTCTTTGATTCCAAGACTTCTCAGCAAATTGAAGAGGCAACCGTACCGAATAATTCTGATTGCTCAGAGATGGCTTAGACAGCACTGGTTCACAGTACCATTACACATATCGGCAAGGACTCATATCCAGCTGAACCCCCCACCTACATTACTAACATTGACTCACAACCAGGTGTGAAAGCCAGTGCTGATACCACTAATAAGAAATATTGTTAGACCCGTCATCCCTAGAGTGGCCTTCCCCCAACTTTTTGCCTCCTTACCTCCACTTTTTGCTGCATCTTTTTGTTGGCTTTAGGACTCAGAGTACCTTACCACCACTGACTAGTGCTAAAGTGCATGGGTTTCTCTCCTAAACAGGTTTACATTGGTGTATACTTGATCAGCATATTTAGTTTACCTGTAAGTCCCTTCTAAAGTGGTATACCATATAGCCAGGTCCTGTAATATTAATGCTACTAGTGGGCCAGCAGCACTGGTTGTGCCACTTACACAAGTAGCCCTTCAAATCTTTCTCAGGCCTGCCATTGCAGGGCCTATGTGTGCAGTTTACTCCCAATTTGACTTTAAAACCACTTGCCAAGCTTCATACTCCCCTTTTATTACACATAGGGCACCCCTAAGGTGGGCCCTAGGTAGCCCTATGAGCAGGGAGCTGTGTAACTAGAAGGCGGGCATGCACTTTGAAGTTTTATGTGTTCTGGTAGTGACAGTTACATTCTTTTCTCACTTCTGTGAAACCTACTCCTCTCATGTCTAGCATTGGAGCTTCCTTAAAAAATGTTTAAAGCTGTACCTACTGATCAGAAAGGCGTAGCTACAGCATGTTCATTTCTTTAGAATGGTGGTGATAAATCCTCTTTAGTGGTAAAAGTAGATTTAACATTACCATTTTAGAAATGCCACTTTTAGAAAGTGAAGATTTCTCTGCTCTTACCTTTGCTCTGTGTGACTACAGCCTGTCTACAATACACATATGGGCTTGGTGACAGCTACACTTTGTGCATTCCCTCTAGACAGCCACAAACGCAGAAAGGGATGGGTGTGACAGAGGACTCATCTGCATCCATCTACTTTCTGATAGCCTTCCTGGGCAGGAAGAGGGAGTGGTGGCTCACACTTACATCTGAATAGGCTGTGTCTTGGTCCCACACTAAGTGCTAATTACCCCCCACAGACACGACTCGGTTGAAAGGGATCCTTATACACTTCAGAGAGTTCATTTGAAGTCACCCCCTACATCATAGGCACTTTTAGGTATACGTACCAGGTCTCTGACCCTACCAAATCCGTACACTACTGATCCTGGGAAGAACTCTGCTGGAGTAAAGACTGCTATGCTATAAGGATTGCCACTTTGCTGTGACTGACTGTTCTAAGGACTAGCTTCTCTGCTTTGATGAGCCTGCCTGGTGCCTGCTGACTCTGCCCCCCTGAGGTTAAAGGCTGGGCCCATTTCACTTGAACCCAGAGTAATTCTGAAATCTCAGGGACACAAAAGACATCCTGCAATCCTACTGGTACTGCAGAACTCTGCCAACTGTGAGTCTTCCCCTTGCCAGAGGTGCCCCCCTCCAGTTCTGGGTCTCAGGAGTGTGTTCTGCAGCTGATTTCTGCATAAACCGACCCATTGCCTCACCTGCATGAGAAATTCTCCCGCATTGCCCTTAGACGCAGAGGCAGCTCGACAACACCACAGTAGGCTCTCAATTTCAACAAAAGCTCCATCCAAGGTATTTCTTCAGCAGGACCTGTCTGGGCCCTGTAACCGGCCTACACTCCATCGTGGTCGGCCTGAATTTTGAATTTGCACTGGTCTGTCATGACCTCAAGTAACCTTTTGACCGCTAGTGACTTCTAAGCACTTTTTTCAAATTCAATATTTTAAAAATTCAGATCTCGACTTCTCCTTATTTGATGTTTGTTGTTTTGGTCTTGTTTTAAACAGATAAATACTCGCTATGTTTCAAAACCTATGTGGGTCTTTTTGTGATGCTTTGATTGAGTTACTTTGATTAAAGTGTTGCACAAATACTTTACACATTGACTCCTAAGTTAATGCTGACTGCTCTGTGCCAAGGTAACAAGTGTGAGCACAGCTTAATTTAAGGTGTGTATCTGACTTACCCTGACTAGGGTGGTGGTCCCTACTTGAACAGGGTGTAAACCTCTGCCAACTAGAGATCCCATTTATAAAACGTAAAAACTGAAATGGAAGCGTTTCTGACTATGGTGCCAGAAATCAAATATTGACCCTATCTCAGCATCGCTAGAGCTATTTCTACCCTACATCTTATTTTTGGCACAGTCCGGTTTGGTCCTTGCTTCCATTAAGTTGAATTTAGCAGCAATCACAAGGTATATAAGATTGAGTGGTTCACTGTCCTTGTGGTCTAATAGGGTTATTATAGAGTGTCTTAAAGGCCTTTTCAGAGTATTTCCTCCAATTAAGGCACCTACTCCATCTTGACATCTCAACACAGTGCTCGTTCAACGGAAGAAGGCTCCATTCAAACCTATCCACAAATCAGATCTGAAGTTTTTAACATTAAACGTGGCGTTGTTGTCCCTTACATCAGCCAGCAGAGTTAGCATGATACAAGCCTTTAAAATGTATGAGCCTTTTCCACAGTTCAAGGACTATTGTGTGGTTCTCAGAACCAATCCCAGAATCCTTCCCAAAGTCTTGCTGGACTTTCATCAAAATGAGCCTATTGACCCGAGGACATTCTTTCCTAATGCACAAACAGCAACTGAAAGATCATTACATACATTAGACATTACAACATGCCTGAAATTATATCTGCATCGCTCTAAACACTTCAGGAAGACAGACCAACTGCTAGTAGCATATGGGAATCTAGTTTCCAAATCAAGCATAGCTTAATGGATTTAAGTGGCTAAACCAGATTTGTCATTGTAAGGCTGGTAAACCTCTGATGGACAAAGTCAATGCGCACTACTAGAGCGGTTTCTAATTCAACCACTCTCTTCACTGGTATGGCTCTTGGAGAAATATCTTGAGCTGCAACATGGAATAATAGGCATACGTTCACTCGACATTAATGCCTGGAATCGTCGGAGCACAGTGATGTGGCTGTGGGACATGCAAACACAACAATGATGGACAGAATGTGGATCAATGTCACACATTCACCCCAGTCCAAAGATCTGGGCCCAAATCCATCGTTTTTCCACTCCACACCACCCTGGGTTAGACAATGGCGATATGCAAATCAGCGCTGACCCTGTGCCCCATGGGAACAGTCCAGTCCGAACTACAAAAGCCATGTCCTTCCCAGAACGGAAACAAGCATCCGAGGACCGGCCCGGTTTCGAGGTAACACCTCTCATCAGCCCGGCTAGCTTGATTCCAGTGGTGTGGAGTGCCTGGGACTCACGTCTGAGCATCCCCAGTACACTTAGAGCGGTACCTGCAAACACAACAATGATGGACAGAATGTGGATCAATGTCACACATTCACCCCAGTCCAAAGATCTGGGCCCAAATCCATCGTTTTTCCACTCCACACCACCCTGGGTTAGACAGTGACGATATGCAAATCAGCGCTGACCCTGTGCCCCATGGGAACAGTCCAGTCCGAACTACAAAAGCCATGTCCTTCCCAGAACGGAAACAAGCATCCGAGGACCGGCCCGGTTTCGAGGTAACACCTCTCATCAGCCCGGCTAGCTGTGGGACAAGCAGCGCTACACAATGTGTTTCAATAAGGTGAGCCTTTTTCAATTCTATTATCCCACCTCTCGCTAGTGTGCCATTGTAATGAAGATGTACAAATGTTGTACAAATGCTCTCACTGCTACCTATTCTGATTCAAGAAGGTGAATCTAAAAAAGATCCAATGCTGAAGAAGAGAATAAGTTACTTACCTGTAACTGTAGTTCTCCACTATTGGCATCTTTTATAAATTCACATGCAACTCACCCTCCTCCTCGTAGAGGCTCCCCTTACTGTATGGATTACCTTTTTCACCAGTGCTTGAAACTCTGAGAGAATGGAGCATCGGTGGGGAGAGTTCTAGAGGGTGCTGTCACCTGATTGGCTGAAGTTTTGTTCCTTATAAATGATGTGGATACGTTAACAAAGTGAATGTTTTCTAGCCATTATAGGCTATGTGTAGTTTACTGGACTGTTTCACAACTATACCGTACTTCGATGACAGGGAATGATTTAAGCATGTGAATCGATGAAAAATGCCCAAACTGGAGCACCTCAGCTAAAACTAAATATCTTATTTTTATGACTGCTATTAAAAAAAATAGCTGTGCTTTATGGCCGGCGTGAATCGACTCCATTTTACTGATAATGCGGTTTCTAGTTGCCCCTAAAAAAGAGGATAAGTCATTGTCCTGTGGTCTATCACATCCCGTTGGTTAATAATGAAATACTTACAGTGACTGAGGAGCACAATATGACACAGAATATAGGTATAGGTAGGTATAGACATAGAAGTTGCAGAAGCAGCGGGCCTCTTATTCAATCTTTCAAAATGCATCTCCGCATCCTCGTACGTAAAACACATGCACTGGTTACCAGTTAGCAAAACAATCACCTTCAAAGTCCTAATGATTGCTCACTGTGACCTTCACGGTGTAGGTCCGCAATACTTAAAAAATAGAATCCATCTGTACTCTCCTAGCATGAAGCTCTACTGATTGCGGTCCCCCAATTTAAAAGAACCAGGCAGAGGAGTGTGCCATTTTCAGTACGTTTGGTCTCTATCTGTAATCGTCTTCCTGTGCCTCTCAGAAATACATCTAACGAGAAGGCTTTCCCAAACAACTGAAAACATAAATCTTTAACCTCTAAGGTCATCACCTCCTCTGTAAGCACACTAGCTCCGGGATACTCTTTAGTAGCCGTGCCTGTATCTACCCCTCCCTCCATTCATTAATTCATTCAAGTTCAAAGTTCAAATATTCTTTATTCGGTTTTTAAGAGTAAAAAGAAAAAACCATAAAAGTTCAATTATAAAAACATTTAGTTAAGAATAAGACTTTTTACGTCTATAGTACAATAAATATGTTAAAACAGAATAATAAAACGTGATTAGTATATACCAAAGAAGGACCACTTCATAACACGTAGGTTAAAAATATACAGAATGTCCAGGTGTACAATTAAGTCACGACATAATAGTAGATGGATATTTACAAAAAGGTACACTAAGTTCAGCACAATGATTCTAAATGTGGCCTATGTTTTAGACAGAGCTTTAAAAATCTGGCCAGACTCTTGGCAAAGCATTCTGTCTCCAAATATTGAATGGCCAAAAAGGCTGGACGACATTGTCGCACCCCCAACATTTTTAATATCGGTTTAACCCACTGTAACCTTGCTTCCTAATAAAATTTACAGAACAGGACCACATGAAATGTGGACAGGGAAAAGGCACAGTTACAGGGGCAGGGAGCCAGTTGATTTGACCAATCATTGACCCTGGGGAATGTAATCAAACGGTGAAATGTGTTCATTCTAAGACGAATTAGGACGAACCTATCAAATCCGTTCAGGTTAAAGGTCAAGTAAGGCTGGATATTCAGAGTGGTTTCAACCTGTAAGATGTGTTGGGCTGAACTTTTTGCGGACTCTGTGGCCAATCGTAGTTCCGCCATATGCACCAGACATAATTTCTTGAAGTTTTTTCTAGGAATCTCGGTAATCTGTTGTGGGTTATCATAATAACTGGTTAGGCCCAGGTCGGTCAAAAAGTTTTTAATATATGCCAGCCATGCAATTTTGTGTACCTTGTCAAGAGCTAAACAGTCGCTTATGAATTCCCTATTAAAAGCTAGTTCTGGAACAGACCATATTTGGTGCCATAATAATAGCGTTTGGAGTTTGATTAAGACTGAAACGTATGGGAGGCCCAGTTCTATATGGCAACTGAAGGTGGAGGTGTTGCGCGGAACCGCTAGAAGAAACCTGAGAAAACCATTCTCCACCTTCTGAATTGCCTCCACTCTTCCATAACCCCAAACTCCTGCACCATAGATAGCTACACTGAGACATTTAGCTTGGTAAATCTGAATAATTTCTACAGGTGGTCGTTTACCTAACCTGTGAGCAAAATTAACCAGGGCGGTGATAGTCCTGATAAACGACAACTTCCTTGCCTCTATTGCCTGCTTCCAAGTAGATTTATTATCTATTAAGATACCAAGATGGGGTATGCAGTGGTGGTCTCCAGTTTAAGTTGTTCAATGAATATACTACATGTTTTCTTGTTCCCAGCCCCTGCAGTCATTACGAAGGTTTTTTTAATATTTACTTTTAAATCTAATTCGGCCTTGTAAGCGTGGTATCTATCAACCGCATGCTGAAGTTCTAGGGGAGTTTGCGCTATAATTATGGCGGCGTCCGCGTAGAGCAGAGCGGGTATTGGTCTTTTTCCCAGACAGGGTAGGTCCCGGGACCGCTCCAACATTGCCCGCTCCAACCCATTGGTATAGAGCGAGAACAGAAAAGGGGCCAGGACACAGCCCTGCCTGACCCCTCTTTCCACTCTGAACGGCGCCATAAGTTCACCCCCTATTCCAAATCTAACTCTGGCCGTAGCATTTGAATACAATTCTCTTAAAAGGTTTAATAGAGGAGGATCAACCCCCAGTTCACCAAGTACCTTCCACAGTTTGGGATGGCTTACGCAGTCGAACGCTGCTGACAAATCTACGTAAGCCATATAAAAACCAACCCCCTTAGCGCTAGTATATTTGGCCATTAATAAGGCGAGGTTAAGGGCTTGTTCTGTTGTGCCCAAACCCTCCCTGAACCCGTACTGAAGGTCGGAAAGAATGCTATTATCCTGTGACCAATCAGTTAGACGGTCAAGGATAATTCGTCCCAGTAC
The DNA here is from genome assembly GCF_964261635.1 of Lissotriton helveticus. NCBI lineage: Eukaryota > Metazoa > Chordata > Amphibia > Caudata > Salamandridae > Lissotriton > Lissotriton helveticus. The sequence continues at coordinate 511,773,922 of NC_136070.1, read as the reverse complement.
CTTGCCCAAGGAATCTAAGAGGGAAATTGGCCGATAGCAGGTCGGACTCTGTCGGTCGCCCTTTTTGAATATCGGGACCAGTATAGATTTAGACCAGGACTCTATAAGGCCGACTTCGCATGATGCTTGCAGGACCCTTGTTAATATTGGGGTCTAAAGATCCATATAGTACTTATACAGGTCCACGGGGACCCCATCAGGCCCAGGTGCTTTACCCCCCTTGCTAGCTTTTAATGCAATGTCTACTTCTTGTATCGAGATCTCAAGTGGGATAGGGAAGGGTGAGGGGAAGTGAGTACAATTTGGACCGTTGCTATCTCCAGGTGGAGTACATTCCTTAGTTGCTGTTCTAAAAATCTCTGAGAAGTAGTCTATCCATGCTTTTTCGTCTATGGCTACCTCCATCTTAGGGATCTCGCTATCATCATTTAGGAAAGGCATTTTAACTATTTTCCAAAAGGACATACAATCTTTTTCGGAGCAGCTCTTATGTAATTGGTCCCAGGCCTCATTTTTTATTTCGCGTTTCCTTGTTTTTATGGCCTTATTATAGGCTTTCCTCAAAAGTGCTATTTCATTTTTGTTTCTATTTTGTTTACGTAGGGAGTCCTTTAGAGCAGAATATGCCTTTGTACATTTACTATTAAACCATCCCTTGGATGATTTTGTTTTCCTCTGTTGTACAGTGAGAGCGTCTTTTATTGTACCTACTATAACTTCAAAGCTTGTTAAAATCTCCACGTGCGTGGGTGAATCGCCCAAGCATACCTCAATAGAGTCACGGGAGTTTTTTACTATGGTCTCTGTTATTTGTATTGGGTTAATTTTTTCCCATTTCAAAGTATATCCATTTAGTCTATCTACAATCAATTTATCCTGTGCTAATGCTTTAAACCAGGACTGCTGGTTAGGTGTGTTTGGATTATTTAGTTTTATACTAATCGGGAAGTGGTCACTAATTGCAGTTTTATGAGTTTTAAAATGTAATATACGGTACGCTGCATTTCTCGATGCAAAGATAAAATCAATTACAGTATTTGCTCCTCTTCCACTGAACGTCTGGGTCAACGGAACCCGGGGTGTAACCAGCTCGTTGGCTATTGTGAGATCTAATAGGAGAAGGGTTTCATTTAAACAGTTCCCAATTAGCGTATGGGGGAAATGAGTTACATTTTTCCCCTCCTCATCTATCAGGCCGCAGGCTAGACCGTTAGTTTTGTCACACGGGGATACATTGAAATCACCTCCCCAAATTATGTACATGTTTTTTTAGCTCTTGAATTTAAAGTCCAGCAGAGTGGACCTAATCTCTTTCAAACTGGGGATCAGCTGTATGTTATAGATATTGTTGTAAAAGTTAACCAGGAGATAAATCTCTTGATTACTAATTTACCAAAGAGATTATTTGAAAATGTGGCTCTAGCTTAAGGGGAACAATGTGATTAAGATCCAAGAGGTTAGATATAAACGTTATCAGGCCGCCTTTTGCCCTTCCGGATGTAACAGGAATAGCAGAGTAAAAGTATGTTTTATACCCCTCCACATATATTGGAGAAGTGGCCCATGTTTCCTGCAGACATAATACTAAAAATGTGCTTGTTCAAGAAGGCAATGTCGATCCCTGACCTATCCCAGTCTCCCTTCGCATGTGGTCCTAATTTATCATTGGTCCTATTGCGAAGTGGGCCACCCTGTTGAGCCACAATTGGTGGTTCCGTCTCTATCCGTCGGACTATTTTATATGAAGTAAGGGCTGGCTTTTTTATCAGGATGGTTGTATTGACTACAGGGGCAGGTAGATCCAGATCTCTGTTCTTTTCTTTTTGGTCAGTTTTACTGATGTTAAGTCAATCGGTGTCCTCAAGGCCCGATAGAACACTAGGGCCTAGATGTAGGTAAATGTGAATTACCGATTCATAAATACCGAATTTTACCGATTCGGTATTCATGAATCGGTAATTCAAATGTAGGTAGAAAATCGGTAACAAATACCGAATCGGTATGATTCGGTATTTACCGATTCTGAAATTACAGAATCGGTATTTGCCTTTGATTCCTATGGGCCTTGAAGCCCATAGGATTCAATGGCAGTTACCGATTCGGTAATTACCGAATCGGTAAAAATACCGAATTTACAAGGGGGACAGGATGTCACTTTGACACCCTGTTGCACAGCTGTAACTGGCTTGTGCGCCATGTGGCACACAGACATGCCCTTAGGGCATGTCTGTGTGCCACATGGCACAGGTGTACATGCACAGATGTGCAGGTACACAAGAATTCGTTATTTACCATGCAAATGTATTACATGGTAAATAACGAATTCTAAAGGCCCTGTAGCACTGTTAGAAGTGCTACCTACATAGGAAAATACAGATTCGGTAATTTTACCGATTTGGTAAAATTACCGATTCGGTAAAATTACCGAATCTACATGTTTACAGTGCCCCTACATACTAATGTCAAAATACCGGTCGGAAACGGCTGAAAATCGGTATTTTCAGCCGATTCCGACCGGTATTTTGACACCTACATCTGGCCCCAAATCTATTGGTTAGATTAAGAAGCTGACGATTTCCATGATAAGGACCGTGGGTGTTAGTATGTATGTCTGTATTATTAGAGTCAGCTCCGGAACAAGGTGGATAGAAAAAACCTAAAGGCAGGACGCTAATATCGCCCAGAGCTGGTGTATGCCCTCGAACTGCCCATAGTATGTTCTTCACTAATTTTGGGGTTCTAAAAGTGAGAACTATACAATCGCCATGACAGGTTTTAGTACGAGACCCAACCCGTTGTACCCTCCTAGCCATCTTGATCTCGCTGAACAGTTGGTGGGTTATTCCCATCCTCTCCCCTAACCAGTAAAGGGATTTGTTCTTTAGGGAGTCCCAATTTTCTTTTTGCGGTGGAGCTAGTTTTAGGACATTAGTTAGAACAACTACGTACGGAGTTGCCTCCGGTGGTAAATGTAGATGCTGATCTATACTAAGCATGTCCAAAGGTGTATCTAGGGCATTCTTCTGTAGGGGACGGTCTTTTCCTGGCTGATGGATATTGTTGGAAGGGTTCGTCTGGATCAGTGGGGTCATTATATTGGGATCAATATCTATCAGATGTTGCTGACTAGTTAGTATGTTCCCTGTAATCTCAGAGACTTGGTCAGAATTTGCTAAGTTCCGAAGGTCCGATTTTGTTGCGATTATTTGCTCTATTTTATCGATTCTATCACTCATTTGGTCTAGTCTAACTCTTAGTTAGAGATCCAATCTTTCAACCCATGTCACTAAGTTTTGTATTTTGTCAGGATTATTTTCACTCTTTCTGTTAGTGTCTTCTTTACCCTTATAGGAGCCCTTTCTAGTTCCTGCTCTCTTTTTTCCTTGATGACCCTGTTTTGAATCTAGCGGTAGTGTAGACTTTGGTATTTTTTGGAAATGTTGTTACCTTCCCCCTGGTTTTGAACACCCATTTTTTCCATGCCCTGTACTGGATTCCTCTGCTTTTTTTGGGGGGCTGTTTCGGGGAGTCCGGATCACTTACTATTATCTCATCGGAATGCAGCTGTACACAGCCATTTACGACTGATTTTGTTTGTGGAGCTACCGCCAAGGTTTCTGGAGCCTCTGTTGGATCCGGGGGCAAGACAGTACCTGCTTCTAATGATTCAACCACTGATGATATTTGTTTGTCTAATGCACCCATGGCACCTGTGAGGTAGCTTAGTAATGTTTGCTGCGTATCACCCGAAGTTCGAACCTGTTCCCCCACCTTGGGGCAGGCATCTTTCTCTTACCCATAGGTCTTCTGGAATAGTTAGATTAAATAGGTCAGCGGGATTTTAGTATATGGTTAAAAATACTCTCTGCTATTGCTCCTGGGGGAAACCTCTAAGTCGTAATAGTTTAGAAGAGGCTCAAATGAAAAGATAGTAGTAGAGTGCACAGTAATTTATATACACTAATGATACCCAATATATGGAGAGTCACAATATTAATTGATCGGATAGCCAGGAGTGGCAAGTTTTCCTTACTGTCTGTTCTCCGTGTGATGCAGTCCTGGGAGGAGAACTTAGGGGATGGGCTCAGCCCGCCTCTGATGGGCGCGGACGGGCCCGCCCTTGGCCCGGGCACGCCCGCATCCCGCGCCGCGTGAGGGCTCGGGTGTTTTTGAGCTCCTAACGGCGCTCCCGGCGCTCCCGCTGACGTGCTGGTTCTGCGCCCGCAGGGCTTCTGGGTAGTGTAGTCCCGGGCTATAGTGAAGGTCGGGATATATCCGCGTTACAATCTCCGGTATTCTCGGCCAACACAGGCCAACACAGGTCCCCCCTGGGCAGCTTCCACAGATCCTGGGTCAGAGCAAGGTGCAGCAGCATTTCATTCAGTCAAGTGGTAGCAGCCATCAACAGGTGCCCAGCCCAGATGGAGTGCCAATAGATTTATTTAAAGATGTATCTGTATGGGCCCACCTATTGATAAACATGCTGGAGTGTTGGCAAGTGTTGACCTTCATAGTCTTGGTCCCTTGCCATTATAGTGTCTTTAAGACGAGCTCCAAAGTGAGCCGAAATGCAGTATAATTTCGGGTAATTTCAGCCCAATATTTCATCAATTCCGCAGTGAAAATAATTGGTAGGGTACTTTTAGATCATTTGGAGGTGTGGATCTAGACCAATCATATTCTTTCAGATCTTCAATTTGGATTTCAAGCTGGTCTGGGTACCCTAGAATAATTCCTTAACGTCTACCTCACCTCAGTCTGAATTTAGGAGGTTACCAGGCCTAAATAAGTATACTGTGGCCAAGCACGGCTATATATTCTTGATTTACGGACTTAAGTGCCACTTTTAGTCTGGTTAATCGTTCAAAATTGTGTAACATTATTACCGATGTGAGGGACAAAGATAACATCATGTACTTCTTAAGGCAGCTATACAGTGCGGTGCACCAGCGTACAATATATCCCAGTAAGTGAAACCATTAACCCATTTAAAAGTTTGAGTGTAGTGATGCAAGGCTGTGTGTTGGCCGTGCTTCTCTTTTTGCTGTATATCAACAGACTCGAAAAGCATTGGGCTAATCTGAACATAAATGTTCCACAAGTTGGATCGCGCCGATAACAGCGTAACTATACACTAACGATGCAGTGCTTATAGATGTAAATCTACCTGATCTTCAGCGACTATTGGAGCAGTTTTCTTGGTTTATGCATGACTTAGATTTGTCTTTAAACCAGCCGAAAACTCATAATATAGCATACGGACCAATTAGGGCGAATCACAGAACATTCACTGTGAACAATTCCATGGTTAAACAGGAACAGTGGTAAAGACTTTGATTTCCTCAAGTCTCAAGTAACAGCAGGCAAGCCAGCAAGCCCTTGGAGATCGCTTGGAGGGAAGGCAGAGTCCAGCTGTCCTTCAGCAGAGTCAGAGAGCGGCAGGCAGTAGGGCAACACAAAAGAAAAGTAGGCCTTCCAATTCTGCAGTTCAATAATAAAGCCTTCCAGCAGCACAGCAGTCGTCCTGACCGGGATTCGTTTCAAGATCCAGAAGTGTCTAATTTTAGCGGTCAGAGACCCAGTGTTTATACCCAAAAGTGCCTTTGATTGGGGGGGGGGGGTAACTTCAAAGCAACTCTCTGAAGTGTACAGGTTCCCCTTTCGGCCCAGTCCTGTCTGCCAGGCAGTCTATGGGGGTTAACCAGCTCCTTTTTGTGGGGACAGAACTCTATCTATTCAAGTGAAGTGTTGGACCCTCCCTTCCATTCTGCTCAGGCAAGGCCATTAGAATGCAGATATATATAGATGGGTACTCAGGCACACCTATCCTTTCTGTGTTGTGCCTTTCTAGAGGGCATGCCCAAAGTGTGGCTGTCCCCCAACGCAGACGTGTATTGGAGACAATCTGTCAGACACACAGATCAGAACGTGCAGAGAAATGTACACATTCTAAAGGTGGCTTTTCTAAAATAGTAATGTTAAATCCAACTTCACCAGTAAGTAGGCTTTATCAATACAATTCCAAGCACAAGAAACATGAAAAACCTCCTCCTCTCTGATCAGGAATTTACAGCTGAAAAGTGTATTATGGAATTCCCAATGCTAACCTATGGACGGAGTAGACCTCACAGTAGTGAAACACGAAAGGGACTTTTTGTAACTGCCAGGACATGCAAAACATAAAAGTACCTGTCCTACCTTTTACTTACATAGCACCTTGCCCTTAGTTAGGACTACCTAGGCCAACCTTACGGGTGACTTTTATATATGAAAAGGGTAGCTTAAGGCTTGGAAAGTAGTTTTAAATGCCAATTCAAAGTGGCAGTAAACCTCACACACAGGTACAGCAGTGGCAAGCCTGAGACAGGTTCGAAATGCTATTTCTGTGTGTGACACAATCAGTGCTGCAGCCCAGTAGTAGCTTTTAATATGCAGGCCTGTTGCGGTTCAGAAGGAGGGACACTGACACCAGAGCGAGGTAACTGGGGTTTTATTTTTATAAATGTCTTTTTCTTGCGTTGGGACCGTCTTTCCCTTGCTAGAGTGGCCGGATCCAATGTAGCAGCTAGGTCTCGGGATTTGCGTGGACTCGACCTTCCGTCTTCCTCTTCCGAGTCTCTTTCCCGGGTTGAATTCCAGCACCACATGCAGAAGAGAAAGAGATAGGCTCTTAAGGATTTGTTCTCTATGTATGTTTTCCCGTAGGGAAACCTGGGTAGTGAGGACACCGGTGAGCGTGCACAACTATATATGGTGCCGAACGAGTGAAGGGTACTTTAGTGAAGGATAGAAGGTCAGGGGGAGGTAGGGTGAGTACAAAAGGAGAGGATAGGTATGAGACGCTAAATACTATTTTACACGGCGGCTCCCCGCCTTCCCCACCAGCCTGACACACGGTCACGCACCTGTGAGAGCCACACTCCTCCTCCTGGAGTGTGGCTGGGCGCAGCGCGGTATCGCGGGCCTCCTGGCGCCGCTCCTCCTGGTTTCTTCTCCGCTTCTCCCTCCGTTAACGCTTCTCGTCCGTCCTTTTCGTTCCTTCCTTGCTCTCCTCTCTTCTCCGTCTCCACGGTGTCGGGGCATGCCGATTCCTCTTCTTCTGGGTATTTGTTCACTCCTCTTTGCCACACGTCACGAGGAGGCGTGACTGCCTGTCCCCTGCTGTATTCGCTGAGGCTTACGAGCACGTCACAGGGGGGCGTGTCTTCCCGTTCTTCCTCGTCCAAATTAAAGGTATAGTCCTCCTTTCTGCCCTCATGCTTGGTCCACCATTCTTCATCCCCATGAGTTCTGCAGCAGAGAAGGGGCGTAATTACTGTCAGGGGTCCACCAGTCCGTATCTGTCGCGATACCCTCCACCCCGTTACAAGGCCCTAGATATATGGTATACCACTTTACAAGGGACTTGCACGTAAATTAAATATGTTAATCAGATATACACCAATTACACACATGTTTAGGGAAGAAGCATCTGCACTATAGCACTGATCAGCAGTACTAATGTACTCAGAGTCCTAACGTCAACAACGAGATACAGCAAAAAAGCAAATAGATTGGGAGAAGACCACCCTAATCTGGCAGGTGTAACCCTCCCCTTAATGTAGCTAATTTTAAACAGTGTAGGCCTGCTCTGTTACTTATTCAATGATTATACACACTCCCTTTAGTTTGCAATGGCAAAGTACACACAGTGTGCTATCAAACTGAGAAAAATACTTTGGATATGATGTTATAGAATTTTTCTGTATTTTTATGAATTATGCTACATGTACCTCACTGTTTAATTGCATTTCTGTATTATCGGTGATGCTTACAACTTCTTTTAACTGAGTATTTATAGATATCTACCAATTTTCTTCCGTATGAATGTTATATGAATTATGCAACTTGCACCACATTGCATAAACGTGTCTTTGCACCATTTGAATTAATTGTAATGCACTTTTCAAGTTTTTATGGATGTTAACGCCTTAACTGCGGCAGCAATTCCGCCACGGTGCGGGCGTTCTAAAGGGTGGGCGGGGCTGCGACGACCGACGGTCGTTCGCCGCACCAGGGAGGGAGTGGCCCGTTAGCCGTTGGCCGATGGGAGCACGGAAGGGGTTAAAGGGACTCAAATGTTTTATGACAGAATTGCTGCACTGTATTGTGTTCTTATATTTAATCTTTTACTATTAATTTTAATCAAATAAAGATAATTTGAGTAAGTATCCATGATTACCCACAGTCATGACACTATAGCAAAACAACACAATTTTCTGAAAATATTGTACTCAAAAAGATGGAATTTTGCTGTGTCATACCATTATTCGTCATTTGACCCTTTCAAAACAGTTTTTAATTGGTTAAAATACAATAACTTCAAACAGCAACTGGAAATGGATAAAATATATATATCTTTGGCATTCATGCTGCTGGTCAATTCATTTTCATGATCATGTGTTAAGTTACCTCATAGATGAAAACGTATTGTTCAGTTAATACAAACATACAACGTGGTACATCTCTCCCATAACATACAGAAAATCATTTGACCCTTTCAAAACTGTTTTTAATGGTTCAAATAAAATAACTTCAAACAGCAACTGGAAATGGATAATATATATATTACCTACTGGCGGTCGCCAGTAGGTATATATAGTTAGGATTTTTTTGAATAGGGATTTTTGAAAATTCTATGTTGAATAACTTTGGCGTTGATGGACGGAATTGGCTGAAATTTTCAGGAAAATGGCACATTTTGTTTCTGAGCGTCCCCTGAAAGTTTGGGTGGGCTTCGTCAAGCAGGGGCCGAGAAAAAAGGGGGGTCCCAAAACGTGTTTTTAACATTGAGTTTTCCATAGGGCGGTTGGACTCACTTTTAGCTCGAACGGCTAAATGGATTTCCACAAAACTTGGCAAAATTGTAGGGACTGGTAGCCCGATGTGCCTTTGCTATGTCTCAAGATATATGCTCCAGTGGTTTTTACGAAAATTAACTTTGAAAAATATATATTGGGCTACATTGGGCTATATATATGTTAGATCCCAAATGTTGCCCAATGTAGCCCAATGTAGCCCAAAGGTGGCCACCAGAGACAAAAAAAAACAAATGTAGCCCAAATATCAGCCAGATGTAGCCCAACTATAGCCCAATGACAGAATGTCCCAGAGTGTTCTAAAGAACAACTAGAGCGCTAACAGTCTTACTTATGACAAAAGTATGGCACACCTGAAGTCATCTTGATTGGAATAAAGTGTTAACACTTAAAACATTTAATTTGCAAAGGAACAAAATGAGGGGTGTCATTTTGCCATAGAAATGTTATATATTACCTACTGGCGGTCGCCAGTAGGTATATATAGTTAGGATTTTTTTGAATAGGGATTTCTGAAAATTCTATGTTGAATAACTTTGGCGTTAATGGACGGAATTGGCTGAAATTTTCAGGAAAATGGCACATTTTGTTTCTGAGCGTCCCCTGAAAGTTTGGGGGAGTTTCGTCAAGCGGGGGCCGAGAAAAAAGGGGGGTCCCAAAACGTGTTTTTAACATTGAGTTTTGCATAGGGCGGTTGGACTCACTTTTAGCTCGAACGGCTGAATGGATTTCTATGAAACTTGGCAAAATTGTAGAGACTGTTTGCCCGATGTGCCTTTGCTAGGTCTCAAGATATGTGCTCCTGTGGATTTTTTGAAATTACCGTTCAAAAAAATATATATATCTGTGACAGCGTCCCGGTTCGCGCCCCGGTTCGCGTACCAGACGCGTAACGGAACTTCGCGAGGAGAAGTGGATTGGCTCTCCGGTGACTCTCAACATTCTAAACAGTCCGGAGCAGCCGCCATCTTGTCTCTCGGTAGGATCGAGAGACAAGAGGTGGAAATAAACGAAGGGGGAAATGAATGAAAGGGGCAAGGTAGACCCCTCCTGACCCCCTAGGATTGATGTGGGGGCTATTAAAGGGCCCCGCTGGGCAAAAAAATAAAAGACATTTTTTTCGATTTTTCGCGGTGGAAGCGTTACCCGGTACGCGAACCGGGTAGCTCACCGGTAGCGTAACGGGAGTCCGCCATCTTGTGTTTCGGACGAATTTAGTCACAAGATGGAGGATAAACAATGTTGGGAATGGGTATAAGGGGGCACGGGAGACATATCCTGACCCCCTAGGTTTTCTGAGGGTGGCTGAGGAGGCCCATATATGTAAAAAAAAAACCTTTTTTTTTCAAATTTTCGCGCGGTTAGCGCCCGGTCCGCGCACCGGGTAGCGTTCAGGAAAGCGTAACAAGGGGAAAACCAAGGGAAATAGTAAAATAATATTTTAGAGTGTTTTGAGGTAGGGTAGCTCTGAATAGAGCTGTTGTGTTGTGTGGGTGATGTAAGTACCAACATGTAGGTACCAATGAAGAGTCTAAAATTCAATGTACACCGTCTCCTCTGTAGATATTTTGTATGTTCTAATATGGGTTATTTAAATGTAAATGTGTGTCATCAGTGATGTCATCAGTGATGTCATTTGAGATGTCATCAGTGATGTCATCAGTGATGTCATCAGTGATGTCATTTGAGATGTCATCAGTGATGTCATCAGTGATGTCATCAGTGATGTCATCAGTGATGTCACCAGTGATGTCATCAGTGATGTCATCAGTGATGTCATTTGAGATGTCATCAGTGATGTCATTTGAGATGTCATCAGTGATGTCATCAGTGATGTCACTGACCATGTCATGAATGATGTAATATGTGACATGATCAGCAGTGGATTGCGGGTGCGCGATATATAGTTAGTGCAACTAACTATATATGCGAATTTCAATGGTTTTGTGTGAGTAAAATAAGGTTTTGTAAATGCTAATTCCTAACTATATATGGTCTATAACCTATGGTTTTTTCAGTGAATTATCAAGGTTTTGTAAATGCTAATTCCTAACTATATATGGTCTATAACCTATGGTTTTTTCAGTGAATTATCAAGGTTTTGTAAATGCTAATTCCTAACTATATATGGTCTATAACCTATGGTTTTTTCAGTGAATATATATATTACCTACTGGCGGTCGCCAGTAGGTATATATAGTTAGGATTTTTTCTCTATGGGTTTTTTGAAAATTCTATGTCTAATAACTTTGGCGTTTGTGGACGGAATCGGCTGAAATTTTCAGGAAAATGGCACATTTTGTTTCTGAGCAGCCCTTGAAAATTTGGGGGGGGTTCGTCCAGTGGGGGCCGAGAAAAAAAGGGGGGTCCCAAAACGTGTTTTTAACATTGAGTTTTCCATAGGGCGGTTGGCCTCACTTTTAGCCCGAACGGCTGAATGGATTTGCACGAAACTTGGCAAAATTGTAGGGACTGGTAGCCCGATGTGCCTTTTGTAGGTCTCAATATATGTGCTCCAGTGGATTTTGAGAAATTAACGTTTAAAAAAAGATATATATCTGTAACAGCGGACCGGTTAGCGCTCTGGTTCGCGGACTTTTCGCGCAACGGAGCTTTGTGAAGCGAAGCTGATTGGTTCTCCGGCGTCTGTCAACATTCCAAACAGTCCGTAGCGGCCGCCATCTTGTCTCTCGGTAGGATCGAGAGACAAGAGGAGGTCAAAACAAAGGGGGAAATAACTATAAGGGGGCATAGTAGATCCTCGCTGACCCCCTAGGTTTGATGTGGAGGTTTTAAAAGGGCCCCGCGGGGCAAAAAAAAACCAAAATAATAATAATCGAACGGCTGAATGGATTTGCACGAAACTTGGCAAAATATTAGGGACTGGTAGCCCGATGTGCCTTTGCTAGGTCTCAATATATGTGCTCCAGTGGATTTTGAGAAATTAACGTTGAAAAAAAGATATATATCTGTAACAGCGCTCCGCTTCGCGTACTTTTCGCGTTACGGAGCTTTGCGAAGCTGATTGGTTCTCCGGCGTCTGTCAACATTCCAAACAGTCCGTAGCGGCCGCCATCTTGTCCCTCGGTAGGATTGAGAGGCAAGAGGAGGCCAAAGCGAAGGGGGAAATGACCATAAGGGGGCATAGTAGATCCTTCCTGACCTCTTAGGTTTGATGTACCATTTTGCCAAGTTTGGTGTAATTCCGTTCAGCCATTCAGGCTGTAGACGTATGTAAATGTCCTATGGAAAATTGCATGGGGAAAACACATTTGAAAGTGTTGAAATTTAGAACCAATTAAAATGTTACTTTGGTTTTGTATTTGTGTGTGATGAAAGTTAATTGGTTATGTATATATGTCAAATGAGAGGAAACCACAGCCATTTTGTGATACTACTGTCTGAGGTACATTTGTGAGGAATTTTTGGTGGTGAATTTCTGGTGTTTGATTTACACAGTACTAACACTTCTGCTACTTTTAAAAAGGTGAGTTGTTAATTTGTAAGGGGAACTATGTTGTACACTTGAAGATAATTTGAAAAATGTTTTCTGTTATTTATTTGCTGTCCTTCTGTTATACTAAATACTTGATGAAGTTAGTTTTATATTATGTATTACTAAAAACGATAAATGAAAGTGATTATTTTTTTCTGCAATTTACAGCAAGCAATTTCAAAATAAAATGGCTCACAATGAAGAGACCGTGGCAATTTCTTTTGAATTGTCCACTACATTGATTGAAATTGAGAGCACCAATAATGAAATATTGTCACAAGGAGGACATGACTTGTATGATTCCATTAGATTGATTGAAATGGACAGCACCAAGAATGAAATATTGTCACAAGGAGATGACTTGAATGATTCCACTACATTGATTGAAATTGAGAGCACCAATAATGAAATATTGTCACAAGGAGGAGATGGCTTGTATGATTCCATTAGATTGATTGAAATGGACAGCACCAATAATGAAATATTGTCACAAGGAGGAGATGACTTGAATGATTCCACTACATTGATTGAAATTGAGAGCACCAATAATGAAATATTGTCACGAGGAGATGACTTGAATGATTCCACTACATTGATTAAAATTGACAGCACCAATAATGAAATATTGTCAGAAGGAGGAGATGACTTGAATGATTTTTTTGATCAATCTCTTGATGGCGAATTTATCGAGTGTTTGGAGACCATAGAGTTACAAGAATCATCATTGCAGACTTTTAATGAGGAGATTCCAGATGAGATGATTGAAGAGGAAATTACTGATGAGGACATGTTAGTAGTTGTTTCAAATTTAGAAAATTCTGAAGAATAAATTTATATTTAGAAATCAAAAATTGTTTGAGACATTATTTATTTTTATTTTTAATTTATGAGGTTGTAGCGAAGTGATTGTAGTATAAAATGAGACTTATAGTATAGAGTGCAACATTTTTATGTTACATGGTAAGTTTACTCATATTTACTTCCCTTCTGCCACTATATTATCTCCAATGTGTATTTGACATGTCTTCTTCATCTCCGGCCTCCTTTCTCTCACTGTGTGTCTCCGATGCATCTTATCGCTGGTATTTTGTGTAATTACAGAAGAGAGTAAAATAAAATAGTTCGGAACGTGAAAAGGGGGCAAAGTAGAGTACTCCTCACCCCCTAGGCCTTTTTAGGCGGTCCCAAAAGGATCAGTTTCTGCTTTCCTGAGAGATTATGGTATGAGTTCCATATACCACAATAACTTGCATTACAACATGCAAGATATCTATCTCCTATTACCAACTTTTGGAGATATTCGCGCTAAGCGCGAATATCTCCAAAAAGTAACACCTGCCCTGAGCAGTTCTTAGCCATGTTATCCAATGGGAGGTGGATAACATGGCTAAGAGTATTAGCTCGGTAATGCATGAATATCGCTGAGTTTTTAGCGATATTCATGCATTGCGGCCGTTTATTATCGCATTTGCGATAAACCTTGATAATAGTAAGGTTTATCTTCGATAATTTCTGACGATGCTTAGTGGTAAAAAATTGGTTGGTAAGCATCGTTAGCGATAAATATCGCTTAACTTTGGTAATATGCCCCAACGTCTGTTAACGTTCGATTCGAAGGAAATGAGGAAGTGTTGAAAAACATTGTCTGCGCCATCTTGCCTTTTTTGAAATGCCACACTTTTGTCGTGCACGGCAGCCATTTTAGATGTCTTGACCAGACCCACTCTCTGCACGCTGTCGATTCGTAGCATGGCTCCTCACCCTCGTAAGCATCTCCCCCAGGCACTGGTCACCACCGCTCTCTGTCTTATGCATGGGCAATAAACCTTCCCCCATCTGCGCTGCTCTTCCCTGAGAATCACACTCTGTGCCCGCCCGACACCTCCCTTTCGCCCTATTCACTACCGCACCCTCTGACACTCCTCTTCCTCTGTGTCCGAATGTCCAGGCCGGTCCTAGGCTATCAGCTAGCCCTGCAGATGTAGTTTATGGCCCCAGCTGTAAAGAATCACCCCTCTTCAAAGGAGTTATAGTAGATCAAGGCCCACACCCGATGTGATCCGTCACAGCACACGCGTTCCTACTATCTGAAAACCATCCTGTATTGTGATTGGGGAGAGGACCGAGCCTGAAGCGGAAGATTCCAGGAATGACTCTTTGTACATCAAAGTTTTTACAATTATGTGTCACATTAAAAATATATAGCACTCCAACAAAGTAGTAGGAATATAAAACTTTAATAACATATAAATATATACAACAAAACAAAAACAGTAAAAACATTTAAACAACGAAGAGACCGTGGCAATTTCTTTTTAATTATCCAATAGATTTATTGAAATTGACAGCACCAATAATGAAATATTCTTGTCAGTAGCGGTCTGTTGTGCGAATAGTTCCAAGGCAGCAGAACGCGCTGAAATCTAGATGGCACGAAAGTGATGTCTAGCAAGTTGCCGCCCAGCAAATAACGGCGTGGGGCGCCGCGGGGGTGAGTGAGTCCAGTAGGCACCACAGCTATTCTTACCGGCATTGCAGAATTACTGCTGGGGACAATGCCTGTGCTGTAGCAGGGTCACAGCAGAAACAAAAAGGATTCTGTTGAAGATGTTGTTGGTTTTCAATTTGAAAACAGTTCTGGTGTCAACTGCTATGCTAATGTAGTGGTTAATGTTTTGTTTTCTCTAGAAAATGTAAAAGAGGGGGAGGCAGTCCAAAGTTCCGTTAAAAGGGCAAAGGAAAGGATCGGTGGTTTGAACTATCAGTCAAAAAGGGGAGGGGGTGCAATAATTTTTCCTACCGGGTCACACTGTGCTTTCACCGGAAGTGAGGTCTGCAGGATTGTAGTAATTCAAAGTGAGGCTGGCGCCAGCATGGGAGCGCCGACGTCCCGCGGATACAGTTTCGTCACTCCACGGGCGATCATGGCAGTCATTCCCCATCGGGGGTCGGAGACTCCCGCGGCTCCTCTAGAATCTTCAAGGTCGTGGAGGACTACGGTGGTGGAGTCAACCAGTGACCGGGCCATTTCTTTATGTTGGGCCCGCTCTTGCCAGGTCGACCGCCATTTTGAGAGTTCGGCAGCTACCGGCGATCGCGGGGTCACATGAGCGGACGGGCTCCACCCTGCCGGGCGAGACGTTGCAGCATGGCCACAGTGGAAGAACCGTTATCTAGGTCGTTCCGAAACTGTGCAGCACTGGAGTTGTTAGGATGCCACCGCCTGGAGCGCTGAGGGTGCAGCTGGGAAGCCTCCACCTGGGGAGGCGGGAGAGGCCTGTTCGCACCGTCTCTCCCTCCCAGTGCACCCCACGGCGTCTCGCTTGAGATTTGTTATGGCCGGACCAGGCGATGAGGACGAGGGGGGGTCGGAGGCATGTGCAAGACATCCCCCTCCAGTGTTGTCGCAGCCATTATAAAAGAAAGAAGTGTCCCGTCCGTCTTCGGGCCGGGCTTCCGGTGGATGTCGGCCGGACGCCCCTGGCTCTGGCCCCATGAACGGGTTTCTTGGTTTATCGGCTGCAGCCGGATCCCGTCGGCCTCGGCCCCCCGACCGTTGGTGGTCGGACCGGAAGAGCATGTGGCGGGACTACCTGCAACTCTCAAGGGCCACCGCAGCCGGACTGGGAGAGAGAGGGGAGGGTCGAGGAGACATTCCCCCCCCCTGCAACTGTTCAGCGTTGTAAAGGCAATCCCCTGGCCGGGTCCCGCTGGTCTCGGCCTCTCCTCCGGCTACACCCTACGTTAGGATCTCCTGGCCGAGGCGTGGCAGCAGGACCTGCTTTATATGGGCTGCTCCCGGCTGGGCGTAGCCGGAACCCTGCCCCACCTTGGAAGTTTCCAGAGTGGGGGTGGATGTTCTACTGACTTGCATTTTCCCTAGTCTATCGATTTTTTTGGCGTGGCAGGCGGTGGGACAGCGAGGGGTGATTTGGTTTCTCTTACTGTTTTTCTGGTCTCTCACCACTGGCATATTTTAACGTTTTCTTGTTTCTAGGACATTAATAGGTTTTATCATTACGTTATGTTATCGTTTCTTTGTTCGTTGTTTAATAAAAGTTCATGTTCATCAGTGGCCTACTGATTTTCGTTTTCCTATTTTTTTCTTTCCAGGTTGTTTCATGGTAAAGTTTCTGTTAACAGGATACAGTGATCACTTCGTTATTATTGCATATGTCCTTTTCACTAGGGGTGCTCTCTGGTCGGGCCAGATGACGTATCTCTAGTAAATGGTCCGGGTGAAAAAGGTGCATCAATCAGTGGGGAGTAGATAGGCATGACAGATTACAACGGGGGAGAACGGTCCGCATTACGTACCCTTTCACTACTTGCAAAGATTTTCCTACGTTTATTTGCAAACAGGGAATACCTCCAAAAAGAACTAATTCCCAAACAGTCAATGTTCGGACAATCAATCAATCAATGAGGAATGAAATAGGTACGACGTGTTAAAGGCTTGCGTTACCTACCCTTCACTATCTGCAAAGGGAGATAGAATATTCCTATTCTTCCTCGTTTGCAGGTAGAGAAGATCGTTAAGAGAATTAACTTCGAACAATTCAATGCTCGATTGAAACAATCAACAAGGGGTACTGTGAACACAAATGAACGCCGCTTATATACATACGCATTGCTATTTTCAACAGGTTGTTCCTAATGTTTCTATTTTAGCGAGGTCAAAAGAGATCCCATTAGTGGCCTACTGATTTTGCTCGATTCCTTTTGTTTTTTTACACGATTTTTCGCTATCTGCAAAGACTAAACAGAGTATTGCGACTCTGTGCTTGTTTGTAAATAGAGAATGAACCAAAGAGAACAATCAATCAAATGGAGAGAGAAGCAGGCACGACGGATTACAAAGGGGGAAAGGGCTGCATTAACTACCCTTCACTATCTGCAAAGAGAGAGTACTCCTAATAGAAATGAGGGGTGGGGGGCAGCAATCAAAGCAGATCAGTGTGCATAAACACGAAAAAAAAAATTCTTACCACGTACTTGACATTCGACAGCTTATGATATTTGCTATTAAAAAACCATTGAAATTCACTGAAAAAACCATAGGTTATAGACCATATATAGTTAGGAATTAGCATTTACAAAACCTTGAAAATTCACTGAAAAAACCATAGGTTATAGACCATATATAGTTAGGAATTAGCATTTAAAAAACCTTATTTTACTCACACAAAACCATTGAAATTCCATATATAGTTAGTTGCACTAACTATATATTGCGCACCCGCAATCCACTGCTGATGATGTCACATATTACATCATTCATGACATGGTCAGTGACATCACTGATGACATCACTGATGACATCTCAAATGACATCACTGATGACATCACTGATGACATCTCATTTGACATCAATGACCACATCACTGATGATATCATTCATGTGACAATACAATGCATCTCCTCACATTTTAATATAACCTCTGTTTCACCCAGTGTTAAAAACAGAGTATAATTTTTGAAACCATTGACACACCAATACTAGTTACTACATACGTACTCACTGATTCCTACGTCTACACACACATTCACTCATTCACCCATACAATCATTCATACATACAATCACTCATGTTTACAACACAATCATATGCACTCATACACCTATACAGACACTCACACTCTGCCACTCATCCATGGAGTTACTCACACACCTAGTCAGTCCTGTAAAGAATCAATCACACTTCCATTTTCTACTCTATACAGTTAAACATAGAGCACCTTACGTTTTCAACCATATACTAACACATACTTACTCTCTTATACAATCATTGATACAAGTACACATTGATCTGTACAGAGTCACACACCTCCCATCCAGCCACACACACACTCAGTCTCCCATGCAAATACTTGGGCAATCAATCAATAACCCATATAGTTACTCATATAGCTACTGATCAACACATGCAGCAGTTTACAGAACAACAGACATAATGATGCACAAATTAAGACAGTTTAGTCACTAACCCATGCACTCAGTGAGACACATTTAATCACTCACTCATACATTCAGTCATGCACCTACTAAATCCTTCGTCCAGACACTTATACATCCACTCATTCTTCAATATGTAAGACATATTTTAACTTTACAGAAACATAGTCACTGGATGTTGTCATCAGTGATGTCATCAGTGATGTCATTTGAGATGTCATCAGTGATGTCATCAGTGATGTCACTGACCATGTCATGAATGATGTAATATGTGACATCATCAGCAGTGGATTGCGGGTGCGCAATATATAGTTAGTGCAACTAACTATATATGGAATTTCAATGGTTTTGTGTGAGTAAAATAAGGTTTTTTAAATGCTAATTCCTAACTATATATGGTCTATAACCTATGGTTTTTTCAGTGAATATATATATATATATTACCTACTGGCGGTCGCCAGTGGGTTGTTATAGTTAGGACCTAGTTTCCATAGGAAATCCGCAACATTCTATTGGGAATAACTTTGGCGCCGGTGGACGAATTTCTCAAATTAGATGGCCCGATCCGCTCTGCTCCTTCCCTGAAAGTTTGGGGGGGATTCGTTAAGCGGGGGCCGAGATAAAAGGGGGGTCCCAAAACATGTTTTCCCCATGTTAATTTCCATAGGGCGGTTGGACTCACTTTAAGCCCGAACGGCTGAATGGATTTCCACAAAACTTGGCAAAATTGTAGGGACTGGTAGCCCGATGTGCCTTTGCTATGTCTCAAGATATATGCTCCAGTGGTTTTTACGAAAATTAACTTTGAAAAATATATATTGGGCTACATTGGGCTATATATATGTTAGAGCCCAAATGTAGCCCAATGTAGCCCAAAGATGGCCACCAGAGACAAAAAAAAAAACAAATGTAGCCCAAATATCAGCCAGATGTAGCCCAACTATAGCCCAGTGACAGAATGTCCCAGAGTCTAAAGAACAACTAGAGCGCTAACAGTCTTACTTATGACAAAATTATGGCACACCTGAAGTCATCTTGATTGGAATAAAGTGGTAACACTTAAAACATTTAATTTGCAAAGGAACAAAAGGAGGGGTTTCATATTGCCGTAGAAATGTTATATATATATATATATATATATATATATATATATATCCTACTGGCGGTCGCCAGTAGGTATATATAGTTAGGATTTCTTTGAATAGGGATTTCTGAAAATTCTATGTTGAATAACTTTGGGGTTGATGGACGGAATTGGCTGGAATTTTCAGGAAAATGGCACATTTTGTTTCTGAGCGTCCCCTGAAAGATTGGGGGGGTTTCGTCAAGCGGGGGCCGAGAAAAAAGGGGGGTCCCAAAACGTGTTTTTAACATTGAGTTTTGCATAGGGCGGTTGGACTCACTTTTAGCTCGAACGGCTGAATGGATTTCTATGAAACTTGGCAAAATTGTAGAGACTGTTTGCCCGATGTGCCTTTGCTAGGTCTCAAGATATGTGCTCCTGTGGATTTGAGAAATTACCGTTCAAAAAAATATATATATCTGTGACAGCGTCCCGGTTAGCGCCCCGGTTCGCGTACCAGACGCGTAACGGAACTTCGCGAGGAGAAGCGGATTGGCTCTCCGGTGACTCTCAACATTCTAAACAGTCCGGAGCAGCCGCCATCTTGTCTCTCGGTAGGATCGAGAGACAAGAGGTGGAAATAAACGAAGGGGGAAATGAATGAAAGGGGCAAGGTAGACCCCTCCTGACCCCCTAGGATTGATGTGGGGGCTATTAAAGGGCCCCGCGGGGCAAAAAAATAAAAGACATTTTTTTTCGATTTTTCGCGGTGGAAGCGTTACCCGGTACGCGAACCGGGTAGCTCACCGGTAGCGTAACGGGAGTCCGCCATCTTGTGTTTCGGACGAATTTAGTCACAAGATGGAGGATAAACAATATTGGGAATGGGTATAAGGGGGCACGGGAGACATATCCTGACCCCATAGGTTTTCTGAGGGTGGGTGGCTGAGGAGGCCCATATATGTAAAAAAAAACACCTTTTTTTTCAAATTTTCGCGCGGTTAGCGCCCGGTCCGCGCACCGGGTAGCGTTCAGGAAAGCGTAACAAGGGGAAAACCAAGGGAAATAGTAAAATAATATTTTAGAGTGTTTTGAGGTAGGGTAGCTCTGAATAGAGCTGTTGTGTTGTGTGGGTGATGTAAGTACCAACATGTAGGTACCAATGAAGAGTCTAAAATTCAATGTACACCGTCTCCTCTGTAGATATTTTGTATGTTCTAATATGGGTTATTTAAATGTAAATGTGTGGAAAAGCACTTCATGCTTTAAAGCAATTGTATTTTTTAACTGATTGTTCTTTCCTCTTAGTCCTCCTCTTTGTTTTTTTTTCCCCACACTCTTCTTCAGCATGATAGTTGATAAATTCGTTCCCTCAAAAAATGTATATACATAAAAAAATTATATTAAATACATATAAAATATATTTTTCCTTTAAAAGAATACATTTTACAGCTTTTGATATTTGCTATTAAAAAACCATTGAAATTCACTGAAAAAACCATAGGTTATAGACCATATATAGTTAGGAATTAGCATTTACAAAACCTTATTTTACTCACACAAAACCATTGAAATTCGCATATATAGTTTGTTGCACTAACTATATATCGCGCACCCGCAATCCACTGCTGATCATGTCACATATTACATCATTCATGACATGGTCAGCGACATCACTGATGACATCACTGATGACATCTCAAATGACATCACTGATGACATCACTGATGACAACATCCAGTGACTGTATGTTTCTGTAAAGTTAAAATATGTCTTACATATTGAAGAATGAGTGGATGTATAAGTGTCTGGATGAAGGATTTAGTAGGTGCATGGCTGACTGTATGAGTGAGTGATTAAATGTGTCTCACTGAGTGCATTGGTTAGTGACTAAACTGTCTTAATTTGTGCATCATTATGTCTGTTGTTCTGTAAACTGCTGCATGTGTTGATCAGTAGCTATATGAGTAACTATATGGGTTATTGATTGGTTGCCCAAGTATTTGTATGGGAGACTGAGTGTGTGTATGGGTGGCTGGGAGGTGTATGACTCTGTGCATAGATGTGTGAGCAGTTGATTCACTAGATGTATGGGTTCAAAAGTGCATGTGGAAACAGCTGTATGGGCGGTTGACTGTGTGCATGAGTGTATTGGTGAGTGAATGGATATCTCAGTGCTACATGTCAAAGTAAGTACATATGTAAAACACAGTACATGTGAGAGTTGACATATATAAATAACTGTGCATAAGAGCCAGTGAATGTGTGAGTGGCTGTATGGATCATTGTGAACTTGTATCAGGGATTGTATAAGAGAGTAAATATGTGTTAGTATATGTTTGAATAAGTAAGGTGTGTATAACTGTATAGTTGAGGAAATGGAGGTGTGATTGATTCTTTGCATGACTGACTAGGTGTGTGAGTAACTCCATGGATGAGTGACAGTCTGTGAGTGTCTGTTTACACTGAGTGTATCTAAGGTTATATTAGAGTCGGAAGAGGTTCATCGTATTATCACATGAATGATGTCATCAGTGATGTGATCAGTAATGTCAAATGAGATGTCATCAGTGATGTCATCAGTGATGTCATTTGAGATGTCATCAGTGATGTCATCAGTGATGTCATTTGAGATGTCATCAGTGATGTCATCAGTGATGTCATTTGAGATGTCATCAGTGATGTCATCAGTGATGTCACTGACCATGTCATGAATGATGTAATATGTGACATGATCAGCAGTGGATTGCGGGTGCGCGATATATAGTTAGTGCAACTAACTATATATGCGAATTTCAATGGTTTTGTGTGAGTAAAATAAGGTTTTGTAAATGCTAATTCCTAACTATATATGGTCTATAACCTATGGTGTTTTCAGTGAATTATCAAGGTTTTGTAAATGCTAATTCCTAACTATATATGGTCTATAACCTATGGTTTTTTCAGTGAATTATCAAGGTTTTGTAAATGCTAATTCCTAACTATATATGGTCTATAACCTATGGTTTTTTCAGTGAATATATATATATATATATATATATATATATATATATATTACCTACTGGCGGTCGCCAGTGGGTAGTTATAGTTAGGACCTAGTTTCCATAGGAAATCCGCAACATTCTATTGGGAATAACTTTGGCACCGGTGGACGAATTTTTCAAATTAGATGGCCCGATCCGCTCTGCTCCTTCCCTGAAAGTTTGGGTGGGCTTCGTCAAGCAGGGGCCGAGAAAAAAGGGGGGTCCCAAAACGTGTTTTTAACATTGAGTTTTCCATAGGGCGGTTGGACTCACTTTTAGCTCGAACGGCTAAATGGATTTCCACAAAACTTGGCAAAATTGTAGGGACTGGTAGCCCGATGTGCCTTTGCTATGTCTCAAGATATATGCTCCAGTGGTTTTTACGAAAATTAACTTTGAAAAATATATATTGGGCTACATTGGGCTATATATATGTTAGAGCCCAAATGTAGCCCAATGTAGCCCAATGTAGCCCAAAGATGGCCACCAGAGACAAAAAAAAAACAAATGTAGCCCAAATATCAGCCAGATGTAGCCCAACTATAGCCCAGTGACAGAATGTCCCAGAGTCTAAAGAACAACTAGAGCGCTAACAGTCTTACTTATGACAAAAGTATGGCACACCTGAAGTCATCTTGATTGGAATAAAGTGTTAACACTTAAAACATTTAATTTGCAAAGGAACAAAAGGAGGGGTTTCATATTGCCATAGAAATGTTATATATATATATATATATATCCTACTGGCGGTCGCCAGTAGGTATATATAGTTAGGATTTCTTTGAATAGGGATTTCTGAAAATTCTATGTTGAATAACTTTGGGGTTGATGGACGGAATTGGCTGGAATTTTCAGGAAAATGGCACATTTTGTTTCTGAGCGTCCCCTGAAAGTTTGGGGGGGTTTCGTCAAGCGGGGGCCGAGAAAAAAAGGGGGGTCCCAAAACGTGTTTTTAACATTGAGTTTTGCATAGGGCGGTTGGACTCACTTTTAGCTCGAACGGCTGAATGGATTTCTATGAAACTTGGCAAAATTGTAGAGACTGTTTGCCCGATGTGCCTTTGCTAGGTCTCAAGATATGTGCTCCTGTGGATTTTGAGAAATTACCGTTCAAAAAAATATATATATCTGTGACAGCGTCCCGGTTAGCGCCCCGGTTCGCGTACCAGACGCGTAACGGAACTTCGCGAGGAGAAGCGGATTGGCTCTCCGGTGACTCTCAACATTCTAAACAGTCCGGAGCAGCCGCCATCTTGTCTCTCGGTAGGATCGAGAGACAAGAGGTGGAAATAAACGAAGGGGGAAATGAATGAAAGGGGCAAGGTAGACCCCTCCTGACCCCTAGGATTGATGTGGGGGCTATTAAAGGGCCCCGCGGGGCAAAAAAATAAGAATTTTTTTTTCGATTTTTCGCGGTGAAAGCGTTACCCGGTACGCGAACCGGGTAGCTCACCGGTAGCGTAACGGGAGTCCGCCATCTTGTGTTTCGGACGAATTTAGTCACAAGATGGAGGATAACCAATGTTGGGAATGGGTATAAGGGGGCACGGGAGACATATCCTGACCCCCTAGGTTTTCTGAGGGTGGCTGAGGAGGCCCATATATGTAAAAAAAAACACCTTTTTTTTTCAAATTTTCGCGCGGTTAGCGCCCGGTCCGCGCACCGGGTAGCGTTCAGGAAAGCGTACCAAAGGGGAAAACCAAGGGAAATAGTAAAATAATATTTTAGAGTGTTTTGAGTTAGGGTAGCTCTGAATAGAGCTGTTGTGTTGTGTGGGTGATGTAAGTACCAACATGTAGGTACCCATGAAGAGTCTAAAATTCAATGTACACCGTCTCCTCTGTAGATATTTTGTATGTTCTAATATGGGTTATTTAAATGTAAATGTGTGGTAAAGCACTTCATGCTTTAAAGCAATTGTATTTTTGAACTGATTGTTCTTTCCTCTTAGTCCTCCTCTTTGGTTTTTTTTCCCCACACTCTTCTTCAGCATGATAGTTGATAAATTCGTTCCCTCAAAAAATGTATATACATAAAAAAATTATATTAAATACATATAAAATATATTTTTCCTTTAAAAGAATACATTTTACAGCTTTTGATATTTGCTATTAAAAAACCATTGAAATTCACTGAAAAAACCATAGGTTATAGACCATATATAGTTAGGAATTAGCATTTACAAAACCTTGAAAATTCACTGAAAAAACCAAAGGTTATAGACCATATATAGTTAGGAATTAGCATTTACAAAACCTTATTTTACTCACACAAAACCATTGAAATTCGCATATATAGTTTGTTGCACTAACTATATATCGCGCACCCGCAATCCACTGCTGATCATGTCACATATTACATCATTCATGACATGGTCAGCGACATCACTGATGACATCTCAAATGACATCACTGATGACATCACTGATGACAACATCCAGTGACTGTATGTTTCTGTAAAGTTAAAATATGTCTTACATATTGAAGAATGAGTGGATGTATAAGTGTCTGGATGAAGGATTTAGTAGGTGCATGGCTGACTGTATGAGTGAGTGATTAAATGTGTCTCACTGAGTGCATGGGTTAGTGACTAAACTGTCTTAATTTGTGCATCATTATGTCTGTTGTTCTGTAAACTGCTGCATGTGTTGATCAGTAGCTATATGAGTAACTATATGGGTTATTGATTGGTTGCCCAAGTATTTGTATGGGAGACTGAGTGTGTGTATGGGTGGCTGGGAGGTGTATGACTCTGTGCATAGATGTGTGAGCAGTTGATTCACTAGATGTATGGGTTCAAAAGTGCATGTGGAAACAGCTGTATGGGCGGTTGACTGTGTGCATGAGTGTATTGGTGAGTGAATGGATATCTCAGTGCTACATGTCAAAGTAAGTACATATGTAAAACACAGTACATGTGAGAGTTGACATATATAAATAACTGTGCATAAGAGCCAGTGAATGTGTGAGTGGCTGTATGGATCATTGTGAACTTGTATCAGGGATTGTATAAGAGAGTAAATATGTGTTAGTATATGTTTGAATAAGTAAGGTGTGTATAACTGTATAGTTGAGGAAATGGAGGTGTGATTGATTCTTTGCATGACTGACTAGGTGTGTGAGTAACTCCATGGATGAGTGACAGTCTGTGAGTGTCTGTTTACACTGAGTGTATCTAAGGTTATATTAGAGTCGGAAGAGGTTCATCGTATTATCACATGAATGATGTCATCAGTGATGTGATCAGTAATGTCAAATGAGATGTCATCAGTGATGTCACTGACCATGTCATGAATGATGTAATATGTGACATGATCAGCAGTGGATTGCGGGTGCGCGATATATAGTTAGTGCAACTAACTATATATGCGAATTTCAATGGTTTTGTGTGAGTAAAATAAGGTTTTGTAAATGCTAATTCCTAACTATATATGGTCTATAACCTATGGTTTTTTCAGTGAATTATCAAGGTTTTGTAAATGCTAATTCCTAACTATATATGGTCTATAACCTATGGTTTTTTCAGTGAATTATCAAGGTTTTGTAAATGCTAATTCCTAACTATATATGGTCTATAACCTATGGTTTTTTCAGTGAATATATATATATATATATATATATATATATATATATATATATATTACCTACTGGCGGTCGCCAGTGGGTAGTTATAGTTAGGACCTAGTTTCCATAGGAAATCCGCAACATTCTATTGGGAATAACTTTGGCGCCGGTGGACGAATTTCTCAAATTAGATGGCCCGATCCGCTCTGCTCCTTCCCTGAAAGTTTGGGGGGGATTCGTTAAGCGGGGGCCGAGATAAAAGGGGGGTCCCAAAACATGTTTTCCCCATGTTAATTTCCATAGGGCGGTTGGACTCACTTTTAGCCCGAACGGCTGAATGGATTCCCACCAAACTTGGCAAAATTGTAGGGACTGGTAGCCCGATGTGCCTTTGCTATGTCTCAAGATATGTGCTGCAGTGGATTTTGAGTAATTTAGGTTAAAAAAAATATATATATCTATAAGCGCGCACCGGGGGCGCGTACCAGCGCGTAACGCGAGTTCGCGAGCGGAAAGCTGATTGGCTCTCGGGTGTCTGTCAACATTCCAAACAGTCCGGAGCGGCCGCCATCTTGTGTCTCGGTAGGATTGAGACACAAGAGGTGGCAAAAACAAAGGGGGAAATGACCAAAAGGGGGCAGGGTAGACCTCCCTGACCCTCTAGGTTTGAAGTGGGGGTCATAAAAGGGCCCCGCGGGGCAAAAAAGCGTATCGGGGAGCGTACCATGGGGAAAAAAGAATGACAAGAGTCTTTTTTTAAAATGTAGCATTTTTTTTATAAATTGGAGGTAGTTCTAAAAATAACTGTTTTTTTATTCTTTTTGTTGTTTTATTTTTTTTATTGTTTTTCTGAACGTTTTTTACTTTTTTTGGCTTTTCTGAACAGTTTTATATTTTTTTTGTATTTTTTATGGGGAGAAACAAAAAACAGGGAATTGTAAACGGCTCAACTGGAGCAAAAAAAAAATCAGGAAAAAATTAAGGTTGCTTTGGGCACTTGTGGTTATCACCAGCAAGGTTGATGAGTGTAATACTTTGCTCACCATAGGTAATTCTTTTACCACAATATATACAAACGATTTTGTATCTACCAAACTTGGTTTGTATGTTTGGGACCACCTCCCTTGCCTCTGGACCCGATGGAGGGGGTTCTTTGCTTGTTGATGTTCTGGAAGACGATTGGGGAAGGTTTCTGCACAGTTCTTTCACCTCTGCTGCAGAATAGTTATTGGGGTGCAATCGTAGCATGTGGCGAATCATTGTGTGATTCCCAAATGAATATTTTTTGGCAGGGTTCCCCCCGGATAGTACAGCGCCACAGATGAGACGGGTCACCTTTGCAGCGTTTACCTTCTTTGCACCCCTTGGGATTTTAAAAAACTCCCATATAAAGTGCTCCTTAGGTTTATATGGGGGATTGTCTTCAGGCAGGAACTGCCTTCTCTCATCCTCCTCCTCCTCCTCCTCCTATTCTTGTTCACCACCAATGTGATGTTGTGGTGGTCCTTGTGGTGGCGGTGGTGGTGGTGCAGATGCTCCAGCTGCTGCTGCTACTGTAGCCATTTCTCTATCAATAGAAGCAGGTCTTCCTCACTCAAAGAACAAAGTGAGAATGAGGAAAA
This sequence comes from Lissotriton helveticus, assembly GCF_964261635.1. NCBI lineage: Eukaryota > Metazoa > Chordata > Amphibia > Caudata > Salamandridae > Lissotriton > Lissotriton helveticus. Next base: position 511,746,341 of record NC_136070.1, on the reverse strand, counting down.
AAGGTGGGGGCTTTCATCATTTGGAAACCAAAACTGTTCTGAACCAATGAAAAGTGTTATTTTCAGGTCACATGACCCGGGCTTTCATCATTTGGAAACCAAAACTGTTCTGAACCAATAAAACGTGTTATTTTCAGGTCACATGACCCGACGCGCTTACGCTACGCGCCCCGGGGCGCGTAGCGTAAGCGCGTGGGGGCGCTTACATTGCGCGATCATATGCGCTTGGGCGCTTCCGGGTGCGCTTACGCCGTGCGGCATAAGATGCATCTCGCGGCTATGCGAAACGTGTCTTATGACTCACGGCGTCGCGGCTACGCGATACATCACAATGTTGTTTTCGTTCGCGCCAATAGCGCTAACGGGACGCTCACCGGTACGCGCAACGGGGCGTGCCGGAAGACTGCGCTTACCGGTGCGCTCACCGATACGCGCACCGGGAGCGTTCCAGGGCAACAAAAAAAAATATATATAAAAAATAGTATTACATAAATATACAATATAGGATTCATTATAAAATAGAAATTAGCTATTAAAAAACCTATGAAATTCACTGAAAAAACCATAGGTTTCACACCAGTTATAGTTAGCTGGAAATTTTACTCGCATAAAACCATTGAAATTCCCACGTTATAGTTAGTTGGACTCACTATAACTTGCGCGCCTGCAATGCACTGCTGATGACGTCACATATTACATCACTCATGACATGGTCAGTGACATCACTCATGGCATCACTGATGACACCATCCTTGTGACAGAGTAACAGACCTCCTTTCACTGTAATGTAACCCTTGAAACACATATTCAAAAATAGAAACTAAAATTTACAAAAAAATGGAGATATCCATACCAGTTAACACAACCAATTCAGTAATTCCACCATCTTTATACACATCCACTCATTCACCAACAGTTCTATATAGTCACTCATACATATACTCACTCATCATATGTAGTGATACACCTATACATCCTGTTACACACCGACAGTCATCCAAAAGATACTCTCACACATACTCACACATGGTAATAAACTATTGAACATCCATTTATTTGCATATACATCTATACACACACTACCACTTTAGTTCTAAGGAAAGTTACACATACTAACTCTCTTAAACAATCACTTATAGAAACACATACTAATTTAAACAGGAACTCTTACAATCCCTCACTCTCACATATACTCACTTATACACATCAATATTCACATATACTAGATTAAAACATATGTAGTTACTGGTAAAGACACTAGTGAGACAGTCATTCACTCACTAACATACACACATACACACTCATCCACCCATACATTCCTGCACATATGCTGTCTTCAAAACACATACAAAGAGAGAGTCAGTCATTCATGTATCTATGTGCTAAGTAATACCCCCACCAAACCATACAGACACTCATAACCCATCTACACATACATGTAGCTACTCACCAACCCATGCAGCCACTTATACACAAAGTGAAACACTGATACATATATTTAAATATTTAAACATTACTCGCTAATATATGTATTCAGTAATATACACTTAATAAGCCAGTTAACCAATCAATTTTTTTTTTAAAACCCATCCATTTAGACACTTATTTAAACATTTATTCTTCCATCGACCTTTACATATACATATATAAAACATATTTATTTTTCAGAAAGACACACATTCACTGGATGGTGTCATCAGTGATGTCATGAGTGATGTCACTGAACATGTCATGAGTGATGTAATATGTGACGTCATCAGCAGTGCATTGCAGGCGGGCAAGTTATAGTGAGTCCAACTAACTATAACGTGGGAATTTCAATGGTTTTATGCGAGTAACATTTCCAGCTAACTATAACTGGTGTGAAACCTATGGTTTTTACAGTGAATTTAATAGGTTTTTTAAATGCTAATTCCTAACTATAACTGGTGTGAAACCTATGGTTTTTTCGGTGAATATATATATATATATATATATTCACTGAAAAAACCATAGGTTATAGACCATATATAGTTAGGAATTAGCATTTACAAAACCTTGAAAATTCACTGAAAAAACCATAGGTTATAGACCATATATAGTTAGGAATTAGCATTTAGAAAACCTTATTTTACTCACACAAAACCATTGAAATTCCATATATAGTTAGTTGCACTAACTATATATCGCGCACCCGCAATCCACTGCTGATGATGTCACATATTACATCATTCATGACATGGTCAGTGACATCACTGATGACATCACTGATGACATCTCAAATGACATCACTGATGACATCATCTAGTGTCTGTGTGTTTTTGTAAAGTTTAAATACGTTTTACATATTGAAGAATGACTGGATGTATGGAAGACTGAGTGTGTGTGTGGCTGGCTGGGAGGTGTGTGACTCTGTGCATATCAATGTGTACTTGTATCAGTGATTGTATAAGAGAGTAAGTATGTGTTAGTATATGTGTGAAAAGTATGGTGTTCTGTGTTTAACTATAGATGAGGAAATCGAAGTGTGATTGATTCTTCACAGGACTGACTAGGTGTATGAGTGCATATGATAGTGTTCTAATAATAACTGACTGTATGTATGAGTAATTGTATGGGTGAATGAGTGAATGTGTGTGTAGACGTACGAATCAGTGAGTGCGTATGTAGTAACTGGTATTGGTGTGTCATGATGTCATCAGTGATGTCATTTGAGATGTCATCAGTGATGTCATTTCAGATGTCATTAGTGATGTCATCAGTGATGTCACTGAAGTATGGTGTTCTGTGTTTAACTGTATAGATGAAGAAATGGAAGTGTGATTGATTCTTTACAGGACTGACTTGGTGTGTGAGTAACTCCATGGATGAGTGGCAGTGTGTGACTGTCTGCATAGGTGTATGAGTGCATATGATAGTGTTGTAATAATAAGTGACTGTATGTATGAGTTATTGTATGGGTGAATGAGTGAATGTGTGTGTAGACGTAGGAATCAGTGAGTGCGTATGTAGTAACTGGTATTGGTGTGTCATGATGTCATCAGTGATGTCATTTGAGATGTCATCAGTGATGTCATCAGTGATGTCACTGACCATGTCATGAATGATGTAATATGTGACATCATCAGCAGTGGATTGCGGGTGCGCGATATATAGTTAGTGCAACTAACTATATATGGAATTTCAATGGTTTTGTGTGAGTAAAATAAGGTTTTCTAAATGCTAATTCCTAACTATATATGGTCTATAACCTATGGTTTTTTCAGTGAATTTTCAAGGTTTTGTAAATGCTAATTCCTAACTATATATGGTCTATAACCTATGGTTTTTTCAGTGAATTTCATTGGTTTTTTAACAGCTAATATCTGTAGCTGTAAAATGTATTCTTCTTTAAATCCAAAAATATATTTTATATGTTTATGAATAATTTTTTTTTAAAATATTTTTTTTTCTTCGTTCCCGCTTCGCGAATCGGGAAGCTTCCCGTTAGCTGACCTTGATGCCGCGAAATAGACCGCGAGCCGGTAAACGTTTCTTTACCGCAAGTGCCGCGTTAGAAAACAACATCGTGACGCCTCCCGTCCGCATGACGTTTCACGTTGTCGCGTGATACATCATATGACGTGCTACGTTAGCGAACTGGTACGCGAAGCGAGTCGCAAAGCGCAGGTTTCTGGAAGCAAACCGGGAGGCCCTGCAAAGCGCTTAACGTAAACACAGCAAGTCATGTGACTTGGTAATAACACTTTTCATTGGTTCATTTCACTTTTGGTTTCCTAATGATGTAAGACTAGGTCATATAATCTAAAATGAACACTTTTGATTGGTTGAGAACTCTTGTTTTTCCCAAATGATGAAAATCCCTCCTTCTTTCCTCACTCTGACTTTCATCATTGTGAGAGAAAGACCCTTTGTGATCACTGAGCAATGGCTTCTTTAGTAGCTTCAGCTGGTGCTTCCCCACCACCTCCACCACATCCAAGGAAGAGTGGACCACCTGCTCAAGTTATAATTCAGCAAGAAGAGGAAGAAGAGGAAGACGAGGAAGAGCAGGAAGAGAGGCAGTTTTTGCCTGAGGAACCCAGGACGTCTCACCGGAAAGAAAACTTCATTTGGCAATTTTTTAAAATTCCCAAAGGTCAGAAAAAAGTAAATGCAAGATACGTAACTTGCCTTATATGTCAAGATAGACTGTCCAGAGGAACCGAGAAAAAATACACTTTCGGAAACTACACAATGCATCGCCATATGACTAGGTGGCATCCTAACAACTACAGTGCTGCACAGTTTCGGAACGACCTAGATAATCTCCCTATTATGGCCAGAAGATCTGTTGTACCGGAAGTAACGGGACCAGAGGGCAGGGAGATGGTGCCAAATATACAAATGAGATTTGGTGAAGTAAAACACATCTGCGTATTTTGCGATGGATTCATTTGCTACGGAGAAAGAAGCATCACTCTGATCAACAGAGCTATTGACTATCATATGCAAGTTTGTACGAAACGCCCAAAATAATAAATACTTTTTTTTTGTTTTGTTGCTCCTGTTGAGCCCTTTACAATGAATCGTTTTCATTGCCCCTCCAAGAAAAACCCCAAAAAATATAAAACTGTTCAGAAAAATTCAAAAAAAGTAAAAAAATGTTCTGAAAAATAATAAAAAAAATATAAATCAACAAAAACAATAAAAAAAAAGTTCTTTTCAGAACTACCTCCCCGTTATTAAAAAATTGGTACAATATTTGGAACTGTGCCAACCTCTATTTCTCGTAGTACGCTTCCCAGTTCGCTCGCCGGTACGCGAACCGGAAGCGAACCAAAAACAGTAAGTATAAGGGAAGGAAACAGACACTTATGTTAAAAGAAAGACAGCTATAGGGGAGTAAACTAGAGATACTATTACCCGTAATCCACTGCTGATAATGTCACATATTACATCATTCATGACATGCTCAGTGACATCATCAGCAGAGGATTGCGGGTTTTTTGGCAACGTGCCTTATCCACGGTTTAATAACGCTGCCTTTTGCTTTATATAAGTTTTCAAATTGTATGAAATATATACCAATAGGTCGTTATGAACCTTTAGGTAGTGCTTTTCTTCATGAGGTCTGGTCGCTTCCATACACATACAGATGTTTCAAAGATGATCAAGAAGTTTATCTGAATGGAGAGGAATGCACTGAGACGCCAGATCATTCACTAATGTGTAGGCACATACAGTTACACGGTTCATGCAACAAACACCGACCAAATATGGCTTGCGTGTTGCAAGGCACGCCAGTTCCTGCTATCATCCCCACGTTCAAGTTGTTGGAAAATGGTAGTTATTTGATGCTCAATAATGAAGATTGTTCTGAGTTAATTAAAAGTATTCCTTTTATCGTAACAGTAAGTGAACGGGTTATTTGCTGCAGAAATGTTCTATTTTCTCCCACACATGAACATAGGGAGTTTTCAATCTGGCCACAAATACCAACCTTGGGAGAGATTTCAACGGCATGGCAAGAATAAGAGCTCTTTTGTCTCAGAGAGAGGTGGCCTTGAGTTCGGCCCGTGAAACTTTCGTGCTTCACATAGCGAACACCCGTACAGAGGTGCAGACCCTTTTCAATTCAGATTTGCCTTTCAATTTCAGCAAGATGGTTCGGACTATCTTTAACGCATCCTCCACAAAGGCCCTGGCGCACTTTTTTAAAGTTGTTACCAGTGGTCTCGTGACTTCATTTGAGAAAATCTTTGGAGTCATCCCTGCTTTCTTTCATTCTATTTTCTCCACTCTGCTTCGTGGATTGGCATTTTTACTTGCATTACCAGCGGACGCTCTTGTGCTTTTTTACATTTTTAAATATGGATGTCCCTCCTATGCAACCTCCCACCCTGCAGCTGCTGACACTGTTCCGCAATCGCATGCTAGAATATTATGGCACAATGCCGTTGGCGATATTAAGCACGGCATATGGATTATCTTTTCGATTCTCCTACTTCACCTGTGTCCAGCCTGTATTTCACTGCCTGACCTGTGATTTCGATTGGGCCATTGATTTGTGTCTCTGCGGACCGGTTTCTCCTGACGTCGACTTTAATCAGCTGATGACTCCTATCATTACTCACGAGTTGGTTTGTCCTGGCGAAAGGATTATGGCTGTGGCATTGATGCATGGACTAATTGGTCCCTGGAATTTATTGGCGGCAGCACAGTCTTTCTTGGAACAGAGCTTTCTTGAAAACCCACCGAGCTGTCCTCTGATGGTGATAGAGGATCCGGTGCTGGGAGAGCACGTATGTTCTTTTCCGCTTTTAAATTGGATGGCTGAACTGTTTTCGGATGAAGACGGTGACTTCCTATTGGAGGCTGTTGCAGCTTATTTTGCATACACAGTTATGTCATAGACCTTTTTCATGTTTGATATGCTGAGTACTAGCATTTCATTGACAATTCATTGACTTATTTGTCAAGTTTTTATTATTTACCTTGCCTATTGGCTTAAGACTCGATAAAGTACTTGGCTGTTTTATTTTTCTTTAGCATTAAATTTTCCTAGTTTTTAATGCTTTACCTTGCGGACCGTCCACATATAAACTTGCAATCTGCTCTCATGAGATGGCACTTCTATTATCTTATTCAGTTCGTTTCCGGATCATGGGGAGGTGTCATCTAGGTCCTGGATACTTTACACCGTGTTAAGTTAGCATGGGCTCATTACCGGTTTAAACGCCATTTTTCCTTTTTTGCAACTTCTGCACACGACACTTAGTTGTTGCTTTAGCTTTCCACCTAGTAGTTCATCGTGGTTTACATGAGAATAATATGTTATTGCTCTACTATCTGCTTTGCTTGTTAAACTATATCTGTACAGCGAGTGCTAAAGTTTCAAGAACAACACGATACAGAATTGTTATGAGGTCTGATCTCCACGACTTCATACTCATAACATAAGTGCAACTTCTGCCAATTCTGGGCATGAGGCGGGTTTTATATTGCTTTGCCGAACACACATACACAACAGTTGATGCGGTTCACATGAAGAGAGAGCTGGTGTATGCTGATGTGATTCCTTCAAATCTAAGACACTAAAGTATGGGCACGCCCTAAACCAACACAAAGAGACCTTCTTAGCAAATAATATAATATGTGTATTAGGGAGGGTGAGATATAAGCAGCCGCGGGCCGTGGAGGGAGTTACGGTGAGGCAGGGAGGCGGGGAGGGGGAGAAGCAGGGTGGAGCCCTCTCTACCCTGCCCCTCCCCCTCCCCGCCTCCCTGCCCCACCGTAACTCCCTCCACGGCCCGCGGCTGCTTATAAGTGTTGCTAACTCTTATTCATTTACAGCATGTTAACATACTGTCACCATTCGCTTTTTATGTACTAGTAACTATGCTGGTAATTTTGCTACTGATAATATGTGTACTTGTATTCTCCACCCTGCTTCTCCCCCTCCCCGCCTCCCTGCCTCACCGTAACTCCCTCCACGGCCCGCGGCTGCTTATAAGTGTTGCTAACTCATATTCATTTACAGCATGTTAACATACTATCACCATTCGCTTTTTATGTACTAGTAACTATGCTGGTAATTTTGCTACTGATAATATGTGTACTTGTATTATCTAAGATACTACGCCTGAGAAGACGGCATTAGTAAATAAACATTTCAAATACACATGTGTTCTTCTTAACTCCATGTTCTGGTTTCTAAGAAATATATAACGACCGACTGTTCATGAGTTCCACGTATCCTGAGGTACTATAAGTTCATATTCTGGATTGTCTAAACATTGAGAGTTTGTTGTATCCAATGTGACACTGTACCTAGCTTGCTAAGGAGTTTTTGATTACTAACGTGAGTTTTGGGACACCCTAATTCGCCGAGGTTCCAATCCTCTGTCCACAGTTCTGTGTGAGAACAGAAACCCTGCGACAGGGGCACCCCCGACCCTTGCTGGAGCTTCATCACACTTGCGATACAACTCCAGCAATGCGCCACCTTTACGGCACAGATACATCACGCATCTGTGCTGTTTTTGCCCCATGATGCGCCGCATTGTAAATGCAGCACACCATAGGTGACGGAACAGCGGCACAGAATGACTAACACATCCCTGGTGATGCGCCAGTCATCATAAATGTATCCCTATGCTTCTTATCTTGTTAGAGATGAACCGCCATATGTATCATCAAAGTTTTTTGCATTTCCTAAATAGCGAACTTTAAGGAATAAATAGCGATTTTTTACCATTCCTAGTTTGCGATTAGCTATTTGCTAATTACAAATTACCCATTCATTTCCTTCATTTCCATAGGGCGGTTGGACTCACTTTTAGCTCGAACGGCTGAATGGATTTCCACGAAACTTGGCAAAATTGTAGGGACTGGTAGCCCGATGTGCCTTTGCTATGTCTCAAGATATATGCTCCAGTGGTTTTTACGAAAATTAACTTTGAAAAATATATATTGGGCTACATTGGCCTATATATATGTTGGAGCCCAAATGTAGCCCAATGTAGCCCAATGAAGCCCAATGTAGCCCAAAGATGGCCGCCAGACACACAAAAAACAAATGTAGCCCAAATATCAGCCAGATGTAGCCCAACTATAGCCCAGTGACAGAATGACCAATCAGCTTCGCAAACCTCCGTTACGCGAAGCGGAGCGCTGTTACAGATATATATCTTTTTTTGAACGTTAATTTCTCAAAATCCACTGGAGCACATATATTGAGACCTAGCAAAGGCACATCGGGCTACCAGTCCCTAATATTTTGCCAAGTTTCGTGCAAATCCATTCAGCCGTTCGATTATTATTATTATTATTTTTTTTGCCCCGCGGGGCCCTTTTAAAACCTCCACATCAAACCTAGGGGGTCAGCGAGGATCTACTATGCCCCCTTATGGTTATTTCCCCCTTTGTTTTGGCCTCCTCTTGTCTCTCGATCCTACCGAGAGACAAGATGGCGGCCGCTACGGACTTTTTGGAATGTTGACAGACGCCAGAGAATCAATCAGCTTCGCTTCACAAAGCTCCGTTGCGCGAAAAGTACGCGTCCTGGGACGCTGCCCGGTCCGCTGTTACAGATATATATCTTTTTTTAAACGTTAATTTCTCAAAATCCACTGGAGCACATATATTGAGACCTACAAAAGGCACATCGGGCTACCAGTCCCTACAATTTTGCCAAGTTTCGTGCAAATCCATTCAGCCGTTCGGGCTAAAAGTGAGGCCAACCGCCCTATGGAAAACTGAATGTTAAAAACACGTTTTGGGACCCCCCTTTTTTCTCGGCCCCCCCTTGACGAACCCCCCCAAAATTTTCAAGGGCTGCTCAGAAACAAAATGTGCCATTTTCCTGAAAATTTCAGCCAATTCCGTCCACAAACGCCAAAGTTATTAGACATAGAATTTTCAAAAATCCCATAGAGAAAAAATCCTAACTATATATACCTACTGGCGACCGCCAGTAGGTAATATATATATATATATATATATATATATATATATATATATACACATACACACACACCATCTTTGGCATGCCTGCTGTAAGTAATTTTCGTGATCATGTGTTAAGTTAACTCATAGATAAAAACGAAGAAAAATGTATTGTTCAGTTAATAAAAACTTGCAATGTGGCACATCTATCCCATAACATACATAAAATCACAGAATAACCATCTTTTAAAAAGCCACATTTAAAACATTTACAGATTAAGCCCAAATTTAAAACAATTAATTCGTTATTTAAAGCTACCTAAACATGTGCTACCTTAATGCAATTACAAGAGGATTATACCACCCACTATTTCCACTGTATTCCTCACTGTATCCAATTCCATCTATTATTATTAATCATGCTACTACATAAGCTATCATGTAAATCAAGCCACGTCTTCTTCTTCCTAACTCATAGATGAGTAATTAAGTGAAAACAGTGTTTGTTTGAGCTACAACAAATGGCAAAAGATGTGAAAACCTCACAAACATGCAAACCTCTGTTATAGACATTTAAGTAAAGTGTTTTTCAATTTGTAAAAATAGTTATAGACTCTTTAATATCCTGAATCCTCTATTATATTTCAAAATAAATACAGCATTGATCATAAGATTTGGAGAACAGTTTTCTTACGAGAGAAAATGCTCAAGAAATGTTTTGGTTTTAAGAAAGATATCATTGACTGCCCGATTTCTTCAACATATTTCCCTAAATTATGAAAGTTGTAGTGCATCACCTGAAATTTGGGATTAAATTCATACTGGACTAGGCATTACTCACATATGTGCATGTCTACGTATACTCCGGTGTGTATTGAAAACCCCAACCCCAATTTATATGTATTTATTCTGTGACTTTCCTATAAAGCAAAACGTTTTGGTGTTATTGGGCAAGTATTGTGTATCCTTATAAAAATACAAGTTTTAAAATATTTATTAAGGGTTGTGATTCAGGTCAATAATGTCTCGAAAAACTTAATGTACTGCTCAAATCAAGTGTTTTATCGTCATACATTTCCATAGTGCTCACAAATTACTCCCCTAGATGGAAATGTCATAGGGCAATTGAACAAACTAAAACTGTAACCATGACAATTCAAAACCTTTGCAAAATGTTTTTATTTTTGTTTTATTGGAAGTATGTGGCAACCCAAAAGTCACTTCAGAGTAGTCAGTGACTTAATATAGTGACTGTTTGGATTCTTTCCTCTTGTGAACATATATCTGTTGATGTCAATTCACCACAATGCTAACGGCAACAGAAGTGACATCATACGCATTTACACTCCCATTGACACCACATCCCTGGCCCTTTGCCATATTCTTGCCTCTTCAAAAGCCTACTGTTGGCTTCAGAGTGCTTGTGTTGGAAACTAGGCAGTACAAAAGGGGGTGGTGATGGACAGAGCATCTGAACCAATCAAACACTCACACCCAGTCAACAGATCTGGGCTTAATCCATCACCGTTCTTTAGCCCACTCTGCCACACAAGTTCAGACATGGCCATATGCAAATCAGTCTGACCCTGTGCCCCATGGGAACAGTCCAGCCCGAACTGCCAAGCCATGCCTTCCCTGGACCGGATACAAGCTTCCTAGGACCGGTTTCTGGCATTTCAGCCGTCTTCAGCCAGGCTTGCTTGAATCCAGTGGCAAAGTGAGCAAGGACTCACGTCTGAGCATACCCTGCCAACTTATGGCGAACAAAGCGGTACAAAAGGGGGTGGTGATGGACGGAGAATCTGAACCAATCAAACACTCACACCCAGTCAACAGATCTGGGCTTAATCCATCACCGTTCTTTAGCCCACTCTGCCACCCCAGTTCAGACATGGCCATATGCAAATCAGTCTGACCCTGTGCCCCATGGGAATAGTCCAGCCAGAACTGCCAAGCCATGCCTTCCCTGGACCGGAAACAAGCTTCCTAGGACTTGTTTCTGGCATTTCAGCCGTCTTCAGCCAGGCTTGCTTGAATCCAGTGGCAAAGTGAGCAAGGGACTCAGTCTGAGCATACCCTGCCAACTTATGGCGAACATAGCGGTACAAAAGGGGGTGGTGATGGACGGAGCATCTGAACCAATCAAACACTCACACCCAGTCAACAGATCTGGGCTTAATCCATCACCGTTCTTTATGCCACTGTGCCACCCCAGTTCAGACATCGCCATATGCAAATCAGTCTGACCCTGTGCCTCATGAGAGCAGTCCAGCCCGAACTGCCAAGCCATGCCTTCCCTGGACCGGAAACAAGCTTCCTAGGACCGGTTTCTGGCATTTCAGCCGTCTTCAGCCAGGCTTGCTTGAATCCAGTGGCAAAGTGAGCAAGGGACTCACGTCTGAGCATACCCTGCCAACATATGGCGAACAAAGCGGTACAAAAGGGGGTGGGGATGGACGGAGCATCTGAACCAATCAAACACTCACACCCAGTCAACAGATCTGGGCTTAATCCATCACCGTTCTTTAGCCCACTCTGCCACACAAGTTCAGACATGGCCATATGCAAATCAGTCTGACCCTGTGCCCCATGGGAACAGTCCAGCCCGAACTGCCAAGCCATGCCTTCCCTGGACCGGATACAAGCTTCCTAGGACCGGTTTCTGGCATTTCAGCCGTCTTCAGCCAGGCTTGCTTGAATCCAGTGGCAAAGTGAGCAAGGGACTCACGTCTGAGCATACTCTGCCAATTTATGGCGAACAAAGCGGTACGAAAGGGGATGGTGATGGACGGAGCATCTGAACCAATCAAACCCTCACACCCAGTCAACAGATCTGGGCTTAATCCATCACCGTTCTTTAGCCCACTCTGCCACACAAGTTCAGACATGGCCATATGCAAATCAGTCTGACCCTGTGCCCCATGGGAACAGTCCAGCCCGAACTGCCAAGCCATGCCTTCCCTGGACCGGATACAAGCTTCCTAGGACCGGTTTCTGGCATTTCAGCCGTCTTCAGTCAGGCTTGCCTGAATCCAGTGGCAAAGTGAGCAAGGGACTCACGTCTGAGCATACCCTGCCAAATTATGGCGAACAAAGCGGCACAAAAGGAAACTACGGCAAGAGTCAGCAGGGCTCCAAAAGCCTTAATTACTTTCCATATTTTACATTATCTTCTTGACTCCTAAGAGAGGGGTAGCATCAACAGTCTCTGGGATTACTAAGGGCAGGCAGCCACCCCTCGCAATGCCTAAATAAGTTTAATAGCTATAACCAGCCAAACACGTAGGTGTCATTTTCATTAATGTAGCATGTAAGAACATTTGCCAGAAATTGATGGCAGCAAATGTCATATTGTGTGATGCACATATGAAGAAATTGTTTTTAGCCATAGTTTGAACTTTTGCAGGGCAGTTTAGACAAATGAAGGTGATGCATTACACGAAAGCTCAAATTCTGCAGGGCCTCTAGTTTTCAGAAATATTGGTAGGCTTCCCTGATTATAGGTGACCTTAGAGCCAAAAACTGTAGCTGAATTGTGGTTTGTGGGTTACATGGAACATCATAGAGTGACATACCTTCTGCCAAGATCCGCTCCGTTTAAAACGTTTCCAAAAGAAAAAAAAATATCTCTCCTAGCAGCTTCCAGGTGTCCAGGAGTCAACTGTTCCTCATGCATTTGTCACCAGGAGTTTGAGGCAGAGGACCGCTCCCAAAGGAGTCAGGTTTTGAGCCCTGAGCTGAACAGGAAGAAGCCCAGGCCCTTGAGGTCTGCACTTCCCTGAGATTGACTCAACGGCAGGCAAAGCCGAGGGCAATGACCCTCATTCTGCTCTATCACCAGCTTGCTGCCTCAGCACTAAAAAGACCCACTTTGCACCGAAGCTGCAGCCTCAGTCAGCCCTGAAACATCAATCAATCAATCAATCAATCACGGCATTTGTAGAGCGCGCTACTCACCCGGGAGGGTCTCAAGGCGCTGGGGGAGGGGTATGATTACTGTCCAAACAGCCAGGTCTTGAGCTGCTTCCTGAAGGAGAGATGGTCTTGGGTTCGCCGGAGGTGGGTGGGGAGGGAGTTCCAAGTCTTGGCTGCCAGGTAGGAGAAGGATCTTCCTCCGGCGGTGGCTCTGCGAATGCGAGGTACGGTGGCGAGAGCGAGGCTGGTCGAACGCAGCTGGCGGGTGGGCGTGTAGAAGGTCATGCGGTCGTTGAGGTACTTGGGGCCCCGGTCGTGGAGAGCCTTGTGTGCGTGGGTCAGGAGTCTGAACGTGATTCTCTTGTTGACGGGGAGCCAGTGCAGGTCTTTCAGGTGTCCGGTGATGTGGCTGTGACGAGGGATGTCCAGGATGAGTCGTGCGGAGGCGTTTTGGATGCGTTGGAGTCTTTTTTGAAGTTTGGCTGTGGTTCCGGCGTAGAGGGTGTTCCTGTAGTCCAGTCGGCTGGTGACGAGTGCCTGGGTGACGGTCTTCCTGGTTTCAGTGGGGATCCATCTGATGATCTTGCGGAGCATGCGCAGGGTGTTGAAGCACGAGGATGAAACGGCGTTGACTTGTCTGGTCATTGTGAGGGAGGAGTCCAGGATGAAGCCCAGGTTGCGTGCGTGGTCCGTTGGTTTGGGTGATCTGCCCAGGGCAGGGGGCCACCAGGAGTCGTCCCAGGCGGAGGGTGATGATCCCAGGATGAGGACTTCCGTCTTGTCTGAGTTCAGTTTGAGGCGGCTGTTCCTCATCCAGTCGGCGACGTCTTTCATCCCTTCGTGTAGGTTGGCTCTGGCGGTGGTGGTGAAGTAATCAGGGTTCCCAAGGCCTACATGCACCGAAGATAACCCACTTACACTCAAGAACTGTTGGCACGGAAACTGTAGAAGGCAAAGAACAAGTTTATTAAGACCCCATGGGGTGGTGGTACACTCGAACAGCACCCTTCGGTAATGCAAGAGGTATCACACCGAACACCGGTGTGACCCTGATTTATATACAGTTTGGGGCAATAAAAGGTAGGCGGCACAAGTTAGGACACATTTATATACATATATGGTCATGTTTTGGAACACTGCCAGCTCATTGGAGGGGGCACAACTCCGCTGGTCAGTGTGGCGCACATTCCTGAAGGCTTACTGGTCAGTTGGGACTGCGCATGTGTAAGCTTGACCAGTACTAAAAATAGCCTGTTGCTAGGCAGACTGAAGTGGTCAGTGGAACGGACAACGGACTAAAGGGCATGCCGGCCACGAGGCCGCTTATGGTCTAAGATGGCCGCCGCGACATTCAAAATGGCGTTTTCATACATAGCCAAGCTAAGGAGGACAGCGTGTAGTTTCAGCTAATCGCTAACGCGGCCATGCCAATTACGACAGACGACCCTTTTAGCGTTTAGCTGAATCTACCTCATAGTGAACATAATCAGGATGTTCATCCTCGATGTCTATTAACATTATTTGTGTTACTTCCTTATGAAGCATCATTTTGTCATGAGCAAGAGCTCGTCTTGATGGTATGCAAGCTGATAGACACATAGAGCATAAGGCTGGGCCACATTGAATACATAGGCATATGAAAAACATTGCTCCCACGATTATACATAGAATCGTCAACAGTTTCCAGCCCCAGGTAGCAAGCATGGACCAGAACCATCCTGAAACTGTCCAAGTTCCATTGTCCGGATTTATCTCAGCTGCGATCTTGTGGAGCTTGAATATGGCATCATAAACAGATGGAGAATTGTCCGGAATGTATACACAGCAGCTGCTTCCGATGATTCTACATGCCCCCCCCACGATCAGCCAGGACTACATCCAACACCATCCTGTTTTGGAGCGTAACAATTCTAGAAATCTGTAGTTCCTCAGTGATGTTTCCCAAGGCAATGGCAGTGTCATTCGCTACAGCCTCAACAACACGTGTCAATCGTCTTATTTTCCGGCTGTTCAGTGCAGCCCCCACGAAGGAAAATAGTCCCAAATTAAAGTCCACATACTGTTGCAAAGCAGTATCAGTTTGGTCTATGTCATCCAAAACAACAGTCCGTTTAACCCTATTCAGGACGAAATCATGATACAAAGTATAATCATTGTGATACATTGGTGGGGCAATGAATACAGGAGGTAGCACAAACGATACATAGCAAGTGCCCAACCATCCCAATGGAAGCTGATGGTAACCCTTCGTTCCACAAATGAAGTACGTGTTTCGTGATGCTACAAATGAGATGCCATTCGGACTATCAAAAGTAAGGGTAGTATTACATTCGCTTTTCCCCACTGCAATCGAACCCTTATTCCTAATACACAAATCGGCTTTAGTGGCAATAACATTAATAACATGTGCGCTGGATACATTTACATTTCTCTGGTTGCTGTACACACGTGGGGCAGACATATTATCAGGCCTATACTCCTCCCATTCAAATCGAGTACCCTCAGCCCGCGGAAACCCATCCTTGTCATGGGTGCATACTTTGTTCAAACGGAAAAGCACCCCCCCTTTGGTTGGCCATCTCAAGGTAAAGAGGAGGGTGTACCAGGCGTTACATGATCCATTGTGCGAAAACGGGAGTGGAATGAGTGGGGTGCCCCCTCTTTTCTGGTGCCCTGGCAACATCCCACACACCCAGCAATTTGAGGTATTGGTCATATTATGTGTGTGATGAAGAATCTGAATAAAACTGTTATTCAGATAGGTTTGCCGATGTCGTTCTTCGTGATAGGGTAATGTAAAGTGAAAATGTTCAGATGGAGCCGGGGTAGTCGGCAGCAAATGTTCACGTACAGGCACCACAAGTTCAACTACCCAGGCTATTACAGCTATCACCACAATAGTCAGAACAAAGAGAAAGGCACCCAATATTCGTTTATCTCGTGATGCCGTTGATTCCATAGTTCAGGAATACTCGTGCAAAAGTCTCAAACAGCACAAATTGTTCACAGAGTCTCAGATACACGTACGTGTATACCTAAAAAAAAAGAAAAATGCGGTGCTGAACTCCGAGGTAGCCGTTGTTTTTTTCTCCGGGCCAAGACGGGTGTCGCTACACTGGCAGAACTGATCCCCCCCCCTTGGAATTCCCGGTTTCCGTTTCACAAACCTGGAGCGGTAACCAACCAGTCATTAAAAATACAAAAAAGAATCTTCTTATCGAGGACGCAAGTTGTAGCGCTCTCGTCCGGCAACAGCGTGGTCCGGGAAGGCTCCCTCAACTTCGGTCGACGTCACAGCTGGGCTCTTTTCTTTCTCCAAAATCTCCTTGTAGTCGGTCAGCACAGCAGGGGTCACCAGATCCGGAGAGACACGGTGGCAATGTGTCGAATGCACCCACCGCTTCCTGTTGGTCACTCGTACAGCTGTTCGGGTTGCAAGGAGGACCTGTTCGGGGCCTTTCCACCTGGGCTCCAAACTGCTTGCTCTCTCAAACGACCGAATCATGACGTGATCCCCAGGACGGAGATCATGGCCCTCTCCAGTAGAGTTGTCAGGGAGCGCTTCTCGAACCTGTTGATGAATAGAGAGTAAATCATTTGTTAATCGTGCCAAATAGTCGTTCATCATAACACAAGGCACATCATGTATTAATCGCGGCTTAGGCACCCCCCAGATATTCATGGGGCGCCCAAACACCACCTCATAGGGGGTAAGGCCAGTTCGTGAATGGGGTACTGATCTAAGAGAGAGCAGTGCTAGCGGCAAAGCGTCTGGCCACTTCAACGATGTAGACGCCACAATTTTGGCCAGCTTAAGTTTCAACGTAGCATTGTACCGCTCAACCAGACCTGCCGACTGCGGGTGGAATACAGCGTGGAACTTCTGTTGAATCCCTAACCCCTTCAGTACATACTCCACAATCTTTCCGACAAAATGAGGCCCATTATCGCTCCACAGAAATTTGCAAACTCCAAAGCGAGGAAAGAATTCCTTAAGCAACACCTTGGCTGTTGTCAAAGCCGTATTGTCTTTCGTGGGGAAGGCCTCAACCCATTTACTAAAGGCACATACCACCACTAGGACATACTTCAGGTTGTTGCAGCGCTCGAGTTGGATGTAATCCATTTGGAGTACCTCAAATGGTGCAGAAGGTGGAACGAACCCTCCTTTCGGAGTATGGGTCCCCTTTCCGGGATTGTGTTGTAAACAAACCAGGCAGGTCTGCACTACTCTCTTCGCAGTATTAGCGATCTCAGGATGTTCCCAAGCTCGTGTTAACAGCCGAGTAATTGCAAGAGCTCCGACATGCGCCAGTCCATGTGTCATCTGGACCATCGCCTGCAAGTAAGCCGCAGGCAATTTCCATTTCTCCATGTCTTTGCTTCTCCAACAACCCTCGTCATCTAGTATCCCATCTGCTGCCCATGCCGCAAGTTCAGATTCAGTAGCTGATTTTTGAATGTCCAATATTTCTGCTCTAGCATCACTCCATCGCTCAGCCTGTGATTGTATCACATACATGGGGGAGCTAGTTCGGGACATAGCCGTTTGTCTAGCTATGCTGTCTGCAAAAGCATTTCCTTGGCCCACTTTATCCGTGATCTTTTTATGAGCACTGCATTTTACTATCGCTACTTTCTTTGGGCCAAGCAACGCATTTAGGAGATCACGCACTAGCTCTCCGTGCATAATGTGTTCTCCATGAGATGTCAGAAACCCACGCTCCCTCCAGAGTAGCCCGAAGTCATGTGCTACTCCGAAGGCGTACCGGCTGTCTGTGTATATGTTCACACATAGGCCAGCACTCAATTCGCAGGCTCTTGTCAAAGCTATCAGCTCTGCTGCCTGAGCCGATTTCTGTGGTATCCTAGCTGTTTCTACCACTGTCTTAAGTGTCGTGATCGCATAAGCTGCGGAAGTCGTGCCATCTGGCAGCCTTAAACACGATCCATCAACCCACAGTTCCCCATCCACATCTGGAAGTGGCGCATCCTGTAAGTCAACACGACCCTTTGTCTGTTCCTCAGTCAGGAAAACACAATCATGATGTTTTTCTTCCTGACCCTCCTCGGCCGGATAGGGCAATAAAGTGGCAGGGTTCAGGGTAGCGCATCTTTTTAGTGTAATATGTGGCGCCAAAAGTGTCAGCTCGTATCCCGTTAGCCGTGCACTCGTGAGGTATTGGGTCTTTGTTTGGTTTAGCAGAGCATCTACTGCGTGAGGAACTAACACCAGCAGTTTATGCGATAACACTATTCCCTCACTCTGTCGTATGGCCACTGCCGTTGCTGCTACCGCTCGAAAACACCCAGGCAACCCTCGTGCTACAGGATCCAAAATGGCAGAGAAGTATGCACATGGTCTCTGCTTATCCCCGTGTAATTGCACTAACACTGACAACGCGCACCCATCATTCTCGTGCACGTACAATGTGAAAAGTTTCGTGTAGTCTGGTGTGCCTAACACGGGTGCAGAACAAAGGGCCTGTCTCAACTGTTCAAAAGCCTTCTGACAATCATCTGTCCATTCTAGAGGCATTGGTGTAGCTTTGGACAATAATGCTAGCAAGGGTTTTATGATGTGTGAAAAACCCATAATCCACTGTCTACAAAACGACGTCAATCCTATGAAGGCACGTACATCTCTCTGCGTGCGGGCGACTGGTGTATCTAAAATTGCTTGAATTCGATCAGATGTTAATGCACGCCCCTCCTTAGACAACAGATGACCGAGGTAGGTCACCTGAGGTCTACAGTATTGGAGTTTCTTTTTCGAAACCTTATGATTGGTTTGCGCCAAAAAGGAAAGCAACGCAAGTGTACTTTCCTCACATTGTGCATAAGTGTCAGCAGCAAGCAGAAGGTCATCCACGTACTGGATGAGAGCAACGCCAGACTGCAATTTAAACGAATCTAGCTGCCTTTTCAAAGCCTGGCTGTAGATGCTAGGGCTTTCAGTATAACCTTGGGGAACACGACAAAATCTATACGATTTATTATTTAACGTGAAGCCAAACAAGTATCTGCTATCAGAATGAACAGGAATGGAAAAGAACGCATTCTTTAAATCAATTACGCTAAACGTGGTGGCCGTGGGTGGGACCAGCGTAAGCAGAGTCGTAATATCGGACACCACCGGGTATTGGGGAATGACAATTTTATTGATCTCTCGCAAGTCAATAATAAAGCGATAGACTTTGTCGTCAGTATCTCGTTTAAGGATCGGAAGAATAGGACTGTTGCAAACATTATAAGGGACCTCCTCCACAACCCCTGCAGAAATCAAATCCTGAACAATATGTGTCAATGCAAGTTCACCTTCTCTCGAGATCTTATACTGTGGTACTCGTGGTAGAGGGGCCCCCTCCTTAACAGTAATGTGTATTGGTGGAATACGCATCTCTCCCACATCCGTATCTGAGGTCGCCCATAACGTATGCGGCAGAGAGGCCAAGGCTGGAATATCTGAGATGGCGTAAAACCTGTCGGGGTCAGGATAATTGTCATTCAAGATAACCCTCACTCCCTCAGGAGCGCAACGTATCGTTGCTCGAAAATATTTAAGCAAATCAATACCCAGGATATTATCTGGTGTATGGGGTGATAACAAAAATTGACCAAAACTAAAGTATTTGTCAAGACATAGTGCAAGGGGCTTGGACAATGGGCTGGGGGAGGGTGTGCCATCAAACCCTACACATGTAATCATTTCGCCAGACAGGGGAGCCCTCGGAACCAAGTTTTTCGACAAAGCGCTACGTGTAGCTCCTGTGTCAACTAGAAATTGATCAGTAGAACCCAGAATACCCGCTGTTACATATGGACCCTGCTGATCTACCGGCACTTCAACTGATTCCTTACCCCATCCTACGCAGTCCTATGCATGCACATAATCCTGATGCTCCACATTCTCACCCTCCGAAATCTGATATTGATTCCGCCTATCAAACGTATTTCGTTCATCCTGGCCACGGCCCCTCTCCTCAACCCTTCCACGATCACTTCCGCCACCTCTCGCTCCCGCATAACCTCCTCTCGACCTTCCGCCTCCTCGACCACGCTGACTACGCTGTTCACGAAGTACCGGACAATCTTCGGCCCAATGCCCAAACTCCTTACAATAAGCGCACTGATCCTCCGCTATGTCCGTACGACCATACGACGTATTTCCTCCACCTCGTCTACCTCTATCATTCCCTCTACCCTGTGTTCCCCGAACCTGCGCCAACATCACCTTCGTTTTCAATTCCTTCGCCTTTTTCTCTACACTTTCTTTAGCCTCCAATTCCTGCCGCTCATAGTACTGAGCCATAGTTAACAAAGACGCTGGGGTCGCCGTGGCCCAGGAACTTTCACTCGACTTCAATCGTTTTGCAATCTCCGGTAGGAGATTAGCCACATACTTATCTACAAACAGATGCCGACCCGTATCGTCTGTTAAAGATTGACCACTGTAATCATGGAATGCCTCCTCAAAACGTGTAAAGAAATCTGAAACCGTTTCATCGGGTTTCTGTTTACACGACGTTAGCATAGTCCAATCGATCTTTTTAGAGGGAACAAGCGTCTTTAATTTAATCAAAATAGCTGCCGGAAGATCTAGAATTAACTGACAAGGCTTACATGCCAGTTCCCTATCTAAATCGGCAGCATTTATTTCTTTCCATGTGCCCCCCAATATTGTTTCATCATTATTTTTACGAATCTGCCTCCACATATCAGGTGGTAAAATTAACCCAAAGAACAAATCTATATCCACAAGAGTCATCACACAAGACGAAATAGCCCCTTCCACCCCTTCATAAAATGCCGCCGGATTTTTTCGAAGATCAGGTAGAGAATTTTTCAATGCCATAACATCTGCTCTATTCCAAGGCGTGTATACCCAGTTATACACAAAATACCCTTTCGCATCCTTTGACGATTTATCATCATCTGTACCTTCCCCTTTTGGTGGAACATACAAGGGCGCGGCTTCACGCATAGGCATAACATGCAACGCAGAACTCTTATCTGAACCCCGGAGAGAACACTCCTTAATCTGCTCATCAGGCGCCGATTCGGCCTCCTTTTGCCTCCTTTTCCGCTCCTCCCGCAATCTGGTCGTTTCATCTCGCAATTGGATCAGTTGCTTGAATAGGTCATCAACATCTGCAAGATTAAATAAACCTTTATCCAAATTCTCACGATGCACTGACAAAGCTTTAGGTTCTAACGTATCTGAAAGATCACGATACGCGGCAACAACTTCATCCGCCAAACTAGACAAAAAGTACATCAATTCAAGTTCCGACCATTTACCCCTCTCTGCAATCACCTCAGACTGAGAAACACAGTTCTTATTCACTTTACGAGCCCAACTACGTAAATGTGCGGACCTCTCCGCAGTAAACCTGAGAGCGGATACACCTTTCTTTTCCGACTTATCCTGCCCATCATCTCCCGGATCTTCAGCTGGAGCCGTCGGCGAAACGTACGGAGGCGGTGACCGATCTAGCAATGAAAAATCATCAAATTCATTATTAAGGACAGGATAAAACGGTCGGCGAATAGGAAATTGACCAGTCGTTTGCAATTTACGTTCCCGTTCCTCCCTCTCTTTCTTCTCCTGAGCCTCCTTTTCCTCAAGCTGTAAAGCCTTATCCCGAGCAACCTTGCGCTGCTCTTTGTCCGCCAAGGCAACTTCACGCTTCATACGCTCACGCACCGCTTTCTCCCACATTCGCACACAATCAAACATGTTTTGTCTAGACCTGCGTTGAAACAAACATTGCTCGACAAACTGTACTTTACGTAAATCGAATGACCCATGTAGAGGCCATTGCAATTCAGGATCGGCCTTTGTGTACTTATGCCATAATTTACTGTACATAATAGGGGGAAGGCCAAGTTTGATGTACATCTCGCGATTTGGTGTTCCCTCTGGGGGAGCCGGCTGTGCTTCCGCTAACCTAATTATGGTACCCTCTCCAAGACAGCACATCCCTCGGAGTGTGCTAAAAACAGGCATGTTCAAAAAGTATCACGAAAGCGTGACACCGTACAAAATGGCACTTACAGTACTTCACACAACTGTGCCGCTCAGAGGGAAAAAAGAACAAAATTAGAGAAACATCTCTACATGCCTGCCTATGTGAAGTGCACTACACATATAAGTTCAAAGATCACAAATTCACAAACGTTAGCTAACTCAAGTCAAATCACAGATCGTAGGACTTCGGCAAGCGCCCGAGGACTACCTTACCGAACACAAATCATAGAACTTCAGTAAGCGTCCGAAGACTACCTTACCGAACACAACTCTTACCCAAATTCTCAAATGTCCAGATTCCAACTGCCAAGGTCTTGTGATCAAATCAGCCAAAACGGCACTTTCCCGGCAACACAGACGATCGAAAACTCAGTCGGGGACCGGCGCCACCTGGAAGGTCAGATCGGAAGGAAAGGAAGAAACACCGTGGGAGCCAAGACTCGGGTCACTCGTGGCAGCGCGCGTCCATGGCGAGTTTCCAAGCCTTCGTCACGACCTCTCCTTCGGGCATCCGAGTCACCGATGAGTCCCTTCGTGGTCGCCAATTTGAAGTAATCAGGGTTCCCAAGGCCTACATGCACCGAAGATAACCCACTTACACTCAAGAACTGTTGGCACGGAAACTGTAGAAGGCAAAGAACAAGTTTATTAAGACCCCATGGGGTGGTGGTACACTCGAACAGCACCCTTCGGTAATGCAAGAGGTATCACACCGAACACCGGTGTGACCCTGATTTATATACAGTTTGGGGCAATAAAAGGTAGGCGGCACAAGTTAGGACACATTTATATACATATATGGTCATGTTTTGGAACACTGCCAGCTCATTGGAGGGGGCACAACTCCACTGGTCAGTGTGGCGCACATTCCTGAAGGCTTACTGGTCAGTTGGGACTGCGCATGTGTAAGCTTGACCAGTACTAAAAATAGCCTGTTGCTAGGCAGACTGAAGTGGTCAGTGGAACGGACAACGGACTAAAGGGCATGCCGGCCACGAGGCCGCTTATGGTCTAAGATGGCCGCCGCGACATTCAAAATGGCGTTTTCATACATAGCCAAGCTAAGGAGGACAGCGTGTAGTTTCAGCTAATCGCTAACGCGGCCATGCCAATTACGACAGAGGGGTCGTTGGTGAGGGAGAGGATGAGGTGGGTGTCGTCGGCGTAGGAGATGATGTTGAGGTTGTGTTGGCGTGCGATGGCTGCGAGGGGGCTCATGTAGACGTTGAAGAGGGTTGGACTGAGTGAAGATCCTTGTGGTACGCCGCAGATGACTTCGGTGGCCTCGGATCTGAACTGAGGGAGGCGGACTCTCTGGGTTCTTCCGGTGAGGAATGAGATGATCCACTCCAGCGCTTTCTCTCGGATTCCGATCTTGCTGAGGCGCTTCACTAGGGTGCGGTGGCAGACAGTGTCGAACGCCGCAGAGAGGTCCAGGAGGATGAGGGCCGCTGTTTCCCCGTTGTCGATCAGGGTTCTGATGTCGTCGGTGGCTGCGATTAGGCGGTCTCGGTGCTGTGGTTGGCCCGAAATCCGGACTGCGAGGGGTCGAGGGATCCGTTCGTCTCGAGGAAGGCGGCCAGCTGTCTGTTGACGGTCTTCTCGATGACTTTGGCCGGAAAAGGGAGGAGCGAGATGGGACGGTAGTTCTTGAGGTCGGTGGGGTCCGCCGTTGGTTTCTTCAGGAGGGCGGTCAGCTCGGCGTGCTTCCAGCTCTCCGGGAAGGTGGTGGTGTGGAAGGAGGAGTTGATGGTGTCTCGGAGATGGGGTACAATGATGGTGTCGGCTTTGTTAAAGACGTGGTGTGGACACGGGTCAGTTGGGGATCCGGAGTGGATGGAGTTCATCGTGCGGGTGGTGTCTTCGGTGTTGATCGGGGTCCAGTTGCAGAGGGTGGTGGTGGCGGGCGTTGGTTCGGTGGTAGGGTGCGTGGTCTGTGCGTCAAAGCTGTTGTGTATGTCGGCGATCTTGCGCTGGAAGAACGAGGCGAGTGAGTTGCAGAGGTCTTGCGAGGGAGTGATGTTGTTGTTTCCGGCGCTGGGGTTGGAGAACTCTTTGACGATGCTGAAGAGTTCCTTGCTGTCGTGGGCGTTGTTGTCCAGTCGTTCCTTGAGTGCCGTCTTCTTGGTGGCGCGAATCAGCTGATGGTGTTTGCAAGTGGCGTGCTTGAGGGCGGTCCTGTTGTCTGTGGTCTGGTCGAGCCGCCAGGCTTTCTCGAGGGTGCAGCAGTTCTTCTTGGATTCCTTGAGTTCTTCGGTGAACCAGGGGGTCTTCTTGCCGCCGGGTCTGCTTGGAGGGTTCTTAAGTGGTGCGAGGTCATCGGCGCAGGCCGTCAGCCACTTGGTGAGGTTGCTGGCTGCTTTGTTGGGGTCTGTTGTGCTGGTGGGAGTGTTCTGGCTGAGGGAGGCGGTGAGCTGCTCGGCGGTGATCTTGCTCCAGCTCCGGCGGGGGACCTGTTGCGGGTGGTGGTGGGTCGTAGTTCTTCTGAAGCTGAAGTAAACACAGCTGTGGTCGGTCCAGTGGAGTCTGGTGGCGTGGCTGAAGGAGATGTGCTTGTTGGATGAGAAGATGGGGTCAAGCGTGTGGCCGGCGTAGTGGGTGGGGGTGTTCACCAGTTGCTTGAGTCCGAGGTTGGCGAGGTTGTCCAGCAGAGCTGTGGTATTTCTGTCGTTGTTGTTCTCCAGGTGGAAGTTGAGGTCCCCTAGCAGGATGTAGTTGGCGGAGGGAGGGGCGTGAGGGCTGATGAAGTCTGCGATGTCTTCGCTGAATTGTGTGCGTGGTCCCGGTGGTCTGTAGATGAGGGTGCCTCGGAGGGTGGTCTTGGGATCCGTGTGTATCTGGAAGTGCAGGTGCTCGGTGGCGGTGTAGGTTTCGTCGGAGTTAGTCGAGATGCGGATGGTATTCTTGTGTACGATGGCGATGCCTCCTCCTGTCTGATTGACGCAATCCTTCCGGGTGATCTTGTATCCGTCCGGGATGGCTATAGCGATGTCGGGCGTTGAGGAGGCGTTCATCCAGGTTTCGGTGAGGAAAGCGACATCCGGTGCTGTTGCGTCGAGCAGGTCCCAGAGTTCCACGGCGTGCCTGTGGACGGAGCAGGTGTTGAGCAGGATGCACTTCAGGTGGTTGCTGCTGGTGCTGGAGTTGGTGGGGGCGGTGCAGGTCCGGTAGCAGGTGAATCGGCAGGCTTGGCAGGCGAAGGGTCCGTGAGTGCGTCTCGGGGTGGCTCGGTAGCAGGCGGGGTTCCGGCCGGCATTGAGTGCGTTGAGGGTGGCGGCGTCGTAGGACTGTCGTGTGGTCTTGGCTCGGCGGTGGGGGCCAGGGGTCCTGGCGCTGGGCGCGGGCCAGGCGCGGACGGGCGCAGACGGGCTTGCCTTTGGCGCGCCTTCGGCGCACAATCGGCGAGCCCGCTGCGCTTCAACGCTGCGCGTGCGTGGGGGCGTCATAAGAAGGGAGCCCGGAGGGAGGGTCCGCTGGGTGGCGGGAGCGGGGGCCAATCGGCTGGCGGGGGGCGGGGGCGCAGGTGGGCAGCAGCGGAAAAGGCGAAGCGGGCGGCTCAGCGGCGGCTGGGTCGCCTGCAGCGGCAGGCAGGCAGCAGTAGTAGGCAGGCAGGCAGAATCAGGAGGAGCGTGGGGGCGACCCGGCCAGGAGGCGCAGTGGTCGCTCATCAGCCTTCATCTGTGCCGAAGCAGCAGATACCACAGCTCCACGCCGGCAACAAGCCCACCTCCGAGCGGAAGCCCATATCAAAGATCCAACACATCAAGGCCACGAAGTGGACAGCATAACCCACTCCCAATGTGTATGTGGCCAGAGACTTGCTGACATCCTGGATGAGATACAGAAAACACTGTTCATTCACCCGAACACTGGAACAACCCCATTCCCCTCCCCCTCTAGCACCATCAAGCTCTAAAATAGTGAGACATATGGCTACAAGCCCTACATTCTTCTCACCACTGCCTTCAATGCCTCCTCCTCCACCACCTCCTTTACCTCCAGATTCCCCGTCACTTGACACACAGGACATGGATTCTGTTGTAAGCAGTCCCTACTACTCACAGGACACAGACGAAGAGCCCTTTAAGCTGCAGGAGGGGATGACCATTCGGATGTTTATATAGTTGACCCACAGGATGACCCAGATCTTAAGCCATACCCTGCCAAGTAGGACCTACCAGTTGACACTACTGTGTATCACATAGAAAGAGGACAAGGATGACTGTCTACTGAAAACCTCATCTGAAATAGAGCTGTTCGTCAGTTTTCTTCCCATGCTCAAGTCTTTGTTAAAATCCACCATGGATACTTTTAAATATCTAGGCAAGTCCTGGGTGGTCACCCCCTGGATTGAAAAAAACCAGGATGAACGTGCTGTGGAAGACAGCTTATATTCTGGGGAACATTATGCTGATTTCATTGGTTATTCAGCAGCGATACAAGGAGTGTCCCAAAATAACGCAAATATGCTATCCTATCAACTAGAACAAAAGTTGATACAAAACAGTGCAAATCAAATGATCGCACAAAAACAAACTAAATTCAATGTACTAGTTATGAGAGAGGCAAGGTAGAACTAAATGTGGTTATAGAACAAAAATTATATGCATAGGACCAACATACTAATTCCAAAATGGACAAACAGCCTGTTGTCAATAGTGTAACATTTTTAAATATTTATTGCATACAGCTGTATGGACACAGTTTAGAATTTATAATGTATTTAAAAACATGTGTTAATCAACATAAGTATCTACACAATATTTAATGATCAATCACATGATACACAGCTACACAAATGCAAAAAAATATTTTAAAAAGATTTTTTTTTAAAACAAGAATCAGGAACAAAACAAGTGTCGACGCGGCGTTTCGGCTTTTTGTGAATACAAACACCTTCTTCAGGACAGATTCTCAATAATAAAAGCAAAATATATCAGACTCAGTCGTGTACTGGAGTCATTACGCTACTTCTGGATCTTTATTTGAATAAATCGATCTGCTGGCGTATATCCCATTGGGTTGGGAACTTTAATAGGTTCGTACCAGATGTACTGGCTGTCCGGGGGAGCCACCGATAAGTTTTAGAAATTTTTACCAATTGAATTTCTTTCTTATAATGTAGGAATCGCTGTAACCAAAGGCCTTCTTTTGCGGTGGCACTACGGACTTGGGTGTTGACCTAACGGAGTAAGAAAAAGAGACTAGAGTCCGGTGAGGAGCAGGGAGTTCGAACCTTTTTAAATAGATTGATAACTAAGCCCAGGGAGGTCAACCCCCAAGTCCGTAGTGCCACATCAAAAGTAGGCCTTCGGTTACAGCCTAAAAAATCAAAGCGCCAACCCTGGGTATCTGTTCTCAAGCAAAAATTAACACTTATTAATTGTAATAAGATAACCCACTGTTATCCAATGGAACAGATAGGCCTTACAGTAGGGAAAAAAGAACTGAGGATTTTTGTTTACTTCCAGAACATGTAAAAGTTAAAAACACATGTTTAATGTTTTAATACAATGCACCCTGCCTAATGGGGAGACTAGTATCGGGGAAATTCCCTTAGAGAAAGTGGACTCCTTTGCCTACCTCGGTGTTACTCTTTCTGTTGCTATGTCATGGAAACAACACATTAGTAAGGCGGTTGTTCGGCACACAGATAGTTGGGGTCATCTCCAAAGCGCATCAAACCTATTTCTGTAAACCTGTAGTACCTGCCCTTCAGATCTATGAGGCTAAGGCACTGGACTCTGCTCTCTATGGGGCAGAGCTCTGTGGCTTTATTAACCTCAACAAAGTGATTAGATTTGAAAATACATTTTTGAGAACTGTTGCCCTCCTACTCCTTGTCATTGGACATGGGTTTAAAATGGTAGAAGGTAAAACTAGATTGCTTTCAGTGCTATATTGGAGGAGATTATGGCCTACCCCAGAGCTAGCTCATTATGCCACTGCCTTACAGGATGTCATCAAGTCAGACTGCTTTAACAAAACACATCAAAAAGACACTTATCTGCATTGGTCTGGTCGACTTATCGGAGAACTCATCAGGTGGCCCCATTTCTTCAAAGGAGTCTCTTATAAAGATTTATTGGGCAAAAACAATGTGTGATGGTGCCCCTAAAGCTGCCAGTGCTACCTTGACAGATGAGTTTCTTAATGTTAACTCCTCTTGTGTCTTTAAGCAGCTTGAGGATATTGTTACTGTGCTGATGGACAGGAAGTTGTACTTTCAATTTAGAGTGGAAACTTTACAGTTGAAATAATTTACCTCTAAATGGCGAGGACTGGAATCTTCGGTTTCTGCAGCATGTAACTTCCCTATAGCAACTGTTACCCACACCCTTTTTGCTTGCCCTGCTTATGCCCGAATTTGTTCTCATTGGCTATCACCTATTTGTAGGTAGCTATGTACACGAAGGCATAGTATTTCTCTTTGCATACTTAGCACTGACTTATGCCCATTATACGCGTGTGCAGTTGCCAGATCTCTGGGCGCAATGTGGCTGGTCCGAAGAAAGGCCCTTTCCGTTTACACGTGACAGCTTGTTCCTTTATATCCACTTTATTGCACTGTTCATTATACCGTGCTGCTATTTCTTGTGATCGAATGGCCTTTCTGCAATCATATGCTGAATTTCATTATGATTGCTACTTTTATGAAAACTTTTATTTATATACAAATTGTGTTTTAGTGTGAATATTCTTTGTTTTAGTTATTTAAAATTAATTTTAATGTATCTTGTGTATACTTTTGTGGCCTTCGCTGCTGAAATAAAGTTATTTTGACTTGACGTGACTAATAAAATGAAAACAAACACAAGAAAAATCTCATAAAAAATTGCCAACATTAAGTAAATGTTGATAAATAAAATGACACCAAAACAAATTAAATCCAATCAGTGGAACTGGAGTTATACCTTTTTAAAGCTTTTAGTGTAAAATATCACCTAAAAGATCAAAGCGCCAACCGTGGGTGTCTGTTCTCAATCAAATGTTAACACTTATTAATTGTAATAAGATAACCCACTGTTATCCAATGGGAGAGATAGGCCTTATAGTAGTGAAAAAAGAATTGAGGAGTTTTTCCCTATCAGGACATGTAAAAGTTAAAAACACGTCCAACTTTTTAAATACAATAAACCCTGCTCAGTGGGCTGTTTACCGCCTAATATATGGGTGACTTGTATGTTTTAAAAAAGGATGTTTAGGCCTGGCAAAAGATTTATTTTGCCAATTTGAATTTGCAGTTTATAAATGCACTACAGGTTGAAGTTGCAGGCCTGAAACATGTTTTAAAAGCTATTTTAGTGGTTGGCACAATGAGTGCTGCAGACCCACTTATTTGTCAGACCTTGGGCACATATAGTATCACTTTACCAAAAACCTATATGTAAATTAAATGTGCCAACCACATAAGCACTTTAGTACTGGTTAGAAGTGGTAAATTGTAGAGTCCTAAAGACAACAAAAAACAAATTCAGTAACCAGCAGGGGTGAAGGCAAAACATTTGGGGGAAGACCTAACCAAGCATGTCAGGTCTAACATGCCCCTTGCAAGAGTGCCTCCCATGCCGGGTAGCACAAGCGGAAGGGTATTAACCTGGGCCCTGCATTTTCTCTTTTTGTGGAACAGCAAAAACATGTTGCTTGGCCCTTTCTACTTCCCTTTCCTCAAGTCACCATCACTATAGATGTATCTCTAGTGGGGTTGAAGGCCCACGTTCGCCACATGACAGTTCAAAACATTTGGATTCTACAGCACAAGGGGCAATTACCTGGAACTGCTTGCCACCAGATTAGCCTTCAAAGTATTTTTCCTACTTTTCACAGGAAAAATAGTGCTGATAAAGATAGACAATATGACCGTGAAGTCTTACATCCATAAGCAAGAGGAACACCGTCCTCCCAGCTCGCCTAGCTCGCCCAGAAGAGGCTTTCTTTTTTTTAAAGTTATATTGTATGAAATACAACATACAGTAAATGCAGGGACGTCACATTGATACATCGGCAAATCATATTTCAAGCGATACATTTCTGAATCTTCACGCTATTCCCTCCCCCTTTCCTACTGCATATCAAGAACCTCCCTACTTGCCATGAACGGGGTTTAAAATCTCGTCCTGTACTCGTCCTAATGTGTATCAACCCTCCCCATCCCTCCATCCCTAAACCCTGTGCCCCCATCGGTGTGCAATCTAATGACCAGCTCTCTATTCCTCCAGTTGTCCCATTTTCCATGCTCCCCATATCTTCTTGTACTTTTTCTCGCAACCTCTGCCTTCATAAACCTCCTTTTAAATAATTTTGTATCATGTCATCGCTTTCTCCCAGTGTCTGAACGATGAAGGTGTGTCGGACCCCCATTTCTGAGCAACAACTCTTTTTCAACCATATATCCCACATTCACTAGAACCCTATGGTACTTTGTGAGGAGTCCCATATGCCCGGTAATTTCTATGTGGTGTAAGGTCAATGTTAATTACAACCGCCTCCACTAATGATTTGACCACTTCTTCCAAAATGTGGGCCACTGTGTGTGAACACAAGTTCCATCCCTTCCACATTTCCGGAGACACAGAGGGAAATTAGCCTTCCCTATTTTGTGGAGGAGGTATCTGGTATAATATGTTCTATGCAATACCTTAAGTTGAGTTAATCTGAAGCTGGCCTTTATGGCTCCCTCTGTTGGGAATCCCAGTGTCTCCTGCCAATCCCCAATGTCTTTTACCCACCTAGCTTTTAGGTTTGTTAGAGAACCCTGCATATTTCGCATTATTGTTCCATATGTCAGCGATATCAGTTTATGCCTTATTTGTCCATTCAATAACCGCTGCTCCAGCGTAAACTCCTCATGTGCTTCTTCCTCCTTATCTATGCTATGGGTAAGTGCGTGTCTCAGTTGCCTATATTTCGACCACTGTACTGTTGGCATCTGATATTCTCCCTGTAGGTGGTCAAAGGGGACAACCCCATTTGCATCCCACACCACTGCCAGTGTGCTTATGCCTATACTGTCCCAGCCTAGGAATCCCTTCAAGTCAGCCACCATTCTTAATTGAGTGCCGTACCATAGGAGTAACCCACTTAATTTCCCTGAGTCAGCTATTTCAGACGGCCCCCAAAGAGCGCATGCTTATTGCTATGATCTCCCTTTCCTCACCTGTCCATTCAAACCACCGGGTTATCCTAGTCTGCATAGACCCAGTCATCCACTAGTCCCACCTGCACTGCCTCGTAATTCTTCCTGACTTTAGGCAGACCACTGCCCCCATCATATTTAGATCATTGTAGTGTGCACATCGCTAGCCTCCCCCCAGAGCAGCACCCTCACTTGGGTGTCTGCTCATGAGAAGAATGTTTTTGGCAGCCAATAGGGACAGTCCTGCAACACATATGGCAATCATGGCAATGCTACCATTTGGAACATAGACGCTTTACCTAGCAACAACAGAAGCATTGTACTCCAATGCTTAATGTCCACCCGTAACAGGAATGGCATTGGGCCCATCTATTTCCAGCCCACCATAGGGAACAGTAATGACTTCTCTCAATTAATCGCAAACTCAAAAATTCCCCATATATCTGAAAAATCTCGCAGATGCAAACCAGTGACTGATCTGTATGGGTCAGATAATGCAGAATATCCTCCACATATAATAATACTCTTTCTTCCCATACAAAAAAAACCCCCGTACAGCCTCATATCCAGACGTCTACCCTCATGAAGGGTGCCAGGGGCTCTATCCTCAAAGTGAAGAGTATTTGTGAGAAGGGGGTCAACCCTGCCTCATGACAAACCCCATGGAAAATTACCTCAATAGGCAGACATTTACTTTTATTCGGGCGCAGGATTTCTGATAAAGTAGCCTGATCCAATTAATGTGCCGGGGTCCAAAGCCCATCCTCTCCATGTGTACGAACAGAAAAGGCCACTCAACTGAATTGAACGCCTTGTTGGCGTCTAAGTAAACCACCGCCCAGGGTTCTTCCCCAGAGTTGACCTGCGCTATGTTAATATGGAGTCTTATCAGATTTCGTCTAGTGGAACAACAACTTACAAAACCTGTCTGGTCCAGATTGACCAGATCTGCCACCACTTCACGGAGTCTGCCCACCAACAATTCAACCCTGAATTTCACCTCAACGTTGACTAACAAGATTGGTCTATACGATTTGCGCCTCAGCACCGGTTTTCCTGCCTTAGGTATAAGGACAATGGTAGCCAAGCGCAGGCCATCAATAGGCAACCCACTAGGGACTGGAGCCTTCACCACCTACATCTGCACCAGTGCCTTCGTTATTTCTGCTTCGTGAGGCTTTATTCTAGCCTTTCCCTCTCCTCAGAGGTCAGAGCTTTAATTGGGCAATCTTTCACAAACCTTATCATCTCCGACTCCGAACTCCTAACCCTCGGGGTATAGAATGTCTCCATAAATGTTGCAAAAGTCTCCACAGTCTGTTTACTGCCCCTCACCACCTGCCCAATTCTTTTTGCAGTTTGTTAACATGCATGGGTTCCCTTTCTCTGCTGCCTATCCAAGCCAACAATTTACCTGCCTTACCTCTGGCTTCTGTTTTGCCAGGAAGGAAGTTTTGACTTCATGTCCAGCTACCTTTTTGTATTCCATGTATTGCACTCTAGCGTCCCAGAAAGTGATGTTCCCAGATGTGGGGCCTTTCGTCACTCTAAATCTTTTATTTCGAGGTCCAACTTCTCAAGGGGCTGCCTTATTTTTATTTTCTCTCTAATTTCCCCAGCAATCAGCACCCCCCTAAATTTGGTCTTGTATGCCTCCCAAATCACACTGGTGCTATCAACCGTGCTCGTGTTTGCTAGCATCCAGGTGGCCATCCTCCATGGGTGAGGTTCTCTCTCTCTGGTGATTTTTATGGTTACCTATAGGGGAGCATGATCTGATATCCCTCTTGCTAAATATGTAGCCTCCAAGAACTTCCCTACACTATCTCTGGTTAGCAGGATATAATCCAATCTGGAGGGCGTTATGTGAGACTGAAAAAAATAAAAAGCCTCATTTCTGTCTGTATAGATACCTCGATATATTCAGGAGTCCAGAGGCCAGCAGGAAGCCATTCAGCCCCTGACCCTTGTAGCCTCCCCTTCCAATCTGGTACTCATTCTGTCTGAGCATGTATAATGTTCCAGATTAAAATCTCCCCCAATCATTGTAAAGGCCCTCGGGAAACTCACTAAAAGCAGCCCCACTTTTTGTAGTGTAAGTGATTGGAGACCATGCAGTACATAAATGTTTAGGAGAATCAGCATTTTACCCTCCCATTCCCCCATTATCCCCGAGTAGCATCCCGCTGTATCCGACCAGGTGCGGAAGAGATGGAAGGTCAGCGATTTCTTTATTAAAATGACCCCCCATCTCAAACTTTAGGTATGCTGCGCAGTGGAAGCTACCTTGTATCTGCCCCACCCTAGGCTATTGTGTTTCACGTAACGTCACGTGGAGGAGTATTATGCCAGCCTTATATGTAGTGAAAGCTCTTGTCACCAAATCTCTCTTCAGTTTATTACCTAGCCTGTTTATATTTCACAAGACTAAGATTAAGTTATGTGACTGAGCCATAGCATGTTCTCCTGTCCCATGCTTAAATGCATAAGGGGGTGCCACTGCTGCCGTGTATCTTGGTGTTGTGCCCTTGTGTCAATCCCTTTGTGAACCATAACAACCCTCTTTACTTCCCCTACCTTACCTTACTGTGCTGTGATCTAAACCTCAACCATCCTCCCAATTCACGGTATGTGTGATCCCTCAAACCCTGAAACATGTTAACCTACCAACGTATACACTGCTCATGCAGGGGTCTGTACCTCCACGCACTGAGTTAGATACAATGAAACAACCGTTCATAGTCCATCATCTCTCTCAGTCCGGAGCAGCCCCGAAGCCTAACAGAGTATCCTCAGGTCCACATTGTTGCTCGCCAGTCTTGTGCAGCAGGTACTTACAGTTCATATGCAAAGTTGAGCATTGGTCAGATAATATGGTTCAACAACATCTATTTAATCATCTGTCAGCCTCCAAGCCAGAACCTGCAGAATCTATCCTCCCACCCCCCCCACCCACTGCAAGGGGACCCCAGTTGTTGTTGACCAGGATGCCTTTACACTTCTTGACTGCGTTCACCGCCTGTACCTGTTTTGCCTTCATCTGCTCCTTTGTAGGGGAGGGTCTGCTGCCTGCATTTCTTCATATCCTGATCTTCCGTTGCTGCCATTCCGGATCGCCCCTTAATGAGATTTCGGGTTAGGATCCAAGTCCTTTGACCTCCAGCCATTGCTACTCCTCTTTCATAGAGAGCAAAAGGTACACCTTCTCTTGATACACTACCCGCAGTTGTGCAGGGAAGATGAGGGCTTATTTGAAGTCCAGCTGGTGCAGTATCTTCTTGATGGGTGTGAATGCCTCCCTCTGCATTTGGACCAGGGACGTGTAATCTGGGTAGATGTTGACCTACTGTTCCTCCAGCATCCATGGGCTGCAACCCTGAAAGAGTTGCAGGATATTCTCCCTATCCCTAAAGTTTGCTAGGCGTGCAATTATTGGACGTGGTCTTGGGGCCGGGGCTGTTGCCGGTATGCTCTCTCCACTAAGTAAAAGCGCAAAGGCTTACTCTGCAGCACTGTCTTCTCCAACCATTCCTTCACAAAGAGTTCAATGTTCTGGTCCTCCACTTTCTCAGGGACCCCAACAAGCCTTACATTAGGCCTCCTAGATCTACCCTCCTCTTCTTCGAAATGATCCATGAGAGTAGCCATGTCTTTCTCTGGTGTCTCACAGCACTTTGTGAGTTCTTGATTCGCCGGGTGAGTCGTATCCAGTTTCAGTTCTGTGTCAGGGACCCTCTCTGTTAATTTATTGTGGTCTGCCCACAGTATCCCAACTTCATTCACTGTTGATGCAATTTGCACCTCCAAAGCCTGCTTAGTGCCCCTTATAGCAGGAAGGATGACTGCGTTATGCACTGTAAGTAAGCCTTCCTCCGTGTCCGATGACGAGCCCATTCCTCCTTCACCCTCTACAGGCATGTCTGATGATTTGACCTTTGCCACATTTGGCTACCCTGTATTGTGCCAGGTGGTGGTATGGCGCGCAGGTAAGGGGACACTCGGTCTGTCCGCAGGGTCTGTTGAGTAACAGCACCTCACCCCATAGGGCTCAGTGAATATGTCTCTATTGCCCAGCTATGGCTATCTCAGTGCGCTGCACCGCTCCCTCCCCATTCATTTGTACCTCTAGCAGTGTGTTCCCAATGTCCCTGTCAGGTGTGTAAAGAGATTACTGTGGGTTCATCTATGCCACCAATCAGTTCTCTATAGAATGTGTGGGGGAAGGACAGGTGACTGCGCACTGCTCTATGCTGTTCTCCAATCATCAGCAGTGCTTGCTGCCATCCCCTCGTAAATCAGGGACTGCAGCTGCCCAGTATCACTGCCCAGCTGCACAGTATCCACAATCAGGACAGTGGGAGGGGAAAGAGACTGTAGAGCCTGACTTTCACCCGCCAGCTCTTTGGGCTCACCTCTAATGGTTGGGCACCACACCTCCAGTTTTCCTCCAGTCTATGCCACCAAATGTTCCCCCACCCGGATATGTTCCCAGGTACTGGGCCCTAGAGAGACCTGAGCCAGTAGCCACAGAACACCACTTTTGTCAATATCTCAAGTCACGGGAGGGTAGAAGAAACCACCAAACGCGACCTCCACCCGGCCGAGTCTTCAGGCCCGCTCCCATTAGTGGTGCGCCTCCACCTCCAGTTCTCCTCCTCTCTGTGCCACTGAGTGTTCCACTATTCAAATATGTCCGCAGGTGCTGGGCCTCAGAGATAACAGGGCCAACAGCCGCAGAATGCCGCTAGTCTCAATTAGGGCGGAGGAGGTGAAAAGGACTGCTGGCCATGATTCCTGCCTTGCATGCCCAGGCGAGTTCGGCACCCTCTGCTCAGCTCCGGGTGCCGCTCCTCCTCAGTTCACTTGCGCTGAAAGACGCCAGCTGCACAGATCCTTGGGCACTTGGCCACTGTCCTCCTTGATCGCGGCTCTCCAGATAAGCTGCTCCGCAGTTGAGGCGATGTCTCCTCCATCACGGCCGTCCAGGTGCCATTTTGGGCGTATCTCACCTGCTTTAGCCAGGTATGTTATCAGGGATTATGAAATTAGGTGGGTGCCGACCAGCTGTTAGCACAGCTCCGGCTACCCCTTCAACGCCTGCCCCACCTGCACTGCTGGTATCGCCAAGCGGGCAACATGATAATCGCCTCCGGGGCCTCCCGGAGGGCAGGAACTCAGCCAAGCATGTCTGCCACCTTTGTCTACCAGGCCACACCCCATCCCAGGAGAGTTGGCATTAGACAGCTAGCAAAAACATTCACTTTCCCGCAGAGGGTCTTTCAGTGTGGCGGCCAATTTTGCAGACCTCCACACCACTGATGGGCTGTGATGTATTTACTATGGGTACTGTATCGATCCCCCTATTTCTGACCCTTGTCTGGTTAATAATTAACTAGCAGCCATTCAACTGCACAAATACCCGTTATCTGATTAGCCATACAACGGCACAGAAGCCCGTTATCTGATTAGGTCATAGCGCATGCCATCTCATTAGGCAAGCACTATTTCTCCAGCCCCCTAATAGGCATACGGTGTTCTCAAAACAAATCAAACCTACAGCGACCTGGGAAATCCCCGCAGCCATTGTTTTGATTTAGCCGAGAACTTCAGTAAAGAATGTGCGAACGACCAGTTCGTATGACATCCTTATTGACGTATTTATGTCCATCCTTACGTCAATCTCGGCAACTTTCAGGTATAAATAATACCGACATTGCCTTAAGCAAACACACGAGGTGGTGACAAGATTGGAGCAGCGAGACTTGCCGAGGAGCCCAGCTGACAGCGAAGCCCACAGACGCTGCCCCTCCATTCTGACGCGCTGAGAGAGAGACGCTGCCTTTTCTCCTGCCGAGAAATCCAGCTCCGGCGCTTCCAGCCGCCCTTGCAGGCAGCTGGGATATCAAGCCCTGAGATAGAGATACCAGCCCTCCAGCCTTCTAAATCCCAGGTACTGAACTGAATAACCCCTTGCAGAGAATTCTTGAAGCAGACCCTTGGCAAAGCAAACTTAACTTAAACTGCTACTTATCTACTCCCGCCCACGTATTAGGCTTAGGTCAGGTACATTGGGGTAGGTGTAGTTAGAAGCACCAGTTGAGTACGATTAGTCAATGTATATATGTATGTATCTATTTTATCCATTTTAAGTATCATATGGCTAAGAAACCATATCAATGCTTTTACAGTATTATTTTATAATTCTGTTATTACTGTATGCACTTTACTTAACTATAAGTATTGCAATAATAGCGATTCATTTCTCTTGTATGAGAAAAGAGACTGATCAATAAATAACATCTTTTTATTGAACACGCCCGTCTCTTCCTTTTCTCTACAATCTGGTGAAACTAAGAATGCACTGAACTGACTGAGTAAAATAAGTTGTCTTTTGTTTTCACACGACTCTAGAGATATACTCTTGATTAGGGGAGAGCAAAGTTGTCATGTTCTATGGTTGTCAGAAACTAAATCCCTTCTTGTCTATCCAGGGAGGTTAAACTCCTCCTTGTCTATTCGAGAAAGTTTCTAGTGAACTCTGAGCTAGCTGGCAAACACTAAACTTTAAGTCTAATATCGTCAGTAGAAGACCTAGTTAACCTCTGTCCTACGTCTATACTATTGAAGATATTATTCCAATGCGCAGAGCCTATTGGGATAATAGGAACTACACTACATGGCGCCCAACGGTTTGGATAGGCGATAA
Source organism: Lissotriton helveticus (assembly GCF_964261635.1). Taxonomy (NCBI): domain Eukaryota; kingdom Metazoa; phylum Chordata; class Amphibia; order Caudata; family Salamandridae; genus Lissotriton; species Lissotriton helveticus. The sequence goes on along the minus strand of NC_136070.1, from coordinate 511,708,145 downwards.
ATCTAACGTAAGACATTAGAGTAACTCAGTCGTGCTTTTTCACACAGACCCCTTTTTCCCCATAATACTCCAAAGACGTCTGGAGTGGGTGAAAGGTTATATCCGCCAAACTTCGTAGGAGGAGACTCCTATGTATGGTTCTTGGTTTATTCAACGTTGAAGGATACACTGTTCCAAAATATTGTGCATCTAATCTTTGTTTCCATAGAAACCTGATCTGCAAATAAACAAAATAACCTTCTTGACAGTAGAATGTCAGAAACTGAAGAAGAAAGAGAGACAGCTAGAATAGCAGCTCAACTCCTAGCGGATGACACAAGTCTCCTACAGCAAGACCCGAATGCAATACTCATCCCGGTCAACATAAGAAAATCTATAACTTTAAAACTTATAGAAAATGGGCTGACACCGAGAGGTGGTACAGTCATATTTGTAATTGAGGCACACGAATATCGGCAGACAGAGGTATTCTATTCATGGATAAACTTTCCAGCAGCAAACGCTGTAACAAAGGACTTCCACTATTATAAAATAGAGGAACCTCCTAATGAGTACACTCCTTTCGAGGAGGTGGAAATACCACTCAAATACCAAGAGGACCTGCTCTGGTTTAATGGCGCCCTAAAACATAATAATCACATCACCAGGCTCGGTCCACTAGGTAGACCAGGAGCAACGTGGCCGGTCCTAGCCGGATACACACCACATCCAGACATTGAAGAAATGTCTGCACCAGATCTTTTAGCACAGCTAAAACAACTAATTAAAATACATAGACAATTAGTCCAATATGTAATGCGGACTTCAACAGTCCAACCAACTATTAAAATTCCACAGCTGATCCCTCATCAGGGGAACACAAATAAAATTACACCACAGAACATACAGTCCTGTCTAGGTAAAGTACCCGCAAAACGGGAACAAATTCCATTCTGGTTGGCACAAAAAATCACTCAAATAGAGGCGGTATTTCCAGATACCACCCCGGTTGAGAAACACAGGATTCTGACTATCTGTCTTCCAATGGGAATCGCACCACATGTGGATAACTGTGACACTTGGGGTACAGTCTTTGCTTCCATTTACACAAAAACACATGGTGTTCCATCCATGTCAGTAATACCAGATGTGCTAAAACAAATTCAAGATGAATACGGTCCAGAACCTGCTTTAACTCTTGGTATGAAATTACTAAAAGACTTCAAGCAGGTCTCTGCAATATTATTAGCCAATATAAAGGGAGAAGCAGCAAATGTGGCGATCCGCCAGAGGTTAAAAGAGACAAATATAGCAGATCAACCATTTGAAATTGCCAGAATCATAGAAAAATCCTATGAAGAACTAGGAAGAGATAGTTTGGGTGGAATACCTGTAAAACCCCAACTTATTGAAAGTCCTGAAAAGGTATTTATTAAAAATAACCTAAACACTTCAAAGAAGATCTGGGATGGAAATAAACAATCCACTCCCAAAGAAAAAAGATTCCAGTCCAGAGGAAGGTCTCCTCGGCGGAGAGAAAGATCTCCGGACCAAGGACGCAAGTCTCCCCAAAGGGAGCCCTCTGTGAAAAAATACAACCTTAGAAATAGGGATAATCTGAAGAAACCTGATAGATATCAAGATATTGATACACGTCCCTCTCAATCTTTTCAGACTTCCTCGTAGAAATCGGAAAGAAGAGGACGATCAGAACACAGGGAAGAGCACGTCAAGTCCAAAGACAAGGAACCTGCTCATCAAAATAAAAAATTACAGTTTTCAAAAAAGAAGGTAGCCAGTATTAAAGTAATCAACCATGCCGAGAATACTGAGGACACAGCTGAAAAACGGAGAATGGGCTCAGACAATGCTAGACAGCGCAGCAGAAGTGAGCATAGCTCGCAAGATCCTTATGAATCATCTGGAGACAGTGGACATGAATGAATACATTCAGGTGGAAACTGCAGATACCAGAGTTAGCAAACCTCATAAAATATATGAAATAACCTTACATATAGAGGGGGATAAGACTAGGAAAATAAGGGGTCTCTTTTGGGATAATCTCTCCAAGGGCTATGACATTCTTCTAGCTGAAAGAGACTGGCCACCAGAGTTTGTCAGGGAGTGCCCTCATGGCGAAGAAATAATTATGCCTGCCTTCTCAAATCATATTCCAATTCATAAAAAATATACACTTGCAAGAAAGTGGGCAGTAGCCCAAGCTCCTGCATTATATAAAAACCATGTGGGATGGGATGAGGACTCTCCTCCTCACAAAATCCAGTTAAAATCACAACCTACTGCACAGAGGCAGTACCCTGTGGTAAATAAATAAATAATACCCTATTTTTGAATGAATAAATGAATAACAGATAGCTCAATAAATAAGAGTCAAGATTCGAGGTAGTAGGAGTTTGCAGGTTTATTACAGCATAAAGGACAGGAACAGGACCACCTGCACAGGAATAGGATGGCTAGGCCCAGCAGCGCTGCCGGGGTCAGGATCGGGACAAGGGGAACAACTTTTTAATAACAGTGCATGGGCATATATACATAACGCAAACACATAGCATTACATTGCAATAGGCGTAGCAGTGGGTGGAGCAAAAGGCGTGACGCGTAGCAGTCGCGAAAGATAAGGGTGAAAAGAGGTGTAACAGGGCGTATACATAGACATGTGATGCAAACGTAACAGAATATGTCATGAATGGGGCGGAAACCATGGAGGGGGCTACCTGAGGAGCCGGGACCTCTAACCTGATGGTGCGCGCAAACTGGCAATGACGTGTTACTAGGAGAAGCTGGGGGGCTATGAACTCTGTGCTAGGAGCAGAGACTGAAGTCTGGAGAGTCAGGGCGACATGTACCTAAACAGTATCTAGTATCCGATGTTTAGAGAACATGTTGATATAAACCAGAAGTCAGGAGGGGAAAGGCTAACTTGATTCTAAGACTGGACCATGCATTATTCTACATGTAGTGCGTGATGAAGAATATTAAATGACCATTAAATGCAGTGTTTCTCTAACGTGGAGACGTGAAGGCTAGACAATGACGGAAACTATCGATGCGATTCAGTAGCTTTAGGAATGCAGAGAAGGAGGACTGAACTGATAACTGGAATCATAACATATTCTTGGCAGACTCAGAGGCAGAGCCAGGGTGAGACGGGCACTGCAAGGCAGGAAGTAAGTGCAGGGTCGAGGATACAGGTGGGGGCTGTATCGCTCCTCAGCGAGGCTTCAGGAGACAGGAGCTGAATCTGGTGTCCAGGCCCTTTTGAGGCCTAGAAACGGGGACTTCTCAATAGAATAACGTGCACACTGAGAAACGTGGCAACGTAGCTTTACATAGGCCTGATATTCGTAGTATTCACGAGAACTGGAAACTGGCATACTAGAGGTGGACACAACTGTAATTGCGTCATTAATCGAACATAGGGAATGCATATGCATATTTAATCATGCACACATAACATATGATGGATGACACGTAGGGACACAGAACATGGCAAAATTTACTTTTCCACATTCCCTCCTTGTCACTACGTTTCCATCAGGAAACATCAATATTCATGATACCATCTATCATTTCATACAGTATCATTTGCTCGTCTCGAATTATCCTGGAACGGGATTTAGAACGGGGCTTGGGACTAGGAATACAAGAGGTAGCACAAATGCCGCAAATCGCAGGGCCACATTGTATACAGAGGCAGCAGCTGAATATGATCGCTACTGCAATACCTAGAAAGGACAAGACTTTCCATCCCCAGGCGGAAATTATATTCCAGAACCAACCGGACCATGTCCAGGTGCCTGGATCTTGGTGTAACAGATGGGCAATTTTATGGAGTCTGGTTATAGCTGAATAAACAGACGGCGCGTTATTTGGAATGAAAATGCAGCAACTAGATCCGATGACTCTACAGGCCCCGCCCCTATCGGCCAGTATGACGTCAAGGACGAGACGATTCTGTAAAACGACAAATCTCATAGCAGATTGCTCTTCAGTTAAATTACCTAGAGCAGAGGCAGTCTCATTTACTACAGCTTCGAGGGTTCTGGTTAACCTACGGATTAGCTTACTATTCTGGATAGGTCCTATAAAGAAAAAGAAACCTCTGTTGAAATCTGTATACTGTTCTAGAGCAGTTTCAGTATAATCGACAATTGGGGACTCCCTTCTATGTCTAATGTGTACTAGATGTGTGTTTCTATGATAATCAGGTGGGGCTAGGAAAACTGGTGGCAGTAGGAAGGCAAGGTAACAGGTTCCCTCCCAATCGAGGGGCAGACGAACATATGCAGTTTGACCACAAATAAAATAAGAATGACGTGAAGCTTTGAAAATGGATTTCCCACTGTCACTATACTTGACAATAGTAGTACAATCACTATGTCCTACGTGTACGGAACCATTATTTCGGACACATAATTCGCCTTTAACTGGTAATACTGAAATAGCAGGTAAGTCTGGAGTAGTATCAGACTGAACATTCAGGACCATGAAATTCGAAGAATAGTTACCTAAATTATACACTTCATTTTCTAGATCTAACCCGGTTCTGTGGGGGAGACCTTGCTTATCTGGGAAACATGTACTGTTAAGAAAAGACATATCTGTTGAGGATGACGTTAACGTGGACCATGCTCCACACGAACCATTATGTGAAAATGGATAAGGAAAAAGTGGCAGAACTCCCTTCGGTATCTGGAAAGGGGGGAGTCGACCACACACCCAACAATTAGTGGCATTGCTGGTCTGATGTGAGTAATGTAACATGCGGATGAAGGAATTATTTTTCATAGCGAGGCGGTAAGAGAGTTCATGAGGAGGCAGATCACTAAACGTGTGCTCTACTGTAGCATTAGCAGACTTATTTACATGAAGAACTGGGAAATACAAGAAAAATGCATAACTGGTGCAGGAAATCATGATGCTGAAAAATAATATGAAACATAGAAAAACGATACATCGAATAGAGTTTTGACTAACTCTCTCACTATGGGGGTCTATTTTATACATGTCAGAAACAGTTTAACCGTTTCACCTAGGGGAGGACTTAGACAATCAAACTGGCTGACTTATTTTACTAGACCGGAGTTTCAACTTATACTCCTGTTGCGGAGTTTTCTCTAACAGGGGAGGGTTTGTAGCAATGTCTTTTGCGGGACAGTCCTTGAGAACAATATTTTGGCAATCCTTCAAATCCTGGGAAATGTTCTTTGAGACGGGTTTCAGTCCATAAAACTTTTTTATATGTGAAAGGTGCACCCAGCCTTTGCGACCCTCCAACTTCACGGCTGTACGGGTGGCGAGGAGGACCTGTCGGGGCTCCTTCCAGCGTGGCTCCAGCGGACTTGAGCGGTCAAAATTGCGGACAAGAACCATGGATCCTGGAACGATTTCATGCGGTGCCACCTCGGTATTGTCTGGAAATGCGGCGGCAACCTGTGAACGACAAGAGTTGAGGGCAGACATCAAGGAAGCTAGGTAATCTGTCAGCATATTACTTGAAACATCGGTAATACTTCGGGGTCTAGGAGTACCCCACATGTTAGGGGGGCGGCCGAAAACGACCTCATACGGGGACAGACCTGATCTGGAATGTGCGACCATGCGCATATAAAATAAAGCGACTGGCAGAGCTACTAGCCAGTCCACACCTTTCTCTTTACACACTTTTGCAATACGGATTTTCAGAGTCTGGTTATGTCTCTCTACGAGACCGGCTGCTTCAGGATGGCGTACACAATGAAACTTCCACTGGTACCCCAACAAAAGGGAAACATGCTTCATCAACTCGGATGAGAATGGCTGGCCGTTGTCAGAATATACGACTCTAGGGAGTCCATAACGGGGGAAGAACTCACGAACCAACTGCTTGGCAGTGGTCGCGGCGGTGTAATCTGGAACTGGATATGCTTCTGTCCACCTGGACAAAGCGCATACAACTACAAGGACATACTTGAAACCTCGACATCGCTCCATCTGAATATAATCCATCTGGAGGACTTCAAAAGGGTGGTCAGGGGGCTGGAATCCACCTTGTTCCACCGGGACACTTTTACCTGGATTAAACTGACAACATATCATACAGGTACGGACTTTCTGCTTGGCTGCAGCTCGTAAATGCTTGTTGAACCAAATGTTCTGGATACTGTCTAACATAGCTTTTTCCCCTAAATGTGCTGGACTATGTGCGGTATTAATAATGACTTGAACCATAGAGTCGGGGAGAAACCATGTGGCTCTACCCTTCGTTAACCATCCTTGATCTGTCTGGACCCCTCCTTGTTCGGACCATTTCTTGATTTCTTCGGGAGTAGCATGTAACTGGATATCTATGACATCTTGTGTAGGGTCCTTAACTGTCATACATGTAATCGGATCTGGAGTGTGTGTCATGTTAACTGAAATGTCTAGAGTCTGTGCTGTAAGCTTGGCTGTGCGATCTGCTAGATCGTTACCTTGAGAAATGGTGTCAGTAACTTTCGTATGTGCTTTGCACTTCATGATAGCGATAGATGTCGGTAAATGTATGGCATCTAACAGAGCTTGAATAAGGAGACCATGCTGAATCTTGGTTCCATGAGAAGTCATGAAACCTCTCTCCTGCCAGAGCACTCCGAAGTCGTGTACAACTCCAAATGCGTAGCGTGAATCTGTGTAAACATTAACTTTCAAGTTCTTGGCGTGTATGCAGGCTTGTGTCAGAGCAACTAGCTCTGCTGCTTGAGCGGACAGGGTGTCAATACGGTGTGTTTCAATAACTTCAGTGTCAGTAGTCACTGCATACGCGGCGACTAGTTCTCCTGTACTTGTTCTCATACATGAACCATCCACATAAAGTGTCAGGTCGGGGTCTGGTAACGGAATATCTGTCAGATCTTGTCTTGGCTTGGTCATAATGTTAACTACTTCCACACAGTCATGTGTGGCCGAATTCGAAGTAACTGATGGTAACAGTGTAGCAGGGTTCAGGATGTTGCAGCGTCTGATTTCTATGTGTGGCTGGAACAGTGTCAGTTCATAACCTGTTAAACGTGCAATTGTCAAGTGCTGAGTTTGTGTTCGGTTTAAAAGAACTTCCACGGAATGTGGAACTTGTACTGTCAAGGTATGTCCTAAGACTATGGAATCACTTTGTCTGATAGCTAGGGCTGCGGCTGCAACTGACTTGAGGCACGCAGGCAGAGCCTGGGCTACAGGATCTAATGTGCTCGAAAAATAAGCACAGGGCTTGTATTGTCCTGCTTGATCTTGTGTGAGAACAGATAATGCTGTACCTTCGCGTTCAGTGACGAAAAGTGTAAAAGGCTTACTGTAGTTCGGTGTCGCTAGAACTGGAGCTTGGCATAGGGCTTTCTTTAACTCATTGAAACTAAGTGTATGTTCAGATGTCCAAGGGAGGACAGTCGATACGGCTGCCTCCTGTGTCGTTAACTGTATCAGTGGCTTGGCTAGAAATGCATACTGAGGAATCCATTGTCTGCAGTAAGAAGTAAGGCCGATAAAAGCACGTACCTCCTTCTGGGTCTTGGGCTGAGGAAGACTCGCTATTAACTGGATACGGTCTGGTGTCAACTGCCTACCCCTCTTGGACAGTAAGTGTCCTAAGTAGACCACTTGCTGGACACAGAATTGAAGCTTCGAAGGGGACACCTTGTGCCCCATCTCGGCTAGGAAATACAAGACTGTAAGGGATGCTCGCTCGCAAGCACGTTCAGAACGGGCTGTGATCAGGAGATCATCGACATACTGGAGCAGGGCAGTGTCAGTTGGCATGTGAATGTTGTCTAGTTGTCTCTTAAGTGCTTGACTGTAAATGCTAGGGCTTTCTGTGAAACCTTGAGGAGCGCGTGTGAACATATAGCTCCTTCCATTTAAACAAAATCCGAAAAGGAACTGGCTGTCTGGATGAATAGGGACACTGAAAAACGCATTCTTGAGGTCGATTACAGTAAAGAACGTGGCTTCGGAATCAATGGCTGTCAATAGGGAAGAGATATCTGGGACAACTGGGTACTGCGGAATAATACATTTATTAAGCTCTCGTAGGTCAATCACTAATCGATATACTGGGGGTGCATTTGGATCAGTACGTTTCATGACTGGAATGATCGGAGAATTGCATACGTTGGAGTCAGTTTCTACAACCACTCCTTGAGCCATGAGCTCGTCAATAATTTTGGATAAGGCTGCTACAGCCTCAGGTGGCAATCTGTACTGTCTGATTCGTGGTAACACTACACCTGGCTTGAGAGTCACACGATAGGGTGTGATTTGCATATAACCAACATCAGTTGGACCTTGCGCCCATAGATGCTGCGGGACATTAGACAATCTGGAATCAAAATCTCGTAATACATAGTGACCCTTAAAGTCACGTAGGAACAATCGTATTCCCTCTGGGGAACAGCATATAACTGCACCTAACTCTTTCAGTGTTTTAATGCCTAATAGGTTTTCTGGACATGACTTAGTAAGTAACAGATCAGTAGTGCGGGACAATGGACCTACTTCTAGAGTAACTGGCTTTGATATTTCATTTACAATGGGTTTTCCTGAAAATCCAAGGGAAACATTTCTTGAGCCTGAGAGCGGAGCCCCTGGAACTTCGGCGTGACTAATTGTGGTCCTACTTGCCCCTGTATCAATCAAAAACTTTCTGTCTTTCCCTAATACTTGACTGTAAACATAGGGACCTTCTTGATCTACAGGTATCTCGATGAGAGGCAAGCCTACCTCCCTCTCTAGGCTGTTTCATGAATACTGCTGGTACTCTGGATACTCAGACTGTGCATACTGGTACATCTGCTGTGTAACGTGCTGTGTTGCAGCAATAGGCTGCGGTGCGGTAACTGTCTGTGGTGCATTCTGTGGCTGAGGAATCTGTGAAACTTGTTCTTGTCTAGGCGGACGTGGTCTTTCTTTAGTCTTACCAGTAGCTATGTTGTGTTTCAGAACTGCACACTCGTTTATAAAATGACCTGGCTGTTTACAATAATTGCAGTTCCCTTTAACGGGAGCTGCAGGATGACTGGCTTGATTCGGACCCCTCTTCTGACTGTCTTGAGGAACAGATTGTGCAACTAGTACTTTCATTTTCGTGTCTTTCATACGTTTTCTCTCGTGTTCTTGTTCTTCCCTGATCCTATTCTGGTGGTATTGGAGCATCTGCAACATCTGGGACGGGGTATTAGCTTGCCAGGTACTTTCAACTTTCAAAACTCGATTTTTAATTTGTGGACTTGAATTCTCGACTAATTTAGTAACAAAAAGGTGAGGGTATGACTCACTACTTGTCTTGAGGCCACTGTTGATGCTAAAACATTTCTCAAATCTAGAATAAAAATCACTAATATCTTCGTCTTGTTTCTGTTTACAGGCTGAGATTGCATCCCAGTCTTCTTTTCTAGTTGTCAATAATCTAGGTAAAACTTGTATTAATAATTCTGGTAATTCTTTACATTTCGCTCCAAGACCGGTACCTGGTACTCGTGCCTTGTCTTCAGCTTCTAGAACTGCCCAATCGATCTTTTTCTCTCCCACCTCCCATTCTTTTTCCTTGAGCTTTTCATACACCCCTGCGGGCAGCAGAACCTTTAACATTTTAATTATATCTGGATACGTGTATTCTCCCATACGGAGCATGTCTTTTAATTCTCTATGGAACCCTGCTGGATCTTTATCATGACAGGGAATTAATTTCTTCATCTCTAGGAGTTCCATCTTTGTAATCGGAGTGTAAACAAACACTCGTTCTAGTTCGCCACCCGTTCCTCTGACTGGGTGGACTTCTCGTAACGGATTCTGTCTCTCTATGTAAAATGGTTTACCTTCTGGGGGTGAGACATGAACAAAATGCGGGTTCAGAAACGTTCTATATTTGTGACGCTGTTCTAGAATGACACTAATTAAGTCGGTACCTAAACCTTTCCATCTATACTGGAGTAACTCGTTCAGGATATCATGTAACGGACCTGGATCAGAGTGCTGACCCTCATACAACGTAATGAGGTGCTGAATCATATACATACCCGCCAGTCGTTGCTCGGCTGGGGGCATTTTCAGAAACATTTGTGCCACTATTTCGTCTGGAAAAGTGGTAGAATCAGTAATCCATCGGACTGCTGATCGGGCTAGTTCTTGTTCATGCATGGTACTTAACTCACTGTAACCGATTCGTGATTTCAGAATGTGATCGGTAGCTTGAAACACTTGTTCTAGAGAACCTTGTTCTGGTGCTGGATGATGGAAAATAGACTTGTGTTCTAGGCGTAAATGGCGATCTGGAAATCTAGATTTTCCTACATACGCTATTCTGTCAGGATTCTCGTCGTCTAACTCTTCAGGATCAGAGTTACTTTCTTTCTCGCTTACTTGTGCTGCTTTACGCTGTTCGTGTAACTTTATTATTTCTTTACGGATTTTCTTGTACATACTCTCCATAGCACCGACGGTCTTGTGCTTACCCTCGGCTATATTATCACTCCACCTTGTCAGGGTTTTCATTTCAGCCGGATCTTTAGACGGGTAATCTTGTTCTCTTATTAGACAATTGATCAGAAACTTTAATATCATGAGCTGGGTCTCAGCTTTCCTTTGAGACATGGCCTCGCCAATGCTTTCTGGATCATCCCCTGTACGGATGAAGCGATATATTCTGTCTAGATCTTCTTTCATATTCGGTAAGGTGACTAGGTACTCGGCCACCTTTCTTACGCGAAATGAATATAAAACCATATTATCCTCGCCTGGGACTGGATCATAGCCGCATTCGGCAAGGGATTTTCTTATTTCTGCTACAGTCTGATGTCTGGGCGTACGCTGTGATGCTTGTATATGTAATTCGGCTGTCGTTAAACGCTTGTGTGGCGGCGGGGTTTGAGGAGTACCTCCCCCTGCGGCCCCTAAACTAGAGTCGTCTTCGTCCTGGCAGAGTGGGAAATGGAAATGTAGGCTGGACTTGTATGGCAGGCTGGACCGGGGGTACCGTAACAGGTACTCCGGTGTCTGGAGGAGCAGGAAGTGCCTGATTTACAGGGACTGGCGGAGCGCGAACAGGATTTGCATATTCTGGGACTGTGTCGTCCAAATAGGACGAAATAAAAATATCAGCTGCGGTCGGTTTGTGACGCAGCTTGGTCGGAATTAATGGTGGCGGGAAATTTACTGGATGCCTCTGGGGTCGCTTTTGGCAAGCCCTCGGCAAGGAGAGGATACATACCCCTAATAAGGGCATGCCTCTGTCTGTCTGACTGTTCGGCTTTGACTTGTTCACCTATCTCGATTAGTTCTTTTTCATGGGCTCGTTCCAAGGATTCTCTACTTAATTCTGACTTTCTGATTTCCTTTTCAGTTCTTTTATGAGCTTCTTTGCGCCATAACTCGATGGCATCTTTCTGTGACTGTCTGGCTTTCTTTTTCCATAATGCCTCTTCTACTCGCATGATGCACTCGGCATCCCATGTACCCGATACGGGCCATCTATACTTTTCTTCTAACTGTTTGGTATAATCTACCCATAAATCTAGATACAGTATGGCGCTTATGCCATGCTTCTGATACATAAAATGACCTGGACTGTCCCTAGGCGGGACTGGAACTGCTGCTTCCAGCAGACCCTTTCTAGTTTTTAACTGGCGTAACTTAGAAAACTTAGAAAACAAGGGCATGACTGGACTGTAATCTACACACAATACAATACACAATGAACACGATACTTATTCCCCATTCATACCACGACATTAAAATACATGAAGAACATTTAAAAATAACAGTTCGAACAGAATACTACCTGGAATACGGAACACAGAATACATGAATTTTCTCGAGAACAGAACTGACTAGAACAGGAACTAGATGCACTGCTGAAACAGTACGAAACTTACCGGTCTCATAAAGAGACACGTCAGGACCCGCATCCACCGAAGTGGACACTTCGTTTGTGGGTCTGTGTACCACCAACCCACGGACCAGAGTCAATTTAATTGACCCTGTCTAGATACTACCCCAGTAACGGTACTCACCGGGCAGCAAGAACGGAAGGCCTCAGACTGGACTGGACCGCTTCGACGACGGACGACGAACTTCGGACTTCTGTTACGGGTGGGCCTCCGGATACCTCGGACCTTGGACTCTCGGCTTGGGCTCTGGTCGGGACTCGCCGCGTTCCTCCACCGTCTCGTCTGGATGCTGGACCGCCTCCTCCGTCTCCTCCGTGGGCCTGAGGGATACTTGAAGCAGAAATATCTGCCGGTGCGCAGAAGAGTTCCGTCACGACTGCAGAGGGTCAGGGGGTCGGCGTGGCTTCACCGACGCGTGGGGAAAGGGCAAGTCCCTATTCGGGCGCCATTATGTGGTAAATAAATAAATAATACCCTATTTTTGAATGAATAAATGAATAACAGATAGCTCAATAAATAAGAGTCAAGATTCGAGGTAGTAGGAGTTTGCAGGTTTATTACAGCATAAAGGACAGGAACAGGACCACCTGCACAGGAATAGGATGGCTAGGCCCAGCAGCGCTGCCGGGGTCAGGATCGGGACAAGGGGAACAACTTTTTAATAACAGTGCATGGGCATATATACATAACGCAAACACATAGCATTACATTGCAATAGGCGTAGCAGTGGGTGGAGCAAAAGGCGTGACGCGTAGCAGTCGCGAAAGATAAGGGTGAAAAGAGGTGTAACAGGGCGTATACATAGACATGTGATGCAAACGTAACAGAATATGTCATGAATGGGGCGGAAACCATGGAGGGGGCTACCTGAGGAGCCGGGACCTCTAACCTGATGGTGCGCGCAAACTGGCAATGACATGTTACTAGGAGAAGCTGGGGGGCTATGAACTCTGTGCTAGGAGCAGAGACTGAAGTCTGGAGAGTCAGGGCGACATGTACCTAAACAGTATCTAGTATCCGATGTTTAGAGAACATGTTGATATAAACCAGAAGTCAGGAGGGGAAAGGCTAACTTGATTCTAAGACTGGACCATGCATTATTCTACATGTAGTGCGTGATGAAGAATATTAAATGACCATTAAATGCAGTGTTTCTCTAACGTGGAGACGTGAAGGCTAGACAATGACGGAAACTATCGATGCGATTCAGTAGCTTTAGGAATGCAGAGAAGGAGGACTGAACTGATAACTGGAATCATAACATATTCTTGGCAGACTCAGAGGCAGAGCCAGGGTGAGCCGGGCACTGCAAGGCAGGAAGTAAGTGAAGGGTCGAGGATACAGGTGGGGGCTGTATCGCTCCTCAGCGAGGCTTCAGGAGACAGGAGCTGAATCTGGTGTCCAGGCCCTTTTGAGGCCTAGAAACGGGGACTTTTCAATAGAATAACGTGCACACTGAGAAACGTGGCAACGTAGCTTTACATAGGCCTGATATTCGTAGTATTCACGAGAACTGGAAACTGGCATACTAGAGGTGGACACAACTGTAATTGCGTCATTAATCGAACATAGGGAATGCATATGCATATTTAATCATGCACACATAACATATGATGGATGACACGTAGGGACACAGAACATGGCAAAATTTACTTTTCCACAACCCAATTAAGCAAGAAGCTAAAAAACGGGTAAAAGAGATCCTAGATCAACTTGAATACCAGGGGGTGATTGAAACTTGCACCTCACAAATGAATAATCCTTTGTTTCCTGTCTCCAAACCAGACAATTCATATCATCTTGTTTTGGACTACAGACACTTGACACTTGAACTCATGTTGCAAAACTTTTGCAGTACAAAATTCGCATAGTGCTGCACTAAAGAATAACATAGTGCGCAAAAAATACAAAACAACATTAGACATCTCTAATGGATTCTTCTGTCAAAATATAGCACCAGAGAGCAGATATTTGACCGCGTTCTCAATAAATGGCGCGCAAAAAAAATTCTGTTGTTTTGCCCCAGGGGTTCAAGAACAGCCCATGATTATTCTCAGCAAGAGTAACAGAGTTACTACAAATATATGATGATGAGGCATTATCTTATGTCGATGACATCTATCTAACAGATGATGACTTGGATACTCACTTGAAGAGAGTGAACACCATAATACTTGGGTTCGCAGCAGAGGGTTACAAATTCAACTTTAAAAAGTCAAGAATTGCCCATCTAACTGTCCTGTTTATAGGATATGAACTATCAAGTGAAGGCAAAAGCCTGGCTGACAATTTCCTAGAGAAATGTGCTGTAATCCAAGCACCTAGAACACAAAAAAACTTACAATCAATTCTAGGTTTCATAAATTTCGGAAGAACTTACATTATAAATTATGCAGAGAGAGTTAAACCTCTCTATGATCTTATAAAACCAGATTTCAAAAGAATCATTTGGACTCAAAAACACACAGAAATTTTGAGATCTTTACAAACAGATATGTTAGTTAAAACAAAATTACAAACACGTGATAACACACGCAACCTTGTGATTCGAGTCATCCCAGGAAGATGCGGATTCACGTACCTAACCTCTAATGAGGGAGAGAAGGTACCAATTGCATACAAATCCCACTTGTACACAGAAGCTGAAAAAAGGTTCAGCATTAAGGAAAACATTGTTCATGCGGTTCAAACAGCTGTAGCAAAAGAAAAATACCAAGCCGACGGTAGACAGGTTACAGTCAGAACAGCAGAATCAGCTTTTGAGGCATTAACAACACCATGTAATTTACCGACAACGGCACTGAATCCAAAATGGATACAATGGGTAAATTCTGTTGCTACAGACAAAGTAAAATACTATTTTGACCCAGAAATGAAAGAATTAAAATATCTAGAATATGAGAGAGAATACCCTCTGCCAATCGACATTCTGCCTTTACGACAGTACGCCTGTGTAATATATACAGACGGTCATGCTCAACCCTCAGTTTGGGGAGAGCTGGCTTACAACGCCACATGCGAAATTGTAAAAGACGTATGGCGTGGAGGTAAATTGAGACCTCTATTTACAAAAACACACTCAGTGGAAAAAAATTCAGAACATCAAACTGAAATAATAGCGTTAAAAATGGCGCTTGATAATGCCGATCGCGATTTTCCGACACTTATAGTGTGTGATTCGTATTACTGCGTCAAATCATACAATAACGATTTACAGAAATGGATTCAAAACGGTTACAAAGATGACACAGGTGCAACAATAAAGCAAAAAGTGCTTTGGGAACAAGTAGTTCTTTTAAAGAAAGAACTACCAAAAACTCACGTGATACATTCACTGAGTCATCAGCGTGATGGCGTTCACGTTGCAGGGAAATCATTGGCTGAGACAGCCACAGCGGTAGCAACTAAATCGGCTCCCGTAGCTACAAAGAAGCATGCAGTAAAATACATTGACGGTGAAACTGTGCTGGCAGTAAAAACGTCATCAAAAGGCGACTGCTCAGCGCTACCGATCAATTACCCACTCAATTATACATACATAATCGATGCAAACTGCCGTTCCTTTTGCTCGAATCCCTGGAGTGGGGGATAGAGTGATTCCAAACATGAACAGGAGAGGCTTGTTAATAGCAGACGCACATATGGGTGAGGGTCTCAGACACCTTAAGCTAAAAGATTCTCTGGAAGAATTACAATCAGTGTACTGGTGGCCAGTCATGAGCCTGCATCATCACATTTTTGTAAAAAACTGCCCAGACTGCAACAGAGATCGCAGTGGCGAGAGAAACGGTTTAATACCATGCCGTTTCGCTCCAGAATGTATCAAATCAACAAAAAAATAAAAACCCAGTATGAATAATGCGTCATATTAACATGTAGAGACTATTTTCACTTATAATGTAGACCCCAACTTTCGGCTGACGTCGGAACTGTTATAAAAGATTTGCAAGTCTTTATCGGCACATACGCAATTGGCATGCTACATTCTGACCAGGGTCCTGCTTTTAGCTCTCGATCTTATAGGGAGGCCATGACCAGCATGGGCATTGCATTGCGGTACTCTTGTCCATTTCATCCTGAGGGAAACGGAATCGTAGAAAGAAAAAACCGTGACATAAAGCAATCTATAACAGCAACGGTATTAGGTTCAGGAGCTGGGTGGGTCAAACATTTAATAAGTGTCCAACGTAGTCTAAATAACCTGCCAAGAAATTCTCTGAAAGGACTCAGTCCGTACGAACTATTGTTTGGGACTAGAATGTTAGTCCAGGACTTAGATAGTCAGACTTCAGTGGTTAAAGAAAAATGCTTTGATATCAAAGATCGCTTGGCTATTTTACAGGACTTAAATGAAACAAGAAAAGACCTGAGCAACATAAAGTTGAAACAGCAGCCAACAACCACTGAAGAAAAACCACCTGTCCCAGCAAGGCCTGTCTGGATTCCAAAAGTCGGGGATCTAGTCAGAGAGAAGATCGCGGTAAAGAAGGAATTTGGGCCTTCTTACAGAAAAGCAGTTCCTGTCTTGTCTATCAACGGGACAAGATCAGTAGTACTACCGCTCCTTGCTGGTAAAAAGGAGAACCGAGTCATATCCATCGACCTGGTTAAACCACAATCATGTGGCCGATAACAAATAGTAGGCCAAGTGGACTCTCAAGAAGTAGCAGAACACCAAAGTTTGCTACATCCACAGAGGTTCAAAATGAAAGACTGATCACATTTGAAAAATCTACAGTGAAACAACAAGGACTATGCAATAAAGCAATGGAACTTGAACCTCTAAAAACCCAAATCAAAGCTTTTCATCAAGAAACGGCAACCTACGATGATGTATCTACAGACTTTTCTAATGAAACAAAGCAAAATCAAAAAGCAAAAAGTAATCCAGAAGCAATTGGAACAATTGACAGAACGGCATCCGGCTACTTCATCAACTTCGATGATTTTTCTGAAGATCCAAGTGAACCGGAAGTACAGCCATCAACAAAAACTTTTAAAGACAAAGCAAAGGAACTTTTTCATCAACTAAAGGGAACCTATCTAACTTCTCCATGGATTGAAATTTGGGTGACATTAGGTGCATTTGTCCTCATACTTTGGCTCATCATGGTACTATGCTTGGGACATTTCATTGAGGGAAAATATGCTAAAATGGACACAGCAAGCCAGAAAATCAACTTGGTCCTTAAACCACACACATCTTCACATGTCGAGAAAAGAGAACTTTCTTCAGTGAACTTCACAGCCAATCCTATACCAGGCGGTGTAGCATGGGACAATACTGATTATGAAATCTATGGCCCGGTTGAAATCCTGAAGTATCCACATCAATTTAAGGTCTCGTTAAGTGACTTTGTAAAACCAAGCACATTTGCTGATGATTGGGACTTTGAAAGTATTAATGATATAATGTCTGACCTAGTAATGTCTGCTAAATTTACAGAACATGATTATTTGCAGGGTTCGTCTAATTATGATCAAATGTTCTGCTACAACCACTATGGTAACCATTTTCTACATAAATCTGCACAACCTAGAAATGTTTTAAATTATAACCAATGGGAACATTGTGCTACTCCTCCAAAGGGTAGTTCTAAAACATTTTATGATAAATATTCATATTTTTCAGGGTTTAACACAAGTAATGCAGAAACATTTTATTTCAAATTGTCGAATAAGACAGGTATGAAGACCATGCTTACAAACACAAAATTGATATATTCAGATTCATTTTTTGAGCAAATGAATACATTTGGTTTTGATTTCTGGAACAATAACATTGAAGCAAAAACTGTTTGGGGTACAAAAGATTGGCAAGTACAAGGTATAGAATCATTGTTCAGAGCCTGCACGATCCCAGAACAAATTATATTTTTGAATGATACTATTCAACAAACTACCTGTCTTGGCTTAGCCAAAATCAAAGACTTAAACAAACCGTCTATTCCAAAGCCAACAACGAACAGTAATAGCTCTATAGATGTTGAGATAGACGTGAACCATATTTTAAACCAAAACAGAACACATCCTGATTGGAAACAATGGTTGATCTGGCCCACAGACACAAATAACTGTCAAGACAGATTCCTGAACAAAACACAGGGGTTCAAATTGACCAGGTCAGACCCTAGATATTCCCAAAGACAACATCCAGGGATAGTAACTACTTACAGTGTGGGCAAGCTCTGCCTTCAATGGCTACAAACATCCACACTGGCAGAAATTAAGCAACACCTAACTTTACTTCAAAATGGTGCTGACTTGCGTGATTTCATTGTGGGACCACGCAAACAGCGTCAAAAACGTTTCATAGCGGCCTCTATATATGCAGCTTACAATGAAGCTTGGAAAGAAACTCAAATTGAGACAGCAGAAAAAGTACGGGAAATTGACCGTATTAATTTGGAAAAATCACTTTCTGTTGTGGACAATGGGTTAATGACTCTGTCCTCCAGAATATATTCACTGGACAGTATTGTGTCTTCAGCAATCGATATAATATCGCAAGACTTACTGATGTTACAACACGGTCAGTCCCAATTGCGTTCTATTGTACAACTTGGCTGGACGTTACAAAATCTGCGTTCAGGCTATGTGCCTTGGCGTTTAATCAACACAACGTCACTGTTTAATATCTTTAACCTTACTGATAAACAAATCAGTTTGGCACAGAAGGGTGCTGACTATACAATTCTGAGCATTGAAAAACTTGAGAGATTACCATTGACGATGTCAGAACGACCTGTCATTGAATGGATAATACACGGGATAATAAATATTCCGATAACAACTTTCCAGTTTCAATACTGCCAAAAATATATACAGGCAGGCCAGTATGAAAGGTTGGGTAAAGGGTACATTAAGTCAACATGGAACTTGCCCTATACACACACATGTGTTAGTAATAAAGGCCAGAATGTGTTTCTTAGTGGCAATAATTGTGCAAGGTCACTAAGCGGTACACTCCTGTGTCAGGGTATTAGTTTGCATGGAGCCTGTGAAGGGACTACAAATAACCTTTCATGTCACCAGCTAGGCACACCTGCAACACAAATAGAACCATTCTTTAGGAGACTCTCGAACGGGAGTTACATTCTAATGGTAGATCGCAGATGTTGCAGTCTGCTGCCCGGAAAACCTTATCTCATAACCGTGACTACGAAGGTCATGTGCTGTGAACGAGTATTGTTCCCAAACGGTGCTCGAGACAGGGAGGCAAGGTTATGGCCCAGTTTGAAAATTTCTTCTATTCGAATTGATACTTTAAGCAGAATGAAGACTGTGCTCCTACAGACGCCAACCCGGTTAACGTCATCAAAAGAAACGTATGATCTCCAAGTTGCAAGGACAACTGCAGAGATTCATTCACTGTTATCAACCAATTCCCCCATACATTTCGCAGAAATACTGAGCGAAATCTTAAATATTTCTGATACAAGTGGAATCTCGAGTATATTTAAGACAGTGTTTTCGGGAGCTTTAACCCCATTCAAAGCCATCCTGGGTATTTTTCCTGATTTTGTCCATTCCATCTTTGGCGGACTTCCTCTCCTTTTGGGACTAGTGGCAGGCATCCTATTTTTGATCCTGTTACTTCGCTATGGCAAACCACGTCACAGACAAGACACCAGCGACAATGGAAGAAACGATCCTAGCCATACGCTACAGGGACCGCATAACTAAAGTCCTTGGAATAGCCCGGCTTAGAGACCTGAACATGACTTGTTTTCTTTCATTTAGACCGATGTGGCAACGTTGTGTTATGCCTGTATTAAGGTGCTTGCTATGCGGCGAAGAATGCGTGTTGGACACCTGTCTGACACTACAATCGGATGTGCCAATGGACGCTGAGACTTTGTTGGGTCCGGTAACGGCTCATGCATTGTACTGTCCCCAGCGGCTACCAATCCTGATGACGGCATTTGTGGAGACTTCACCACTACGATTGAAGAGTAGTGAAGTACAAGATGAAAGCAGCATCGATCAGGTACGACCTTCTGTCAGCTATGCTGATCGAAACATCAATGAAGGCAATCATGCTCATGAATGCATGTTAATTAATTTTTCTGAGTTAGTGGAACTTTCGCAAGAAGCAGTTGACAGTTTTTTCGAAAGTCTCAACAATATGATGTTTTCACCAGAGCAGAAAGAATGACTTTGAGCAAACTAGCACACGGCGTTCCCTACACCCTGAATTTGGCCTTCAACTTTGAAAATAAAGCAATAAGAAATGTTCTCACCAGTTTTTACGGAGAGCGGGACATTTTTTTCTTTCCATTTCCAAAAATATTTACGATTTTTTGGGACACTTATCTTCTGCTTAAAGTAAAACTATTCTTAGAGAACACATTTCTATTTTTAGTTACTCTAGAGACATTAGCTACCCTCTAGCATATTCACAAGTATTTATGATTTTGTGATGAGATGGTCTCGAATTTTTTCTTCTGTATTAAGAGCCATTTCATGTGTAATTTCCGCATTTCACTCATGCTGATTTCAAAATATGCGTATTAGATTTTGCATTATTATACTGCTTGAAGTGCATATAGTAACTATACTCATCTTTTCGTGTATTTCACATTTCCAATTTTCAAAATGCATTTGATTGTATTTTGGGGTGGTTCGGTATACACATGCACTACTAGTTTTGTTTACTATGCCTAGATTTGTAAATATGGACGTAGATTACGTGGAGTGGGTGTGATGTATTTACTATGGGTACTGTATCGATCCCCCTATTTCTGACCCTTGTCTGGTTAATAATTAACTAGCAGCCATTCAACTGCACAAATACCCGTTATCTGATTAGCCATACAACGGCACAGAAGCCCGTTATCTGATTAGGTCATAGCGCATGCCATCTCATTAGGCAAGCACTATTTCTCCAGCCCCCTAATAGGCATACGGTGTTCTCAAAACAAATCAAACCTACAGCGACCTGGGAAATCCCCGCAGCCATTGTTTTGATTTAGCCGAGAATTTCAGTAAAGAATGTGCGAACGACCAGTTCATATGACATCCTTATTGACGTATTTATGTCCATCCTTACGTCAAGCTCGGCACCTTTCAGGTATAAATAATACCGACATTGCCTTAAGCAAACACACGAGGTGGTGACAAGATTGGAGCAGCGAGACTTGCCGAGGAGCCCAGCTGACAGCGAAGCCCACAGACGCTGCCCCTCCTTTCTGACGCGCTGAGAGAGAGACGCTGCCTTTTCTCCTGCCGAGAAATCCAGCTCCGGCGCTTCCAGCCGCCCTTGCAGGCAGCTGGGATATCAAGCCCTGAGATAGAGATACCAGCCCTCCAGCCTTCTAAATCCCAGGTACTGAACTGAATAACCCCTTGCAGAGAATTCTTGAAGCAGACCCTTGGCAAAGCAAACTTAACTTAAACTGCTACTTATCTACTCCCGCCCACGTATTAGGCTTAGGTCAGGTACATTGGGGTAGGCGTAGTTAGAAGCACCAGTTGAGTACGATTAGTCAATGTATATATGTATGTATCTATTTTATCCATTTTAAGTATCATATGGCTAAGAAACCATATCAATGCTTTTACAGTATTATTTTATAATTCTGTTATTACTGTATGCACTTTACTTAACTATAAGTATTGCAATAATAGCGATTCATTTCTCTTGTATGAGAAAAGAGACTGATCAATAAATAACATCTTTTTATTGAACACGCCCGTCTCTTCCTTTTCTCTACAATCTCGTGAAACTAAGAATGCACTGAACTAACTGAGTAAAATAAGTTGTTTTTTGTTTTCACACGACTCTAGAGATATACTCTTGATTAGGGGAGAGCAAAGTTGTCATGTTCTATGGTTGTCAGAAACTAAATCCCTTCTTGTCTATCCAGGGAGGTTAAACTCCTCCTTGTCTATTCGAGAAAGTTTCTAGTGAACTCTGAGCTAGCTGGCAAACACTAAACTTTAAGTCTAATATCGTCAGTAGAAGACCTAGTTAACCTCTGTCCTACGTCTATACTATTGAAGATATTATTCCAATGCGCAGAGCCTATTGGGATAATAGGAACTACACTACAGGGCCCCCATAATAGACCTCTTTGACACTCTAGAAAACGCAAAATGCCAAAACATATCCATCAGTTACCTAAGCTCATAATTCATGGGCAGTGCACCACAGACAAACGGGTCAGGGATATTTGCCGCTGCCTTTCCATCTCTTCCCATCATACTGTATATGGTCTTGAAGATGAGGCAACATCCCATGACTCTAATCCTAGTTGCGCCAACCTGGTAAATTAGCTCTGGTGTTGAATGCTTCTCAAGATGTCAGTAAGTCCTCTTGAGAAGCTTCCTGTCAAGCTGGACTTTCCCATTCAGCATCAAAGTAACTCACCTGGATCCCAAACAGTTTAATCTTGCAATTTTGTACCTAAGATGCTAGAGTTTAGCTACCTTACCCTTCCACAGAAACCCACTACATGTGCTTGTTATGCAGGGAAGTGGAGAAAGTTCATGCACTGCTGCATTTTTAAACAGGTGTACCCATTTACAGTCTCATGTGCAGGAGTTTGTTTTCTATCTTCTACATCTTTTCAAGGCAGGCCTATCTTACACTTCCATTGAACTACACCTATCTGCAATTGTACCCTATCTCCATAACCTCACTAATCTATTTTCAGAGTACTGGTCATTAATGCTTTTATGGAGGGTTTGAAAAGGGCACTTCCACCAAAGATAGCTCCTGCACCTGAATGGAACCTGAACGTAGTACTCATGTAACATTTGGGCCCACATTTTGAGCTTCTCCACCCATGTGCCTTACAGTTTTTGTCTTGGAAAAGAACACACTAATTGAAGTTATTTTTCTTTGTCGATTTGTTGTAATTATGTTTTGTGGTTTTTGTTATGCTGTGTTTCCTAAGAGAGCTTGAATGGACAACGTAACTTTTTTACCCCCTTTAACTTTTTGTCCTTTCACGGAATAGAAGGAAATTTGGCATGTGGAACCTTAAACACTTGCATTTGGACTGTCCAAAATTTCATACAGATTTGTCTAGCAATGCCAAGGTTATCCAAGAAATGTGTTTTCAATGAAAAGAGAAGATGGATCATAACTACAGAGTCACTCTTGCTGCCTCAGATAGATAGATAGATAAATAGATAGATAGATAATATGACCACATTATTTGTAAATATAACAAGATTTCGATTAAGTATGTTTTTTTGCTAAAACAAGTATATTAATGTATTTCAATAAATACTTTCTATAATTTTCTAAAACCTATAATTTTTGCTTTTTAATGTAGGGTGGCTTGTTGTTGCAAAAACATTTCTTGGACGTTGTGTTAAGGCTTCTGATAAAAGACCCATCACTCAATCAAACTATCGTCCTGCTAATTCGGTCTTCCGACCCCGAAGAAGTGCACAAAGTTCTACATCGCTCATCAAAAATGGTATTGAAGTAATCTTTTTTCATTAAACAAATTTGTGTAGCCTTTCTTCAAATTAATACTTTTTTCTTATCTTAGTTTTATGTCAGCATCTATCCTCTGCATATTTCAATGCCCTATTTATTTAACAGTTGATGGAATTATGACTCAGTTTTTAATGTATGCAGCTTTAAACTATATTATCATTGCCGTGGTAGTGTTGCAGATTGCTACTACCAGCAGAAGCTGTAGTGTGATGTTCAAAATGGAATTGGTGCACTCTCAAATATTTTCTCTAGTCTTCCTTTTACCCTCTACCCACCGACAAAAAAGTCATCAGAAATTGAAAATATTACATAAAACATGCCATTGATAGAGTCTATCAATCAAGGTGAATGCATCATTGAGTTTTACCAAAGGACGACCTAACTCCTAAAAGGGTCAGGAAACACAGTTTTTCGATCTCGCTTGCATGAACGAGCACGTAAGACACCACAACTTCAAAATGGTGACTTTGGCCTACAGATTTGGGAGGAAGAGTGGATTGTGCCATTAGGCAAACTATTTATATAATATGTCTTTTCACCATAGTAGTGACATCGAGACATAATATTATTTAATAGCGTTACGTTGAAAGGACATCATTTGGGCAGATACCTCTTTTTAGTTGTGCGCAATATTAATATTGAAATATACTCCTTTATTTATGGGACCTGTTTTTATCACTTTTTATGCTTTGTGGCTTGTACCTGAAATATACGTAAACTTCAATATTTATTGTGAACTATGGGAAAGCTTAATCTGGATAGAACAATTTAGCAGTTATCTGTATGCTTTATATAGTCCCTACACATTAGTAAATGCATACCATTGCAAGTAGTGCACCAGACATATTTTTTGCAAATTGAATAATGTAGTATCAGAGCATGTGTTGCTGTAAAACATAACAAAAGGTATTACTGTGCGGAATAGGGATGTGTTTGTGTGGCGGTGTCAGGTACAGTGTTACAGAGGGAAGTATTTTTAAGCTTGTTTCTTATGAAAGATGTTGTGGACGTTAATGTAAGGCTGATCAAGATTTCAAGGGATGTTATGGCAAGGGGAGGAAACAATTTCAGCATAGCCTTCCATGGAGCAAATGTTACCACTGCACCTTTCATTGCCTGAGGGAGCACTGAAGTGTCACTTTGCCTAGGTCGGCAATAATCTGCAGAGCCACAGACTCAAAGAAGAGCCAGCTCAGGCATTTGTTCAGTTATGTAGGTCACAAATGAAAGCACACTTCTCATTCTTAAAGCTAGGGGCCTATTCTCAAATAAATTTTGAAATACGTAAAGTAGTACTCTTATAGTACTCTTTTATGTACTGTTGTATGCCTTTGGATATTGGCCCTAAAACATCTGAAATGGGAATTCTCATATTCAATTGGTACACATAGAAAGAATTGTGCCCTCTTTGTTCTTTTAGTAATAGGGAGTTGGATGTTTGGGGCTGATTCACAATGGTATGTAAAAGAGCAATTCTATGGTACTACTTCCAAACCTCCAAATCATATTGTGAATCATCCCCATTGATTGGTGTGTATCCTTAATCACTGGCATTCAAAACCGTAATATACATGTTATGCAGACCGCCCTTCAGGAGGAGGTGCTACAACCCACTGAGAAAGATGACACTTTTCAGGGTCAGATGTGACCTAACTGACCTTTTCATTCGTGGAAGAAGGACAACCTGCCACCAAGTTGAGAATGTAGTTCAATATCCTGTATGTTCTTGTTAATCTCTACCTATATTTGGAAGCTCTTATAATGCAGAAGTTGCACTATTCAGCAAAGTGTATACACTATCATATGTGATAGTTTGACTGAAATTAGTTATATGAAAAAAACCTATGAAGGTTCAATTACAGTGGCAGCTCCATGACAAAAGACTTTAAATTGGTAGAGGTAACATTTGAGTTTTGAATACGGACTTGTGCAACCAAAATATTGCAGTTATGTGTGTAAACCATCTTGTCATAAAGGTTGTTGCATGATCCTGTCATAGTTTTGGTGCTGCTACCTCAAATGGCTTCTTGTGTAAGATTGCTGCAATGAAAAAAACAAAACTAATTGCTTTCTGTATATGATGAAATTATGTGATAAAGAATTCAGCATCCTATGATTTATTGTACTTTTGAGATGTAAAGTACCCTCTCATCTATTGCAGTGCGAGTGGTTCATTGGCGATAGAATGATACACCTAATAGTCATTAGAGGTGGAATGATGTGCTGAATTTGGCGAGAGAGATATTTTTCTGTGGGTGGAGCCAAAGTTATTTCTGTGTAGTGTTTAAAAACATGTTAACAATAAATCTTGCACTCTGCTGGTTTAACCAATAACAATGTATTTGGAGAATTATGCCGCAGTAGGTGACTATGATAATCGAAAAGATGACAGCATACTCCATTTAATAAATAGCAACCTGTTCAATAGTTACGATTTTAACCTTCAAAGACTACATCATTTTATTGTCTTTCCCTTTCAGACACATGCTCTTCCTTGGAACTTGGGAAATGCGACTGCTCTCTGCGGCAGTGTGAGTGGTTTGTGTTTGACCATGAACTTGTCTTGCCCGAATACATCATTGAATTGGAGTACAGTACGCAGGTACGTTTCTTCTGTTTCAAGTGACAAATTATTTCATACTACAGAAAATAAAATAAACCGTTTCAATCTACTACTACTCTTAAAACATTGACAGTTGACGCTCAGTTTGCTGTAGTGGATGCCTCTAACATAAAAGGTATGGTCCTTTTTATTACATCAAAAGAAAACTTTAGGGAAAATAACATTTAAAAAAGTGGACCCCCTTCTGAAAAATCCTGAGGCTGCAGTTGTGTTAAGTGCTCCCATAGGTTGATACTGAACCCACCTTATTTGCTAATGCAAACCCTTTTAACCAAAAAGTGGTGGGGTATTTGCCAAAGTAGGGAAGGCATATATTTACAGCTCTTCAATAATTGTTGATTTAAAATGATATCATGGGAATAATAAAATTAAAATAGCTGGGGGGACATGGCCAAGGACGTCAAGATGGTGGACGCACTTTAGGTGCGCTCTGGACCCCCCATCCGTCATCCGTCCGTCCTCCATCCACGACCAGCGGCCATCATCGAGGGCTTAGGTGGGCCCCCTGGTACTTGCCTCCTGCTGCTGTTGCTCCCGGTGACACTGCGGCTCCTCTGAGACGCCTCCCGCCGCCTCTGCTGCCCCTCGGCCCTGCTGGCTGTGCACCGGACAAGATGGCGGCCCCCAGGGGATAGGCGAGGCAGTCCCTGCACCGCGACTGGCGCGGCCCGCGCCCTGCTCCCCCGGGCCGCTTCCTCATATCCTGGGTTCCTACGGCGGCGGCTCCTCCGACCCGGCGCTGGACACGTCTCCTGTCCAGCCTTGCTGACCGGCCCGCCCGACCCTCCCGGATCTCCCGGTGCCTGCGGGAGTGGAGCGGGCGCTGCGGCGTGATCTGCCCGAGTGCGGGAGGGAGAGGAGCACTTCGGGGGGGGCCCCGGTGTCTGCTGGCGGCCCGCGGGCATAGGGAGCCGCTGCGCTGGTGCCGCGGAGGGGGCGCGGTGTCCCGTGCATCGCCCCCCCCCTCCTGATCCTGCCGCCCCAAGTCAAAAAGGAAGATCATCCTGGAGTGATTCTGAAGTCATTCGATGACTTCAGCCAGGCGATTCCTGCAATTAACTAGGGATGTCATCCGAAGCCATCATCCTGAAGTCTGCCCACAGGGCTAATTATTTAAATGGGATGACTTTATCTAGAGTCATCAGAGAAACTACTCCAGGATTAGGGGCTGATTACTTCAGTGGAAAAGATGTGATGAGCTTGAACTACTGCCGGATGATCCCATGCTGATTACATGATTAGGGTGGTTTACTCCAGGATGGGTCCCTGATTACTTCAGTAGAAAACATGTGATGACCTTGTACTACTCCAGAATGATCCCATGATGATTTCAGATTAGGTTGGATTACTCCAGGATGATCTTTTGAGTATTTCAGGATGGGGCTGTATTATTACAGAATCATTTTGTGATGACTTCAGAATGAGGCTGCATTACTCATGGATGATCCAAGGATAACTTTAGAGTGTGACTGGAACCGTACTAGTTGATTAATTAATAATGGGTATGTATTACTGCAGGATGGGGTCTGGCTGTATTACGGCATGGCGGTGTCAATATGCAGAAGTATTGTTCTAGGATGACCTCCAGTAGTAATACTTGTTTGCCATTCACAAGATGTTAAGAAATACAGTTGTATTACTTTATTAGCAGAGCAAATAATGGTTACAAAAACAAGCATTGGCAAAGCCAATAGGTTTTGCCTTTTTGACCATGTGACTTGCCAATGTCTTTTGTCGATGGTCTGTAGTATCGGTTAAAATGACAAAGAATTGGCAAAGCCAAATGGTCTGGCCTTTGCAAGATCTATTGTATTTGCCAATATGTTTTAGCCATATTGAACACGAGCGTGGCTGTTCAGCACGGCTAAAAGTTAGTGGGGTAAAGAAGAGTTGCATGTTGAAAAGTGCAATGTGATGAAGTAGCATAGATTCTAGCGACAGTGTGTCATGGAGTGGTGTAGAACAGAGTGGCGTTAAGTGTTGCGTAGACTAGATTGTTGTGGAGTGGCATAAAGTGGAGTCGTGTAGGAGAGTGGAGTAAAGTGTTGTAGAATCGAGTGTCTGAGTGGAGTGGCATGGAGTAGTATGTTTTAGAATAGAGTGGACTAAAGTGGCATGGAGGTGAGGGGGTTAGGTAGAGCGTTGTTGAGTAGTGTTGAAGAGTGACATAGCATGTAGTAGTGTGGTAGAGTGGAGTGGCAAATAGTTGAGTAGAGGTTTATGGAGTAGAGCATCACCGAGTGGAGTATCAAAGCTTAGAGTGTGTTAAAGTGCAGTAGCCTAGATTGAAGCAGTGTAAAAAACAGTGGTGCAGAGTTGACTGGCGTAGAGTGCACTGGTTGAGTAGAGTGGTGTAGAGTGCATTGGCGCAGAGTAGAGCGATGTAGAGTGCAGAGTAGATTGCAGTGGTGTAAAGTAGATTGTTTCAGAGAAGAGTGGCATAGAGTGGAGTGGTGCAGGGTGGATTGCAGAGGTGTAGAGCAGAGTGGAGCAGAGTGCAGTGACAGAGTAGTGTAGAGTGCAATGGTACAGAATAGATTAGAGTGGCGTAGAACAATGCAGATTCAGTGACTTAGACTGCAGTCGTGCAGAGTAGCGTGGCATTCAGTTTCAGAGAATGCAGTCTTGTAGAGCTGAGAATCAAGAGTGTAGGGGCGCAGAGTAAAATAGTGGTGCAGCTTAGAGTGCAGTGGCGTAGAGTTCAGTGGCAGAGAGTGTAGTGTGGCAGAGTAGACTGTCGTAGAGTGAAGTGGTATATGGTAGAGTGGTGTAAAATGCATTGGCAAGAAGTCCAGGGGCCTAGAAGGGCGTTGAGAGTAGTGGTAGCAGAGTGGTGATGTCAAGTGGTGACACAAAGTGGTGTTATCGAGTATAGTGGCAAAATGTAGAGTGTTGTGGAGGGGCAGAGAGTAGAGTGAAGTGGAGTGGCATAGAGTTGTAGAGAACTTATTTTACCATCCTTCTGAGACTGGTAAGTGGAGAAATAGGAAAGCGTGTAATAGCAACAACTGTAAGATATAGCGCTTAAAAGATGGAGGTATAGTATAAAAAATTAATCATAGTTTGGTGATAGACCTTTAATGTAGGAAAAATCACCATGTGGTATCCTAACTTCACCGTAGAATCATTTGCAATGAGAACAGCTCCCTTGACACCAATAGGACTCCTTGCCTCCAAATGTGACTTCAATACAAGGCAAGGAGCCTACCTGACTCATAGCTTTATTGTAAGTCTGGTCTGTGTGTGTGTGCGCGTATATATATATATATATATATATATGTGTATATATATATATATATATATATATATATATACACACACATATATATATATATACACACATATATATATACACACATATATATATACACACATATATATATACACACACACACACATGACTTCATGATGGGGATGTATTACCTAAGGATTGGTTCTGGCTGTATTACTTACAGCATGACTATTTCAATATGCGGATGTTTTGTTAATATATCTGGAAGAGTAATGTGTAAACCTTTGCCATACACAAGAAGTTAGGAAACCAGTAGTTTCTTAGTTCGTTTGCAGAACAGATTACTCCAACAAGCATTTGTAAACGTATTAGGTTTCACCTATGTGATCAATAATAGGCTGGTATTTTGTTGTGAGTTGTAGGTTGCTGAGTAGTTGTACAATATAAGTTACAGAAACTGTTAAAGTGTTATGACTCATTTATGTACAAAAAGGCAAAATACTGTGCTGTTACTAGTGGATCAGTGCTGGTAAGCAATAGCAAACTTTTCAAAGAGGGAAATAACAGAATTAATTGATGTAATAGCAATATTATGTGTTTAGTAAAGCTCTGACAACTTTTGGCTCGGTGACACTGCACCTGCTGCACCATTCAAATCATGCCCCTAATGCCTGCAAGGTAACATCACTTGTGACTGCTTATTTAGTAGTTAAACATAGCAATATTTGATGTTAGAGGAGTTCTGACAACTTTTAGGCCCGGTGCCACTGGACCTGCTGCACCATTTAAATCATGACCCTATTGCCGGTAAGGTAGCTGCACTTGTAACTGCCTGTTTAGTAGTCAAATATTGTAATATTTGGTGTTTGGAGGGGTTCCTAGAGCTTTGGAACCCGGTGTCACTCCACCTGCTGCACCATTGAAATGATAACCCTGTTGCCTGCAAGCTAACTGCACTTGTGGTTGCCTGTTTAGGAATAACATATAGCAATACTTGAGGGCATATTTATAAGTTCTGGCGCATCTCTGCAAATCAGCAGGGATGCGCCAGAACTGATGCGTCACGCAATTCCCTCCTTGCTGCACCACAGATGCGCCGCATTTACAATGCGGCACACCATGGTGCAAGGAAGGGCAGATGCGTGACGCATCTTGTGGTGTACGGGCGGCGCATTGCTGGAGTAGCGTCGCAAGTGCGACGCAACTCCTGCAATGTACAGAGGCCACCCATACATAACGTGGTGCGTCACTCCTTACGCCTGCTTCAAGCAGGCGTAAGGATTTGACGCAGCAGCGTCGTAAAACTGACTCAGTGAAATCTTGTAGATTTCACTGCGTCAGTTTTACGGGGCTTTCCTACAAGGGAACGCCCACCCTGCGACAGAACGCCCACATGAAACCTGACGCAGGTTTCATGTGGCGCAGGGCTTTACAACGTGACGCATCTGCCTAGATGTGTCACGTTGTAAATAGGTCGCAGGGATGCGCCATGTTTCCGTGTCATTGCGTCACGCAACAGCGGCGTAAACGTGGCGCAAGTCCGACATAAATCTGCCCCCAAGTGTTTAGTAGGGTGCCTGGAGCTTTTGGTCCTGATGACATTGCACCTGCTGCACTATTGAAATCGTGGCCCTAGTGCTTGCTAGATAACTGCACGTGTGACTGCCTGTTTAGTAATAAAATATAGCAATTTTTGGTGTTTAGTGGAGTTATGACAACTTTTGGTCCTGGTGGCACTGCACCTGCTGCACTATTTAAATCAAGCCCCTTTCACATGCACGGTAACTGCAATTGTGACTGCCTATTTAGTTTTAAATGTTAGCAATACTCTGGCTTTAGTGGAGTCCCTGGAGCTTTTGACACCGGTGCCACTGCACCTGCTGCACCGTTCAAATGAAGTCCCTTTAACTGCAAGGTAACTGCAATTGTGGCTGCCTTTTTAGTAGTAAAATATAGCATAGTTCTTATGTATTAACTTTATTTTTAATATCCAGTGTTTATTACATTATTTAGAATATGATCATAATGATCAAATAGGTTAAGTTGAAAAAAAATCAATCACATAATGCCTGCGAAGTGCAAAGAAAAGCACTGGGGGCATGAATAGGAAATGCCTCCAATGTTTCTAAGGATGAAGCATCTGGTTTACACAATTAAATAAAAACAAGCATTGGCATAGCCAATAGGTCGCGCCTTTGGGAACTTTTAAGTGTTTAGCAAGATATATTGACTTTACCAATGTCTTTAAGCTGTGCTGTACAGATTCTGTTGCATGCTGAAAAGTTATAATAAAGAAGTGGCAGAAGCATTTTTGTTACCT
The DNA here is from genome assembly GCF_964261635.1 of Lissotriton helveticus. Lineage (NCBI taxonomy): Eukaryota > Metazoa > Chordata > Amphibia > Caudata > Salamandridae > Lissotriton > Lissotriton helveticus. The sequence continues at coordinate 511,676,621 of NC_136070.1, read as the reverse complement.
TAGATATGACCAAAAAAACATTATGTACAACTGAACGACCATATTAAATAACGTCTGGAGGTTTTTTTTGTCCTTTCAATGCTGGCAACTTGTATCTGCCGTTTTCTTTGGTATGGGGGGCATAAATAACAGGAGGGTGAAGGTAAGTCAGTTAGTGAGAGAGTCAGTCAGTGAGTGAGTGAGAGCCAGCGAGTCAGTGAGAGAGCGAGTCAGTGAGAGAGCGAGTCAGTGAGATAGTGAGTCAGTGAGAGAGCATCAGTGAGAGTGAGTCAGTCAGTGAGCGAGAGAGAGAGTGAGTCAGTCAGGGATAGTGAGTCAGTGAGAGAGTGAGTCAGTGAGAGTGAGCCAGGCAAGTGATAAGAGTTGTTGAGAGGAGTGGCGGGTGAGGGGGGCACATGTGGGGGGTGAGGGGGCGCATGTGGGGGGGTGAGGGGGCGCATGTGGGGGGTGAGGGGGCGCATGTGGGGGGTGAGGGGGTGCAAGTGGGGGGAGCATGTGGGGGGTGAGGGGGGCACATGTGGGGTGTGAGGGAGCGCATGTGGGGGTGAGGGGCCCCATGTGGGGGTGAGGGGAGCATGTGGGGGGTGAAGGGGAGCATGTGGGGGGTGAAGGGGAGCATGTGGGGGGTGAGGGGGGTGCTTGTGGGCAGGGCTGGTGGAAGCGCATGTGGGGGGGTGAGGTGACATAGAAAGCAGAGGCGACAGTTATTTTAAAGTGAGATAACGACAGCACGCCGCTGGGTGACGTCACCACTGACCGTCTCATGTTGGATATGAATGTAATAGGCTGGCTGATAAACTGGTTGAAAGTATGTGATATTCTAAAGCGGAGGTGCAATTCGTGGACCAAGTTGCCCCCTGTAGTACCAGAAAGATTGTGCTACAGTCACAGCTTCTACAATTGTCCAAACTGAGCGATTTATGTGGTAATGAGAAGTGTGAAATTAGGTGGAGTTGAACTATGTGGTGTTGAATGGTATTATGTGGATTGTAATTATGTTGCGTGGTGTGGCTGTATGGATTGGCGTTGTATTGAGTGGTGCTCTATGGCTCTGAGTGGAGTGCAGTTGTGAAGCATTGTGTGGAGTGCAGTTGGTTGAATTAGTGTTGCATAGAGCGGAGGCGTATTGTGTGGAGGAGTGGGTTGCGTGGGTGGCGCTGTGTTTGGTGCTGGATGAAGTAGAGTAGTTGTGTAGAGTGGGGTGACATTGTGCCGAATGCAGTTGGGTGGAGTTGTGTAGAGTAAAGCAGAGTGACTGGTGTAAAACAGAGTGGTGGTAAGCTACAAGTACTGGTCTCGAGTGTTCTAGCTTAAAGGAACAAATAGTGCCACAAACTGTCTAAGTAACATTACATGTAATAAGGAAAGTCCTTAAAAATAGGTGTAGTTCAAAGCCAATATTCTGAATACAAGATTTCTCGCAGAGACAGCGCATGCGTTGCCTCGGCAAGATATAAAAACATAAATGGGAGCGGTAGGAAGGAGAAGATATCAGAGCGGTAGCCAAAGACAGGGTACAGAAGGAATGAGAAGATTGAAGAGAACTGGTAACAGCAGAAATTGGAGTGCGAGAAGGGAGGATGAAGATAATTAAAAGTGGAAAGGGAATGAAAGGGAAAAAGCAGACCCCAAGAGGAAACATGAAAAGGGCAAAAAGGAAAGTGGGCAAGAAAGGTGAGAAGTAGTTTCAGAGGGGAGAGTTAAAAGAAAGAGCACATAGAACAGAGCACGAAAGACTGGAACATTGAAAAGGAACATGGTGAAATGGGAAGGAAGACTAAAAAATTGCACGGAGATGGAGAAAGGACGTATGCCCCCGTTTTATAATATCTATGTATAGAAATAAAATAACATTTAGGGAGGACAGGCCTATATCATTACTAGGGTTCACCTAATGCATCGCTCTGCTGCCAGACACACAATCGAGATTCATTCACTGCGACAGGGTTCTCTGCCATGAATAATATGTTTTACCTTATTAGTTAACTGTCTCAGGGAAAAAATATAAAAACGTCACCAGAAAAGGAAAAATAGGCAGAGAGAATTATGACGTTTTCATATTTTTTCCCTGAGCAAATGAACTAATAAGGTAAAGTACATCAAATGACAGACAAACGGCTGTGGAATGGCGACGTTAAAGGTTGATTAATGCTCTTTAAAATATTTTGAAGGTGTTTATTTGGGGCGCTGAGGTACTGGGTTTCTCAGAACCGGTACTGCACCGGTAACCCAGTGGTGTCAGGGTACACACCCAAAGACCTCGAGTACTTTCCTGATTTAGACCACAGAAACTCAGAGTCTTCTAGGTGAAGTCAAGGATCGATTTTATTGGCTGCAACCAAGTAACAGGCGTCCTAGAAGTACAACAATACGGGATGTATATTCTCAGGAGACTGCTCAATCTTACAAAGCCAGGCTTCTCTTTTTATACAAAATATTGTGCTTCAGGCAAACATTCTCCACATTTTAGTATACTATTCACATGTTTCCACTACAAAGAAAAAGCAGAGTCATGATGACAAGCCCACATTTCAGTTTGTTCAGCCCACAACAAATTACCCGGCAAGGCCCAACATTTTCATCAGATATCGGTGGACCCCCAATAAAAACGGGCACCTCCTCATCATAAAGCAAGTGAGAGAAAAGAGCTGGGACAGGTGTGAGCAAGATTAGGCAGGGTGTGTATGCGATGAAAAGGGTTTATGGCATGTTGTGCCTTGATGCTATCTCATTCGGCCACTGGGAGAGGAACTGACCAAACCGGTTCGGCCTGGGGCAATGGTTTCAGCTTGCCCAGGTCAGAGAAAAGTCAATTAAGGTGTACGTGTCCTTTGGAATCGAATTTAGCTGTATTATAAGCCTATGTGAGGGCAACCCACAAAATGGCTGCCGTACACAAAATGGAAGCCAGGGTTCAAGACGAAAATAACGATTTCGAGGTGAAATCGTTACTGGAATATGACGAAAATGCTTGTACATAGTGTACTAGCCATTCTCGGTATTTTGATATAAAAATCGTCATGCTATGATGAAGTTTTATTCACGAGTCCAGAATTTTCAGAACTACAAACCCTCCTTTTGCCCTTACATAGGCAATTAACCTATCCTCATGCTAATCTGAGTCCAGGTCTATATTCCTAAAGTCATTGAGATGTTGCTGTAACATCATTCTAGTACTCAGCTCGTCTCTTGATACAGGTTTCCTTACACATGATGTAGCACAGAGGCCACATATTGCAGGAGCACACTGCACGCACAGACAGAACAGGAAAAGAATGGCTAAGACCATCCCAATGACCATCAGAATTTTCCATCCCCAGGCGGATATCAGTTCCCAGAACCATCCCATTAACGACCAATCTCCTTTATCCACATGAATAGATTCGGAAATCTTATGTAGTTTGGAGATGGCCTGGTATACTGTTGGAGCGTTATCTGGAATGAAAACACAGCAACTCGATTGGATCAATTTACATACCCCACCTCGGTCTGCAAGTATGACATCTAATGCGACCCTGTTCTGAAGGGTCATAAGACGATCCGACTGGAGTTCAGCAGTCAAGTTACTAAGGGCACCAGCAGTTTCAACTATGGTGGATTCAACCACCCTTGTCAATTGCCTTATGTTCCTGCTGTTAGCCATTGGTCCCCAGAACGGCAGAAAACCCTTTACGAAGTCCCCAAAGTCTTGTCCTGCAGTGTCTTCTTCGCTGAAGACACCTCTAACTATCCTTGTCTTGTGGTAATCTGCCGCCGCTGTGTAGGTGGGAGGCAGCAGGAACAAAACAAAACATCTGCCCGAAAAGTCAGGGGGCAACCATGTATAGGCTCTATCATGGCAGATGAAATAGGTACCCTTAGCTGCTAAGAACGGAGGGGAAGTCTTAGATGCAAAAACATATGTTTCAGTGCAGATGCTCTTCCCTAACTGAGCTCTGGGATTCTTGCCATTACCTGGCAGACACAGGTGACCCTGATGGGGTACAATCCAAATCGGGGAAGATCTCTTAGCTTGCTGTTTCTCACTCAGAGTAGCTCCATATCCGGTTACATTCCATCCTATGTATATTAGTGTCTCATCTCTAGGGATAGTCTCGTAGAAAATATCTTCCTTAATCATGTCTACTATACCCTTAACTAGAGCACTATTCTTAGGATTGTCTTCCACAGAACGTAGGGGGTAGACCTCATGTGCATAGATGAACATTGTTCTGTATGCCCACACAGAACCATTGTGGCTGAAAGGCAGGACCAGATAAGGGATACCTTTATCCGTTGTGTGAGGCATAAGACCACACACCCAACAGTTAGTCGTGTTCATTACAAGTTGGTGTTGGTGCAAGAGCTGAACAAAGGAGTTAATAATAAACTCTAATCTCCTAGCTGATTCGTGTTCAGGAAGGGGTTGAAAAGAATGTGAGGAAACAGTGGAAGGAGGAGATATAGGCGATGTAGTGGGTGCAAATGTTACTCGAAAAGAGAATAAAACATAACCTATAAAAAATATCATCACACTGAATAACATGAAAATGCACAATATCAAGAAGCTTTTCTTTGTCATCATTTTACATATTCGGTTTTTAAAGTTCACAGTTTTGGCAGACCTCTCCATCTCGAAAAACTCCATCCTCTCTAAAATGCTGCCCGCGATCGAGGTTGTTTCTGCTAAGGAATGCTTCTGTCAGTCTAGGGCAACTCCCTTAGACCAACCAGAACTGTCGACCTAACGTCGTCGGCTGCACCCCAAAGACTTTGGGCAATCGCGGCCCTAGCAGCGGAACCCGGATGGCGGTTCGAAAAATAAAAATAAGCAAGTTTCTCAGATGGGAGAGCTGCGCTTTCAAAAATAGCGAAAAAGGAAAATTTGTTTATTTGTCCATAGGTCTCGGCCTCAAATTGTATCTTTGCTTTCCAGGTATGGTATGATCTCGGAAAAGGAGTTCAGGCTCTGTAGTGTCCAATGGAACCGACGGTGATACAGCTGGTTGCAAAATGTTGTCGCTCTCTTTTTCAGTAAGTGTTCCTTTTATACGTGCATCACTGAAAGGCAGAAAACGTGGCACGGTTTCAGTCTCTGAGTCGGCGACACCCTCCTGGACCCACCGGTCGAATGGCAGAGGCAGAGGGATCCGCTTGCAGTGGATCCCATGGATCCAGTTTTTCTTCCCCTCCACTCGAACAGCTGATCTTGTGGAAAGAAGGACGAGGTGCGGTCCGGTCCACCTGGGCTGGTCGTTCTTGGTTCGCTGGAAATTCATCACGAGAACCCAAGATCCAGGGTCGATCTGATGACCTGGAGTTTCAGAGACCGGAGGCAGGGTGTCATGGACCTGTTGGTGTAAAACACGCAATTTAGCCGTCAATTCGTACAAATAATCAAGCAAAACAGGGTGTTCGATTTCACTAAATTTTGTGGGCCTTGGCACTCCCCATATGTTGGCCGGGCGGCCAAAAACTATCTCATGAGGACTAAGTCCCACTCGCAAATGCACAGTCATTCTGGTGGATAGGAGTGCTAAAGGGAGAGCATCAGGCCATTTAAGACCAGAGCTCGCTTGTATTTTGGCCAGTTTAAGTTTTAAAGTGCCGTTGTAGCATTCTACTAATCCAGCTGATTTGCAGCGTGGAACTTTTGCTGAATGCCTAGCCCTTCACATACTCTCTTCATCACACGACCCACAAATTCACTCCCATTGTCACTCCAGACCATTCTAGGCATTCCGAATCTGGGGAAGAACTCTTTCACAAGGGCTTTAGCTGTGGATAAGGCAGTGTTGTCTTTTAGGGGATAGGCTTCCGCCCATCTTGCAAAGCCACAAACAACAACGAGTACGTATTTTAAATTGTTCCCCTACCAGGATTGTGTTTCAGACACACCATGCAATTCTTGACCACATTCTCTGCACACTTAGGAATTCCTGCATTTTGCCATACTGGAGCCAACAACTTACAAATCCCTTTCACACTGATGTGAGCCATTCCATGGGCCATTGTAACCACTGCAGGCACATACGCATCGGGTAACAACCATCTCTGATGCTCTGACAATTCAATCCAACAACCATTGGCATCCAATTTACCCGTACTTTCTCTCCACACACTCAACTCTTTCTCTGTAGCTTCAGCTTGAATAGATTTCACACTCTCTATCGTGTCTTCACACATTCCAACATCACCAACCCATCTTTCAGGGCCCGCAACATACATTCGGCTCATCACATTCCTTGCTGTTTCTTTTGCGATTTCGTCAGCAAATGCATTTCCACGACCAACATCATCAGTCACCTTCTTATGTGCACTGCATTTCACAATCGCAACTTGCAATGGCAAAGTAAGTAACTCAAGAAGCTCATTCACCAACTGACCATGCTGAATCTTAGCTCCATGCGAAGTCAGGAACCCACGTTCTTTCCACAATCGTCCAAAACTGTGAGCCACTCCAAACGCATACTGACTATCGGTGTAGATGGTCACTTTCATTCCTTTTGCCAACACACATGCTCTTGTAAGTGCAATCAATTCTGCTGCTTGAGCTGAATTATGTGGAATACGTGCAGCTTCAACAATTGTATGTAAAGTCGTGACAGCATATGCAGCAGTCGTGTCACCATTCGGGAGCTTGAAGCATGAACCATCCACCCATAATGTACCATCACATTCAGCAAGAGAAGTATCCTGGAGATCTACTCTCCCTTTCGTTTCTTCTTCTGTTCTAAGAAAACAATCATGCTGTTCAGAAGCATCTAGTTCCTCTACAATTGGTAACAACGTAGCTGGGTTGAGAGTGTTGCATCAAGGTTAATTCGTAACCTGACAATCGAGCACTAGTTAAGTGCTGTGTCTTGGTTCTGTTTAACAACGTGTCTACTGCATGTGGAACCATCACAACTAACATGTTATTCATCACTAGACCAGCAGACTGTCGCATAGAAACAGCTGCTGCCACCGTTACTCTTAAACAACTCGGCAATGCTTTAGCTACCGGATCCAAAGTCGACGAAAAATATGCGCATGGACGCTGCTTGTCTCCAAACAACTGAGTCAACACTGATAATGCACAACCCTCTTTCTTATGGACATACAATGTAAAGGGCTTACTGTAGTTGGGTGTACCTAACACAGGAGCCGAACATAATGCTGTGCGCAATTCAAAAAAAACTTTTCTGACACTCTTCAGACCAAGGAACAGGATTGGGTGTATCTTTACACGTTAATGCCACCAAAGGTTTGGCTAATAACGAAAAATTTGGTATCCATTGCCTGCAATATGATGTAATGCCCAAGAAAGCACGCACTTCTCTCTGTGTTCTTGGCACACTCAATTTCGCTATTGCCTGAATTCTTTCTGGGGTCAGTTTCCTTCCCTCTTCCGATAAGAGATGACCTAAGTAGGTCACTTCTTGTCGACAATATTACAATTTTGAGAGAGACACTTTCTGGTGCAAATCACACAAATGACGCAACAATGACAATGTGGCTTCTTTACAGATTTCCTCAGTATCTGCAGCAACAAGCAAATCATCTACATACTGAATGAGGGTAGCGCCATCAGGTAAAACAATCGTATCAAGCTGTGTTTTTAAAGCTTGCCTATATATTGATGGACTTTCACATTAGCCCTGTGGAAAGCGTTTAAAGCGGAAGCTTCGACCTCCTAAACTGAAGCCGAAAATATCCCTACTCTCCTCTGCAATCGGTATGCTGAAGAAAGCATTCTTCAAGTCAATCACCGAAAACCAGGTGGCAGAAGCTGGAATCATAGTCAATAGGGCAGTAATGTCAGGAACAACTGGAAACTGTGGCACAACTATTTTATTCACCTCTCTAAGATCGATCACGAATCTGTAAACAGGTGGCTGGGAAGGGTCAGTTCACTTCAAAACAGGCAGAACAGGACTATTGCAAACATTGCCTCTTGTCTCTTCAATCACATCTTTTTCAATCAGATCGTAAATGATCGCTAACAACGCTTTTTCACCTTCACTAGAGATTTTGTATTGGGGAATTCGTGGCATTTTAACATTGGCTTTCAATGTTACAACATATGGCGGTATTTCCAAAAGGCCGACATCATTAGGACCAGTAGCCCAAAGAATATTAGGGAGAGATGACAATTCTGTTGGAAGTTTATCCCTTGACAAAAACATTGGAGAAACCACTTTCTTACCTAAAGTAAGTTGTACTCCTGAAGGAGAACAGTACAAAGTCGCATACAATCTTTTTAACAGATCTAATCCTAACAAGTTTTCACCACAACCTGTTGTCAGAATAAGGGGTGCTTCGAATTCACAAGGTCCAACAGAAAGGGACAAAGGGTCAGAAATCGGGATTCTAACTGGGGCGCCAGAAAAACCTACTGATACATTCATTTCGCCAGACAAAGGTGCGCCAGGGAGTTTGGAGTGCATAATAGAACTCTTTGTAGGGGGTGTGGCTACGACACTGCCGAGCATGGACGCCTGAGCCCTGAGCTCCGGGTCGGTCTCGGTGATTATCCTGCTTGAGGACCCCCCTGGCGGCGCCACCACCCGGGATTGATCCCTGACTGTCGCGGGACACCCTAGCGCCGACCTGGAGTGAGCTGGGTCCCGCGGCTGCTAGAGACTGAGCGCTTCGGAGGGAGCTGCGACGGCGGCCGCCGGCCATCTTGCTTGGGCCTACATCTCGCGGCCGATCCCCGGCCTCGATTTCTGAGGGGCTGCCCGGAGACCGAGCCGCCGCGGGCGACCGGAGGACGGGGTTGGCGAGTGCCCTGACCCCGAGTGCGGGAGATCGCCCTCTGGGAGCCCGACAGGCAGGAAGCGACGGGCCAAGCACCGGACCGAGAAGTGCCGGGACGCTGGTGTTGCGGAGCGGCTCGGAGTGGGCTCCAGGTGCGGAGGCGCCCATCAGTGGTGAGCGGCGCCGTGGACGACCGGCGCTCTGATCCTGCGGCGGAAGTGACGCCAGCCTGGTGCCCGGGGGCGCCGTTTCGGCTGAGGGCTTGCTGGGCAGTGGTGGCGCAGCGGAAGGGCTGGAGGCCGCAGTGATTGTGGAGGGCCCACGTCCGTCTGGGGGGACCCCCTCGTGGCCCACAGTGGACCTTGGCAGCAGCGATCTTGGCGCCGCCCCGCAGACCGCGGTCCACAGGGTGCTGGGGGCGCTGCGGACTCCTCGGGGTGGCCATCTGGCCCTGAGTGGGGACCTGGGTCCACTCTGTTGAAATCCTGGACTCTTGCGTTGGGTCCTGCCGGCGATCGAGAGAGGCCCGGAGCGGCGTAGGGTTGCTGGTGGTTTTGGCTGACAGCTGCGGGGACCTGGAACGGAGGGAGTCCCAGTGGGGTGCCAGGTGCCGAGGTCCGGCTGTGCCTGCTGGTTGCCCCCCCTTTTTCCTTCATCGTGTGCGACCCTGCCATCTCACCTGGCTCGCCGGCGGGAAAACGACTTTGGCCTTCTTTGAGGTACACGTTGGGACGGCCCTGCAGTGTTTGGCGCTGACGCGGTCGCCGACAGGTCTCCATGGGGAAGCCGCGGAAGGGGACGGGCGCGGCGCCGCCGGACCAAGCTGAAGATTCCCTTGACGCCCATGAACTGCAACAGACGGGCGACCAGGCGGCAGGGCTCCAGCAGCAACAGAAGGACCGAATTCTTCAGGCCATAGGGGACACGAGAGAGGCGCTGCGCCAGGACATCGCCCAGGTCTCCACGAGCCTTGGTCTTTTGAAGGCGGACCATAACAAGCTTGCTGACCGCGTCAAGGCCGCGGAGTTGGTAATAGAGACATTGGAGCCGGCCCAGAAGGCGTCGGATGCCACATTGGAGGACTTAACTCGCAGGGTGCAGCAGTTGGAAAGGAGAGCGGCTGACACGGAAGGGCGCAACAGACGCAACAATATCCGCGTGGTGGGCCTACCCGAAAATGTTGAAGGGGACGACATGGTTGCGTACTTGGAGACCTGGCTGCGGGATGTGGTGGTCCCTGAAGGTTTGACGCACTTCTACACCTTGGAAAGAGCTCATAGGGTCCCGGCTCGTCCCCTTGCCCCGGGACGGCCTCCCCGACCGGTGATAGCTCGGCTACTCCACTTCAGGGACCGGGACATTATACTGCGGCAGGCCAGGCTGGCTGGCCCTTACAAGGTGGATAACGCATCTGTGTCGATATTTCCGGACTACTCCCAGGAGGTCCAGCGCAGCCGCTTCTCCTTCGTCGCTGTTAAGAGGGCTCTCCGCGATGAGGGGGTGCAGTACTCTCTGCTGTTCCCGGCTCGCCTGAGGGTACTGGTGGACGGAGTGGCGACGTTTTGTGACTCACGGACGACGCTTGGCAGTGGCTGGAGCGGTATCGAGCAGGCAAGGATGGCATGGGTGCCTGGACGGGGAATGCTGAGGACCGGCCGAAACCGCGCAGGAGCAGGCGTAATCGGAGGAGAGAACAGCGCAGGAGGTCCCCCTCGGCCTCGCAGACGGACCGGGAGAGGAGGGCTGCCTTACGGGCGGTGTCGGACATCTCCGGAGCAGTGCCTGAGACTCAGGTGGCGGACTCCGGCTCCAGGCTGGGTTCGGATGAGGCGGAACCGGGTGGTTCGGATGGGTTTTCGGACAAGGAGGCTGGGGGGTTTCCCCGGATCACCCCGCAGACGGCTGATGGACTACTGGATGAGTGACTACGGGACGCTGAATAGTGGACAGTAAGGGGATGCGCTGGCTTCTGTGGGGTGGGCGCGTTCTGGGCGGATGGGGTCCTGCTTTCTGAGCGGATGGGAATGTGATTGTACTCTGCTCCCTGGGGAAGGTGCTGGGTCCCTGGCCTTAGTGGGGGGTGGTGCTGCTGGGAGGGGGATGGGGGAGGTCTACTCTTAGTCGGGATCGACCTCTCCTGGTGTGACGGGTCTTGGCTGTCCGGCCGGCTGGTGGGGAGTCACCTCCTCAATCTCACATAGATTGTGAGTCTCTGGTATCTTCCAGGGTTTCCCTCGTATTCGGGGGTTGGGTTTGGATGGGTGACAACTGTTTGATGCCTGTTCTGGGGGTGGGTGGGATGGGAGTTGGTTGGGGTTGTTTCGGGGTTTCTGAGTTTCTGGGAATTGTCAGTGTGCCGATGAGACTGTGGGGGATTGGACTTTGTTATGTGCCCGTTGATGGCGGCTAGATTAGACCTGAAGTGCATCACCTGGAATGTGCGGGGGCTCAACTCCATGAGGAAGAGATACAAAGTGCATGCATATTTAGTCCGGAGGGGGGTCCAGGTGGCTTTTTTGCAGGAGACGCATTTAACGTTGGCAGAAGGGCAGGCGCTGCAGTGGCGATGGAGAGGGCAACTCTTCTATACTACTTACTCTGCGCATGCTAGGGGGGTGCTTATTTGGGTACGGGCGGGTGTCCCCTTTCAGCCATTGACCACTAGGGTGGATCCGGAAGGGAGGTTTGTGGCAGTGTTGGGGAGGTTGGATGGCCGGGATGTGGCGTTTTGCTGTGTTTACGCCCCTAACTTTGATCAGGCTGCGTTCTTCTCCGTGTTGTCAAGCCGGTTACCGGATATGCTGGTGGGCACGGTGTACATGGGAGGGGACTTTAATTCTGTAGCAGATGTTGAGCTGGACCGTTCCCATCCACCGCTTGCTCAGTCGGTGGTGCGCAGAGTGGCCAAGGCTCGGAGGGACTGGCAGGACCGGTGGGGACTCCAGCATGCGTGGCGGACGTGTCATCCCACGGATAGGGACTATTCGTTTTACTCGGTACCGCATGATTTACATGTGCGTCTCGACACATTCCTCTGCTCGGGCGGGGCTTAGGAGCTTACGCGTGATTGCGAGTACCTGGCGCGGACCATATCGGACCATAACCCTTGCCTGCTTACGGTCCTATGGACCAGACAGCGGCAGCCGGTTCCCACGTGGCGGTTGAACCCGCTGGCGCTGGAGGACCCGGTCTTCCACGCTGAAGTGCAGGACTGCATTGAACGATACTTCCTTGAGAACTCGGGTACTGCGACCACTCGAGCGATTGAGTGGGACGCCTTCAAGGTGGTGGTGCGAGGCGCGTGCCTTTCGTCCTCGTCGGGGGTTCGCCGGACGCTGCTGGCTGATGTCACGCGGGAGGAGGCCGCTTTGCGGCAGGCGGAGAGGGGCGGCCACGGGGCGGGCGGCAATAGGGAAGAAGTGCTAGCGGCTCGAGAGCGGGTGGCCACCCAGGTGGAGAGGCTCCGCTGCCATGACTACCGGGAATATATGGTCCGAGCGCATGCGGAACGGGATCGGGTCGGCTCGCTGCTGGCATGGCTGGCTAATCCTGAATCTAGGGGTACGCCAATTTTGTCGCTGGCTACGCCGACTGGGGACCTGGTCCATTCGCAGCAAGAGATTAACGCTCAGTTTCGGGATTACTACGCGGAGCTTTATCGGAGCAGGATGACGGCGCACCCGGCGGCACTGGATGCCTTTCTTGAAGAGGCTCAGCTGCAGCGGCTGGATCCAGAGCAGGGCGCCGCGCTGGGGGCGGCTATTACGCTGGGGGAGATCAGAGCGGCGATTAAGCATATGGCCAGGAAGAAAACGCCAGGGGGGGACGGCCTCCCGGTGGAGTTTTATGCTGCATATATGGATCTCCTGGCACCTCGATTACACCAGGTCTATGGGGAGGCCTGGGAACAGGGTAGATTGCCGGCGTCGGCACGAGAGGCGATCGTAGTGCCGCTGTTGAAAAAGGGCGGCCTTCCCACGGCTAGGACGGCATATCGCCCGCTATCGATGCTCACGGTGGACTACAAGGTGTTGAGCAGGATCCTGGCGACGAGGCTGACTGCCCATATGTGCTCTCTGGTACACCCGGACCAGTCGGGCTTTATCCCCACTAGGAACACCTCGACATGTATACAGCGCCTGATAAGGGTCATGGATGTTGAAGGGGAGGGCCCCACGGGGGCGGCCGTGCTGTCGGTGGATATCGAAAAGGCATTCGATAGTGTGGAATGGCCTTATTTGTTCTGCGTGCTCCTTCGGTTCGGGCTGGGGGATGGCTTCGTCCGTTGGACGAGGCTGCTATATGAGTCGGCTACTGCTAGGGTCCGAACGGGCCGCTCCATATCCGCGGCGTGCTCAGTAGGACGGGGCACCAGACAGAGTTGCTCATTATCCCCGCTCCTTTTTGCTTTGGCGATTGAGCCGCTGGAGGCGCGGGGCCCGACAGGGTCGGTACTTTGAGGGGGTGCCGTCACGCGGCGACTTGCATTATATCTCCTTGTATGCCGACGATCTCTTGCTATACCTGGCCGATGTGGACGCGTCAGTGACGGGAGCGCGGGCCTTGCTCCAGGAGTTCGGGAACCTGTCAGGCCTCCGGGTTAACTGGTCTAAGACCTACCTCTTTCCCTTGACTTCCCGCTGCGCCCAGCCTGAGGTGCTGGATGGCCTGCGCTGGGAACCGGATTGCCTGCAGTACCTCGGAGTCCATGTATATCACACACATTCCCTCCTTTAGGAGGGGAATGTGGGTAGGGCCATGAGGGGCATTAGAGGCAGCATGGGGTTTTGGCGCGTCCTTCCGTTATCTGTGGCAGGGCGCATTGCGTTGTTGAAAATGGTGGTCCTGCCGCGCCTACTATATTTTTTCCGCACGCTTCCGGTGTGGATACCGCCTTCCTTTTTCCGAACACTACGATCCGTGGTGATAGGTTTTATCTGGGGCACTGGCAGGAGACGCATAGCACTGAATACTTTGCTTAGGTCCCGAGAGGAGGGTGGCCTAGCGGTGCCGGACTTCGAATGGTATTATTTGGCTGCTCAACCTCAGTGGCTCACGCAGGCGGTGGCGCGGGAATTTAGAGGACCGCAGGGTCGGATTGTGCAGCGCCATGTCCTGTCCTTTATTGTGCTCCATCAGGAGCTTCGGTTGGAGCGGCTGACTCTTGAAGAGCGAACCCTTCGTCGGTGCTGGCTGCGTGGCCACAGGCGGGTGGGGTGTCGTGCCCCATACGCGCCGGAGATTCCCTTAGGCATGTGTACTGCCCTCCCACATGGCGGGGATTGGTCGGCGCTTGCCAGTTGGGAGGACTCCGGGGTTCACATGATAGGGGATCTATATCGGGATGGCGCCTTGCTGCCGTTCGGTGCCCTGCAGGAGGCCTTCGATCTGCCGAGGGGTGACTTCCTGTTGCATGCGGCTTTGGTTGCTGGGATTCAGAGGCGCTGGAGGACGGGGCTGGTGGAACCGCCCACGTCGCTGGGCTGCCAGTATGTCGTGATGGCGGCTGGCACTTATAAGGCCATCACGTGCCTGTACCGGAGGCTGGCGCTGGCTGACCCTCCTCCCCTTGACGGGCTGCGGGAGCGCTGGGAAGCTGACGTTGGTCGGCAGATACCGGAGACGACCTGGCCTCAGCTTGTACGCAGGGCCTGAAAGGGCACCCGTAATGTTAGGTTTCAACTGGTTCAGTATTACATACTCCATAGGGCGTATTGGACGCCTGCCAAAATCCAACGGATCTTCGGAGGAGCGCGATCGATGTGTCCACGCTGTGCAGCGGCGGACGCTGACTTTGAGCATATGTTCTGGTCGTGCACAGGGCTTGGCACATACTGGATTGATGTTTTTGCTTGCCTGAATGCGGTTACGGGTCGTCGGGTTGATGCAGACGCGGGAGCATGCCTGCTGCTCTGGTTTCCCCATACACCTGCCACAAAGGTCAATAGCAAGTTTTATGATCTGGGGTTCATCATGGCCAAAAGGGAACTTACGCTACATTGGAAATCTAGAGGGGGACCTAACTTCCTGAGGTGGCGGAGGTGCTTCCTGCAGTGGGCCGCGTGCGAAGGTTCTCTTAGATTGCAATTGGCTAGGCGTACGGCCAACGACACAGCGCTAGATACAGCCAGGGCGTGGAGCGCGCTTGTGACAGATTTACAATCGCTTTTTGAGGCTGATGATGGTGGAGAGGCTGGCGGCCCGACGACTCCGGAGGGAGACACGGGGCAGGGGGGGGGAAGTTATCGTTGTGGAAGAGGGGAGTTAGACAGTGGGCCAGGTGCGGGGAGAGGGCGGACTACCTGGGTCAATTGAGCCCAGGGACGGGGTGGAGGTCTTGGGCAGCACTGGGCAGTACCTGGACTTCCGTATGGACATGGACTGGGGAGGAGTATCACCTGCTATCTATAGGATAGGTCTGGCACGCCGTAACAAGGGCATGGGGGCACACTGACAAGGGGAGGGGTGGGGGTAGAGGGGGTGGCGGGATTTCTTGACTAGGGATTGTTGTTGGGGATTGCAAGGAAGTGACATGGCTATATGTGCTAAGAACGGAAAGGTCTGTGAATCAAGTTTGTATGCTGTGTGCACAAAATCAATAAAAACGTTTAAAAATAAATAAATAAATAAATAATAGAACTCTTTGTAGCACCAGTATCCAACAGAAAAGGCTCTGACACACCTGATGTCCACTCTGATCTACTGGAACTGAAACAACTCCCTCTCTTTGTCTATGGCTGTCCTAGCAATCATTACCGTCCATATTCTCATCTTCTGCATAGTAATCATCAGCGTAGTACTGAGCCGTCCTACCAGATGCATTATTCTGCTGATCGAACCTATTCATCGAATTTTGAGGTGGAAAGGAACGAGCGTTCTGGGGTAAATTTCCACGTCCTCTACCTCTAGGCGCGTGCTGAACACCTCTACCTCTTGTGTTTGACACACCATTCGCGCGCTGTAACAGGACAGGGCAACTATACTTAAAATGACCCTCTTCCTTGCAATATGAACACTGATTGGGACCTACAGGGACACGTGGCTGAGTATACTCGACTCTCTGCGAGTTCCTCTGATACTGTTGAGGCTGCTGATAATTATTCTGATAGTTACTCTGAGCACCACTATTTTGACCACCAC
Organism: Lissotriton helveticus; assembly: GCF_964261635.1. Taxonomy (NCBI): domain Eukaryota; kingdom Metazoa; phylum Chordata; class Amphibia; order Caudata; family Salamandridae; genus Lissotriton; species Lissotriton helveticus. Next base: position 511,660,760 of record NC_136070.1, on the reverse strand, counting down.
GTGGTGGATATGCTTGCTGTAACAAAACCTTCGTTTTCAACTCTTTAGTTTTCTTCTCTGCTCTATCTTTCTCATCTTTGTCTCGATTTTCGTAGTACTGTGCAGTAGCCAATATCTGTGCTGAAGAGGAAACTGCCCAAGAACTCTCTGAATCTTTTAACTTTTTACTCAACTCGGGAAGCAGATTGTGCACGAATTTATCGACGAACAATCGCTGACCACCTTCTGTGCTCATATCTTGACCACTGTGGTCGACAAACGTTTCTTCAAACCTGGTGAAGAAATCTGACACAGTTTCATCTTTCTTCTGCTTACACGCAGACAATTTATCCCAGTTTACTCGCTGTTACGGGTGCGGGATGAATAGGCAATACACTAATTTTCGTTTTAGTGGGTTTTATTTTGGTGTACAAAGAGTCTGAGCTTTTCTTCTTGGCCAGTGACTTTGCTCTTGGGGAACGGCTCCTCGCTGTCTTTCTGATCCCAGATTCAGCCGCTGCCGTCCGGTGGTCTCTGTCCAATCTTCTCCTCGGCGCAGTCTCGTCGGTCTCCGTCTTGCCGCTCGTTTGTAGAGTAGAAGAGAAAAGATAGTATGTATCAGTTTCTTGTTTCGCCGCTATACGTGCTTAAAGGGTAAGGGAGTGAGGATCAACCACATGTGCAGATTTAGAAACCTAACGCCGACGTGAGGGAGTTTGTGCTCAGGAAAAGGGTACACCGAGGTCAGTGGGAGTTTCCTCTAAGTGGCTCGGTACTAGCAGTTTAACGTTTTACCCATCCCCTGAGTTTGTCCCGTACCTGACTGAGCCATACACCTCCCGCGGGTGTATGGCTGGGCGGCTCGTGGTGTCGATGGCCTCCTGGCTTCACGTCCTCTTCTTCTCCTCCTTCAGCTCTCGTCCCGTCCCTTGTCTCCGAACTCCGCTCTGCTCCGTCTTCACTCTCCGCTCTCGCCTCCTCCCTCCGGGTGAATAAACACACACCTGATTCGTGCTCTCGAGAATAAGACGTCTCCGTCTCCTGCCGTGACTCCTCCCACTGGAAGTCCCATTCCTCATTAAAGGGCCAGTGTTCCTGATAAATGTCAATGTCTTTGTCGGGTTTCTGCAGAGGGTACAATGGATTAGATATAGAGATTGTTTTATGTCCCTTCGCATTTTGATATTCGTGGGACACCCCCAGGTCGTTACACACCTCCCCCTCCGGACACTCACGATCGGTGAGTGGGTGACGTGACAGAAAGTCTGCTCCCACATTTTCACAACCCCTATGGTGGTGCACAGAAAAAGTATATGGCTGTAGTGACAAAAACCAGCGCAGAACCCTGTCGTTTTTAGATTTATTGTGGGCCATCCACAGCAGTGGAGCATGGTCAGTGTAGAGATGAAAACGTCGCCATTCGAGGTAGTATGCCAGTTTTTCAATGGCCCATTTGATAGCGAGGCACTCCTTCTCTATTGTTGCGTATTTCAACTCCCTGGGGAAAAGCTTCCTGCTCACATAAAGGATCGGGTGGTCATGTCCATCGGACCCTATCTGGGAAAGAACTGCTCCAATCCCGTAGTCAGAAGCGTCCGTGTGCAACGAGAAAGGACGAGAAAAATCAGGGGAAGACAACACTGGGGTTGAAGTAATGATGGACTTCAACGTGTGAAAAGCCTCCAGCATCAATTCAGTAGGATGTACCGTCGCTGATGCTTTACCCTTGTCCTTCAATGCATCCGTAAGTGGGGCTGCAATATCAGCAAATTGTGGGATAAATCTTCTATAGTAGCCCACCAGCCCCAAAAAAGATCTCACCTCTCTCCTCGTCGATGGGAACGGGGTGTCAGCAATGGCCCTTACCTTCTCAATTTGCGGCTCAATCAGGCCATGCCCTAACACGTATCCCAGGTATTTGACCTTCTGGAAGGCCAATTTACATTTCTTTGCGTTCACCGTGAGGCCAGCCTTCCGCAGAGTATGCAGTACTGTGGACAGATGTTGCAGATGAGACCGCCAATCTGGACTAAAGATGACAATATCATCCAGATAGGCTGATGTAAAGTCCGACAACCCAGCTAACACTTGGTTCATTAACCGCTGAAACGTAGCTGGCGCCCCATGGAGGCCAAATGGCAAAACCGTAAATTCGAAATGACCCTCCTCAGTTGAGAATGCAGTCTTTTTGATATCTTCCTGTCGTAGGGGGACTTGCCAATACCCCTTAGTTAAATCGAGGGTTGAAATGTATTTAGCATTGCCAAATTTTTCAATTAACTCATCCACTCTTGGGATGGGGTATGCATCGAAGAGCGAGATGTCATTTAAAGCCCGAAAGTCCATACAAAATCTCCTACTGCCATCTGGTTTAGGGACCATAACAATGGGGCTGGACCAGTCGCTTTTAGAAGGCCGTATCACACCCAAGCGAAGCATTTCCTCCACTTCAGACTTAATCGCTGCTCTCCTGGCTTCGGGGACTCTGTAGGGCTTAATCCTCACCTTCGTACCAGGGGGTGTGTCAATGCAATGTTCCGCCAGAGAGGTCCTCCCAGGGCGGCTCGAGAACACGTCCTGAAATGACCGCAGAGTCATTCTTAGTTCGGACTGTTGTTGATCTTGCAATTCCTCATTATGTACCAGCAGGTCAATGGTAGAGCCATCTGATCCCGCTCCGTCCGCCAAATGAACATCAGCGGGAGGCGGTCCCAGCCACTTTTTCAAAAGATTGATATGGTATGACTGTTGTTTGCTTGGAGCTACTTGTAGTTTATAACTAGTGCGACCAATGACCTCTACAACTCTGTACGGGCCCATCCACTCGGCCTTAAATTTGTGTGAGGAAGAGGGCAATAGAACCAGGGCCCAATCATCCACTTGAAGTTGTCTCCACTTTTTGCCCCTGTCATAAGCACGCTTCTGGCTGGCTTGGCTGTTCAGAAGATGGTCCATGGCCAGCTCTCTTACCTTCCCTAACTTAGACTTCAGTGCCGTGGCGTAATCCAGGGTCGTTGTCACCTCCTCAGTCTGTTCGTTGACCCAAGCATCCCTGGTCATTTCCAGTAAGGAACGGGGTTGGCGGCCGTAAAGCAGCTCAAACGCAGACGCCCCCATGCTACTCTGTTTCTGGACCCTTACGGCATATAACGCTAGTGGGAGCATCTTGTCCCAATCAGAGCCGCTGACCTCCATCATTTTGCGGAGCGTAGACTTTAGGGTACGGTTGTAGCGTTCCACCAGACCGTCCGTCTGAGGGTGGTAGACGGATGTACGAATCTGGTGGATGTGCAGCGTACCACAAATCTCTCTCATCAACTTCGACACGAAGGGGGTGCCCTGGTCGGTCAGGATTTCCTTCGGGAAACCTACCCTGCTAAACAACTCGATCATTTTATCCCCCACCTGTTTGGAGTTGGCAACAGACAAGGGAAACGCTTCCGGGAACCTCGTGGCATAGTCGACCACGACCAGGATATGTTGAAATCCCTTTTTAGTCTTTGGCAATGGACCGATCAGGTCCATGCCGACCCTTTCGAAAGGCTTTCCGATAACCGGCAAGGGTTGTAAGGGCACAGCGGGGGGTCTAACCATGTTCATCCGCTGGCAAATATCACATTTCCGGCAAAAGGACTCGGTGTCCTTATAAATACCGGGCCAAAAAAACTGTCGGAGAATATTTTGAGTCGTCTTTTCAGCGCCGGAGTGGCCGGCAACAAGGTGGCTATGCGCAAAAAAAAGGACCTGGTCTCTGAATGAAACAGGTACTAATAGCTGTGCAGAGTCACCTTCAGACCCTACCCTATACAACAATTCATCCTTTATGAGGAAGCCAGGAAATTTTTTTGAACCCTCCTCCCTTTGGTGTGCCAGTTCCCATGCGTTTACCAGGGTTGGGTCACTAATTTGAGCAAATTTGAAACTCCTATCCAGCACCCACGGGTCAGGAGGTAGCACCGCATGTACTGGCTCGGTTTGTATTCCAGTGGATCCAAACCCTCTAGATCCCCGGTCGGTGTCGTCCAACCTGTCTACCTCTTTCAATTCTGTAGCGGCTATGCTCTCGCAAATCAGTTGTGCGACTCGATCTCCTTTGGTGACCTTAAATGAGTCAGGTCCAAAGTTAAAGAGAAGTACTGCTACGTTACCCCTGAAATCCTCGTCAATGACCCCTGCCCCTACGTCAATAAAATATTTTGCTGCTAAACCTGACCGCGGCGCTATTCTGCCGTAGGACCCTGTAGGGACGGCAATTTGTAAGTCCGTTTTGATCACCGCTTTTTCTTTACTCGGTATCAGATAGTCATAGGCGCTACAAAGGTCATATCCTGCTGCCTTAGCTGAACCCTTTTTTGGAGAACTTGCATTCTGAGTTATTTTTACAAAACTAAGGTAGTTCACTTTGGGCCGGTCTGTCTGGTCCACATTTATCTCATTGGCATGACCGTGTTTCTCCAATTTGTCCTTGAACATGTTTAAGAAACCAGGGTTGTCTGTCCCTATTATCAGGTCTTCTGGTAAACTTTCCATCACGCCTACTCTTACTTCTGGGGAAGTCCCAGCCGATGACACGATGACAATGTCAGCGATGGGATAGGGTCTGATGTCTCCATGTACGCATTTAATGTTAACTACCCCCTTGGAAATATATTGCTGTGGATTTACATAGGAGGACCTGATCACTGATTGGCGACATCCTGAGTCTAGCAACGCTAACAGAGGGTAACCATTGGCAGTAACACTTACTCTAAACGCTCCGCCCATTTCAGCTGAAAATAGTACGGGCTTGGGGAGGTAGCCAACCACCATAGGTTCTTCTTCGTTTCGTTTCCTCGGACACATTCTTGCAATGTGTCCCCATTGTCCACAATCAAAACATTGGGGGCCTGAAGAGATGTTGTTGTCAGTTCTCCAGGTCCGGGGGCGCGGTGTCTCTCTGCCCCTTGGAACAATTTTTTCAGGTCTTCCTATGATCCTTTTTTCACGTTCTTGCTCAAATGGAAAACCTTTTGGTTGTGCCCTAGCGAAGGAGGAAGCCATTTCGACCGCTTGGGCGGTTGTTAAGCCTTGATGTTGCCGTAGCCACTATTGTGTGGCATAGGGGAGGGCCTCTAAAAATTGTTCTAGGTAAATACGGTCAAGTATTTCCTCTTTGCTGCTTGTGGCGGGGGTCAGCCATTTGTCCGTGGCCATTTTAAGGCGGACAAACAATGTCTTGGGGTTTTCCCCGACTGAGCCTCTTTCTTTTCGAAATTTTATTCGATACGCTTCGGGGTCTAGTCCCAAATGATCAAGAATTATTCTCTTTATTTCGGCGTAGGCAGTGTTTCCAGTAGGGTTAGCCACTTGGTACGCGGCTTGTGCTTCTCCTCCTAACAGGGGTGCCAAAAAAAACAGCCATTTTGCCACTGGCCAACCACAAGCTCGGGCGGCCCGTTCAAAATTTAACAGGAAGGCATCTGGGTCTTCTCCTGTTCGGTATTTTTGTAAGGAAACTGCGGGCGTTCCATGACTTAAGGTTCTCTCCGGTGTTCCGCTTCTACCTGCGGGGTCAGTCCACGGTTGTTCATGTCTCTCTTCAAAGGTTTTTTTAATGACTTCTCTATCTGCTTGTGCAGAGTTTAAATGTTGCTCTAATACCCACTCGAGCCTTTCTTGTCCTTTCACTAATTGTTCTACCACGGTTTCCATCTTTACTCCACAGATGGTGCCTATGCCCGCATTCTCCACCACTGTTACGGGTGCGGGATGAATAGGCAATACACTAATTTTCGTTTTAGTGGGTTTTATTTTGGTGTACAAAGAGTCTGAGCTTTTCTTCTTGGCCAGTGACTTTGCTCTTGGGGAACGGCTCCTCGCTGTCTTTCTGATCCCAGATTCAGCCGCTGCCGTCCGGTGGTCTCTGTCCAATCTTCTCCTCGGCGCAGTCTCGTCGGTCTCCGTCTTGCCGCTCGTTTGTAGAGTAGAAGAGAAAAGATAGTATGTATCAGTTTCTTGTTTCGCCGCTATACGTGCTTAAAGGGTAAGGGAGTGAGGATCAACCACATGTGCAGATTTAGAAACTTAACGCCGACGTGAGGGAGTTTGTGCTCAGGAAAAGGGTACACCGAGGTCAGTGGGAGTTTCCTCTAAGTGGCTCGGTACTAGCAGTTTAACGTTTTACCCATCCCCTGAGTTTGTCCCGTACCTGACTGAGCCATACACCTCCCGCGGGTGTATGGCTGGGCGGCTCGTGGTGTCGATGGCCTCCTGGCTTCACGTCCTCTTCTTCTCCTCCTTCAGCTCTCGTCCCGTCCCTTGTCTCCGAACTCCGCTCTGCTCCGTCTTCACTCTCCGCTCTCGCCTCCTCCCTCCGGGTGAATAAACACACACCTGATTCGTGCTCTCGAGAATAAGACGTCTCCGTCTCCTGCCGTGACTCCTCCCACTGGAAGTCCCATTCCTCATTAAAGGGCCAGTGTTCCTGATAAATGTCAATGTCTTTGTTGGGTTTCTGCAGAGGGTACAATGGATTAGATGTAGAGATTGTTTTATGTCCCTTCGCATTTTGATATTCGTGGGACACCCCCAGGTCGTTACACTCGCATCGCAGGCATTATAGTTTTCATGTAATCAATGATTTTACTAGGAAGTTCTGCTACTAAAGGCTCAGGCTTAGCACCACCAATTTGTAGGGCATCTGCAGCAGCAATATTAGCCCATGAGTCACCTAACTCCTGATCATGATCTGTATGACGAATATTTCCCCATAAAGGCTGTGGAACAACGTTCCCAAACAACATGTCTATATCTGCTAAATTCATGATACATGACCCAGCAGTCTGTGACAACTCTTTGTAATACCCTGCGGGATTTTTACGGGGATCAGGCAATGTCTGTTTAAGGGCCAAAACTTCAGCTCGCTTCCATGGGACATGTACCCACACACGCTAAAAATGTGGCAGAATAGGTGGGACAGCATTCGCGTTCCCTTCCCTCCATTGTGGGGGAACTTCTCTCATGGGATACTGTCTCACCTTCTTTTTAACCGAGGAATCAGACTCAAACAATGACCTAGAAACACCTTCAGTCCTAAGCGACAACAACGTCGCAACTGCTTTCTTAACATCTGAACCCACAATTGCGCCTTTTGAAAACTCGAACCGTACATGGCTCAACTTGGGCGGATTAGAGTCCAAATCATTTTCCTCTAAATCTTCACACAGGAAAACACACATTTTCTCAAAAACGTATCTCTGCTTCGATGTTTCCCACTGGGTGAAGACATCCATAACACATTCTAAATCATATTTTTCCGGGTCAGCGACCCATTTATGTGCCAAACAATTCAACGTTTCCTTCTCCCTAGAATCAGGCAGTTGACTACGCAATTGCTTGCGCTCTGTGTCTGGAGTCACACTCGTTGCACCAAAGAGAGGATGCAAAAAACTAGCGACAGTACTAGCCACTCCCTGACGAACAGAAGGAGAAGTCGATGAAAAGACAAGAGGGAAAGCAGGGTGAGACGAGGTAGATGCAGAGGCAGTGTCAGGAGAAGTACCAGGAGTGGTAGTCGTTATAGTAGTTAAAGATGTAGGAAGTATAGGAGGAGCAGATGTTAAAGACAGTGGCCCTTGAGGAGGCTGCACCGGAGGAGCAGGAGCCAACTGAAGAACAGCTGGTGGGTGCTGTAGAGGAGCAGGAGGCAATGCAACCACGGGTTGCGCAACTAAAGGTTGCGGAGGTGCTGTAGCATTCTGCGCATAAGGGGGTGGCGAACTTAACAAATGCGACATTAGGGGGTCTTTTCCAAGCTCTTTTGCTGCATCTTGCTGAAGAGGCGGCAAAACTGGGTAGCATTTATCGATGACCATTTTACGTTGCCTGTGTAACTGCTCACTCATCTGTTCTTCTTCATTGTCTTTATACTGCATGGCAGCTTGCATTATCGAAATACCCCTTTCTCTCTTATTTTTCTTCGCTAATTTAATTTCCTTCTGTTTGGCTTCCTCACGCCATAGGCGGAAAGAGTCAAACATCGCCGGCCGGGCTTTCTTCTTAAAAAGTTTAACTTCGAGGTTATCTAAGATTTCTGTGTCAAAGCTACCATATTGGGGCCATTTTAAAACACCATCTTTTCTGGTGTATTTGATCGACACAGCATTGTATGTGATGGGGCCTACTCCATGTTTCACATACAATTCATAAGTTGGAGTTCCAATCGGAGGAACCGGACACGAGTCCTCCAATCAGGAATCCCTTTTATTACAACCAAGACACAACAAATTTCCAAATCTGCTAAGACCAGGCATCTTCGCTCACTAGTCTAGCTTCAAACTTTAAAGGATTATCGATTACGATATTCTCGTGAATACACAAGTCCTTTGGCTTTGGCACTTGCAAGTTCCAAACAAAGTGATCCCAAAGGGGATACCCAAACTAAGACCAACTAAGGACTGGGAGACGCTCCACTTATACTTAACTGAGATATCGATGACGTCACCAGAAGACTCGTCTTATTGTTTCGCTCTACCAAACTTCAAGGGTCCAAATCAGGGCGATAGCCAAGGCAGCAGTCCTTTGTAGCCGTCGGGAAGCGGGGAACCTCGCAGCAAAGACTTTCGGACCACGTCGACATGCAGGGGTCGATGAAGTGGTTGGCCTTCCTCCAGAATTTTCACACAAAGCTCCTCACGAACCTCTGGCTGGACCGGTACCGCTGGTATCGCCCCACGTTGGGCGCCAGCTGAGGTACTGGGTTTTTCAGAACCGGTACCCCAGTGGTGTCATGGTACACACCCAAAGACCTCGAGTACTTTCCTGATTTAGACCACAGAAACTCAGAGTCTTCTAGGTGAAGTCAAGGATCGATTTTATTGGCTGCAACCAAGTAACAGGCGTCCTAGAAGTACAACAACACGGGATGTATATTCTCAGGAGACTGCTCAATCTTACAAAGCCAGGCTTCTCTTTTTAATTTCAAAGTATGTTTATTGAATTTTTCAGAACAGAAAAAGAAGGCATGGCATAGCTAAGCACAATCAACAGGCAGGTTAAGCGAGCGAGACAGACAGACACGTCTTCTCTTAATAAGCGTTAGATGAGCAGGGTGAGCATGCTCAGATGTAAAGGTAGTGCCCGGAGGTCGAAAGACGCCCCTAGACGGGGCAACAAGTAAACAAGCCAGCCTTAAGAACCCGCCCCCCCCCTAACACCCCAAAGCAGCACCCCCCCCCCCCCACCCCACCAGTACGCCAGTCTTCCATAGTAGTCTTGTGAGGTATTGCAAGACTAAATGTATCAGGGTGCCTCTGTTTGCGTTCGGTCTATCATGCAGTCCGTAAGTCATAGGATACGAAGGTACTTCGGGCAGGTGATTTCGTGGAATTCCCTGGAGAGCAACGCTAGGAGTGGCTGCCAAGTGGTGCGGAATGCGTCACTGGTATGTGTTAGTGTGGCCTGAATCCGTTCCATGCCCAAGGTGAACCACAGTTTGTGTAACCAGCCAGTGTGGGTGGGTGGGGTAGTAGAGCCCCATAGCGACAAGATGTGTTGCGACGCTGCCTGCATGGCGATGCCCATCTGTTTGCCGCGAGCTGATCGTAGGGGGAATGTAAGTGCGTTTGGAAGTCCTAGGAGTGTGTATGCTGGGAAACGTGGGATCTCAGTATCGAATGTGGAGTCAATATCGTCCAGGACGACCTTCCAGTACTCCTGCAAGGCGGGACAGTCCCATAGGAGGTGAGTCAGTGTACCCCGGCTGCCACATCCTCTCCAACACAGCGCGCTACGGGTCGGGTTGCTTTGGTTGAGTCTCGCTGGGGTAAGGTGCCAATATATAGCCAATTTTATCGCCGATTCCCTGGCTTTGGTGTTGCGGGTAGTGTGGGCGGCCCTGTAATATATGTGGTTCCATTCGATCGTGGAAAGAGGTCTTCCAAATTCCGCTTCCCAGCGCCGCTGCCCAGCGGTTTTAGCAGGGTCGGCAGTAGGGGAGAGCATCCGATAGAGATCTGAGATAAGATGTTTATCTGAGTCTTTGGACACAAGCCAGCGTTCGAACGGTGTCATCTGCCGGCCCACCAGAGGGGCAACGTCCGGGCTCAAGAGCCAGTGGCGGATCTGGAAATATTGATACATGTGAGGGTTGTCCACTCCATAGTCTCGCGAGAGCTCGGCGAGAGGAAGGAACCCCTCCGTGTCAAAGAGGTGCCCGGCCGATCGGCACGGCGTATCACGCCATTGCAGGAAAGCTCGAGTGTCCGTGCCGGGTGGGAATGCGGGGTTGTCAAAGAGTGGAGTAAGTGGGGACGGGAAGGTCGTGAGGCCCCGTTTGACTGCCACCATGTCCCAGGTTGCTATAGTGGTCCGAGTAATAGGGGAACGGAGGAGATAACGCGGCCTATGCCGGCGAGCAAGAAACGGTATCTTCCACAGGGAGGTCTGTGCCATGGCCCTGTCCTGAAAGAGCCATCTTTTCTCCGATTCGGGCCGGTACCATTCCACCAGATACCGAATTTGCGAGGCCTGGAAATACTGCAGCAAGTTTGGGATCCCGAGGCCGCCCTCGTCCACAGTCCTGTGCGCCACTTGACGATGTAGTCTGGCGCGTTTCCCCTCCCACACAAATTGGTGAAGAGCATGTTGGAGGTCAGCTAGCGTCCCCATTGGCGGTGACACCGGGAGGGTCTGAAAGGTGTATAGTATTTTGGGTAGGACCGACATCTTTACCGCCGCGATCCTCCCGAGTAAGGAGAGGGGTTGCTTCGACCAACGCGCGAGGTCAGCCCGGATTTGGGATGATAAGGTAGAGTAGTTGTGAGTGACCGTCGAGACCGTGGAGGAGGTCAGAGTAATCCCCAGGTATGGCAGACGGGTGGTGGACCGCAGTTGGCAACCGAAGGTGGCCGGTGGGCTGTTGGAAAGAGCATGGCTGCCAAGGGGTAGTATCAGGGATTTCCCCTGGTTGACCTTGAAACCCGACACCCTGCCGAATTGGTCCAGCTCCGTCAAAAGCGCTGGTATGGAGCTAGAGGGACGGTCCAACGCGGCGATTATGTCGTCCGCGTACAATCCCACCACGTGGGGTTCGTTGCCGAAAGACATTCCTAAAATGTGGGGATTATCGCGGATCTTCTGCGCCAAGGGCTCTATGTATAGGGCAAATAGGAGTGGTGAGAGGGGACAGCCCTGGCGAGTTCCCCTCTGTATCTCGAAGGGGTCGGATTTGAGGCCGCCCAGCCGGACACGGGCCAAGGGACGATAGTAGCAGCTCGCGATCCAGGCCTGGAACCGGTCGCCCAGGCGGTAGCGTTGCAGCACAGCCTGCAGGTAAGTCCAATCGACACGGTCGAAAGCCTTCTCCGCATCGATGGCTACTAGGGCAGAGTCGGAAACCTGAAAATGAGCTTTGTCCACGAGGTGCAGGAGTCTTTTGGTATTGTCACTGCACTGGCGGTTCGGGACAAAGCCCGATTGGTCCGGTTCGAGGATGCCCGGGAGGCAGGGGCCCAGGCGAGCCGCCAGTACCCCCGTGAACAGCTTCAGATCCAGATTGAGTAAGGAGATGGGGCGGAATGCGGAGCAGTGCGTTGGGGGCTTGCCCGGTTTAGGCAGGACCACAATGTCGGCTGCAAGCATATCGGGCGGGATGGAGCTTGGCCCTTCAAAGGAATTAAAGAGCCTGGCGAGGATAGGCGCTAAAACATGGCCGAAGGACTTATAAAAGCCCGACGAGAAGCCGTGAGGGCCCGGTGATTTAAGCGGACGGAGGCGTGCAATGGCAGCGAGGATCTCGTCGGGGCGAATGGGGGCATCAAGGGTTTCCACGCTCGTTGAACATAACGGCGTAATGTTGGCCGATTGCAAGTAAGCGTCAATGGCTGTCGGCGACGCCGTATCTGTGCTATACAGAGAGGCGTAGTAGGAGTGAAAGGCCGAGGCAATCTGTGCGTCCTCGGTAACTGCCTCGCCGGCATCGTCTAGCAGCGTCGTGATTTTGGAGCGTTGGAGTTTGGCCTTCAAGGCACTGGCCAGGAGCCGGCCGGTGCGGTTGCCCCCCAAGTAGTACGTGTGGCGGAGGCGAAGAGCAGCAAATTCTGCTCTGTCGGTATCGAGGCTAGCCAACTGAGCCCGGGCGGCCTTAAGTTGGTGCCAAATTCTCGGGGCTCCGGTGCGGCTGTGAGCTCTCTCCAACTCCGCAACTTTGTCGGAGAGGTCGCTCCTCTTTTCTTTGCGAAGTGCGGCGTCTGCAGCTGATATCGCTATCAGCTCCCCTCTAACGACAGCTTTCAAAGCTCCCCATAAGGACGACATCGACACCTCAGGGGTATCATTGGTGGCCAGGTAGTCCGAGATGCATTTATGAAGTTGGCGGGCGACCGCCGGCTTTTGTAAGAGGGTTTCGTTAAGTCTCCACGACCCCGGAGTGCGTGGCGTGCAGGGTACTTGAAGTGTCAGTTCCATTGCTTGATGGTCGGAGAGGGCAGCCGGGACAATCGCCACTGTGGTGATGTGGGGAATGAGGGTCGATGAGCCCATGAAGTGGTCTATGCGGGCGTAGGTGTGGTGTACGTGTGAGTAGAATGTGTACTGCGTTGCAAGCGGGTGTGCGTGCCTCCAAAGGTCCGAGATGTCCCTATCATGCAGCCAAGTAGTGCCTTTCTGCGAAATCGCCCCTGTGTCCCCGTGACGGTGCCCCCATCTATCCTTGAGCGTGTCCATGACGAGGTTAAGGTCCCCCCCTAGGAGCATGTAGGTGTGAGGTGTCTGAAGCATTTCCGAGATTGCGGAAAGCAAGAAGGGTTCCTGACCGGTATTGGGGGAGTAGATGGAGCCTATTGCGTAGGTGGTGTTGCCAATCTGGAAAGCGTGGGCTAGAAGGTGTCCCTTGATTTCCCCTATTTTAGCCCCTACCTTGCCTTTGAAGCGCCGTGATATGAGCAGAGCCACCCCAGCTTTCTTTGATGTGAGAGAGGAGAATAGTTGCTGTGGGAAAGCGCGGGAGTGCAGCCGGTGCCAATCCTTAGCCAAGAGGTGGGTTTCTTGCAGCAGGCAGATGTCGGCTGCCGAGTTCTCTAGGTAGGAGAGGACAGCCCTGCGCTTAATCGGGTTATTGAGTCCCTTGACATTAAGGGACAGGATTTTGAGCGTGTCAGCCATCACCGGGGTACGTAGGGGTGAACGGGCTCAATTCCGCAAAACGCTGCGCAGCAGTGGAGAACGTGGGCAAACCCTGGTGTATGTAAAGATCCCCTGGCGTACTGGTCCCCACCCCCCATGGCGTACTGGTCCCCCCCAACAGCTCCCCCCCCGTGGCCACCCTAACCCCAACAGAGTGGACCCCCCCAACTCCCTGCAAGTGCCGAACCCCCCATCCCCAACTTCCCCATCCCCTCCCAGAACCTCCCCCCCAACAGAAACCAGTAAAAGTCTCGGGCCTAGTCGTGCAGGGCACAGGTCCGTAGAAAGTCAAAGAAAGGGGTACCGTGGTTGCAGCCCAATCGGCGGCTCCCCGGCCCAGACCCCCGTCAAGCTACGTTCAAATAAGAGAACACCCCCAAGCTGGTCAAGATCCATAAGGGCAATATTCTACAGGTCGGGTGCCGTGTTGTCCGCCACTTCCTGTATTGCAGCTTCTCGTTCCTGAGCGGCCGTGATAGGGTCTGGCTTTGGGACGGTTCTCGGCGCTCTCCTTCTGCGGACTGTCTGCCAGCCGTCAGTCGCAGGGCGAGGTGGGTCTCCCTGCGACCGGGACGGAGAGGCGTCTCTGGAGGTGGGACCGTCCGGTATGTCGATCCCAAGCAGGGAGCAGGCGTCGCGGAGCGATCTAAGCTGGTGAAGGGATCCGTTCCACTTGAAGATCAGACGGAACGGGTGGCCCCAGGAGTAGGGTACCCCGGCCTCCCTCAGGAAGTTCGTCGCAGGTCTGAAGGATTTGGGTTTCAGCAGGGTGATATTAGAGAGATCCTGAAAAAGGGCCACCGGGTCATCGCGAAATTTGATGGGTTGTGCTTTCCTGGCCTCTCTAAGGATGCGTTCCTTCAGGGGGAAGTCCGGTAGGAACGCTAGGATGTCCGGAGGCGGTGCTGGCGCCCTGCGTGCCATGCCCACCCTGTGCGCTCTGTCGATGCGGATTTCGAAGTCGCTCGCCTCCCCCAGAATGTGTCTGAATAGGTCCTGTAGGTAGTTGGCCACACTGTCCTTTTCAGCTTTCAACGGGACCCCCCTGACCCTTATGTTATTCCGCCTGGAGCGGTTCTCCAAGTCCTCAGAGTGCGACTGTAAGTCCACCTGTTGATCCTGAAGTCGTAGGATTTCCTGCTGAAGTCGCTCCACCTCCTCACTGCGGGACCGATCAGCCTCTTCCAGCGAGGCAACACGCTCACCCAGGCCATCGATGTCGTGACGGAGTTCGCGGTGTTCCCCGGCCATGTCCTGTTTCAGAGTCTGGAAGTCTTCACGCAGTGTGTTGAAGAGGGAGGCCAGGAAGGCTTTTGTTATCGGAGCGGAGTCTTCATCCTGTGGCTGAGGGCTCGCGGGGGGCCTCGGGGACGACTGTGGTTGGGTCTTGTCACCTTTCGACGTCGCTTTATGCATGAGTTCCACCACGTTCCGGGTCCCCTTGCGATTAGAGTGCGCCATTGTGTCCGGTGCAGGGTGGCAGGCCAACCGGCAGGCGTCGTCGGACGCCGATGAGTAGTCACCCAACAAAGAGACTAACTGTGATGAGTGGTGAACGAACCAGAGCTGTCCCGTGAAATGGCGAGGAGCGGCGACCCAAGAAGAGGCGTCTTGGGGGTGGCCGGAGGAAGAGTCTCTCGTGTGGCGCCGCAGGGGTGGCGCTCAGGATGCGATGTGGCCGGTGAGGCGATGGGGGTAGAGGCGACTAGGCCAGCCGGGCTGGGGACCCTGCGCCTCGTTGAGCAAGGGTATGCCTGAGTGAGGAAGAGCAACGCTGGTCTATGAAGAGTGCTGTGGCACCAGGCTGAAGAGCAGCGCCCCAGAAGCAGTCGAAGGCTGCGAAGATGTCCACAGACGGGCTGATCGACCAAGCGGGGGAGCCGGTGGGTAGCAGATAGCAGGCAGTTGGGAGGAGGCCTGGAATGACGGTTCCGGCGAGCGGAGGCTCAGGACAATGTCCAGCAGGGTAGTGACACCGACCCCAGCAGGCGAGGGACACCCAGCAGAGAGTGCAGGGACCCAGGGGTGGGGAAGCAAGCGGTAGTCCAGGACGCAGGGCGCCTCTCACCTTATCCCCCACGTCCTAGGGGTCGTTTCCAATGCGGGGGTGCACTGCTGTGTGGTTCCTCACGTCGGTGGCGGACCCCTCCTCCGGGAAGTCAGGGGGACGGGAGGTTCCGGGTCCCCTCCAGTAGCGGGCCGGCGCTGCCAGTGAGATGCCCGCTGTGGGTGGAGTGGCGGTTGGAGATCCCTCCGACCCCCGGGCAGGCCCACGCCGGGGTCTAAAGTAGCAGGAGGCGTCCGGCGGGGTTTGCTGTGCCCGGAGGGGCCATAGAAGCAGGCCTCAGTTCAGGTGGCAGTTCTCCGCCGATGATCGGGGATGCGGGGGAGACTCCGGCGAGGTGTGGGGGCGAGTGAGCCCGGTGCAGGGCGCCGTCGAGCCAGGCCGCGCCGTCACCCGATAAGCCCACGCGTGGTCCCAGAGTGTCCAGAGGGCCCTCTCCAGGGCGGATAAGGCACCCGCGGAGCAAGGCCACCGATCTCAGCGCGCCCCCCCCAGGGGCCACTGATGAAGTGGGGGATGGCCGGCGAGAGGGCGCAGGGCCGGAGGACGGCGCCTCTCACGGTACAAGGAAGTGTAGGCCCGCCAGGTGAGGGCGCGGGAATGCGCCCAGAGGCCCACGCCGGGACCCGAAGTCAGTGGTAGGCTGCTTATGAGGCTGAGAACACCGGCTCCCAGGTACGCCGCCGTGCAGTGGGCCGGGTGTCCGTGCTCGGGCGGCCGACCGCTGGGCTGGCAGGCCCGTCTACGTCGGGATGTAGGCGCACGGCGGAAGGGCTCTAACCTTCTTCGCCGGCGCACCGGTCACAGCCACAGCAGAGGTCGCGGGTCGTCGGCCTCCGTAGGCGTCCAAAGCTCAGGTCGGCGGTCCCTCGGCGGAGCAGGGTGGATGTGCGCAGGATGTGGGCGCCGCGGGGCCGCCGGAGACGGACCAGTCCGGCTCTCTGGCAGGCCCACGCCGGGGCCTAGATTTGCCAGGGGTCCTCCTGTGTGGCGCACTATGTCCGGGGGGTGCGGGACGCACCGCGTCCTCCGGGGGACCCCCGCAGCCGTTGGGCGCATGTCACTGCCGTCCGGTGTGCCAGTCCACGGCTCTCCGGCGGGATGTATGCTGCCCCCGCAGTGCAGCCGCGCTGCGGAGGGTCTCAGATTCGCGCCGCCATTACGCCGTCCTCCCCGGCGATTGGGAAAGCGGGGCCACCGGCAGTCACACGTCCAGAGGAGTCCGAATGATAGCTCCCCAGGACAGCAGAGAGGGTCGAGCTTGGATTTGGGCTGAAGCACGGGGGGTGATAGCTAGAAATTACGTGGCAATGGGGCTTAGGGCCGGGGAGCCTCTCGAGACACGTCTACTAAGGCCGCCATCTTGGCCACGCCCCCAGGCTTCTCTTTTTATACAAAATATTGTGCTTCAGGCAAACATTCTCCACATTTTAGTATACTATTCACATGTTTCCACTACAAAGAAAAAGCAGAGTCATGATGACAAGCCCACATTTCAGTTTGTTCAGCCCACAACAAATTACCCGGCAAGGCCCAACATTTTCATCAGATATCGGTGGACCCCCAATAAAAACGGGCACCTCCTCATCATAAAGCAAGTGAGAGAAAAGAGCAGGGACAGGTGTGAGCAAGATTAGGCAGGGTCTGTGTGCAATGAAAAGGGTTTATGGCATGTTGTGCCTTGATGCTATCTCATTCGGCCACTGGGAGAGGAACTGACCAAACAGGTTCGGCCTGGGGCAATGGTTTCAGCTTGCCCAGGTCAGAGAAAAGTCAATTAAGGTGTACGTGTCCTTTGGAATCGAATTTAGCTGTATTATAAGCCTATGTGAGGGCAACCCACAAAATGGCTGCCGTACACAAAATGGAAGCCAGGGTTCAAGACGAAAATAACGATTTCGAGGTGAAATCGTTACTGGAATATGACGAAAATGCTTGTACATAGTGTACTAGCCATTCTCGGTATTTTGATATAAAAATCGTCATGCTATGATGAAGTTTATTCACGAGTCCAGAATTTTCAGAACTACAGTGCCATATTCTCCCAAAAGCCTGGAAATCCCCTTTGAGAAGACTCGTCAGAAGCCGTCTGCTTCGTGTTATGAGCCATCCAATCGTCAGGTTTTAATGGGCAACTAAAACAACTCATCCGATCTTAGCAACTTTTATGCAGAAGTACCTCAAGCATAACTTGTTTGCAACTATTAAGTTATTTGCCCAGAATCACAGGAGCCGACGCTAGGACTCCATGCCGGGCCCTCCGTTTGAAAGTCAGCAGATGTGACCATTAGACCATACCAAAATCCCACATCCATTCTCTACCACTCATGCTTTTCTAAATAGAGTACATAATTTATCTGTGCCGATGTTGCAAAGAGAGCTCAGAAACACTGCCAATATTAAAGTCCCACATTTAATGTCCAGCAGCATCCCAAAAGCCCACAAATTACGGGATCCTATTCTCATATCTCAGCAAAGACCTTACACTCCATTAAGTTCCCTGAGAGGCGGAATCCAGCTCTCTCCCATAAAGCACTACATTACAGTGATGCACAATAAAGAAAGGCGGGCTCCCGCCTTTTAAATAAAAGCGCGGCACTTACAGATCACCCAAAAGTGGAGGAGGCGGTAAATCACACCCACCTTACTTCCAGTTCCCACGTCTCTCTCGCATCCCCAACCCCACCCAAAAAATACCACCTAAATGCAGCAATGGTTTCTCTTTCCCTCTGAGCCCGATCCATTCTAAACACACGCCGGTGCAGAAACACTTTACTCTTCTCTCTCGATGGCCACAGACTGTACAACTCTGCTTCCGCTTCCGGTGCTGTATGGTTGCCAGAATCCTTCCAAAACTAGCCCAAATGTAGCGCTGTGTGCTGCTCTGCGGCTGCAGGGGCTGGGGCATTCATGCAGCCAGGAACTCCCGCCTGAGCTCCGAAATTCAGTGGTAATTAATATTAGTATTAGTAACTGTTTATAGTAAAATACACACTTAAACGATGTATGATTGCTGCTATCTACATTCGCCAGAATGTTTTTTAATACAATGAATTACTATGCTTATGACGATAGGCTCAATAACTTGTTAAACTTTTACAGCGCTCAGACGCTTGAAATGGCCCGGTCAGCGCTAGGGAAAATGAAAAATTAATGCATTTTTAGGCACGGTGTGTAATATAGTTGACAGTCTAGTAGCTGGGGTGGGCGGAGCTAGGTGGGCTGAGGGGAAGAGGAGGGGTCAGTACAGGATGAGGGCAGTTAGAGCAGGGACATGAAACAGGTTGGAGGCAGATAATAAAGCTCCTTGATTTATAAGTAATGGTGTCTGTGGTCATTAGTAGCAGGATGCTACAACTGGCGACGAGGGTGGGATGAGCAAATCCCCACCAGCCACAGCACCTTGTGAAACCACCCTGTCCCCGCAGCGTCGAGAAACGAGCTCCGCTGCTGAATGTGAAGGCGGCGCCAAGAAGAAGAAATCGCCGCTGTGTAGAGCTGCCCCAGAGAGAAGCTGGCAGCAGGTGACCCTGTCCCTCCAGAGGCCCCAAGGGAGGAAAGAGGGAGCCGCAGCAACGAGCGTTGGAGCGCTCGAGAAGTCGGAACAGTTCGCGCCGAAACGCGACATTGCCGGATGCATACATCCCAGCAGATGCAGATAGAGCAGAGGTCGGGAGCCCACCCCGACTCTGCCTAGCGCCCCAGAAGCAGAAGAACAGTGCCCCGAGTGAAGAGCATTGCCTCCAGAAGGTCTGGCGGCAAGCGCCGTCGAGCGCGGTGGAACTGGAGCTCGGGTGGTCCCCGACGCTGGAAACCTCACGCCCGATGCGTGAGCTGTAGCATGTCGTCACCGTGTGAGCGCGAGGAGCTCCGGTAGCACGTCCCTGGCCGAGGATCCGTGATCGGGAGATCGTGGCAGATGTGGCCTTGAGAGCATGGTGTCCAGTTATAAGAGAGGACCACGGAAAGAAGCGTCATCTGTACCAAGAGGCACCGACAGCTGTGAGAGTGCTCCTCCAGAGCAGGGTGCCGGCCAGCAGGAAAGACGCACCTTCGGTGGCAAAGAGAAACCAGTTGGACAGTTGAGCACCCCCCGCTCCCTCAGAGTAAGAGTGCGCCCCAGGAATAAACGTGCACCCCGATCCTACCTGGGTCTGAGAAGTCGCTGAGGGCTCGCCAGCAGAGAAGTGCAGTGGTCCTGACCTCCGCCAGCGTCCTGGTGCCTGCGATCCGGTATGGTGAGTGAGCACCGGCATAGATGCAAAGTGAAGGCAATAGAGTGACAGTCAAATCTCGGTGGACACGAGATTTCCACAACAGCGGCCATCTTGGGGTCAGGCAGCTTGCTCCCATCCCCTATTAAACGTGATAAACGGCCATCTTAGAGTCAGGCGAATGTGAATTGGCCAGCAAGCACGAGCAAAGGCAAATCCAAAGTAATAAGCCTTAGCCAATGCAATTGTCCAAAATAACAAGTACTAGTAAATGCAATCGTCGGAAAGCAACAAGCACTAGCAAAGACAGCTGTTGAGAACAAAGACGATCAGAGAGGCAACAAGCACAAGCCCATGCAAGCGTCAAACATAAACAAATGCAAGTCCTGGATTAAACAAGCACAAGCAAACACAAGAGTCGACACAAAACAAACATTGATAAAATCAAACAAACAAGCATTGGCGATAGAAATAAAACAAGCATTGGCGATAGAAATAAAACAAGCATTGGTGATAGAAATAAAACAAGCACTGGCAAACAAACAAGCATTGACACCGGAAGACCAAACAAGCATTGGCAGAAACCAAACGAACATTGGCGAAGAACAACCAAGCCTTGATAAGGACATATAAACAAGCATTGGCCAATCGAAAGAAACAAGCACAACATACACGGAGGTGACTAAAGGACTTGCACTAGCCTCACCGCGGAGAAGGAGCCCTGCGACCGGCACAGTGCGGCTGGGTAGTGGACATCTCGGAACGCAGGAAATCCAAGTTCTAGTCACTGGCGCATACGGTGATGGTTGCAAGGATTAGTAACGCCCCAGCAGATGACCAGACCCGAGGCCTTGACCAAAGAGGATTAACTACAAAACAACTACGAGAAGCCGAGTGAGCAACCCGCCTGAATACAACCAATCAGAACCCTCTTCTCATGGCGAAGGAAGAAGTAGCACACCGACGCAACCCTTGCTTCAGAGCACCACCCCCAGGAATGCAGTATGATACCTGGAGTCTGTGTCTTGAACAGAACCGATGGCTGGCGACATTGGGTGACTTCCTGGATGCCAATGGTGAACAAAGAGAGAGGAAATGTCTAATGCTGCTCCTCCATCTGGTGGGTCCCGAGGGCCGATGCCCAATCGAAACATTTTCCAAAGAAGACACGGAAATCTATAAAAGACTCCAAGAAAAGCTATGTGCCCGTCTCTCCGCACAAGCGGAAGTGGATCAAGAGCGCATCACTTTCAACACAGCTCGGCAGGAACCGGGTGAACCATTGCCAACCTTCATCACTCGGTTGCGAAACCTGGTACAAGGCTGCCACTTCAACACCTTTACGAACGAGGACGCAGTTCGACTCCGGATAATTGAAGGCTGCGCAAACCCCGACACAAAGCTCAAGATCTTGCGAGGAAAGTGGTCGCTAGAAGAAATCATCAGGTAGGCTGAAATTGGAATGCACGTCAAGGCAAGAGACAGAGCAAAGGACCCGAATCTGAGGGCAAATTATCAAGATGTCTGGACATACGAAACTCGGAAAACAGACAAAACAAAAAAGGGAGAGGGGGAAGGCAGACCAATGAAAAGACAACGGGAGAGACACAGTGACAAGGAGTACTCTGAGCCAATTAGTCAAAGGACAACCTCAAGGAGTTCTTCACCTTCAAGATGTCATTCAAAGTCTGACCAACGGGAGAGACACAGTGACAAGGAATACTCCGAGTCAACCAGTCAAAGGACAACCTCAAGGAGTTCGTCACCCTCAAGATGTCATTCAAAGTCTGACGAGGAGGGAGCGTCAAGTGGGACAGGTCGCACCCCTGGACAAGATGGCAACTTACACAACAAGAGAGTAAGGAAGACAAACTATAGAAGGAGAGCTCAAAATGGTCAAAACTGGAAGTCGGCGCAGGAACACTCTTCGTCAAGTTGTGAAGATGAGTCTGAAGGAACATCATCCAGCAGAAGAACACATCACACCCACATCATGGGTACCCGAGCACCAAACAAGTGGGAAGAAGAAATAAGTCACATAAGACGAACTGACCCTCCCCAACAACGAACAGGAAGAGACCAATGCATCAATGACACCGGAGACAAAGAAGAAACCGAGAAGACGTCGTTGACATGTGAGAAAGGCCAAGATGGAAAATCTCAAGAGCAAACACAAAGAACAAGCACGTGGTTGTTGAGCAACTTCTCAGATGAAACAATGCCAAAGACAAGTCGACGAAAGCGCCCGGAGAACCGTTTTAAAGACAACCCTGAGTCAACGAACAACGTGTCACGGCCCACTTATTTCAGACATCCAGTACCCGGTACACCCTCAAAGGAACGCTTCAAAAGGAGTATGGCCAGGAACTCCTCTGATTCAGAGAGCGCGTCCGTTCGATCCTGGAAGTCGACAAAAGACTTCTCTGACCTAGAAGGCACGTTTATGGCTAGAAACTTCTCTGGTTCAGAGAGCACGTCTGTCCGATCCTGGAAGTCGACAAGAGACTTCTCTGACCCAGAGGGCTCGTCTGTTCAGTCCCGTGAGTTGACCGAGTCATGGTCCCGACAACAGTCATGGCGTCAACCACCCAAACGCACCATGGAACCAAAGGACATCCTTCACGTCAAGAACAACACGTCACACACTAAGGACTCTGAATACCCAGCCATGCCACAAGACAACCTGTCAGGTCAGTCACAAGTATATCTGGACATAGATCAGACACCGTCACCCCTGAAGGGGTCCGCGAGGCTGACCCAAAGGACCTACAAAAAGAAAACAGAGACACTGGACCCTAATCACCAGATGGGAAGGGACCAGCCATCCACTCCGCAAGGAAAACCGGACATGTCAGCAGAAAGAGATCGAGCATCTGAACAAACCGTTACACCGCAGGAAGGAAACATGATGACTGCGAAGTGTGGGAGTAAACAGTTCAAACGCAACGTGGTCAGGAATACCCTGATCCAGACAACAGAAAAACTGACCAAAGCCAAGCCCACCACTGATTCGACACTACTGAGGTTTGAAGAACAGACTGTCCGCCGACCAGTGTGGTGGATTGAAGAATTGCGAACACTGAGGACATTAAGTTCATTTTGTTAAGAAAAGGGGGAGATGTAATATAGTTGACAGTCTAGTAGCTGGGGTGGGCGGAGCTAGGTGGGCTGAGGGGAAGAGGAGGGGTCAGTACAGGATGAGGGCAGTTAGAGCAGGGACATGAAACAGGTTGGAGGCAGATAATAAAGCTCCTTGATTTATAAGTAATGGTGTCTGTGGTCATTAGTAGCAGGATGCTACACGGTGGTATATGACTTGTTCTCTCCCTCAAAGGGCAACTCAACGTAGTTCTCTCCTCAGACCACATCTCTGTTTTTCCCGAGGCTGTACGTGTTCACACACCCACCGCCCCCCCTCGTCGCAGCATCACACACAGACTCTCCCCTTCACTCCTTAAAACTAATCGCATTTCTGCCTCGGGAAGAAAAGTGAGCGATTCGCATAAAAAGAAAAGAAGAAAAAAAAGAAACAAAAGGAGAAAGAAGAATGGAGAAAAAAAAGAGACTCTTCTCCCCATCGGCTTAATTTTTTCGCCTGTTTCTGTATACATTCAAATTAACAACCTTGCTAATTGGATGAATGCAGTTCCCGTCATCATTGCTCCCCACTGTGCTGAGATAAGTTATAACACCCGTTTGAAGGTTAGGAAGTGCTATAAATTGTCTGTTTCGTGCACCTGCCCCGATTTTTAAACAAGCATTGGCAATGCAACAGATCTCACGTTTATATGAGTTTGAGCTATTGACATTGCAAACGACAATGCCTTTTATTTTTGTTTTTAAAACATTAAAAAAGGCATTGTCATTTACAAAGTCAATAGCTCAAACTCGCATAAATGCGAGACCTATTGTATTGAAAATGCTTGTTCTCTCTTTTGCTGAGGGTGAAACTCTGCGGATGAGGAACATATGCACTGGGGCCCCAAAGGGCCACTGGCGCCAGAGAGGGGTCGGGGCAGAGAGCAGGGAGGAAAGGAAGCAGAAAAATGCCTTTTATTTTTGTTTTTAAAACATTAAAAAAGGCATTGTCATTTACAAAGTCAATAGCTCAAACTCGCATAAATGCGAGACCTATTGTATTGAAAATGCTTGTTCTCTCTTTTGCTGAGGGTGAAACTCTGCGGATGAGGAACATATGCACTGGGGCCCCAAAGGGCCACTGGCGCCAGAGAGGGGTCGGGGCAGGGAGCAGGGAGGAAAGGAAGCAGAAACCTAGGGCAGCGTGAAGGTGAATGTGACAGAAAGTGCAGGTGGCAGAGAACATGTGAGGGACAGTGCACAATGAACCCTGAGGGTATAAAGGGTAGAGGCAGAGAGGAGAGATGTTTATAAAGGGTAGAGGCAGAGAGCCGTGGGGCATAGAGGAGAGGTGAAAGAGACCCCAAGGGTAGAACAGGCACGGAGAAGAGGGGGAGGGCAGACAGGACAGGGACGGTGAGCAGAGGCAGAGAGCACGTGATGGGACAATGTACAGTGAACCCAGAGGGTATAAATGGTGAAGGCTGAGAGCCAAGGGACAGAAAGGAGAGGTGGGACCGACCCTGAGGGTAGAACTGGCACGGAGGACAGGGGCAGGGCAGACAGTTTAGGGACAGTAATTAGAGGCAGAGAGCACGTGAAGGGACAGACCACAGTGAACCTTGAGGGAATAAAGGATGGAGGCAGAGAGGAGAGGCACAGTGAGCAGAGAGAGAGGATGCGAGAGAGTCCGAGGGCAGAATAAACAAGGAGGAACAGGGAGGAGCGGGCGGTGAGCAGAGGGTAGAGATTGAAGGAGACCGATGGCGTAAGAGTGAATGTGACAAGTAACAGAGGGCGCACAAAAGATAATGATGAATTTATATATGTAATTCTTTCATGTTTAATTTCTGTTTCACAAGAGAATTAATTGTTTCTTGTTTGAAAATTAAATTTGGATCAATCCCTTCGGTACCCTTTGTTGCTATTTTCTCATCTTAGGATGTCTCCTGCTCAGGTATGGGAGGGTTAAGTGGGCAGAACCCCTGACCATTTTTTTGCACAAAAGATAAAGGGCAGGTAGCACAGGGGCAGTGAGCACGAGAGTACTGTCAGAAGTGAGGATAGGGCAGAGAGCACAAGAGTACTGCAAGACGTCAGGATAGGGCAGAGAGTACGAGAGTACAGTCCGAAGTTAGGATAGGGCAGTGAGCACGAGAGTACTGTCGGAAGTTAGGATAGGGCTGAGAGCACGAGGGTACAGTCAGAAGTCAGGATAGGGCAGAGAGCACAAGAGTACTGTGAGAAGTCAGGATAGGGCAGAGAGCACGAGAGTACTGTGAGAAGTCAGGATAGGGCAGAGAGCACAGAAAAGTGAGAGGTAGAAGTGAACGTGGGTGGAGAGGGAGAGGACAAAGGACAGAACCTGAAGACTGTGGGTAGACAGGGCGGAAGCAGTATCGGAACACAGGATGGACAGAGACGAGTGAGGGCAGAGGCGACAACAGTAGGGGGCACAATAATTGGGGCAGAGAGCCCCTCATTGCTCACCCGCTCCTGCCCCAGGTTATCTACAGCCCCTCACTGCTTACCAGCTCCTGCCCTGGGGTATGTACCAAACCTCGCTGCTCACCAGCTCCTATTCCAGCGTATCTACAGCGCCTCACTGCTCATCAGCTCCTGCCTCCTGGGCTTCGCGGCGTTTGATGGCTGAAGGGGAAACCTAAGGCGGGCAGAGCCAGGGAGGGAGGAGAGAAGGTCTACGTGTTATAATGATAGCTATGTATTCAGGTGGCTTTACAATTTGAGCTAGCATATATAAAAATCAACTGTTTGCAAATAAACTGAATTTGTGTTTTATTATCTGTATAGCACCCAGGCTTTCGAGCATCGAAGTCTGCTAATGCGTGCACTGTAGGACTATTTGCTGAGTTGAAAACCCAGTAATGTGTAAATGGTGCTCATTATGCAGTAAAAAGGAGATTCTGAAATCTTCCATAGGGTTGGACGTCTCTAAAAATAAATAAATTAAAATGTTAAACATGTTCCTGAAGCAATCAACAAATCATCCGCAAATTATCATGAACAAGTCTTTTTAATTAGAAAACTATGGTGCTAGTCAAGTAATCAGACAGTCAGTTTCAAACAATCCTAAAATCACCATTAGCAATGTATCTTGTGAAGTAATCAGGTACTCGGTTTCAAGTCATCCTCAAATCACCAGGAACAGCCACACCTTGTGGAGTCATCAGATAATCATTTGCACAACATCCTGAAATCGTCAGGGTTAATCACATCTTGTGAAGGCATCAGATACTCATTTTTAAGTCATCTTCAAATCATCAGGCTCAGGTTTCTAAACTCTGCTGATGACTTTAAGAGCTTGATGTATGTATGTATGTATAGGCGTACTTATAAAGCGCTATCACTGTCACCCACCGGGCATCCTGGCGCTATGACTGTTTCTGACACAAAGCACGATTTTACCGACTACTGCTCTACTGCGTTATACTAGGGAACAGGTACGTTTTTAACTCCTTTTTAAAGATGGAAAGAACTTCCAAGCTCCTGAGGCTCAGTGGTAAGGAGTTTCACAATCGTGCCGCAGCCGTCCTAAAGGAACCACCGCCCATCCGAGTCCTCCGAAACTTGGGTACCACCACCAGAAATGCCGATGATGACCAAAGAGTTCTTACGGGGGTATACCAAGAAAATAAATCTTGTAATGGGACCGGGCCTTGGTGGTGCAGAGCCTTAAAGACGATACACAGAGCCTTAAAGGTCACCCGTTGAGAAATTGGGAGCCAGTGAAGATCCCTGAGTGCCTTAGTGGAGGAGTCCGAGCGGCGTCGTGAAAGCGCCAACTTAGCGGCGCAGTTCTGAATCCGCTGGAGTTACCCAAGCGCGGTAGTTGGAGCCCCCAGAAGCAATGCGTTGCAATAGTCCAAACGACTAAGGACTATGCTCCACACTACCTCTGGTCTTACCGATGCTGGGAGTAAAGGTAGGATCTTTCTCAGGGATCCAAGTAGGCCCATGCACGTGGCCACAGTCTTGTTTACAGAGGTGTCCAGTTGTAAATCGGAGCTGAACATCACCCCTAGATTCCGAACTGAATCAGCCGGCAGATTTGAGCCGAGGAAATCAGGAGGCCAAAAACCCTGGGGAAGGGCCCTGGGAATCCGATCCAAGGAGCAGTGTAAAACCTCTGTTTTTGAGCTGTTGAATTGAAGGGAATTTTTCCCTAACCAGTCTGCCGTGGCCCTCATGCATTGGTGGAACACCTCCTGTGACACCCCACCCTTACCCTCAAACGAGAAGATAAGCTGAGTGTCGTCAGCATAATTGGTGACCGTAATGCCAAAAGACCTGATCAGTGTGATTAGGGGCCGGAGGTACAGATTGAAAAGGATGGGGCTGATGGCCGAGCCCTGGGGGACTCCCTGACCTACCCTCTTGATGTTAGATTGGTAGGGCGGTAGTGCAACTACCTGATGTCTTTGCTCTAGATAAGACACCAACCATTCCAGGGCCGACCCCGACACCCCCGCCTCCGACAATCTCCTGATCAAGGTCACATGGTTGACCGTATCGAACGCGGCCGACATGTCAAGCA
Organism: Lissotriton helveticus; assembly: GCF_964261635.1. Lineage (NCBI taxonomy): Eukaryota > Metazoa > Chordata > Amphibia > Caudata > Salamandridae > Lissotriton > Lissotriton helveticus. Next base: position 511,633,708 of record NC_136070.1, on the reverse strand, counting down.
GCACAAAAAGGCTGCCTGACCCATGTCGGCCCGCGTCCGAAGATCATCGAGAACGGACACCAAAGCTGACTCTGTTCCGTGTGCCGGTCGAAACCCAAACTGAGCCACATCCAAGCAATCGTTCTTCTCCAGAAAGTTGGATAGGTGTTTTGTGGCCAGTTTCTCTAGGATCTTGATGGGAAATGGCAGGAGGGAGATGGGCCTAAAGTTCGCTGGACATGTGGGATCCATATTTTCCTTTTTGAGCAGTGGGGAGACCACCGCCAGTTTCCAGCAATCTGGTACCCGTGCCGAGGTGAGGGACTGGCAACATGTGAGAAACAATGGTGGAAACAGCTCATCACGATAGAATTTCCAAAATCTGGGTGGTAGAGGATCCAGCGGTGAGCCAGAGGACACCCCATCAGCCAAAGAGCAGAAATCCTCGAAAGATGGTAACGGGAACGTGCTTAGGTCCACCAATTTAGTGCGCTCCCTATCATTTTCGGGCAGGGTGAAATCATCTGTAGTACTCCCAGATGGAGAAGGGAGGTTGTTTAAGATGTTGGTGATTTTATCCTCAAAGGCTAGTGCTAGCTGATCGCACAAAGCCTGTGAGGCCGGGATGGCATTCTTAGTACATCCGGGGTGGGCCAGGTCCTTCACGATCTTAAATAGGGCCTGAGATTTGTTGGCCGCCGCCAGCAAAGAACTTTCTAAAAAACTGGCTTTAGCCTGCTTGATCTTGATCTTATAAAGTGCCAGTGCTTGCCTAAAGAGGACCCTATGCGGTTCCAGGTACTGTTTCCTCCAGGTTCGCTCAGCCCGTTTACATTGTAGCTTGAGCTGCCGGAGATCTTCCGAGTACCATGGCATGGCAAGATTGGGCCTATCTTTGATTTTCCTTTTCGGGGCCACGGAGTCCAGAGCTGTGGAGATTTTCTGGCAGAGAGTCTCGTAGCTCTCGTCCACGCTCTCTCCTAGCACAAAGCCGTCTGGCAACAGAGAAGGCGGGGCGGATTGTTTATGGAGCCTGGACCACAATCTCCCCGTTCTCGTGCCCTTCATACTCTCTCTCTTCAGAGGGGTGCTGGTGCACACATGGGAAAATTGAACAAGGGCGTGGTCCGTCCAACACTGCGGCTGAACATCCCGAATAGAAGTATTGCCGGGGTCCGCGAAAAGAAGGTCAAGTATGTGACCCTTTACATGGGTTTTAGATAGCACTAGTTGTTGTAACTCGATGTTAGTACAGGCTTGTACCAGGTCTCCATAGGCCGACTTAGTTGAACCCTCTGAGCACAAATTGAAATCCCCCAGCACCATCATCTTGGTGTGGGAATGGGCGAGATCGTATATCAGGTCAATGAGCTCAGGAACGGCCATGAGCGGGCCAGCTGGAGGTCTATAACATAATAGACCTGTAAGTAGCACGCCTCCTGGATCCTTGATAGAAAAGGCCAGCAATTCACATCCAGCAATAACCTTCACATTATGCTGAACGAGATGTAAAGTCTGCCTAAATATAATGCCAATTCCGCCTCCTCTACCTCCCACTCTAGGAGTATGCACTATCTTAAAGCCCGGGGGGCACGCCGACCCCGATTCCACAGAGCTGGTAGATGTTGTCCACGTCTCTGTCATGAACAATATGTCCATATTCCGTGACTCTATCAGTAGCGCAATCTCATCACAGTGTTTAACGAGCGAGCGCACATTTAGCAGTCCGCAGGATATCATAGCTGGATGCTTGGTAGAGGCATTGTCCCTTGAAGTGCTGGCCAGACTAGAGTTAACACTCAGAAGCTCCGCGCGAGTGTACGCGAGAGGGGGGAACCTATGTGTCCAGAGGCATTCCGTCTGGCCCCCGGCGCGACCCGTGCGCGAACGGGCGCAAACGGGCTTACCTCTGGCTTACCTCTGGCGCTCCGCCTGCGCTCCCGCTGCGCGCCCACGCTGCGCGCCTGTATGTTGACCATATTAAATAGCCGTAGACTCTGCAGTCCTGTAGTGCGAGCACTAGACCCCCCAGCCAAAATGGCGCCCGCAATTCGGCGCTCCCTGGCTTCCCTCACTCACCTAAGATGGCGGCTGCAGACAGCCCAGCGCGATGTCTCTAGGAACCCTCAATCCCTAAGCAGGTCAGTTTCCCACTAAATGCGGGATGAGGGGCACAATTTAGGTGCAAGTGAGAGGGGAGAAATCACAATAGAGCGCCTAGATGGAATAGCGCCAAAGGCAACAGCGTGCACGCGCTATACAATAGATGGAGATTTTTATTTTTAAAATAGTTAAAACAGCAGCAGCAGTGCAGCGCTAGGTGTAGCAGAGCGCAATGATCAAAAAAGTCTGGCCACGCGAGAGAGGATGATGTCTGATGATGTCAAAATGGCTTCTAGAGTAGTTGGATGACCATCCAATAACTCTGGGATGGCTTCTAAAGTAATCCTGTTTGACCTGGGGCGTGTGGCCGCGGCCTGATGGCCTGCATTCCCGAGGAGGGGTCGGGGCCTGATCCGGGGTCCTGGTGGCTAAACTACATCGGTGGGGCCGCCCCTGTCCCCCCCCCACCCCCTGACGAATGGACTTGAAATGCTAGTAGAAAATAAAGCTGAGCTGCGCAGGTGAGGAGCGGCCTGGGCGGGTGGGGGGGCCCTCTTCTGATCCTGCCTGCACCCCCATCGACGTCTGGATCCTACACGGGCAGAGATAGCCCCCCCTCACCCGTGTCGGTCCCCCCATCCGCCTCCACCTGGGCCTGGCCATTTACTCTGCCCTGCTGGGCCGCCTGCTTTCACCCGGGGACCCGAGATGAGGATCCGGACAGGGTCCACCCCTCGAGCCCCCTGACCCGCGACCCTAGGGGACTGTGACCGCGTCCGCTGCCCCGGGGTTGGGGCGCTGAGAAGGCTTGCGGCGCCACTGAGGCCTCTTGTGGACCGTCCCTGCTGACTGTGATACACCATCACCCTGCCGGGCTTGGAGGCTCTGAGGCGCCCTTCCCACCAGTGTCCTCCACTGATCGCACTTACGGGGTTCCGAGGCGGGGGGGACTTGCGGAGGCCCTGATCGCCCCCGGGCATTGGATGCCCCGCTGCTGCTCCCAACAGGGGTTGTCTGGCCGCCCTGGGCCGGGGTCGCGCCGCGGGGTCTACGCTCGGCCTGCCGGCGCCTAGACTGGGTCCTGCACCGTGGGGCACTGCATTTGAGGGATCCCCCCCCTGCCTTGGTGCACCTGCTTGGACTCCTGCGGATCCTCCCCCTGATCTTCTCTTGGCGCCTTGACTCCCCGGGCCCCTGACGCCCTGCTGTGGATCTCCGGCTGCCTGTGCCCCCCCCCCCGAGCTCCGAATAGCGAAGTCCTCCGTGGGATCGTGCGACGCTGCTGCTGGACTGGGCGCCTGCCACTGCGGTGTCGCCCGAGCCACTTGGAGGAGCCATGGTCATGGGAAAGAATACGCAACCCACAGTCCCCTCCTCTCAATTGCGCATAAACTAATTCACCAAGACTGACCAGGGCCCCGGCGCCGGACCCCCTCCGCCCTCCAGGGCGGAGGGAGGTGACTTGTCAATGATCCTACAGGCTATCAGCGCCTCCCAAATGTCGGTGGAGGCCAAAATTGGGGAGGTATGGGTTGACGTTGCCCTGATCCGGCAGGACCTTAGAAACGCCACAGCGCGCATCACTGAAGCTGAGTCTCGAATCTCCACGACGGAAGATGACCTGGCTACTCTAAAGACTCAGTTGGCCCGCCTTCAAACCCTGACGTCCGACCTCCATCGTAGGGCAGAGGACGCCGAAAACCGGGTACGACGGAACAACCTACGCCTCGTAGGCTTTCCGGAGGGGGTGGAGAGGGGCCCGGTGGCTGACTTCCTGGAAGCTTGGTTCCGCTCCTGGATGCCGGCGGAGAAACTTTCCCCCTGGTTCGCCATAGAGAGGGCCCATCGTTCTCTGGCGCCTGAACCCCCACCTGGAGGCCCTGCCAGACCCTTCATTCTCTGTATCTTTAACTTCCGAGACCGGGATGCCATCCTGGGTGCGGCCAGGGACCTAGGCCCACTGAGATTCCAAAACTCCACGATTATGGTCTTCCTGGACTATTCGAGGGAGGTCCAGTCCCAAAGGACCGAGGGGGTGGCTGCCCTGCTGGGGGTCCGACCCGCAACCTGAAATGTGTCTCTATCATGTTTCTCCTCCCACCTATGCTTTTCCTTCAATCCCTTCCTCTTTCTTCCTTCTTGCCTTCTCCTTTCTCCCTACGCCTGTCCCTTTCTCTCATCTCTCTCTTCCTATCATGCTGTCTCGGAGGTTTCTGCAGATAAAGGTCAATGTATGAGGTTCTTCATTGCCCTTAGATGTTTACGGCTGTTGTTACGCATCCGATACTACGGAGGAGGGTCCTCCCTTGATTGACTTTGGACTAGTGCCACTGTTCCCGACTAATCGTTTCAGTTTAGTTTTTGTCCTCTGCTGAGGGTTCCTTAATTTGGGGTGTTGTATTTTCGGACAACAGATGCTCCTTGTTATGAAGTGTAGGGTGGGGGGTGTTGGGGGGGTGTGAGGGGGGCCGTTGTCTCCCTGTGGTTACTGGTTCTGCCCACTAGTGGGCTGTTTCATTCATGTTGATATTGTGCAGCCGCTTTTCGGCATACATAGCTGCCGCTCTTTCTACTACTGTTCTATCACGGATCAGCTCTGTCCGACATTCACATGTGGCATATTGTGGCTCTGGCAACCCTGGGTCCCCCTGGGCCATCTGAGGATCGGTCAGCAGGCTGCTGGCCCCCCCTACCTCAATGTCCCTCTGCAGCCCTGGATGCGCGACATGCCCCGCTCCCTGGTCCCGAAACAAGGTGCTGGGTCCTGCCCCTCTGGCGCGCCCGCCTGCTACCCTCGCGCTCTCCCGCATCCCTCCCTTCCCCAAAGGCGTACTCTCTAAATAGGCCCCTCCACGTTCTTTCCTGGAACGTTAATGGCGTCCTTGACCGCATCAAGCACACGCTGGTCCTCCGAGCTGCGCAGCGCCTTTCAGCGGATGTACTCCTTCTCCAGGAAACCCACCTCCTGGGCACTCAATGTAATTTTCTAGCTCAATACGGATTCGTGATGGCCTGGCACTCCGGCTTCCAGCACGGGTCCCGGGGAGTGGCGATTCTGCTTCGGAGGGGTCTCCCCTTACCCTGACTAAAGCTTACCATGATCCTTTGGGGCGATACGTTGCGGTCTCGGGTGTGCTGGAGGGCTGTCCTCTGAACATCTTGGATGTATATGTCCCTCCCGCCCTCCGTCCCCCGACGCTACGCTCCCTCACGCAAGTTTTTTCCGACTTCCCACCCGGCCTTACCATGGTGGGTGGTGACTTCAATGCTGTCATGCAACCGGAGCGGGATATGTCGGGCCCCCCTTCGTAACCCGTTCCTCCTCCGCGGAGGCCCTCTCGTGTTGGGCGTCCGCCTTGGTGCTCTGTGACGTCTGGCGGGTGTGGAACCCACGGAAGATACAATACACTCATACTTCGGCCTCCCACCACACCCACTCCCGCATACACCTTCTCCTATTTCCGGCCGCAGACTGCCGCTTTATTTCAGAGGTGAGCATCTTGCCAAAAGGGCTATCGGACCATTCCCCGGTCTCCCTGCGTGTTGGCTCTACTCTGGGGGGACCCCGTGTGATGTGGCGCTTCAATGCCTGGTTCCTGCAAGATCCGGCTCTGGTGGAGCAACTGGGGCAAGAACTCACCCGCTATTTCACCGCAAATGAGGGTTCCGTCCCGTTGGCTGGGACCCTATGGGAAGCCGGTAAGGCAGTGATCCGTGGAGTGGCAAGGGGACTGGTCCACGCCAAGCGAGCAGCTCGGCTGGCCCGACTTGCAAACTTGGAGGCTGACCTGGCTGGTGGGAGTTGTCGAGGGGACCCCACCGGCCGGTGGCGCTGATCCAGGAGGAGATTCGCCAGATCTCGCTCGATTCGGCCCAACAACTATGGCGCTCGTCGGTGGCGCGGGTCTATGGTTGGGGGGATAAAAATGGTACACTTCTCCACAACCTGGTCTCCTACCCCAGGATCCACGCGTCATCCCGGAGATTCACACTCCGGACGGCACCCTCCTGGTTACATCCAGGGCCGTAGCGGGAGCCTTCGCTGATTTTTACACTCGCCTTTACGCGGCGTGCCCTCCGGAGGCGCTCTTACCCACCCTTCTGGATGAAGCTGACGTCCGCTTGTCCTCCCTCGCTCCGGAGGATGCAGAATCCCTAGAACGACCCTTCTCGCTGGAGGAAGTCTTGGAGGCTATCCCTCTTCTGAATCGGGGCAAAACGCCGGGCCCAGACGGATTCCCTCTGGAGTTTTACGCGGCCTTTAGGGACACTTTGACCCCCCAGCTGTTACATCTCTTTCGCCATGCGATAGAGAAGGGCACCTTCCCCCCTCCCCGAATCGGAGTTGGCCACGATAGTGGTCATTCCTAAGACCCACCCCCCCTCGGCGAACTGTGCGGACTTCCGCCCCATTTCACTCATCAATACCGAACTCAAGTTCTTCGCCACAATACTGGCTCAGAGGCTTAAGCCCCTCCTTCAGGGCCTTGTTCTTCCGGACCAATGCGGCTTTATGACGGCCAGAGGAACCCGTCACTGCATCCGCCGCCTCCACCAGGCCCTGGCCCACCGTTCCCGCCTCTCTCCCTATCTGGCCCTCCTCTCTCTGGATTTCGAGAAAGCCTTCGATACGGTGGGCTGGGAGTATCTGCACGATGTGCTGAAGGAAATGGGATTTGGCGCCCAGTTCCGCAGATATATCGGGGTCCTCTATGCGAACCCCAGGGCCCGTGTACTAGTCAACGGGACGCTTTCACGGGCGTTCCCGATTCGAAGAGGGACGCGCCAGAAGTGCCCCCTGTCTCCGCTCCTATTCGCGTTAGCAATGGTGCCCTTGGCGATGCTCATCCGGCACGACCGCCTTATCCGGGGGTGGGCCTGGAATGAGAGTCACATAGATAAGATCGCCCTCTACGCAGACGATGTGCTTCTGTACCTGGCGGATCCGGCAAACTCGGGCCCCAGGTGCCTGCACCTCCTCCGGGATTTCGAGCGAGTCTCTGGTCTCCGACTTAACGCGGCCAAGTCCACCCTGGTCCCCCTACACCCCTCCCGGGAGTGTTTCGACTGGCAGTCGTCCATTCCTCTTCGTCATCATTCGGTCAAATATCTGGGGATATGGGTGACTCTTCTGCCGGAGTTGGAGTGGGCACTGAACGTCACGCCCCTGGTGACGCGGATGAAATCCGACTTGAAGAAATGGCACTCCCTTCCCCTTAACCCCTTGGGGCGGAGCGCGCTGTTCAAGATGATGATTCTTCCCCGCTTCCTTTATATCCTGCAGAACACCTCCATTCCACTCCCCCGGGCCTGGTTTTGGGAGCTGGACGGCACCCTGTCCAGATTCCTTTGGGGCGGCGGCCGACCGCGGATCTCCCTCGCGCACGGCCGCATCCCACCTTACGACGGGGGCCTAGGGGTGACCCATCTCTTCCTCTATTATTTAGCAACCAAACTAATAGTCATCCACGACTGGTATGCGGGCAGCTGGTCCGACCCGGCATACCGGGTGGAGCTGGAGGAGACAGACTTCCCTCGGATCCAGGCGTACCTTTACGGATGCCCGATTCCGCAAACTCTGGCCCCCATTACCAGGACGGTCTTGATGGCTTGGCTAACTGCTCTGCGCCATACGGGATGGGACCGCAAATTTACCCTCCAAGTGCCTTTATGGCATAGGAACTGGCTCCGCGAGGTGTCTTCCCTTGGCGGGTTCCGTCGTTGGGATCTCATTGGGGTATCTGTGCTCGGGGATGTTTGGGTGGGTGACCACATTCGAACCTTCGCGGACCTGCAGCAGCGCTATGCCCTTTCCCATGCCCAGCACTTCCGCTATCTGCAGCTGCGTCACGCCCTCCAAACGCATCTTCCCGCGCCATCTACCCTCCCAGAGTTTAGCCCACTGGAGGCCCAAGTAATGATGGGGGACCTGGGGAGAGGGGGAGTGTCCCGAATATACCGTGCCATAGTTAATAACAGCCCTGCGACCCTCGACCACCTCCGTGCCCGATGGGAGGAGTGGGTGGGACCCCTGGAGGAGGCCGACTGGAGGGATGCCCTGATGGCCCCCCGTACCCTGACCACGTCCTCCAAGCTGCGGCTGGTACAGATATATTACCTGCACACGTCCTACCTCACTCCGGAGAGGCTGTTTCAAGCCCGCCTAAGAGCCTCCCCGGATTGTCCTAGATGTGGATACTCCCAGGCGGATTTTTTCCACATGGTGTGGACGTGCCCGGGGCTGGAGAGGTTTTGGGGGGGAGTGGAGAGAGAGTTAACACAGGCCTTGGGGTGGGAGGTCCCTCATGACCCGATTCGGATGCTCCTGGGCGTATTTGATGGCCTCGATGGTACCAGATCTGACAAACGCCTGCTGGGGACGGCGGTGGCCGTGGCTAAGCGGGACATAGTGCGCCACTGGCTCCGAGACTCAGCTCCCACGGTGAAGGGCTGGAGGAGAGGGGTAGACTGGTGCGAGGCCCAGGAGGAGGCCCTCTGTGAATCCCGGGGTTCACCGGAATGCTTCTCCAAAGTCTGGGGGAAATGGTTCAACCTGCTGCCACCATAATCTTGAAGCAATGTTTTGGTTCTTGCCTAGCTCCAATGTTGTGATGTCGGACTGGCTTGCTAATAACTTCTTTATGTATGATGCTGATTTTTTCCAAATGTGCCTAATGATTGTCGAGCTGCTACCAATGAATTGTCTCTGTTGTTTTGAAAATGCTAATAAAATTGATTATCAAAAAAAAAAATAGCTGTGCTTAGATAAAGGAGAAGAGGGTAAAATAAAGACACAGGTGTAGTAATAGATTATTGGCAGACTTTTCTATTTCATTTGGTAAATTTTCCTATATTATGTGACCTCTCACTGAACACTCTTCTCCCATAGTCAGCACTACAGGGCATGTTAGATGCTTCTCAAAAGAACGATTGTAGCAAACTAATCTTCTTTGTAATCGCGACAAGAAGCAAGGTATATCCTGATTCCACCAGAATAAGTCCAGCTGCCCTGAATAACAATACTTATGCTATCTGCTAGTCCCCCTAGATTTGTAAGGAATGCCAATAGGTTAGTGGTACTTAGTAAAAGCAGTAAAACAGTCGCTAGCAAGAATGTTGATAGAGATCAAAAGAAATAAAAGCCAAAGAAAAAATATGCACTAGGATATTGATAAATGAGTGCTCCATTTTACTATTTAAAGAAAGCATGCTACTACAGCCTACAAATTTGAATGTTTTTCTTAACCTTTGTTGTTATTACCTATACTGTGAACCATCCCTTAGGGGCCTTTGTTATACCTACCTATTTGCCTCCATAACTGTTCTGAAAAGCTACATTACAGTTGCAATTCATGTTATCCGAAGGTGGCACAAGATGGAGAGCTTGTTGCAATTATCACTTTTTTACATAGGGCAAGATATTTCCTTGTTGATCAGAAATCTTCAAATAGTAAAATACATTGAGTACATTTCATAAAAATTCCGAAAGCATCAGTCATCTTAGGGGTCATGGTTAATAACGAACATTCCCCCTAAGATTACATTTGGATTGAAAACGATACCAAATGGGAATAGGAATGTAGAAACATTTTGTTATATTCCCATGTTAATTCTCTTATAAATTAACCTTGCTTCTTAGGTTGCATAATTGGAAAATGATCTTCTGATCTAGGTCTCAGCACTTTGAAAGGACACGGAATGCTGGAAAACCTGCATTTAAGAAACACCTTTTCACTGTATCTCACTAGATTATTGAACTTTTAGGAAATGTGCAATATTTTTTGTAATTCCTTACCTCTTGCCGGCTGGTTTGATGGAAGTGTTTGGGATTGTTAATAGATAGAGGAAATAACATTTCAAGGAGCTGAAGAGGTTTTCTGTGGAGATACCCTGGCCAAGATTCAATAATTTCAGGTAGTGACTAAGGAACACCTAATAAAGATTGAAAATAAAATAGAAATTATAGTGCTAACTTCATCACTAGCTCCAGCTTCTCATGTGAGACCTAATCGTATGGTATTGTCCTATGAGAAATGTGGTCAAGCAAGAAGTAATCTACTTAATAACACAAAAATATTTACATTATAGTAACCTTTGGGGACTAGTAGAAATGCAATGTCTATTAAAGCAAAGCAAGGATTGACTGGAATTATATCTTGACATATAACAAAGAATGCTATAAATAATGTTCAAACCAGCTACTTGCGGACCCTACTATAATTATTTTAGAACATTTTGATGTAACTTTTTTACGAACTCTATTAAACCCCGGATCCTTCCTTTTGTAAACTTTTTGCAAGGTGGTCATTTGACTTAGCGTTATGAAGTTGCCTAATGACTGCGGTGCTTCTGGCCTAGTTGGAATCCTGAATTTAGTAATTAAGAGGGCGTCAGAAGTTTTGGCTGCATTGTACGTACCTCTCTTTACAGGTATCACACAAACATGTGAAATTTGTTCCTCAGGGTTATGTTCATCAATAAGCTGATGTATGGAGAAAGGTATCAAGAGTGAGTTGCGGTTATGCCAACTAATATCTCTGCTCGACACTGCTTCCACAATTTTTGTGGCAATACTTCTTCAGTGCAGAGAGGAGTTGAGTCTCCGTCTGCTCACGCAATGGTGATGGAATGGTTCCGTCACGGCCCGGCCGCCGCGCCTCCGCGGCATCAATTTTGCGCCTGTCTGGCGCATTCTATTGAGCGGGCGGGGCCGTGACGGAACCATTCCGTCACAAGCACAGCGCCACCGTGGCTCGTGACGGAGTGGTTCCGTCACGAGCAAGGTGGCGCAGCGCGGCCCCCCTCCCCCCTAGCGCCGCGGCCAAGGGGTTAACAGACTTGTTGGGAGGGGTGGACGCAACACAGGTGGGGGAGTGAGATTTGAGGAGAGGGGGCAAGCCTAACAAGAGGGAGATAGCTAGAAGATATATGCTCTCTCTTGGAGCAGTGAATATAAAAGTACCCTAAATGTGAGCAGTGAAAAGCTACAAGTCACCTATGAAAACAAAATTGAAAAGAGACTACACTCCAGGGCAAGGACAAACACTGGAAGAGGAGGGTAAGTCATCAAATAAGAAGCAAGTAAATGAGAGCGACAATAAAGCCAACCAGTGGCAAGTAATTAACAGGTTGTAAGCGCATTATAAGTTCACAATATATCTTTCACAACCAAATAGCTTCACTTTCTTTTAGTCGAGACCTAAAAAAGGGCATAACTGGCCCGAGATTATTTACTAACAACTTCCTGCTTCTTAAACTGACTTCTTTTGAGTGTTTCTTGGGCAGCTAGGTTTTAGCCACTAGTTCTCTTGGGAAATTAGGAAAGGAAGGGTTGTTCTCGTCATATAAAACTATTGTTTTTTTTAAAATGTATGTTGCCGTATAGAAACTATACATAAATTAATGGTATTGGATTTCAAATACAGGAACAATTTAATAATTGTACTTATATTTTTCCCTCTAGGCAAAGTCTCAGTACTTGTTTTCAACAATGACTGTAATTAATGCTGATGAAGGAAATAGTGACGTAGAAGACGCAGCTATGTCTTGTGAATTAGACAACGACAGCGATGTGATTAATATGGAGCCAGCAATAAAACCGAAACCTAAAATTATATGCTTGGATGAACAGACAGTACTTTCTGTTGCAAAGGCCATTCTTCACAGCCAGATCGAAGTGTGTGGTATTCAGTTTTTCATTCACAAGATTTTGTCAATTCTACCCGTGATATTGTTTTTTTTTAACTCTTAAAATGTTTCTAATGCAGGTGCTGAATTTGCATGGAAATGGTTTAAATAAGTTAAAGGACCTATCCAAATTTAAATGGATTCGAAAACTCATTATTAGCTTCAATGAATTCACCAGCTTGGAAGATGTGTCCTACTTGGTAAGATGTACTTTCCTTCACTGCAGTTTCAGTAACTAGTATTTGCTTGGGATACTACATTATACAGTAGCTATTACCAGGATTGGAGAGCATGCTTGTTTCCCTGTTTTCCTGCCTTTCACCTTTTGTGTTTTTCCCAATGGCCCCCAACACTAGGTGACCCCCATCAGCAGCTCTCAAAGTAAGAAACCTAGTAGCCATCTTTGGCTTCACAGAATCGTTAATTCCTGAAACGAATGCTGAGGCGGGGAACACATTCCCCCACCTTAATATGCTAAGCAACGTTACTACACTGGTATGTTTTCATCACAAAGTCAAACCTGCTCAGTCACTTAAACACTCTCTTCTTGAATATTGTAGCAGCATGCACACATGCCCACAGAAGAAGAGTTAACATCAACTTTAGCTGGTCTAAAATCGAGCAAGAAAATTAGCCATAGGTGTAAAAGAACAGTGGATCACTCTTTCTCTTCAGCAGTGTGCAGCCTTCAAGCTTTGCATCATCCACACAGCATAATGTTCCTGGTGGCCAAATTCCTGGCTAAATTATTCCTCAACTACAAGCCACCTTGTAGCATGAATTTGTCATCTGGTGACAGGATCACCCCGCTTCAGTGGCATAACACAAAATTAATGTTGAATGCTTTGTGCGTTTTATGTTTACAGTTGCTAGAAGGTTTTTTGTTCAAAAACATGTAAGTACAAAATATCTATTTTATTGGACATGGGAAACCAATTGAAAGAAAATAACAAATGATACAAAAAATATCACATTACTTACGGAAAGCTAAATTTTTCTAGCTTTCTTTGCTATATTTTAGTAAAACCTCCTTTTTCGCACATTTTGGTGGACAAGGTTACCAGAAACACACACTATGCTCTAAATGGCATTGCAGTGACTAATAATAAGGTCTGCAGTGCAGGCCATATCTGCATTAATTGAATAAGGAACTTTTTTATGCTGAAATATCTGCTCATGTGGTTGTAGGTGGACGTGGGTGTCCCTTCCTGCTGGCTGTCTTGGGAAAGTGATAAAGAGGATCGTGTTGGTGTTCAAATAATAAACTTTTAATATTTTCTCCTAGGGTATAGCACATAAGTCTTACTTGAATCCTATAAATATATCATTTTTATGGCCTCTTAGTAATTTGTCCTTGAAAAACTTAACATTGCACTGTTTTTGTTTGCAGACAAAGCAAATGCAAATCGCGCAGAAAACCAGTAGATAGCCTTCTAATGTTCTTCCCCTGCCTCTAAAGTAAATTGCTAATAACCTCCAAACAATAATTGCACACATTTCAGTTTATAATGTGAAAAGAATAATCACTATTGCCTATATACCTTCTAGAGAAACAGTTAATACAGTTGTCTGTATATGACATCAGAATAGGGATGTTGAATACCTATATATTTATTTTATTTCAACATTTGTATAGCACTGAATGTGCCCTTTAGGTAACTTAAGAGGGTTTAACCTAAATCGGCACTGTGTTTAATCCTTACGATCCTTGTCTCGACTGTCCAGGGATCCTGATAAAATGGATATCGGAGCCATGTACCTTGGTCTGTTGTTGGGATATGAATATTCATAGTGAGGTAAGATAGGCTCCTAAACAAAGAGGAAATAATTTCTAATTTAATCATTGGTTTATTTATTGTGTGAGTTTAAAGCACTTCTAATAGGAGGGCTGCATCAGATAGTACATAAGAACACTTGCACTTGAGATGTTAACATGAAAGTGGAGACGTTCTCTATCTATGCACTGAGGATCTGTCACAATGTCCCAACAATATAGGAAATTACCCTTACAGCCTGCAATTCAGGAAGGAATTGAAGACCCATCTTCAAAAAGTATTAGCTCTCCACTCAGTAGGAACTTCACCTAAGCCCAGCCTCTTCTAAACAATAGTAAATCGTGTCACTGGGCCCATGCCATCTGTTCCGTGCTTCACTAAACCTGTAGTGGCCTTGCACTATGCAAATGCTATTAATATACAAAGTGGATTGATGTAGAATTGTGGTTGAAAATAGAGACATGGACATTAGGAAGAGATTTTATATAAACTAGACGCTTGCTGCTGTGTTGCATGGACAAAATGGCAAATAAGTAATAGAGGTACTGGTAAACAAACTGAAATAAAATAGATATTTGAACAAAAAAAATGGCCATGTTACAAAGCGTGGCTTTAAACAAGTCATTAAGTAATGTTCATATAGTACTTTCAATGTTTATAATTTCAGATGATGTAAAATGCTCATAAATATTCAGATTTAAAAAAATGCTTTGTGCGTCTCTCCCAACTCAGTTGGGAGTGCTCTTTTGAGTGCCATGACTAGGTTTGAGGAATGTCTGACATTATTAGGAGTTTGAATATCCTGCCGTTAATTCCTCTTGAGCCTTTTAAGTGGCATTTCCTTCACACGCTGAAGTGGCGGCAAGATAACTGGAGTTTCTGCTAGCAGCAGAAGGATGACTTGATGGAGTGGATGTGCAGCACCTGACTTCCAGTGTACATAGGTTGATCACATAGACCACATAGATGAATTAGCTTGTCTGAAGTCTGAGTTTGCAAGAATGGGCTGAGAAAATCACTTACGGTCTAATTTAGATCTCAGGTTACTCTGTCACAACGGTGACGGATATCCTATCCGCCGAAATATTAATCCCACAGGACATATTGGGAATTATATTTCGCCAGACGTTGTGAAGGAGTAATCCATCCGCCAAGATCTAATCAGGCCCTTTCCATGTGTTTGAGTTTCTTTAGAGGAGGTCCCTGAATGGCAGAAGTCCTTTCTGGGACTAGGCCAGAACTCGGTGGGTAGTCCAGGAGTGGGACAGCTGGGCATTAAAACTGTGATGAGCTGCCTTATATGGCTCTCCTGATTCTCTGCTAGTCAGAATAACTACAGTGGCTCATACTCATCAGCACAACAGCACCTCAGGCGCTGGAGGAAATACAGTATGTGGACAAACATAGTTTTTCACCACTATATGTTCACTATGCATGGATTCCCTTGTGATATTTTGGGTCTGGGTTGGCTCCTAGTCTTGGTACCATGCCAACTGTAAGCCTCAACAGATCGAGGTTTAGGAGTCTTTCCAGCTGGTCACTGTCATACGATACTTTCCACAGAGCTGGAAAATGAGGATTAGCTCTGTCTCAATACAGACCCACAGGTCCTATCCTGTCCAGCTTGCAAGGATTTTCTGTATGCCTCTTGCATCAGGGTAGGCTTGATAGGAAATGTCCAACGGCCATATTACTTTGAGTGCCCAGCTATGACCAAATCTAGTTTTGGCAGCGGAACGTCCCTGTTCCACTACCATGTGTTCCACATGTGTTCAGTCCACCATGTATATTTATTGCACAACCATTGACTGTTTCCAAGACTTCTTGGTGCCTCTCATCCCTGAAGAAAGGATTCCCCATGAATGAGAATACAAGATGCCCCATTGAGGAGACTAATTCCCTTAATTGTTAAATATCAGGGTTATGCCTTACAACATGATTTGTTTTCTAATGTCATTCAAGTTTATTAACATGTGTAGCTGCATTAACCTTTTATCTAATGGATATTAAGTACAACTGTTAGACCTGACATCCTTGGTGTGATCTTCCCCCAAAGTGTTTGCCTTCACTCCACCTGTTTTCTGAATTTATTTTTGTTGGCATTGGGAGTATGTACGCTTGCCTTCTAACCAGTACTAAAGTGCTTGTGCTTGGGGGCGCTAGAGAGCCGGCGAGCAAGATGGCTGCACTTATGTGAGGCTTCTGCTGTCCCGGACATATTTCCGGCATAATCCTGCTTCAAATGACCACATCATGCCCTCACTTCATGATATAAGACACCTAAACACTGCAGGGAGCTGTGTGTCGACAATCTGAGCAAAAACAAGGGAGCTCAGGTGCTCCGTGACTGTAATTGCGGCCGCAGAGATGACTGATGCTTGCAGCGGCTGATTTGCTGCTGCATTGAGTAGCTAATTGGGTTGTCGTTGGGGACCCTACAATGACACACTTGCCGGCCTTCCCCACATTGTTGGGGGACTATTCCCCCCATTTCCATCCTTGTGTGACACTGAATAAAGGGAGTACAGAGGAGGCCTAACTCATATCATTGGCTGCCTTCTGTGACGCACGCCAGGATTAAAAACCAGCGGCTATTGAGATTTGCAGCCTGAGTGCCCCACAGTAGACAGGGGTGTGTGCTCCCTCTCATCTCTCCCATGCATTGTGTTCCAGTCTGGACCATCGGCCGTCGACGGAGGCCTGCTCTGAGGTGAAGAGGGCGGGCGCCAACCGATTGTTGGCAGAGCATGACCTCGGGGGCCGGCAGGTGCGCCATCGGCTAGTGAGGAGGCAAGGAGCAGTGACAATAAAAGGAGCACACCGCTGTTGACATTTTTGCCCCCTACTGCAGTGCATTCCGCCCGAGAGACGCAACACATACTCAAAACCATGCTACAACCCACCCCTGTGGAAGATCCCGGGTCGCGCCGCCTGATGACAGTATGGGGAAAACAGACAGAAGTTAGACCAAATTGTGATTTGATGTTCGCAGATCCACTTGTGCCCCTGGTGGCAACACTGACCAGAATGGTTCAGAGGAGTTCCACATGTAGGAATAGACCGATGTCGCAGGCGCAAAGTCATTGCTTCTCGCTGTGCAGCAAAGCTTCACCTGTACTAAATCCAAAATGGACACAATATGTACCAGTATAAACTCATTAGCACAAAAGTTGGAGAAATAAGATGGCCGCATAACCAAAACAGAACACAGAATAGCTGCGACTGAGAACACTGTCTCAAACAGGAGTGAACAAACAGAAAAGTACTCAAAATATTCTCTGGCAAGAATGAAGACTTGGAGGCGAGATCCCATAGGAATTACCTGTGAATGATAGAAAATCCCTGAATCCACCCATATGGGCAAAATGGAGGACATTGTGGAATGACTGCTTACTGCATTGTTTGATGCAGATTCCTTCAAGGCCGATCATTGCCATATCACTAAATTATCGAGATAGGGACACTACTCTTAGGCTAGCAAGGGAGAAACGCACGTTACAATTTGAAGGTAAAGCAATTGCTATATACCCGGACATTGCCATTAGGGTTCAGAAAACCATGCCTATGAAACAGAAACTGCTGCAGGCAAACATTTTGTGCGCAGTGCTTTATCTTGCAAGACTCTGCGTTAGCCATCAGGGCAAAATCCATGTTTTTAATAAACAGGTTGGCGATTTTATGACAAGTAACATTGGTCGTGCTTCCCCGGCGAGCCGCACATCACAATCGTCCAGACCCTTTTAACTGCTGTCGGAAACAGGATAGTACTGCCTCTTTTTGGGTGGACGGAGACCTAGCTGGCATATTTCTGCTGGACACTTGGGAATTATCTCGATATATGAGGCGAGTGCTATCTTCTGCGCTGCATCCGAGTTTCAACATCAGCACTGACTTTGAAGGCATGACCGTGTTTGTCCACTGAATAGCCCTACGGTGTCCATTCATGTTGTGATGAGGCACTTGGGGCACTTACATCTTCCCCCTGGGCACCCTCATTTACTTGCGGAGGAAATAACCTGGCTCTCTGGTTGACCATCTGAAAGGATACCCCAACACACACTTTACCTTTTATCTGAGTCTACTTCCACCTTTCTACTCTCCACTAATTTCTACCCACTCTGCCCACCTCTCTTTGGCATCTATTCCCCTATTCGTTGTTATCTTAAATTCTTGTTTATGGCTACCACATTGTTTACCCATTGGTTGTGTATCCTGTTGTTCTTTATGAGACTCAACCACCTCATGTATCCAATGGATGATACTAAGATCATTTCAATGCTGTTTGTTGAAGAAGAGGGAGAGTACTTCCTGGTGGGATTGCGCCACCAGAGTGGAAGGATGGTAAAATGGTGGTTATTATGTCTGTTTTCATGTGCGCATCTACTATTATTACCAATACTGTGCTACCCATACATACCCTCCCTTATCATCCCACCCACAACCATCCGTCCCTAAAAACTGTTAACAATGAACTCGGCTGCTATAGTCCTCTTTATGCCGCTGGGACTAGGTCTCAAGGATTCACCGAAACAGTAGTGCTTCAGTGTGTCCCTATGCGTGGGGGGGCGAGAGGAGGGGGAACAGGTGGGGGGCCCCCATAGGAGGCCAACTGTCACTCCTCAGGAAGGTGGCTGGACAGTTGGGGGGGAGAAGGGAGGAAGACCCAAGAGAGCAAGGGGGTAGGGGAGGAAGCCCTTCGGCCAGAAGTGCAATCCCCATCAAGTTCGGGTTGCTGCCCATAACGTAAAATTAGGCCGATGCGGCCAACTCAACCGGTAGATCTAGGGCTGCATCCACATTGTCTCCTGTTATTGCTTTAAATTGCTCTAACACATGTGCCCAATGAAGTGCTATTGGTTTTTTCCTCAATCTCCTCCCCTTCTGCTACTGCCCATCTAATGACCTCCTCTCTCCAGTTGCCCTCTCGTGGCGCCCTGCATGATTTCCACCGCTAATTTTTTAGTCGTTTAGCGAGCATCAGAGTCAACCCTGCAAAGCAACGCAGCAGTTTTGCTTTCTTCAGGAATGGGAGGAGACCCAATAAACACACTTCCATGGCATCCCAGCCATTGCGCTCCGTCAATTCGGATAATCCACCGGTAACTTCAGACTAAAACCTCCCCAGGAAAAGACATGACCATAACATATGTGTAAAATCAGCAGGATCGTGGGGACATCTGGGGCAGCGTGCAGCAGCCAAGGGGTACAATCTATGAATAGCCTGCGGTGTAAGATAAGCCCTGTGTAGTATTAGTAATTGTATGGACTTAAGCCGGAAATTACGGGACACCCGACAGGGATGTTCTAGGGCAGCATCCCACTCCCTGTCCTCTAGTTCCCTAGCCAGTGCCAAATCCCACTTATGGCGGAGCGGCAACAGTGGTACATGCAGATGTTCACGTGATCCACGGTATAGCCAGCGTACCAGGTGGCGACCATGGCCCATCATGTGCAGTGACCGCAACAATTGAAATGTAGTGGGTTCCGTTTGCGCCACCAACCAATATCGCCAGACATATTGTACAACCGACGCATGCGTGAGTAATAGAGTCTCCGGTACTGCTCTAGTGCGAGCAAATTCGCCATGAGTCATCAGCGCACCATTGAGGAAATGATCTCCAACTGTGGTTGAGCCCGCATGTATCCAGTCCTGTACCTGGCCAGCTGACAACACACCGCGTCGGGTAGGGAGACCACAAAGAGGGATAGTCAGTGCATATGGGTATGGAATTTTAGCAGATTTCTGTGCCTGCTTCCAGTAGTGGATGGCAGTGGACAACAGGAAGGGAGGGTCACGCATCCTGTCAGCTCCAGAGCACAGCAGTGCCTGCAACTTTCTACTCCGTATGTGTGCCGGGGTGTAACCAATTTCAAACAGATTAGGGCCCGCCAGCCAATAGTAAGCACTATGAATAACAATCCCTTTGGGCTCTTATTTTTTATGCGCACATCACATACATCCTATCTCAAATCACCCACTTCATAAGCACCAAATTAGAAACCCAGAACGTAGTATAGGAAAGTCAACACCTTTATTTTTCCACTATGTATTAAAAACTCTAATATACTAAAAAAGGATAATATAAAAATCTCACTTTAAAAACATGACATTTCCCAAAAGCGGGAAAGCTTGGAAAGATGTTCTCTAAACATCAAAACAACGACCTGGTGTTCATTGAAAACAGTATAAATACTAATACATCACAAACAATGTACACAGAGGAAATCTTTTTCTTTTGTGACTGTTTAGTGTTATTTCCCAATTTATTAACTGAACCGCCTATGTTAGGACCAGGTGTTGTTTTTATATATTCTTTCTTGAGCACAGAAGCGACGAGTTTCGGTGGATTCTGGAAATACCCCACCTTCTTCAGGCTAACAATTAGATTTTACAACTCTCCCCAAGGTTGATCCTTTCATTGAGAGTTGGAGGAAGAATCAATCTCTCCCTGTGATTAAAACTGGGGGTTTCTATCCAGAACTTCAATAATAAAACACTCGACCTGGGGGCCAAAAACAACCTCCCTAGTATCTTATTGATTCTTGATTCCCATTTGTGGGGGAATTACACTGATGCACGAGGGACCAGAAACCAGGGACCACCGCCTCCTTGGTTGCACTGTATTGTGAATCCAAACGGTTAGAACCACAGGAGCTATGGTTTCCACACCGTCAAAAATAATTAAATAAGATCAGGTGGTTCGATTTTTACCGGGACTCCAACGTCTCCAGGCCAGCTCCTTTTTTCCCCCTTTTTTCCAGCATGGATGGTAAAGCCAGCCAATAGGCCAACCATTGCAACTGTCCCACAATACAGTACGTTTTAAAATCGGGTGCGCCCATGCCGCCTGCTGTGTTTGGCAGCTGCATCTTGTATAATGCCATCCTGTGCCTCCCTTGTCCCCATAGCAATGACAAGAGCAATGTGTTCAGCGATCTAAAAATCCAGGCCGGCAAGATCACAGGAATATTTACAAAATGATATAAGAGTCTAGGTAGCATGACCATTTGGACACTGCTAACCGGCCTGCCAAGGAAAACGGCAGGGTGTTCCAGAAGGTGACTTGCGACCGGAGCGAGTTGATAGTCCACACCACATACCCGTCAATAGCGGTGGCGGAAGACCTATACATTTGTATCCCCAGATATTTAAATGTTACGGGTTCTACTCTGAACTGTACTTGCCGAAACGGTAGGTGGGTCCCCTCGTACGTGCCAGAGAAGGAATATGCTACTGATTTGGTGGCGTTAAGGCGCAGCCCAGAGACATCTCCGAACTGCGAGAATACGCCGGCAACAACCCGCATGTCCACGCCAAGGTCCTTAAAAAATAACAACATATCATCCGCATTGAGTGAGACTGAATGTGTTATTGTCTGTATCGGTATACCATACGGGGCCATGACACAGCGCAATGTTGCGCCATTGGTTCCAATGCCAACATAAACAACAGGGGCGATAGGGGGCAACCCTGAAGCGTCCCCCTATAAATTAGATAGGCAGGCGATATGATCAGTCCCGATTTAGAGCAAGCAGTGGGGTCTGTGTAAAGCAGCTGAATCCACTTGCCATATTCGGGGTATACCAAACTTCTCTAACACAGCAAGCATACAGGGCCAGCTTAAGGTGTCGAACACTTGTCGTATATCTAGGGACAGGCACCCAGCTAATGGCAATATCTTTGTCACCGCGTGCATCAAGGCGTGCAATCGGCGGATATTGAGGGAAGTACTACGCTTGGGAATAAAGCCACACTGATCTGTGTGTATAAATTTGGGCAGCAGCGGGAGCAATTTGGATCCTAATAGCTTACTCAGAATTTTATATTCCGTATTGAGTATTGACAATGGGCAATACGATGTCAAGTCGGTGGGAGCTTTACCAGGCTTCAGCAGTGATGTGATGATTGTTTCCTTAGTAGTGGGAGGCAGCCTACCCTCTTCAAGGGAGGTTACCTACAGTTGTAATAACTTTGGGGCCAATGCATCTACAAAGGTCGAGTAAAACTCCACAGGTAGGCCATCCGAGCCCGGGGTCTTATTACTGGCCAGTGCTTTTATTGCAACCCAGATCTCTGCTATGGTTATCAGTGCTGTCAGCAGTGGCATCGGTGATCTTTGGAAGGTCCACGCCCGCCAGGAATTGGACCGTTTCCTTAGATCTGTGTGAAGGATTTTCGCTATACAGAGTAGTGTAGTGGTCGTGAGAAGTCCTGTTAATGTCACTCTGGGTGGTTAGTAACGTGCCGCGAGCATCGTACACCGATAGGGTGGGAGTCTGTGGGGGAGCGATCAGTCGCAACAGCAGTGTACCTGCTCTATCAGCCTCAGGGTGCGTACGCAATGTGTATGCATGAAAGTTTACCGGCCGGAGTCGCTCCAGTAACTCGGCGTACTTTATTCTTGCCTTCTGTAATTGCTCTACCCCTACTTTTCCCTGAGCAGCCACCTCCAGTGCCTGCAGTTGGTCCTCCAAGTCTGTCAAGTCTCTGATCACTTCCCTCCCAATCCCCACCACCCCTCACAATCGCAACCCCGTATCGTGATTTGAAATGCTTCCCATTCAATTGACCTGGTAGAAGCCGTGCCCTAGTTGTCAGCACAGTATGTATTAACAGTGTCAGCCAATTTAGCCCCAAACACCTGATCTTCTAAAGTTGCAGGCTGCAGCAGCTATGTTGGAATAGGCATTGGGACCCACCCCCACTGTAGCGACAGTTCTATTGGATTATGGTCTGAGATAGTTTCCCCCAGGAACGTACTGTGGTGTATGGCAGGGGACCTATCCGTGGTACAAAGGAAATGGTCTAACCAGGTATGTAGGTTGTGTGGGTGGGGGTAGAATGAATTTTCCCGCATATGTGTGTGTTGGGATCTCCAGACGTCTACAAGGTGCCATCCCCATGCCCACCTCGTCCATGTGGCAGCCTGATGTACAGTGTTGGTGTACGACAAAGGAGGGTGCGAGCGGTCCCAGTGGATATCAAACACGGCATTAAAGTCCCCTCCTAATAACCACGGGTATTGTACCCAGTCTGAAAGTGTCTGTGTTAATCTGGAGAGATAGGCCTCATGATCTAGGTTAGGGACATAGACAGAGCTCAACACCACCTGCCTGCCAACTAGGGATCCACGTATCAGAACATATCTGCCTTGGTCATCTATTCGGGATTCACTATGAGTAAATGGGATTCCCGCTCGCATCTATATTGCAGCCCCTCTAGAAAAGGCGGAGTATGTTGTAGCGTAAAATTGGCCATGCCACCTCCTCTGTAGTTTACTTGCCTCAGATTGTAAAAGGTGCGTCTCCTGGAGACATACAATTTGGGCCCTGCGACGATGTAACTGGGCCACTATTCTATGTCGCTTTTGGGCCGACCCCATCCCCCAAACATTCCAGGATATGACAGTGTACAATTTCTCAACGAACATTCGCAATTGGAAAACCACCAGCCCCTCCAATAAAACCCCCAACCCCCAATCAGAATAAGCAGCAAGCATAACCCCAATGCAACAAACCCGCAATACTGGGTCCAACGATGGAACCTCGTCCGACCAAACTGTGCAAAACAGATAAAACATTATACACTTAGAACTCTAGCTTGCGCTCGTGGGGTAGGCCATGTGTGGAACACAAGTTACTTGAGCAATGGGAGAGATACAAGCCCAAGTTGGACCGGGACATTACATTAAACGATATTTCCCCATGACCTTCAGAAGTGAACAGTAATACAACTAACACAGTAAGCAATAAATACCCATGGAAAATGGAGCAAACCATATTGATGAAAATATCACGGAAGCTGGCGAGCATGAGCTCGGTGGAGTGGTGTTTTCAATCTTCCAAAAGGAAGGGGGAGAGACACTATAGTCAGCCTAAGGGGTCTTGACTGAGGTGAGTAGATGTTGACGGGAATAAGGCCATACTCCCCCAGAGTCAGAGTCAGAGTTGGCTGTCTCAGAAGGGCTAGAGCTAATCTCCGGCCATGGAAGTCTGAGCGTCTCGGCCGTCCGGATGGCCTCTCACCTGCCCTTCATCACCTGTTGGTGTGGCAGAGGAGGAGTCCCTCCACTCTGTGTGACCATACCCTTCTTGCGCCGGCGGTGGGGCCGCTGTGTTTTTGGCTGTGTTGCATCTAGTCTCCGTTCTGGCTGGATATCTAGAAAGTGTCGGTCCAGCCATTCCCATGTGCTCTCAGGAGTGTCAAAGAACCATGCCCGTTGGTCGTGATTAATCTTGATCTTGGCAGGGGAAAGTAGTGCAAATGTTAGGCCCGCAGCCCGGACTCTTGCCTTGACCTCCATAAAAGAAAAGCGTTTCCGCTGGACTGCCAGGGTGTAGTCTGAGAAGATAGAAATCCTCACGTTTTCCATCTGCAGGGGGGCCTGTTCCCTCGCCGCCTGCAGCAATCTGTCCCGGTCCCTATAGTTCAAAATACAGGCTAGAGGTGGGTGTGGATTTGCTCCTGGCACATGGTGACGCGCTGGGACCTGGTGATCCCGCTCAACTGTAAGGTGTCGTGAGAGTCCTGTGGGCGCTACCGCGGTGTGCAGCCATTCCTCGATGTAGGTCGTGGGATTGGGCCCCTCCGCCCCCTCAGGCATACCCACTATTCTGAGGTTATTTCGCCTTGCCCGCTCTTCTGCATCATCTTTCCGGGTGTGCAAGGCATCAATATTTTGTTGCATCTCCTTCAAGTGCCTATCATGTTCAGCAACTTGAGGCCCCATAGTGCTCAGCTGGTGCTCAGTGTTTTTCACCTTATCAGCCAACTTACGGTGGTCATCCTTAAGTAAGTTCAGGTCTAGAGATATTGTGCCCAGTTGAGTCTCTAGTGCAGAGCGGGAGTCACAAATTTCTTGCAGGATCATGTCCAACTTATCTCCTGCTGGGGCGGGTGCGCGGTCCGCTGCCATCCTCTGGGGTCTGCCAGAGGAGGACTCAGAACCGGGGCGAATGGGATCCCCTCTTATTCGACCTCGAAGTGGTTCGGGTCGTTCCTCTGCCCATTGCGCACGCCAGTCCGGGCTGTCCCTGTACACAGCCGGGCGGCACTCACTGCGCACAGCCACTACTAACGGCACTGGAGTGGAAGCCCTCGGCATCAATGTCTGTTACAAACAAAAGAGTAGAGCAAGTTTAAAAAACACTGCGTGTACTTTCTGAAAGTACACTCTGTGTTTTTGAACTTGCCTTGCTCTTTAGTTAGTAAAGCGCGGTGCGGGGAAGATGGTGGGCTTTTGTTTAAGTATTCATGTTAATCACAGCTTGTGACGGGGCTGCGATTAACATGAATACTTAAACAAAAGCCCTAGAGCTGTGCTTTCAGTTTCTTCAAAGGCACACAGATAAGCACATGGCGTCTTCAGTTCTTAGCGCTTAATAAACCCCTAAACAGGCTATGTTTGTATTCGTGGATCCTCTGCATTTGGAAAGGACAGTGAAGCAGTCGAGCGACAGAGGTGGGAGATCAATGGCGGGCCGTGGCCCAGGACGTCGGAGAGGCAGGTGTGGCGCAGAGCGTGCTCCGTTCCTCATAGGCACCCATGTAGCCGAGTTCTTTGAGCATCCATGAGGTAGCCATGTGTAAGTGATGGTTTAGAGGCCGACAGGCAATGTTTGCAGAAGAGGCCTATATCATTCACCCATAGCGTTGCATGAATTCAAAATGATGCAGCATCACTTGAAATGAGCAGCACCGGGATTTCACAGTTACAATGCCATACTATGTGCAATTAACACCCTCAACTAAGATTTTACCTCTTCGCCTCAATACATTTGTCGCCTCATCTCACTTTTCCTGTAGTACAATGGAGAGGGGAAAGCGGCATGCCCCCACCACCCCCTCTTCAGGAGTAAGTAGTTGTGTATCTCCTAGGCCCCCTACTGACAGGACACCCTACGTTTCTCAGCCCAGCTACTTTCCTAGAGTTCAGGCATCAGCTCAGTCTGTAGGTGACCCTCACTCACCACGAAAAGCACCCTTCTGAGTAAAGTCCTACTTTCATGAAAACATTGGGGTAAATCCATTCAGCAGTTTTAGATGTAGTTTGGCTGCAAAGGAATGATTTCCCTTTGTAGCTAACATGGGAAACAATCATTTTGATCCCACCTTAACTTTTTTTCTACTGCTTTTTTCTATTAGCAATCCGTGCCCTAATGCATGCACTATGCAAGTACCAAATTGGGAGCACATCCTTCATGGAATACTTTCTCAATGAAAAGGGCAGCTGAACCATATCTACACACTGATAACTGCCACTGTGTAATATGAATACATTATAAAAGCAGTGATGGCGCCTCTGTAGTCCTGATTAGGTCAAGGTTTCTATTAAAAAGGCATTATATGTTTTCTTAACATTTAAAACATCAAACAAATCTGCACAAAAACTTTCCAATTAAAAAGTTTATCCTCTTTAGGTTCGGCATGGCATGTTTTGTGCAGATCTGTACAGCATGGACCAAAAAGGAGAGGGAGGATCAAAAAAGAGACACCTCCCACTTTAACTCCTATAGTATACTTAGCACCCCAATAAGAGAACAAGCATTTGCAATGCTATAGGTCTCGCATTTACGCGAGTTTCAGCTATTGACATTGCAAATAACCATGCAGTTTTTTATGTTTTTAAAATCTAAATAAAAGGCATTGTTATTTACAATGCCAATAGCTTTAACTCGCATAAATGCGAGACCTATTGCATTACAAATGCTCTGAAATATTAAACAATGTCAGGATGCTGTTTCATTGTTGGGGGCTATTGGGGACCTTGACCCTAGTGCAGCATGTGAACACACAAGCTTTTGTTCAAGTATACATGTTAATCACAGCTCGTGCAAGTAACAAAAGGGGCTGTCTGACATAAGCAGTAATGTACTGACCTATTTACATTGCATGCAATTTGTGATCTGCATGATTCACCAGCTTCTTTACATCCGGCATTTTAATCTCCTCTGCTACTTTATGATGAGTCAACTTCTACTAGACAAAACTCAGATCTCTCTGCAGCAGGTCCATCAATCTTCAGAGTTATCTTGACATTTTTATGGTTGCCTGAACATTGCTAGAAAGTCTTTATCATATTTTTTGCATGCCACTGATTCATTTTCAGGTGGAATCTTTTGATGGCTTGTGTGCTGCTCAGTCCTCCTTGGGAATTTCCTTGTTGACCCACCTCATCCATTTGCGCAGTTTGAAGCTGCATCACAGAAGGTGTAACACAAAATACAGATTTATAGACCAGTTTAAGATAATGGATGCTAATAATGAAACACATAGGCATGTGCCTGTTTGGTCTAGACTGGAATCCCAGGTAGTTATTTGGTCATTTTTCCTATTGGGGTCTCTAGACCTGTCCCATTCATAGTTTGTAACTCTTTGAGCATTTGTTGATGATCTTGTCTTCATTTGCTGGTTTCCATTCTGTAAGGTATTTGGATTTGAGTGGTCAGGTACGAGTACCCACAAAGACAAGGTAATTCTGTTTATGTTCCTCGTTGGGTTGGGGGTTGCTGGGTAAATAGATTCACCATCTGCACCCCTTTTCTTTTGCAGGTTTGTGAGACCGTACTACAAATACAATTGCACAGGCAGATGTGAGGACAGGCAGAACAAACAGGTAATTGTTTGGTAGAGTTAAACTGGTGCATCTTCTATTGCAGGTTTCGCAGACAGTACCCTGCACATTTAAACGGCCGTACGTAAGTACAAGCAGAACAGGTAATTGTTTGGTAGAGTTAAACTGTGGTGCATCTTGTACATTGTAGTATGATATACTGACCCATATTTTCTTCTGTTGCAGGTTTCGCAGACAGAAAGAACCCCACACATTTAAACAGGTGTACGTGAGTTCAAGCAGAACAGGTAATTGATTGGTAGAGTTAAACTGTGGTGCATCTTGTACATTGTAGTATAATATACTTACCCATGTTTTCTTCTGTTGCAAGTTTTGCAGATAGTACCACACACATTTAAATGGGTGTACTTGAGTACAAGCAAAACAGGTCATTGTTTGGTAGAGTTAAACTGTGGTGCATCTTGTACATTGTAGTATAACATACTTCCCCATGTTTTCTTCTATTGCAGGTGTTTGCAGATAGTACCCGACACATTTAAACAGGTGTACGTGAGTTCAAGCAGAACAGGTAATTGTTTGGTAGAGTTAAACTGTGGTGCATCTTATACTTTGTAGTATAACAACAGATTGCATTCATGAGCATAGGTGTCAACATCGGCCATGTTCCTTCATTTTGCAGGCTTTGTGGCACAGCAGGTCGAAACAGGCAGGCAAGGAAATGTTCAAGCGCAAAACTGTACCTTCTGCAGAGTGTGATGCTTCACCACAAAGGAACAAATGTTGCCTTGTATTCAAGGAAGAGTCAATGAAAGAAATTGTGGAGGCTGAGACACAGAAATCACGAAGCAAGGTTTGTGTGCAACTTGGGGAACTATTTCAATACAGTCCAGACGTGGGCTTGATTTGAAAAGCATGTGCCGAAGCCAAGATTGTTGGGGACTTTTTTTACAGGGAAGAAATGGAGTGATGGCTGGAAACGGGATTACCTGAAACGCTATCTAATTAGCAAAGTTCACAAGTCTGCCAAGGTGATATTGAGAAACAGAAGTGCTGCTGCCAGGTTTGGTTTTGGAGTGCGGGCAATGCTGACAGAAACTGCCACTGACAAAGCCAATAGAATGGAAGTAGTTGAACGACAAAGATGACTGCATGAGGAGATAAAGATTTTCATCAACAACGTGTTGCTGGCAGGCAAGATGAATACTTCAATGTTATCTGTGCAAGACATTCATGACCTCCCAGCTTTGTATGTGAAGATACCAGACAGCTGGAGGAGCAAGATCTATGCCTTTGAGGTCCTTGAGGCCATCAATTGCACGATACACTGTGAAGGTATGGCAGAACTTCGTGACGCTTTGTATCACACATTGATAATTGATGAGAGCACAGATATTTCTGTTACAAAAATGCTCATCCTGTACTTCAAGTTCTGACCTGTAACCTCAACAGAGCACAAAACACTGTTTGGGGGCATAGTGAAGCTGACTAGTTGTAATGCTGAGGCTATCACTACTTCTGTGAAAGAATTCTACACTGCCAATGAACTGGACCTCATGAAAATGGTCATGGCCAAAAATAATGGTGTTGCTACTCGCCTTAAACAATCCATTCCCCATCTAGTTGAACAGCATTGTGTCGCTCATTGAGACGATTTGGGAGTTGATGTTGCCTGGAAGAGGGTTCCAATGATTAAAGAGATGGAGACATTATTGAGGACTGGCTACACTATGTTCTACAGATCTCCTGCAAGGACGTCCAAGCTGGATGAAATGGCATCGGTCACTGATTGTGAAGTGGTCTCTTTTCGACCATTGAATGAAGTCTGTGGCTTTCAAGGCATTTTGTAGTTGGTGCACTAATTTGGAATTACGAGGCTGTTCTTAAGTACTTTGAGCATGAAAAAGTTGAGGAGAATGATCCAGTTGCTAAATACTGTTACAAAAAGCTATCTGACTCAAACTACCATATTTCCCTTGCAGTACTTAATGACATTGTGAGAGAATGTGTATATTTGTGCAAACTGTTCCAAAAAAGTTCTTTGACTACTGTTGAAACTGTACAGTATGCAAGAGCAAAGATTGGCCAAATTAGGGAACAGTATTTGGGGGACACTGTCTTTTGGAACAGCAATGTAAGAGATTTGATGGTGCTGTACAAGGAATGGCAAGAGTTTGACAGTGGGCCTATTTTGTCTTTTGTTTCCCTTCTTTGTGAGCACATGCAAAAAAGGTTGCCTGAAGATGAACTTTAAGAATGGGCACATTTTAAAATCCAGGCAATAGCAACACAATCACATTTTGATTTTGGGACTGAGAATATACAAAGACTTGTTGAAAGTATAAAAATGTCTTGGTCCTGGGTGATTGTAAAACACCAGAAGATGTTGTTCGACAATATAAAGACTCTAAATATGTGGTGGCAGAACATATAAAGGGTGGATTATTTACCACCTTTCAAGACATGGTGAATTTCACTGTACGCAATGCTGTTCTGTACAGTGTGGGGTCTCGGCTTGTTGATATCTGTGCAACATTTCAAGCATCTAGTGCAGATTGTGAAAGAGGACTCAACCTCATGAATACTATTAAGCGTAAATTGAGGAATAGACTTGAGCAGAAGCATTTGGATATGCTGATGAGGACAAAGGCCTACCTCCTGAATGGGAAAGATTACCTCAATATAGTTTATCAGCACTGGAAAAATGGCAAGGATCGCCATGAGAAGAAACCCTGTCACCCGTCTAGTGATGCCACTTGACTTGTCTGAATGGCTCGCTCCCACAGTCCATGTTTGCCTGGATGTCAGTGTTTTACAAACTATCTCTGGCGGGATAGCCCAACATTACTCAGTAGCTTTCACATCAAATTGTAAATATGTTATGTAATTTTGTAACTTATTGTGTATATGTGATATTGTATAGGCTCTCAACATTTCCCTACCCAATGGACAGTGCTCCAATTAAGAATATTTAGTAAAATCTTATGATGTACCACCGTCGGATTCTTGTGCTTTTCTAAACCTGAAGTGTACTTGCCTGTGTAATCAATTCATGTCATGGTGTGTTAATCCAGTTTGCAAACCGACCTTAAGACCCTTAACCTGGCGCTGTATGTGTGAAAATGCACCATCTTTTCACTTTTTTAAGTAAACGTTTGGAGTGACATTTGGCGCTGCACACGCGCGTGGTCTGGTTCCTGGCGCACATAGCCATGGTTGCAGCGCACAGAGACCCCCCACTGCCACACACAGAGGAAAAAAATTAGAGGGAACATTCGTCCTAGGTATTTGATTTCCATTCCATACCACTCGGCTCAGATTGAGATACTGGAACTGGTGGGGAGTACACGCGCAGGAGGGGACCTTGAGTTGGGGTCACCACTTTCAGATAAACAGTGGTTGTATTGCTGTCAGCAGACAGGTCGTATAGCCTCGAGTAGTAGGCTTCTTATTATACACTTTAAATTTCTACCTTGGCTAAATTACACGTCTGCCAGGCTGCACCAATATTATCTTAGCCTCGACGATAGATGTGCCAGGTGTGGCCCGGCAGGGGCAGACTTCATCCTTCTGGCTTGGGCATGCAGAGTGATAGAGGCTTATCGGGGTGAGGTTGCTTAGGCGCTTGCCCTCAGGAGTGGCCAAACTGTAACCCTCACACCATTTATGGCAATGCTGGGATGCACAGAAGAAGCAGAGTTGTGTTTTAGAAAATATGTAGTGCTTAGTCTTCTTTTGGCCAAGTGTAGAGTTGCATGCAAATAGGGTAGGGCCGCATGCCAAAATTTAAGGAATGGCTGCAAGACTTAGGGCCATATGTATCAACATCCTGATTTGCGATTCTCAAATAGCGATTTTTTAGAAATCGCTATTTGACAAATTGCAAATAGGGATGTATGTAAAGAAATTGCAATTTTTTAGCGATTTCTTAATATTCCTTAATTGCGATTCGCAAATTGGGAATCGCAATTAAGGAATACTTTCCCATTCATTTCTATGGGCCAAGACGCTCATAGGAACGAATGGGAAGTTATTCCCAATTTGCAATTCGCAATTCGCAATTTGAGAATCGCAAATTGAGAATAATTTCAAGGGTGCAGGGGTGTCAAAAGGACACCCTGATGCACCCCTGAAATAAGCATGGATGCACATGTGGCGCACATACATGCCGTAAGGGCATGTTTGTGCTTCACATTGCACTTTGAAAAATGCAAAAAAGTGAATTTTTCAAAGAAATCGCAAATTACCACCAACTTGAAGTTGGTGGTAATTTGCGATTCCTTAATACCAAATTGCACTTTTTTGTTGCTTCTTACATTGCATTTGAGGAATCGCAGTTTGCGATTCCTTAAATGCAGTCGCAAAATAAGGAATCGCAAATTTTGCGATTCCTTATTTTGCCTTAATACATACCATTTGGCAAAACTGCATTCGCAAACCCCGAAATTCTGCGAATTTCGGCGTTTGAGAATGCAATTTTGCTTGATACATATAGCCAAACATCTATTGTAAAGATCAACTAACCACCTATGCTGAATTGCTACCGCATAGCTTGCAGCCTCAAGATATCTGGGACCCTCTCATACGAGGCACAGTCGCCAAATGTTGTCCCGTTGAGCGAAGTAGGCGCGTAGTGGAGTAAGTGGAGTAAGGGACAACAGTATATTTTGAAAGCAGTACAGAGGACCTTAAATTCCACTCGGTTGACAACAAGAAGCCAGTGCAGCCAACGGATTGCCCTAGAGGTGGGGCAGGTTCTGGGTAGACCCAGCAGGGTTCTAGCCGCTGCATTTTGAACTCGCTGTAATCTCAGGGTTTCTGTCTTGTTGACACCTAGGTACAGTGCATTGGCATAAACCAGTCTTGATAAAATGGAGGCCTGGATGATCATTTGCCGGACGGATGTGTAAAAAAAAACCCAAGCAACGGTTTAAACCCCCGAAGTAAGCCAAAGCAGGTCCCTGCAACTTTTTTGGTTTGAAACTGAAAGCTGCGGTCTGAATCAACCCAGACTCCAAGATCTTTCCCCACCTGCTTGCACAGCCCAATATGGCTGGCCACCACCAGTCCTCCCACAGCTCTTGATGATTTCCCACCAGCAGGACCTCTGACTTGCTGGAGTTTAGTTGGAGACAGTTGTCAGTCATCCACTTGGCGACATCCGTGAGATATTCCTGAAACTTCAATGCTGCACCCCCGGTGTTGTCCAAGAGAGCCACCACCAGCTGTGTATCATCAGCATATGATACAATGGTAAGCCCTTTGCTCCTCGCCAGGACCGCCATAGGTTGGACATAAAGATTAATAAGCGTGGGGCTCAACGCGGAGCCCTGCAGGACCCCTTGTATGTGTGCATGGAACGTGGAGGTGAAAGGAGGGGCAATGACCCGGAAGGTCCTGTTAGAGAGAAAAGAAGCAAAACAGGCCAATGCCGGGCCCACACCACATGTTTTCTCCAGCGTACGTAACAAGATCCGATGAGAGACTGTATCAAATGCGGCTCTGAGGTCTAAAAGAATCAGAGCTGACGTACATCCCTCATCTAGAGTGAGCCTAAGATGCTTGATGACTTCCAGGATAGCAGACTCCATACTGTGACCTGAGCGGAAGCCGTTCTGAGAGATGTCCAGGCAGTTATTTTCTTCCAAAAATCTGGTAAGAGTAAAATTGACGTAAGTCTCAGTAATCTTAGCGATCCACGGGAGAAGAGAGATCGGGCCATAGTTTTCCAATTGGGCAGTGTCCAGGGTAGGTTTCTTGAGCAGATGAACCACCCTCGCTTGCTTCCACATGTTAGGAATAGTTGCACTAGGCAAAGATTCATGGATCACCTGGCTCAGAGGTGATATGAGCGAAGGTAGTGATCTCATGAACTGGTCGGGTTTGGCGGGGTCAGAGGGGGAGACGGATTTGTTCTTGGTGCAAACTACCGTAGCTCCTCCAAAGAGACCAGCGGAAATGCATCCAGTGTATGAGTTGGGGGCGGACCCGGCACAGGGTCGGAACTCATATCGGTGTGAGTAAAGGACAGGTAAATGTTCTCCACTTTTTCAACAAAAAAGGTGGCAAGAGCCTCACACTGCTCGTTGGAGGATATAGGGGGCACTGCCGGGACCCCAGGCTGTTTTAAACTTTTCAGTATGGAAAAGATAGTTTTGGAAGGGTAACCACTGCTCCTAATTTCCCCAGCGAAATAGGCTGCACGCACAGTGTGAATGGCCCTGTGGTAGCTTTTCCTTGCTGCTTGATAACACTTCTTCTGCAAAGGGTCATACGCCCGTCTCCATGACCGTTCCAGCCTTTTGCAGGTTTTACCCAAAATGGCAAGATGATCGTTATACCATGGATTGGATTTGGAGTTACGGCTAACTGACCACTTCGCCCGAATGAGTGCATCAAAGGGACTGCGAATCGAGTCTGAGAGTGCTTTGTCAGCAGCATCAGGGTCGTCTGGCATGCTGAAGGCATTTCTAGAGAGAAGGTCGTGAATTTGGACGAGATCAAGTTTATGCCAGGGGCATTTATAAACAGCCTTCTAACGTTGCTTCCGTGGAGGAAAGACCCCTGAGAGAGACATAGAGATCAAATAGTGATCTGACCAGCAGACCGGAATAGGAGTGTGGAGTAGTAAAGAAAGGAGATTTGAGAGCATCGGGTCCAGCAGATGTCACGCAGTGTGAGTAGGACCCTAAACCAATTGCGTCCGCTGACAGGCACCCAAATCAGCCAAGAAGTTGCCCAACTCCATTTCCTGGGAATTTTCTAAGTGCAGGTTCAAATGCCTGATGATACTAAAATTAGCTGTCCTTATGGCCAAGGTATTAACAGTTTCCACAAACGACGACCTAATCTCTTTGGAGGGTCCGGGTGGGCGATATATAAGTAACCCTGACATTGTTTAGCAAGCGTCCAGAGAGTACCCAACGCGAGCGCACTCACAGCCAACTAGATACTGTTGAGTGAAAGAGCAGGTGTAGCAAGATTTAAAAATCAGGGCAATGCCCCCACTTCTAGACTCTCTATTATGGGTCCCAATATTAAAACCATGTGAGAGGGCCAGTCCTAGCACTGACTCTGAGTCAGCATATAGCCAGGTCTCGGTTAGAAAAAGGGCGCCTGGGGATTCCTCGGATAGCAAGTCATAGATGTCAGAATGGTGTTTAACTAGTGAGCGACAATTGAGGCTGAGTAGTTTAATGATATTATCTGAACATGAGGTAAGAGAAGATAATGGGGGTAAGTGACCAGGAGTTGAATCCACAGTGCAGACAGCTTTCCTATTATCCGGCCGGGGCATAAGTGAGCCTGTTTTTAGCGAAACCTGCAGCATTCCTGGCGTCTGGCGACGTCCAGGCGCGGACGGGCGCAGACGGCTTGCCTTAGGCGCACCTTCAGCGCACCAGTGGCGCGCCCGCTACTAGCATTCGCTGCACGGTCGCGCTCTCCATCTAAAATAGAGGTGATCGCAAGGCTAGTTCCACCCTCCTGAGCCCAACCGGAAGTGCGTCACTATTGGTGCGTTTGCCTGCAGAGAAGGAAAGAGCCCGCCCTCCACACAAACAGCTAAGCCGCAGTGGACTGGAGTGAGGCCCAAGGTATGGGGTGTGGAGAAATGCGAGCAAGCACTGGGGTTGAAGAGAGGTATTTAAAATATTAAAAGTTTAAAAAGCAGTCGTAAAACACACAGTGGAATAAGTAAGCAGCAGGATACTTGAAACACAAGTAAACCACTAAAGTGCCAGGTGCAGAGGAGAGACACACTTTCCAGCCTGGTACCAACCACATTTCACCCAACAACAATTCATTGGAGTCGCGGTGGATGGTTTTATTTTTCTTGATATAGTCCTTGCGTTTAATTCAGTATTTTAAAAGGCAGGGATTATTTACTTTTAGATTTTGGGATTTTTTTTTTGTTTTGACACACATCTTATCTTTTAGTTTTGTATATATGGGGTCATAATGGACACACTGTATTGTTTGATGGAAATTTGGAACTGTGTTTGTTTGACTTTTATGATTTATTTTCTTTGTAAAAACTAAATAAAGTTGTTAATGAGGATGACTGAGTTGTGATCTATACCATACTCTGGTGAACAGATATTGCTCTGGGAGGATACCCATTGCAGACATGTAAAGAAGCATATTGGTTGCATGCCCGGCAAGTGTGGCCTAAACCTAGTGCATTAATTTATCTATCCTCATGCTCAAATATTGCTGGTTTACGCTCTGACTTTTTAATATCCCCTTACCATGTTGTCACAAATGGAGGAAGGTAGGAACAGGCCGCAATCAGAAGATGTGATCAGCTATTATTGAGTAGTTGCACAGTGTTATTACATTTGAAAATTGATCGATGTTGTTTACCCTTGTAATGTGACATTCCAGAAAAATTCAATAAAGAAATATAACAAAAAAATAGCAAGTGCTTTCTTCCTAAAACATGCTAAAATTGGCTTAAGCCTGATTAACCTTAGTAAATGGTACTGCATGTACTCAGGTCCTGTACATTAAATGCTACTAGTGGGCTTGCAGCACTCATTGTGCCAGCCACTAAAGGAGCACTTTGAAACTTTTCTCTGGCCTGCCATTCAGCCTTTAGTAGTTTTAAACTGCCAGTTCAACCTGGCAAAGTACACTTTTGACAGGTCCAAACCTTCCTTTTTAGGTCGAGCCTAGAGCAGCGCATGCGCTGCTTGCTCGACTTCTGTAAGGGGCTTTTCAAAGTGCTACCCGCCGGCCACCAGCTTGCGGTTACGTGCACACGCACGCCTGGCTTCGCCTCTCCAATCATTGCTGCGCACGCATCCCTCGTGTGCTTAGCATGTCATCGCGATCACTTTTGTTTTCAATGCGATCGCGATGACGTGCTCAGCATGCGAGGGATGCGCTCACAGCAATGTCCCCTGAAAAGTGAAAAGGCAGACTAGGGACACCCCCCACCCTATTCAGCAGTTTCTGCATCTTGAGTTCTTCCTCTACAAGCATCGCTGTCGGATGAAAATAAAGTTAAGTAACAGAAAATAGACTGTTTACATGAAAGGAATATATTAACTATACAGTGCAGTTTCACAAAATATTGATTTTTGGGGTGTCTCATCAAATTCTTCTGGGTGTTTCGGTCATGTCGATTTCCTACTAAACCCTCAGTGTCCTCAGTCGCTATATACAACCTGTAGCCAAATCACTGTTCCTGCAGCGCCATCTCCTACCTCATCCCGAGATGCTAAGTTCCTCCCTTCCACTATGATTTCCCACGCAGGTGGGGCACGAAAGCCCATTTGAATGTATGTTGATGGAAATGTCTGTGACTTCGTAACATGCGCAGCTCGTCATGACAAGCAGCACCTGAAGGAAAATAAATAGTTCATACATGGTCGTCAATGTCAAAGCAAGAAGCTTTTTTAGTGCCTGCATGGAAAATAAGAGGATTTGGGGAGAGGGTATATTAATTTTCTAGACAATGTTCCCGTTTTTTATTCTTTTCAAGACAAATAGATGAAAAGGATGAATTATAAAATATAAATAAATAGTACTAATATGCAGTGGAAATAATGTATTTTCCTTTTCACAAAAGATGATCACATAGTCCTATACATTCTTGCATAATTTAGCCTTGAGTAATTCATTGAGTGTGATGCTTTGCATAGTCTCAGGCATGTCTTCGGGGAGCTTCGGACTGAGACGTTTATACAACACTTAAAAGCCTGCACGACAGGAGGGATACTCTCCTCACGGAAACAGGATGGAGAAGGTTTACTTGGCCCTTACAGGGCCAGTACAATGGCGAAACAGTATGCTTATCGATGAGGGTTTATTGTCCTGCAGGCTGCAGCCATAGGCTCCACGGTATGTACTACGCCATTTCGCAGACCTCCAGGCAGATATGACTTGGGGTGCACTCTGGTGTTCTTAACCAGCTCAGTTTCCCAGTCCTGTAAGGAGGAACGACTTGGTCAGCCCTGGCATGCTTGCTTACGGATTAAGCAGCATCTCAGCAGCAACGATGTTACTAGCAGGCAGAGGCATTCTGAGAGTGGATGCTAGAGCTTGCGCTAAAGTAGGTTTAACTTTTTTTCGTAGTTTGTAAAGACGCATGATAAAATGCCTACTGGGATAGATTGTGAACGTGTTAGTAAAGGTTTAATCTATATTGCGGTTTTATTTCAAACAAGTGCTATCGGAGGTGCTGGACCTTTGTTTAGAGTAGGGGTGCTGACAATCGCCATCACATGACCTTAGTGTCTTGATTATACTTTCCATGTAGCTGATACAGACCTAAGATAGCTGTACTTTACTTTGTAACACCCGCACGTCTTTATGTATCTGTTAAAAAACCTCTGCAGTACTCTGACTTTCTCTGTTCCCCTATATCCCATTAAGAATGTCACTAGACACTAGTTAAAATTAAAAAATATCCTAAACAAGCGGTCAGAAATCAGAATAGTAAACTCAGCTCTCCACGTTTAAAGCATTAGCAGCACTCTGTCAAGCAAAGGTGCTGTCATGCTGCGGTTTGAAGTTCAGCACCCAGTGTATGCGTCAGCACTAATAACTAAAGGGCTGTTCATTATTAATGATCTATCTGAACTGCAAGGGTGTTTGAGTGTGCTGCTGCACCCAAATAATACACAGCTCCCTGGATCCATGGCCTCTCATTTTAAGTGCTGGGCCCTGATGCATCCAGTTCTTAATTTCAGTCCCACGGCAACTGCGCATTCAGAAGGTAGGCACTCGCCTTTATTTTCAAAGGAAAACTACAAATGATAGCCACTATTTCTCTTTTACATTCTGTCATCCATTCATTCTTTCATCCATTATTCAATCTTGCCATATCCCATCTCTTCAATTCATCTACCCACCCTGCTACCCATCCTTCATTCTTCAATCATGCATCCTTCCACTCTGCCATCCATCCATCCACTATGCCATCCAGCTATGCAACCTCTCTACCTGCCATCCATACATCCATTCTGCCTGCCATCCATACATCCTGTCCGCCTACCATCCATCTGTTCTGCCATCCACCCATCTACTCATCCATCATACAGTCTTCCACTTCTCCATCCATCCACTCTGCCGTCCCTTCACTTGTCTGTTTACCCACTCATCCGTCCATTATTTTACTCTGACATCCTTCCACCACCTGTCCATTCACCTATCCATTCACTCCTCCAGCCTTTTACTCTGCTATCCTTTCACCTATCCATTCACTCATCCATTCACCCACTCATCCTTTGGCCCACATATTCATTTTTCCTTACACCCTTCCTTCCATCTTTTCCTCTTCTGTGTACACATCTTTTATTCTTCCTTTTCTCCTGTTTACTTTTCTATTGAGGCTGTATTCCTTGTTAGCGACATTTATCAGCTTCCACTTCCATTGAAGCTGCTAAAGCAGGGGGTTCACAGTGCCCCTGCTTTGCCCTGAGATCGCTGATTGGTTCCCGTGTGTGGGGATGAAAATGCTGTTTAGGTAGCTGCACGTTGGATTGATCCATTGAATTTGTATTACTGCAGTGACTGCACAGAACACAAACCAAATTATCTGGAAGTTCATTAAAACTGTTGGGAACATGTGACAACTAAAGGTCTGAAGGCAATTTGGTAGAACAAAAATATGGCACCAGAGGAAGTTTAAATATGACAAGCCTATACAAGATATGCTGTACTTTTTACACCGTTATGGTGGCATGCTTTTATAATGTCACTTGAGGACCAGCATGAGAAGTATGTACTCTTTAGCAGCGCGCCAATGAACCTTAGTCTGGCGTCATGGTGCTTCTCGGTTACTGCTCACAGGGCCACATAGGCCAGTGAAGTGAAACACTTTTAAATCCTGACATTTCACAACAGTTAACATTTCTGTTTCCCAGTTTAAGCCTTTAGGGGACGAGATCAATATTTGAATTGCCTTTCACTGGAATGCAGTCAAAAGCATGTCAAAGTAGCATTGTTTGAAAACGAGTCTTTGTGTCAGTGACAACTTGTATTCTTCAAGTCGAGGGCCTCCCAGGGGCACAATGGGTGGAGGGGTAAGTGATTGAGTGTCAGCAGGGCAAGCGCACAGTAACCGTGCTGAATGCTTCTGTACTTCAACCAGTGTCTCAGATACTGTGTGTTCACTTTTTAGGTCGAGCCTACAGCAGCGACTTTAGTAAGGGGCTTTTGAAAGTGCTACCCGCCGGCCACCAGCTTGCGGTTACGTACACAAGCATCAAATCATTGCTGCATGCGCACCCCTCGCGTGCTTAGCACGTCATCGCAATCTCTTTCGTTTTCCTCGTAATCGCGATTACGTGCTAAGCACGCGAGGGATGCGCGCGCAGTAATGTCCTCTGAAAAGTACCGTCCCTCGTAGCTTATTTCCAGTGTCATTGTTCTGTGACCGAGCCACATCCTACCCGTTGCTGCTTCGTTGTTCTTCTGCTCTGTTTGTGTCGTGTTTATGGTGTAAACAAAGGAGCCTCAGCCTATGGTGACTGCTTTCTCCACTGGCTTGTTTTGTTATTTGTGATGTAGAAATGTGATCAAGGGTTCCTGTCTTGTGTTTGAGCCTCTTTTAACACGTTCGTGTAATTGTTACTGTTACATTTTGAGCTAAATATTGACCGTTACAAAAGGAAACCAGGCCCAAAACAGGACTGAGATAAAATAAAAAAATTGGCATTGTGGCTTCCATTGCGCTCCATTGTGTTTACCGTTGCCGTGCAGTATTGTTGGTTTGATTAGAGTAGGTGCTCGGAGGGCACATAGACAGAAACGTTCATTTCTCTTTTGATCTGCCGATTTTTCGATATCCTTAAAAGTAAAATTCAAGCAGTACTTTTCACAACTCGGCTCCAGGGTCTGTGTAGTATCTTCGAAATCACAATAATAAGTTTAGAAACCACACTTTATATTAAATGGAATACTTAATTTATTTAAAGTATAAGAGTACAAGAAAGTGCATACAGCTCCGTGGGGAACTGCTGGAAGAATGAATAAAAACATTCTCAAACCAGTAGAGAACTCATACACTTATTACATATACAACATTTTGTTACATAGCGATAATTCTTACACTACATTCTTTAAAGGAATAAGCCATTACTACACATCCCCTTTCTTAATAGGCTTTAAATAAAGAAACCAAAAAGGAAAATAAAGAAAATTTAAAAACGGACAAAATCATCAAATTTCTTTGGAGTAACAATTCGTCTCCCAAAGCTACTAGACTTATTTACCACACCATTGTCTTCCATAACCATCCCTTTCTGCAACCCTGAGTCACCCACTGGAAGCTGATTGTGATAATTAAAATGTTGCACTTCGCTCCCATTATGATTGTCACAACCTCCCTCCCTCATAGGAAACTCAATGCAATCAGCAACCTCCGAACTCTGCACTTCTAAAGGAGACTCTAATGAACAAGGATTTTGCACTTGGAGCCCCACTTGGACTCCAGACTCATCCCCCTTCTCAAAACTTGGTAAAGCTTCTAACCACCAATAATCTCTTCCCATATCCAGAGCACCTTTCTTTTCCATAGAGGTAGCACCAGATAATGCAATACTAATATGATGTATACTACCATCATCAAGTTCCACTGTGTTTCTCATGACTTTAGTAACCATCCTGGGATCAGAAAATCTAGAGTGCAATTTTCCAGATTTTCTTGCCGATTTGACTCTGACAAATTGCCCCCCCTTAACATTTACTTCTTTGGTCCCATGCTTTGCGTCAAAATACAATTTATTCTTACATTCAGAATTGATGATGGACTGCTTAACTTGCTCAGAATCCTACTCATATTTACTACTTCCACCAATCCATCCTGGATTGATTTTGCAATGAGGAAATCTTCCACGTATTAAACCAAAAGGACTTTCTCCAACAGTATCATGAATAGTAACTCTATATGACCAAATCAACTTATTAAGTTCATCATCCCAATTCTTGTTTCCTTTTTTTGCTAATTGTAAAACACCTTTAAGAACTCTGTTCACTCTGTCCACAACAGAATTACCCCTAGAATGATTCAACGCTGTAAACCTTTGTTCGATGCCTGTATTGACCATACATTTTTTCATTAAATCAGATTTAAATTTAACTCCATTATCAGTTAAAATGGAAGCCGGAAAGCCCTCTCAGAAAACACTTACCCCAAAAATGTATGACACTTGCTGTATCTACCTTAGTGACCACGTCTATTTCAAGCCATCTAGAAAAAAGATCAACAAGGACTAAAATGTACTTAGTGACACCATCTTGCCAAACTACAGGTCCCGTTATATCTAAGGCAATGTTGTCCCATGGTAAACTCGGATAACCAAGTGATGACATTGGCGGATTAAGTGTCTTTTGTGTTTTATCAGAACTCTCACAATTGATACAAACACTAACATGTCTTTCTATATCCAAATCAATTTTAGGCCACCAGTACAAAATTATAATATTTCTTTTGATGCAAGATACACCGGGGTGTCCTTCATGGCCTATGTTAAAAAAAAATTCTCTCATACCTAAAGGAGGTATAATTTCCCCAGTTCTACAAATAAAATCCCCATCCACACTCAGTTCATTGCGAACCTCCCAAAAGGCCCTCAATTTGGGATCAAGTTTTCTATCCTTGGACCAACCATTAATGATCCTGTCTTTAACTGAATGCAAAATGTCATCCTTTTTGTTCTCTTCTTCTCAAACACTTTTAGACAAACCAGGGATGTCGCTAAACACAACAGCTACACAAAAATCACTCCAATTTCTTTAAGGGGTAAAGAAAGTCTGATGATAAAATCAGCGATAACATTTTTTGCACCAGGGACATACTGCACCTCGTATACAAAATCTTGAATCCTCATGGACATCCTGGCAACCCTTGATGAGGCCCTGGAAAGACCTTCAGTGGTGAGTAGTTTGGTTAGGGGTTTATGGTCAGATCTCAACAGAAATTTCTTTCCCCAAATGAACTTCCTAAAATGCTCCATGGCCCATACACACGCTAATGTCTCGCGTTCTATAACTGAATATTTCTCTTCTGCTGGAGACAGAGAACGAGACACAAAGGCTATAACAACCTCTTTGCCAATTGTAGCGACTTGTGACAGAACACCACCTGAACCAGTACCGCTGGCGTCAGTCATGACAATGGTGTCCGCTTGTGGATCAAAACCCTGTAATGCAGGAGCATAGGCAAAGGCTTTTTTAATGCTATTGAACGATGTTTGACCCATGTCACTCCTTTCAAAGGGGACTTTGTTTTTCATTAACAAACGCATTTCATACGTTTTTTGCGAGAAATTGTTGACAAACTTCGAATACAATTCTGCCAACCCTGAGAAGGATCGCAACTCATCTTTTGACTTAGGCGAAGGAGCATTGAGTATAGCTTCCACCAAAGTGCTTTTGGGTTTGATGCCACAGCCCCCAATTTCATGGCCTAAGTATGTGACAGACCTTTTAGAAACTTTGCATTTGCTACTTTCAGCTTTCAAACCATTGTTCTTGAGAATGGACAAAACTTCTCTTAGTATAAAATCGTGTTGAGCTTTGTACTTTTCCATTATCAAGATGTCGTCCTGAAAGAAAATGACCTCACGAATGTGGCTAAACAGGTTTGACATCAGTCTCTGAAATTCTGCAGCGGCTGATGCCAAGCCGAACGGCATACGTTTAAACCTATAACAACCAAATGGTGTACAGAAATATGTGAATTGTCTGCTGCTTTTGTCTAACACCACCTGGTGATACGCAGCCGAAAGATCCAAAGTGGAGAACCATTTGGAATTGCGTGTCAAAGAAAGCATTTCATCAATTCTGGGGAGTGGAAACTGGTCGACCACAATGTTGCTGTTAAGGTACCTTGAGTCCACACACAAACGGGCTTTGCCATCGGATTTACAGGCTACGACCAATGGAGAAACCCATCCGGCTGCTTCTACGGGCTCGATGACCTTGTTAACAAGCATTTTTTCCAACTCTCCTTTGACTTCATCACTGATAATGAAAGGAATATTCCTAGCTTTATGGATCTTGGGAATAGCTCCCTCCTGTAAGTGAATTTGATGGGTAAAACTCTTTAATTTTCCCATCCGGCTCTCAAACACTTCTGGAAACTCTTGTAACACCCATTTCTTAGTGTCCTCACTCTCACAAGAGATTAAGACTTGTTCTTTACTATTGGGATTAAGAATTATGTCCAACAATTTCTGATCTTTCCATCCCAAAACCGATGGCCCCTCCTTAGCTATGTTCAATTTTCCTACAGATTGTCTCTCTTTAAAGCGGAAAATGAAAGTCATAAAGCCTAACGTCAATTCTTTCATCAGTAAAACTCTCAGCAGAGACGTCATTGGGTTCTAACCATTCTCCAATTTTGTTGACAAACTGATTCTTCCATACATCCTGTGATAAAATGGTAAAAGGAGACCCTGAATCTGCTGCTCATTGGACTGTGGTTCCACCCAACGAAACATGACACAAAGGTTTAGAAGAGGACTCACTAAGGATATTTAGTACCACTTTTTTCTTTTGGATCAGATTAACCTGTACATCATTATCACTCGAAGACAATGAACTAACATCATCCCCATCTTGTACATACACAACCTTTCCCTTTGACTTTTTCTTAGGTTTTCGGTTACACACTCTAGAGAACTGTCCCACTAAACCACACTCCATACATTTTGCAGATTTAGTAGGGCACTTTTCATACGCCCAGAATGTGAATAACTGCCACACCTGTAACAAATTAAATTGCTAAACTTTTTCTGTTCAGGAATACTCGGTTTCTTTTCTTCAGACTTTGCATATCTATAGTTTTTGTAAGCAACCTTCTTTTCAACAACTTTTCCTACAATTTCTTTCGGACCTTTTTTGTCTTGGGAAAGTGTAACTTTAGCACACCGTTCAGAAAGTTCAGCTTCCTTTACCATAGCTATAATGTCCTTAAGACAGCTATCACCCTCATCCCATAATTTATCTTGTAAACTCTTATTCTTAGTGTACATGACTACTTGGTCCCGAATAAGTTTGTCATGCAGTTGTACGAACTTACATTTACTTGCTAACTTTTTTTAGTGCTGATACATACTCTTCTACTGACTCGTGCTTCTCTTGTTTCCTGTGAAAGAAAGAATGTCTAGTGACTGCTATACATACTGAAGGAGAGAAATGGTCATCAAGATCTAACAATGCTAATTTAAATACATCTAAATCCCCTTCAGATCTTTCATGTCTATGCAATTCATAATAAATGTGTAAACCTTCAAGATCCAAGGAGTATAGTAGCATTCTTTTTTCCTTTCAGGAGAAAATGCACCGTTCTCCTCTTCTAAATTTGCTATATAATTGAGAAAATATTCCTTCCAGTCTAGCCATGACACAACAGGTTCTCCCGTTACTGCTAGATACTCTTTTGGGGAATTGATCTGAAGATTCGATCATTTTACATCTCCAGATGTGTTTGATCTCAATGAATTTGCTTCAGTAGACATATTTCCATTTTATTATTAACTAAAATGGGTAAAATTTCCACAAAAGTGAAGATGTCCTGAAATAAGAGTCACAACAAGTCAGAGTGAGAAAAAGTCCATAACGGTTAATGCACAGTCACTAAAAAAAAATTTTGCACCGGAAATTCAAATTGAGAAACTTCAAGAAATTGGTGCTGCACGCACCTTACCAAACTTCAAGTAAAAGTGATGTGTGGAAATTCCAAAAATGAGAAACTTCAAGAAAATGGTGCTGCATGCACTTGCCCACACAGAAGAAAGTACTCTAAAAATAAATAA
Organism: Lissotriton helveticus; assembly: GCF_964261635.1. Classification (NCBI taxonomy): domain Eukaryota; kingdom Metazoa; phylum Chordata; class Amphibia; order Caudata; family Salamandridae; genus Lissotriton; species Lissotriton helveticus. The sequence goes on along the minus strand of NC_136070.1, from coordinate 511,588,822 downwards.
ACACTGTGTTATGCTGACGAAGTTGGTATCCTCATCTTGCTGAAAACGCTGGTCAATATTCGAAATCACTGGTAATTATTCACAATCGCCAAACATTTACCTAGAAAAATGCGTCTTCCACGAAGAAAAACGCTTCATCCGGCACGGCGAAAACTGTATTTACCGTAGTGATGTAAACAAATATGGCCGCCATGCGTGACCTCCCAACGTGATGATGGGCGCTGACCCAGGCGTCCTGAGCATCAAAACGTCACCATCCAGTCTCTGGCACTCGACACAGAACGCTCAAGATGCGGGGTTTGAAATAATGGAGCGCGAACAGTGCGGCTTTCAAAAGTAAGTTTGTTGCTCAGCAATCGATGCATGCGGTGCTCGTAAAATTCTACACCACTCTATCAGCAAATGCAGGTTGACAAAACGAACCAAAACATGTCTCACATCCCCAAAAAATGTCCACATCTCACCTTGACAAGTCGCTACACAGTGGCACAAACTCCACCATAGGGAAAAAGAAAAAAATAATAATACGTGGGTGACCTCGCTACACACAGGCAGCTTCAGGTACTCACAAGGCGCCTTCCTGTAGCACGAAGCATCTTGTTCAAGGTTTCCGCCAGTAGCACAAATCGTCTAGAGTCTTGTTCAAATTCTCAGCCTCATTTTCGCATTGGATGCCGATTCAAAGCGATGTCTGCGCTGAAGTAATCAAAACTCCTGAAGCAGGCTCTCACGATCCTAGACGGTCGCCAAATTTGTAGTACCTCCGAAGTCACAATAATAAGTGTAGAAACCACACTTTATATTAAATGGAATACTTAATTCATGTAAAGTATAACATTAGGTTGCCTTATTACATTTAATAAGTGCTAACATTTGATTGGCAAGTTTTAACAAAAGTTTTACCTCTGACACCATGCTTGAAGATCAACTGATCATTTTTCATTCTTTGAGAGGTTCCATTTGGTGTAGACCTTTTTGTTCTCTAACTTGTTAATGCCTTATCTTAAGAGCAATCTCATCCCCCCAACAACAATAGGTACGTAAACGAGGATTAACACACACTTGCACTTGTGAATAGCTATATACACAACAGTAAATACATTATTTTTTGATTGTTTTTTCTCACAGAATTAGAAACTTGTCCTACGTCACATAGATCGTGCCCTGAGGAAGACCTTACACTAAATAAGAGGTCCACATTTCATTAGGTCGAAACGCATTGGCATCAGCAAGAGGATCAGAGGGCAACAGATTGAAAAAATAAAATAAACAAGTGGAGCTAGACTGTTTAGTCCACTGAGATATTATTTACGAATAGACTCTGAACCCTAACAGGACCGAAATATTAGGAATTGCCAAGAAAAAATTATTCTAAATCTGGCAAAACAGTAGGACGCTAACCTGAGGAACTCAAACAGGGTTATGTTTGCGAGAGCACGTCGTATTGTTTGTTTGTTTTTTCAATATATGTAAAAAATTGCACTCACTTTTATATATGTACAAATTTGCACTTATATGTTGTTATTAATTGAGATACGGTGTATATATCTTTGTGCAAAAAGGATCAAGACATGAAATGTCAATGTGTTTTTATGTATATAGATTGCTAACAAACCTAACATATAAGAAAGAATGTATATAAAGAAAACAAAAAAGCAATAAGAATAGCGGAGTCAATAAAAGGGGCTTCTGTTTTCAAAAATAAGAGTGTATGATCCATGGTGTCAGAGGTAAATCTTTTGTTAAAACTTGTTGATCCTGATTCTTGCCTCTGACCACCTTAACTGAATCACTCCCCACAATTTGATATCCAACATTTGATTGGCGGCAGGTAGAAATGTCAAGTTTAGACTCCAATGAATTATAATTTAGAATCTTCATTAATGGTAAAGTTGGATTTTAAGTGACAATTCTGCAAAAGCCACTTTTAGAAAGTTGACATTTTCTTGTCTTAACCATTTGTGCCCTCTACCAGTGTCCTGGTTCACACGACTTTGAATGGTTCTGCTGTTGGGCTTTGAGTATTCCTCCCAGTGAGACAAAGGGAGACAAGGCATTGGCAGGATGGGCCATCCTACCAGGATGGCTGGGGGTGGAGCTGTTCCCTGTCCCACTTACATTTCAAAATGCTTGCCTCCGAGAAACACAAAGGAACCTGACATTCGTCATTTGTCAACTCAGGTGTCTGGGCGCTGTGGCAGGCAAATGGAAGAACTTTGTAAAACCAAATGTCGGGTAATATAAGGAATCCCCCTACTTCTAAGGCTGGCACTAGGTATTGATATTGAACCCTCAGGCCACCTCTATCATACCCTCTTGAACCTGTGGAACTCTTCAGAAGGACTACCTGGACTCCCAAAGTACTGCCCTGCTGGTGCCAGAGGACTGCCCTCCTGCTTGAAGGCATGCCTTGCTGCTTGAAGAACTGGGCCATCTCCTTGAACCAAGGACCACCAGAAGTGACTCCAAGGGCTAGTTGAATGGCCTCCTGTGTGAGCCACAGGGGCCTTACAAGCTCCTCAGGCAATGAGCTGTGCACCTGGCATGGCCTCTGCTGGAGTGAGTCCTAACCCCCCAAGTGGTGTCCCCCAGGACCTGGACCCTTGGAAGTGGTGTTACAGGAGCCGCTTGTGCCTAACCCTAAAACTTGGGACTTAGAAACATTTTCACCCAAAACTTGCCAGGCTATCTTCCCAAGGTACATCTTTGTGGTAGCACCAACTACGTTCTTCTCTACAGCCACAAATCCTGTTCAGCTGGTCCTCTCAGCAGCGGTATCTGACCTCTTAGAGCCTTCTTTCGCTACAGCCTGCAGCGATGTACCTCTGGAGGGTTTCAACTTCTAAAAAGTTGTCTAAAATCTTCAGCGGGCTCGATGGTGACTTGCTTCCCATCGACAAGTGCATACTCCTCTGCCTGTAAATCCAGCTTTTTCTGCTCTGAGTTTTTTCTCGTCATCATCAACAGCTTCACCAAAACTTCATCCAGCAGTTCCCCAGTGATGAATGGCTCCTCCTCGGACCCAGACTGCTGCCTTTCCCCACTGAACTCTATCTTCATTCGGACTTGTCTTCAAGAAATGTTTCAAGTCCGAAGGTAAGCCAAGACTGGACCGAATCCACTCCTTGTATCCAAGCCATGCTCCATAACGGTCAGCAATAACTGATGACTTTACTCTTGTCTTGCAAGACCAGATACCCACGGTTGATGCTTTGATCTTTTCCAGGAAACTTAAATAATTCATAACTTTGATTCTACTCATTGAATTTAATTTGTTTCAGAGTTATGTTATCTATTAAAACTTTCTCTATGTTTTTAAATTGGCTTGGGATTTTTCTTGTGCTGTTTTTTCACTTTATTACTGTTTGATTGCTGCATAAATACTTTATACAGTGCCTCTAAGCTAAACCTGATCAAAGGCCAAGCTACCAAAGGGTTAAGCACAGGGTACTTAAGTGACTTTTGTGGTTCACTCTGACAAGTATTGTGGTTGTTGCTCGAGTAGGGTATTTACTCCCCTTAATCAATAGCCCAGTTTCTTACAACAACATTAAAATAACCAGACATAAATGTGAAAAGGGATGGTAAAGTAGAGTAATTGGTAGAATGGAGCTAAGGTTAAATGTATTTAGACTTCCATTAAAAAAAAAATGGAAAGTCTGGAACATGAGAAATGTAGATATTGAGATATGAGATACCACAGAAAAAATATATTCATCATGGTACATGGAGAAGGCGAAATGGGTAACCACAGATGCAAATATTGTCTGTATGTTGTCACCTAGTAATTACTGCTTGAAAACACAAAACTTACGGAAGACCGCATTTGTCCAAAATGTGAGCATTGCATACATTGTAAAATCTAAACAACATACATAAATGAATCAAGATTTGAAGAGTGGATATCTTCAGATGTTGAAGGTAAAAAAGGTTAAGGGGCGCGGTACATTACAAATTTCCTTCAAGATTAGGTTTGGATGTGTGACTTCAGGGAAAGGTTTAGCCTAGGGCTATCAATAAGTAGCAGACTGGAATTTTTGGGCTAATTCTCTAGTATCTAACAGAAATCCGGGCAGGTATCCTGATACTCCTTCGATAATGATGAAATCTTTTATCAGCCCATTAAGAAATGTGGATTTGCATTTTAACTTCCATACCATCCCTTGTCCAGTATAATCCTTGAGCCATGCAAGAAGTTTATTCCTAGATGCCTCAAAGTCTGTGATTTTTAGTACATTCATTATCATATTGTACACCACTTTCACTCACCCACACCTATTATGTCGGCACAGATTCCCCAATCTTTGGGCAGCATTGTTATTTCCTTTTAGTCCTCACTGTCCTCAGGAAGACTGAGGAATAATGAATAGAAGTAATGCGTTCTAGGGATGACAAGATAATATTAAAATTGAAATCATTTGTTTATTGTAAAATGCAATCAGAACATGCCATCCAGGATTTATATTTTTGCATACAGATGTAGATCGCAATGTTTCTGTTTAGCGTATATGGCATTTATAGGAAGACTTACTCATCGGTTAAACTGTCCGACGCTCCTATATGGATAATCCAACCATTTGTGTGCAAACATTTGAACTATGGATAAAGATCATTCAGCACGATTTAGCCAATATTTATTTTTTCAAATATCTTTTTGATTAATATTTTAGCCTAACTTGGAATATTTGGATGCAAGCCACAACCGAGTGATAACACTGGAAGGATTTAAAGGCATGGGAAAGTTGAAACACTTAGACTTGAGCTGGAATCAGTTGAAGAAGACCAAAGAAGAAATACAGTCCTTACACAGACATGCTTCAAATCTACTAACTCTGCATTTAGGAAACAATCCGTGGCATAAGGTATTTTTTTCCACACAGCTAAAAATTTTGTGACTAAAATATTGCAATATAGTAAATCCTTTTGATCATGTAATTTACGTTAATCATAATTAACGTAAGGTTCAAATTATGTTTACCAGATAAGCCATGTGCTAAGTAATGTAATGTAATGTAATGTAATGTGTATACTTGTAAAGCGCACTGTTGCCAGTCGACGTCCTGGCGCTGTATACCGATGGGGAACCCGTCCTGGCTTTCCCTGTGGGATGGTCCCTGCTGGGAATCCCCAAGGTGGAGCCAGGCATCCCCGGCATTGATGGGGCCGTTGTGGAGATTAGGCAAGCTAATGCCCAGAGTTGCCAAGTGGGACCCCTGGTTAGAGTAGGCACCGAGGCGAGAATTATCGAGTCCGCTGACCCTGGTCCATGACCCTGCCGCGTCGGGAATCGAACCTTGGTCCCGGGCCGACTTCTGCTTCCGAGTCTGCCGCCTCTAACCAGTGAGCCACACCACTCCATAAGAACTGCAATATTGCAAAAAAATATTTTAACAATATTTCTAAAGTTCAAATTATTTTATTGATTTTAATAAAGTACATGAATATTGAAATGGACAAAAAATATCAGTAGGAGTTTAAGTAACAATAATCCAATGCATATGAGTACCCATATAGTAACAAAGAGGTGAAAACATTTGAAGAAATGTAATATTGAGTAGCAAAATTAAATAGTAAAACACATTTGCAATTAGCAGGTAGAAATATATGCATTCAGAGTATTCCATATAAGTATTTTGATTGGAGATGGTTTTTAAGACTGGCTAAGCGAAAATTCAACTCCTTTCCGTAAAGATCCAATCCCACTATACTTGTACAGATAAAAGGTGAGCAGATTTCCAATGCATAGTAATCGATTTAATAGCACATGAAATTAGTAAATCAAAAAATGTATTATCCGTATATTGTAAAGAAAAAGAAAGAGTGGAGTATTTGCTTACAATTTCAAATGTTAATGTAATGGTAATATGGAAGATTAAAGAAATGTTATCCCAAGCATGAGACTAAAATTGAGATATAATTGGACATTCAAAGAACAAATGCTTCAATCTACCAGATTTCAGTGCCAACAATCTGAAGTGTCACATAATTGTGCATCATATAATTTGACAGTAGACCAATAGATGTTAATTAATAATAATGAGTTAGACGACAAATAGAGAAAAGTAACCAACTGAATTATTGCAAAGCCACATTTTCTTTATTTGTAGTGGACTATACTTAGTACCCAGCCCGTTCCATTGCTCTGGTGCCCTACAGCTGAGCCATCAGGACTACAGATCCCAACCTCCTTGCTGCCACGCCGCTCACGCCCTCTCATCGTGCCTGGAGGCACTGTAAAAGCGGTCACGGACTCCCGCAGCTCGGGAAGCCCGTTCCATTGCTCTGGTGCCCTACAGCTAAGCCGTCAGGACTACAGGTCCCAACCTCCTTGCTGCCACACTGCTCAAGCCATCTCATCACACCTGGAGGCGCTGTGAAAGCGGTTGTGGGCTCCCGCAGCACAGGACGCACGCGGGCCAAAGGCGGGCCTGTCCGCGCCCGTCCGCAGCCGAACTAGGTGGTTTGGGCCCATTCACTTGGTTGGCCTGAATCAAGTGGCGATTGCCGGCCTACAGAATCAAAGGTACTTTGGCTGAGTGGGATCTGAACCACTAAGATGGGCAAACGGAAAGCTACTGAGGGATGGTTGGGAGCGGCACACAAAAGGAAAGTTAAAAAGAACGTCGATAAAAAGGGAGCCCTGTTGGTAAAATAGTTTTTTTTTGGGCGAATCACTAGTTTATTATTAGACTGTGAGGTATTACTTGATCCAGCAGGAGTCATTAAGTCATCAACAGCTGCATCCACAGTCACACAAACTGACCATGTAGATGCTACTAATCATGCTATTAATCATGTTGCATCTAAGCATATTTCACTTATGTTTTCGAAGGCCCCAAAGTTACAAAACAATAAGCAACGGCTATCTACATCTATAGCTGTACAACCCCCCAACAAAATACCATGTACAAATACTACCATGTCGCTTTTAGAGGATTTCCCATGTGACAATAGGTACATGGTGTTACAGGCTCAGGTTCACCCCGTCCCAGATGGCTCCTCTAATAATACCATTAGCCGTATAGTAAATGAAGCTAGGCTAACTGACCTATTGACCAAAAGTCTAGCCCCTAGCTCAAGCCTGGAAACTCTATATACTACCTTAGAGTTACCTTTAATCCAAGGCAGGCCTTCGAGCACAGCAATAGACACTGGCCTAAGCATGCTGTGCCCCCTGAGCTTCAGATAAAGAACTTTTCACAGAAAGTCTGAGATTTAAAAGATCTAGTCAGTAGTCTCTCTGACTCTCTGTCCATGGTCTTGTCTGAGATACACCAAATAAAAAACAAATGAGCCTTTCCTCATCTAACCCAGTGGTGGATCCGGGAAGAGTAGGTGGTGGGACTCAGGTCAGTATGCTGTCTGAGGGGATAATAGAGGGGTCCACTGGTCCTGGCCATTGGGCGGAGGTGGGTGACCCTGCCATAATCCTTGTTGTCTAAAGGAGGTAAGGAGAACTACGCATTCAAGTAATGTACAGAATAATAAGGGAATTGGTCTGCAATCTCGTCCCAACCTTACCTATTGCTCCTTTAGCTCCCTGGGGAACTACACTCAATGGAATATTGCAGGGCTTAAGTCCAAAACAGTCTCTGAACCCTGAAATAATTACGTAGAACAGTATCACATTCGCTTACTTCAAAATAATTGGTCCGTTGCTCCAACCTTTCGCCTAGGCTACCTTAATTTTCATGTACCTGCTGTAGTAGGAAGCAAGGGGCGTCCCTCAGGGGGTTTAACTACATGGTTTTGCAAAGATATTTGTTATTCTGTTCGGGAGGTCCCATTGGGTAATCCTGACATCCTTGCTATTTGACTGATGTGTAGCCCTACTAGCACCACTATTGACATCTATAATGTATATGCTAGAGGGGCAAAAGGAGGGAGGAAATCTAAAACAGTCGAGGCTCTGGAGGCGCTTTTGTGCACTAGGTCAGGTGAATCTACGGGTATTATAGCAGGCGATTTCAACACCACCTTCGAACCGATAGATAGAGAGGATAGTGACCTCACAGAGGACGAGAATGTAGCATAGGGCATTCCTATACTAGAGTTAGATCCAATAAAACATTAGACTGGCGCAGGCACTCAACTAAAAGCGTTGTGCCTAGAAAGAGGCCTCAGGGCGGCAAACGGCAGAACCTTATCTGACAGGAAAGGGGCCAATAATTTCAACAACAGATTCTGTACTAGTCAAATTGATTACCTTCTCATTTATCTGTTTCTGTGGCATACCCTAATTGATATGGTTGTTATCAAACAGGTCGAGAGTGATCACAATCTGCTTTCTGCAACTCTTCCCCCTCTGCTACCAGAGGTCTCAGCTCACCCGGTCAATTTGGATCCACTAGAGACATTACAGTTAGTAACAACACAACCCTTATCATTGAATTCCATTTGGCAAAGATAGCCCCTTGGAATAAACTTCTGTGAATCCACATCTCTCAGCGCCCTTGTCAGAGTAAAGTAATTGTAATTCTATATGGTAGGCATCTGTTTGATTTTCTTTTGTGGCATGGGGAGGAATTATGAGGCATTTGGGGAGAGCAACACCTGCATACTGAGATATCTGTGTTAAAATACTGCCTAGTTTAGGTAAATGTCTCTTCCCAATTAACAGCCACAATCTACCTCTTTCATCAGCTCATCACTGCCTTCAGGATGCAGTTGTGTTTCCAAACAGCAGAGAGTAAGATTGTCACTTATGGACCGCCATTATCCCTCCCCCCCCCCAACCTTCTCCACTTTGCTCAACTCCATAGCTTTCTTTGATATCACTGCTACACTGGGCATGACAGTTTCCATTTTGTGGATTTGGTAATACCTGTGAACTTAAGTTTGTGCCCCTCATGTCCTCCGTTTCTAGATTGAAATCTTTAGGTACAATGCTGTAGTCATCTGGGAAATCTGCCATTGATTGCATTTGGGTTTTATGTGAGGACTTTGGTTTGTGTTGTAGTGGGATGAAAAGGGACCTGTAAACCTCAGAGGCCATTTATCAGAAGGACTGTCGCTTCTGGCACCCAAATTGGATTCCATTCGGTTACTACCCTAGCACCTTCTTGCAGCCACCATGAGGGAGCTGCACGAAGCCAAGAATAGCTGCTTGCTCAGTGCTTGGCATGCTTTATTGCCATATTGGTTACATACCAGTCAAGCCACCCCACTTACCATCTGCTCATTTTAATATATTTGTGATTAATATACAATGCAGCATGGTTCAAACCAATGTGGTTGTGAGATTGCTGGGAGATGTTGGGAGTCTGATGGCACACTGGAGACTGATGTAGCTCAGGTGAGGCCCCTCTGCTGGTTGATTGGGAAAGTGCTGGAACCTTTGCAAACACCCTGGCCACATAGAAACAAATGGGTAAGCCCTTAGTTGAGCTGCTGTACCTCTGGCAACCCGGTAAAAGTCAGTGATTCATCTTGGAGTACTTAGGCACACAGTTCAAGACATACAGCATGGGTTACTCTTGTGAGGGAAATGTCGAAAGAGATATTTGAGATGCAATCTCCGTCTTGGTGTAAAGCATCTTCATGTTGGGCTGGAAGGTGCAAGCAGCACCCACACTTACTTCCCAGTCATACTCCTCTCTTCTAGGAAGCAGGTTCTTGAGGCGTCTGTCAAAGCAGCTAAGCCTTCATGGGTCTGTAAAAGAGTTAGAGCATTGTGTGAGAATGCAAGAGAGCCTGCCTAGTTTTCTATCTGCTAGAAACTTCTAGCCGCAGATTCCTTACCTTAGAATTATCCCCAGGTATCAGAAGGGATGTGAAAATTCTTGAGCAGTACCCCTTCATTGCGGTAGATTGTGTCATTCGGTTCTGCGTTATCCGTGCCGGGTGTAACATGCGCAGTGGGTGTATAGGTGCCACCCTAGTTCCCTGACATCAGGTCTTTTTTTTCCGATCCAATTAGTGCAGATCTAAAAGAGCTACCCACAGTCACATTTTTGCCTGAGCTTTTTTCAATGTTTTGTTGAAGAATGTTTTGAGAATCCTTTCTCCTGGTGCGCAAGAGATTTCACCCAAAAAGCACAACAGGTTTTCCGCCCTGTTGTGCCTTTCACAGGCAGATGTCTGTGACAGACCCACACTTGGTTTATTTGTGGTGCTTGAAGTGGGCCCACGACTCCAAGCCCTACAAGGACCGTTGTGCCATGTATCCCAAGGCTCTAGGGAACATTCTCTTAAGATCCATGTTGTTCGACATCGGATGACCCTGCTACACTCTCAATCACGGTTGTGCGGAAGGTCCCAGGACTGCTCGTGGAGCTGTTCCCATTGATCGTTGTTCTAGTCTAAATTGTCAGGTAAGTCCCATAAGAGCAAGACGTTGAAGCATTCATTGAATTCTCTGCACCAGTCCAAGTCAACGCAAGAGGCACAGGAATGATGACATGCTCGAAGTCTTGCTCCTCTTTGGAGCATGTGCCTAGGTCTGCTCTGCACCTCCCAGAGTTTCCCTTAGCCAAAGTCACCCCCACCCAACTCAAGGAGTTCTTTAAGGCCCTGCATCTCATATTTGGGCGGCCCGACTCCTCTGAAGTGCTTTCAGGCACCACGGGTTCGGGAGGGGCCCTTACTGGATTCCTGCTGGTGGGTTTGCTCTCAATGGTGGTATGCCTACGTGGTTTCGGTGTTGGGTCCCGAGCGACTCCACCCGTGAGACTGCAATGTTGCACGGAGTCCACTTCAGTGCTGCCATTCCCAGCGCCACTGAAGCCCCGCTGCAGTGCCCATCCCATCATCATTCAAGACTCTTATATGGAGCCGGATCGGTGTTGTACGACGTCCACTCCAGCGCTGGTCAGTACCATGCCCTCCAAGCCGGAGCCTGTGCCTTTTTCTTTTGATAAGCCTGTAGTCGTGTTATTTACAGCATAATTTTACATCTTTGCCCGCTCTAATCGGTATATATTAAAGACAGCACCTAGACACCCCAGGGTATTTGTCACGCTCTATAAATCCCTCATCATCATCATCAATTGGGAGGGGTTTGAGGACACTTACTTGTTCCATCACCCTGTAGATGACTAGATACCTCACCAGACACTAGCTTGGTCTTCCTACTGTGGCTGCAGAGGTAAAGAAGCTGGCAGGCTCTGATACTGTCCCTACTCCCCCGACTCTGGATGAGGCACAATGCGACTCAATTGCAGAATTTGTTATAACAAAGGTCGAGCTTATTTATGATTCTCTGGGCTCCCCTGTTCCTTCTAGGGAATCTACTCTGCCGTTTGAATCCACTCACAGTAGCGCGCCTGACTCTGCAACTAATCTTGCTGCTTGGGCACTCTTTGACGACACATCCTTTGCTTTATGTTTGGATAATATTAAATCGGGCTCCCCGTGTGACCCTCTGCCGATTAATATTCTGAAACAACTTGGTTCGGACTCTCGCTGTGTCTTGAAGGAGCTTTTGAATTCTTCCTTGAGAGAGGCTTTTGTTCCACCAGAGTGGAAACATGCAATGATTATTCCTCTCTTGAAGAAGGCCGGTGCCGACCCTTCCAAAATGTCTAACTACAGGCCAATTTCCCTCTTGCCCATCCTTTCCAAGATCTTAGAAAGGCATATTAATACACAACTTACCCACTTTGTGGAAAGCTCTGGCTTTTTACGTTCATCTCAATCAGGCTTTAGGGCAAATCACTCCACTGAGACAACACTATTGGGAGTTACCGAGAGACTGCTTCACTGTATTGATCGCGGAGAAACATCTGCACTCATATTACTTGATTTGAGTGCGGCCTTTGATACGGTGTCACATTCCATCCTCCTCGCATCACTTCGGTCTTTGTGAGTTGAGGGTCCTGCTTTGGCTTGGGGGGCTTCCTTTTTAAATAACCGCACTTTTCAGGTCTTCTCTGCGGGAGCCTCTTCCAAAATTTGTTCCTCAGTGTACGGTGTTCCCCAGGGGTCTATCCTAAGTCCTCTTCTATTTAATATCTATGTTAGACCCCTGGCCACTATTGTGGCGGAAGCTGGTCTTACTCTATTCTCGTACACTGACGACATGCAAATTATTTTTTCCTTTTCTAGTGTGGAAGACGGCAGCATCTCAACCCTTAAACAAGGACTGATTAAGGTTTCTGAGTGGATGCGAAGTAACTTCCTAAAACGTAATGGGGATAAGACCGAGGTTGTCATCCTGGGCAAAGGGAGGGACTCATGGGGCCCTCAACATTGGCCTAAAGAAATGGGCTCTACTCCCAAACCTGTTGCCTAGGTTTGCAACCTCGGATTTCTCATTGATGAGAATCTTTCTATGCGGCAGCAGGTAGTAAGGGTGGCCTCCGTCTGCTTTACCATTTTAGGATGGCTCCACAAAATTCTCTGGATGCTCCCTGCCTCGACCCAAAGGACGGTGGTCCAGGCGTTGGTTGTCTCCCGCCTGGACTATGGCAATGTTCTTTATTTAGGAGCTGATCAAGGAACTTTGAAAAAACTTCAGTTTGTGCAGAATTCGGCTGCACGACTTCTATGTCATGTTCCGCAGAGAACTTCCATTTCTCAATCACTTTATGATCTCCACTGGCTGAGAATTGCCAGCCGAATCAAGTTTAAGACTCTCTGTTACATATTTAAGATTAAACGAGGCACGGCCCCCAAATACCTACAAGAACTCATCCAAGCCTACCATCCCACTCGTTCCCTCAGATCTTCAGGCAAAGGTGATTTTGTGACCCCGAGGTTTAGGTTGGTGAAGATGGGCGGTTGCTCATTTTCCCACCTTGGTCCTAAGCTCTGGAATGCCCTGCCCGCTGCTTTAAAAACTGAAACTAACCTTCCCCGTTTCCGCAAAGGACTTAAGACCTGGCTCTTTTGGCAATGATATATGGTTGCTCTCTCTTCCCACTTTCACTATGTCCCTTGGCGCCGGGAAACCCACTGCGGGTAGCTGTGCGCCTTATAAGTTAAATAAATAATAATAATAATAATAATAATAACCTCCTTTGCAGTGGTGGTGCAGAGGGCAGGTTACGTCTTAGTCCATTAGTTGCCCTCAGTGGTAGTCAAGACGAGCGTCCTGACAGAGGTGCTTCAGCTGGGAAATACCTCTTCTAACCTGCTCATCCCATTTAACAAACCCCTCACTGATGTTCTACTTGGGGCCTAGTCCAAGCCCTGTGCAGGGGTATGCTGTCTTCCACCTGCCTAGCACGGCGGTCAGGAAACGGTGTGTGACTTTTGGGTCTATACACCTGCAGTGCAAGGGACCCAGTTGTGCAAGTGCTGTCCGTGGTCTCAAATGAGGCCCAAGCCATATTCACCCGAGCAGTGGCTGCTGGGCAAAATTTTGCAAAGTTCACCATCAGATGAGGACTGGACACGACTGACTTGCTAGGCTGAGCAATGTGTTGTCAGTGATGCCATGCCTGGTTGAGAACCACTGGCTTTTCAGGGGATGTCCAAACTTCCTTTATGAACATGCCCTTTGATGGCGCTTGCCTTTTTGGTAAAAAGACAGACTCCGCTCTGAAGCGTTTTAAAGACAGCAGAGCTAAGACCAGGTCTTTGGGCCTCTCCATGGCCCGCTGCCAACACCAGCTTGCCTTTCGCCCCTTCCGTGGCTATTGGAGGGGCTACGAATCGCGTCCTTTCCCACTGAGCCATTAAGGTTAGCAGGCTTCCCAGCCTGTTGTGGCCATGAAACCAGTTGTCACTAACCACGTGGAAAACCCAGCCAGAGAGTGAGCTAGTCCACTCCCGCCTCCCCCGGCAGCTGCAACCTCAAAACCCGTCTAGTTTGTCCTTATGCCAACACTGGCAGCCTGCGGGGGACAAGATACACCATCACCTGCTCCACTGGCAGTCCATAACATCGTGCGGTGTGTTTTACAAATTGTCCATCGGCGCTACTCCATCCCTTTTCTGGAACCCTCCCCCATCCATGCCATCCACTTCAAACTGGCTGATGGAGGGCCATATCTCCTTGCTCTCTCAGGGAGGGTTGACATCAAAAGTAGGTTGTGGTTGCTATTTCTGCTACTTTCTGGTGCCCAAAAAGGACAGTGGCCTCCATCCTATTCTAGATCTGTGCCTTCTCAACTCCTTCCTGAAGAAAAAGTTCAAGATGCTCACCTTAGCCCAGGTCCAGTCTGCCCTGGATCCCGGAGACAGAATGGTAGCATTGGACTAGGAGGACACATATTTCCACATCCCTGCCCAGCCTACCCATAGATGTTCACGGTTCACTATAGGCCAAGAGCACTTTTAGTTTACTGTGCTTCCTTTTGGCATTACCAGTTCCCCATGGATTTTCACCAAGGTAATGTTGGTGGTTGCAGCGCATCTGCAGCGCTCAAGGTTTCCAGACTTTCTCTAGATCAGCGCTTGGCTGTTGAAGGCTGGCTCACCCCAGGCAATAGTCTCCCACCTCTAGACTCTGGCAGACCTCCTGCTTTCTCTGGGGTTCACTATAACATGCCGAAGTCACACCCGACTCCCTCTCATAGACTTACTTTCATGAGAACTGTTCTGGATACAGTCCAGTTTCTGGCCTATCCTCCCAAAAGGGAAGTCCAGGATATTCGGACTATGATTCTGATGTTTCAGCCTTTGTCCTGTATTTTGATGATTTAGGCAGTTGGACCTAATGGCCTCCTATATCCTGCTAGTGACACATGCCGGTTGGCATATGCAGTTTCTGCAGTGGGACCTGAAGTCCCAGTGGGCCCCTTATCAGGGGAATCTCTCCCACCTGGTCCAGATCTCAGGAGGAACTGCAAATGACCTACAGTGGTAGGTGACGAACCGCAATTTGGTCAGCAGCAGACCCATCTCCCTTCCTCATCCAGAGATAAGTGTAGTGACAGATGCGTCACTCCTGGTCTGGGACGCCACCTGGGAGTAGTAGAGATATGAGGATTCTGGTTTTGGTGGCGCTTGCGGGAGCTTCTCGTGATTCGGTTGGCATTAAAAGCTTTTCTTCCTTCAATCAAGGGAAGGCTGGTTTAGATGTTCATGGACAACACCACCGTCTTATGGTACAGGGTGGGGACATTGCACCAGAGGCCCTGAATCTATGGACATGGCTGGAACATCAAGGCATTTACCTGGTGGTTCAACACCTGGTGGCCTTTCTGAATACCAGGGCGGACAAACTCAGTTGTCAATGCCTAGCGGATCATCTTGAGTTGAACTCAGTCCTTTCTGTTGATACCACTCCTGTCCAGAGTTCTCAAGAAGTTCAGTATCGACCGGACCCAACTCATTCTTTTGCTTTCAGATTGGGCACGGAGTGTATGGTATCCCGAACTCCTGAGCATGAGTCCTTCAAACAGGCTGTCCCTCTGGGAGGATTTTCTGTCGCAGCAACTGGGCAGTGTCTTGCACCAAAACCAGCACAGCTGCCCAATTTGCCTGCTCACCATCAAACCTGCTTTTCAGGTGGCCATAACATCGGTCAGGAGAGTCAGCAAAATATAAGCACTCTCAGCGCACCCTCCTTACACAAATTTCTATCCAGATAAATTGGTTCTGATGACCGTCGCCTCCTTCCTTCAAAAGGTTGTGACACCATGCCAGAATATCACCCTGCCTCACTTCTTTGCTCCACCCCACCCACCTGGACCCAAAAAGAGCAATGTTGTTCTACCTTGATTGTACATACGAGTTCCAGATGGAAGATAAACTGTTCGTTGGGTATGTCGGAGCAAAGAAGGGAAAGGCTGTGCAGAAACATATATTCTCACGATGGATAGTGATTTGCATAAAAATCTGCTACACATTGGCAAACAGTGTTGGAGGTATGATTCCTTGCACTGTGGGGCCACTCCGGGAAGCCCTTAATGCTCCCGGTACCAGTCTTTCAGAGTCTGACAGCAAACTATGGCTGCTGTCGACCACAGACACAGTTTTGCCCTCCTACTGCTGAGCCAAGCTCGAGCGAGGAAAGGCAGGACAATAGGTCTCCTGTCACAGGGAGGTGTGACCACCTCCCAGACAGGACTTAGTGAATGGGGCCAGGGTGGGGGCTTGCATGTGCCACTAGACTGCTGTGTAGGGCACATTTGGTGCCTTCCTTGCATACTCTAGTTAGAACCAGTTGAGGGAGCTGTGCTCTCTGGTGCGAAACTGGACAAAGGACATGGGAGTATCCTCCTTACTGTCCAACCCCTCTGGGAGGGACCCCTGAATTGTCCTAACCCTTTCTTTAGGGTACTTAAGGGCTTACCTGTGGGTGGTTCTTTAGATTCATCATGGGACAAGATTCAGATCCGAAACCACTTCATCTTCAACCGTCTGGACTCTTTGGACTTTGGTTTGGGAACCGAGACTGCACAGGAAGACTCCTGCTGCTCCTGGTCTTGTTGCCATGCCAGTCTTCTGCGTCATCTGTGCCTGTGCTCCGTACAGGTTCTTCTCCAGGCCCGTGGACATCCAAGACACCTGAAGGAATCTCCCTTGGAGTGAAGTGTCACTCCCCTTCATTTGCAGGCAGCCCAACAAAGATGACCGTCTGCAGTTCTTGAGCTCCCACAGTCTCCAAAAGGTTCAGCAACACAGGTAGTGGTTCTTCAACTCCCTCGAGGCCTGCTCTGTCTTCACAGCAAGTTTGTAACCAGTATCCCTTGTTGGAACCGCTGGAGCAGTACCCCTGTGCACCTCCTCATCATGCCATTTCTAAGGCTTGTTGACTCTCTTCTCCAGAGATCTTCGGGCCCTAAGAAAATTCAGCCTCCATCATCTCCTGCTACCAAGATCTTTGTCCTCAACGCCTCGTCTGCACTGTGGGCCTGCATCATTGGTGAGCTGCTCGAGGTCCTCTTGCAATTACTGTGCCTTCGGCCTGTGGGTCCTCTGAGGGTCTACTTTGGCTCCAGTGGGCTCCCCTGTTTGCTCGGGGTCTACTCTGACTTACCTGCACTTGGTGAGTCCCTTGGGCCTTGCTGGTCCTGACACTGCACCTTTTTCATATGCCACGTTTGTTGCCACTGCCAAGGCTTGTAGGTGCTCACATTGGACATCGACCCAGGAGCTCTTGACATCCAATGTGAAACAGCTCATGAACAGCTGCTGGTCTTCCACAGCGTTGGCTGGTTCACACAGCTACACCACCAAGGCCACCGTCAACTCTCCTGCAACTTCCAACATTAGTGAGTATTGGTCTTCTGTGCCTCTTGGTCACTCCTGAGTGGCATAGACTCTTTTATGTCCCTTCTACTTGCAGATACCTCTCATCCTGAATTCACCATTGGGTTCTACCAGACTCTTTCACCTTCCTCCCCAGCGGTATCTTTGCTGAAGCTTTCTATTGTGGTCTATGTCGGTTTCCAACGTCAGTTCACATCTATGCACCTGGCTTCCCTGGAGTAGATATCCTGGTTCCCAGTTATCCACGGGTGGAGTGACTCTCCAACCTTCTATCAGGTTTCTTCCGGGTCCTCTGGAAAGGGTCCTTGTTCTTAAAAACTGCAACTGCGACTTCCCCATTGACTTGTGTTGATCACACAGTCTTGTTACCACTCTGCACTCTTCCTCCGTGGGGTTCCTGGGTATATAGGTTCCTTGGGTCCACAACACTTCTACGTCTTCTGGGTCCAGGTTTGACTTAGGTTGTGGGTCTCATTCCACTTTCTTAGTATAGGGAATTGTCTTCCCCTGGAGACCACTGTACATTGTGCTACTTATGTGTTCTATCACTGAAGTATTGTGGGTATTGTGATTATATCTCCGGGGAGGAGATATTGCAATGTGTTCGTGAGTGCTTATAATAAATACATATTTTTAGAACTGCACTGTGTGGTTCTTTTTCACTTAGCCTACACTATATGACTAGTACGGGTAAATCAAGCTGCTTCACACTTTTACTGGACAAAGCCTGAAGGCTGCACTTCACAGGTACCACTTAAAGAGCTTTCTAAGGTTGTGTAAAATCACAATAAGGGTTGTCTGGATTAGTGCAAGGTGCTCCACTTACAATTTTCAATTTCAAAAAGCTTTATTCGACAGCATGTCATAAAAGCTAAATTATACTTCCATACTTCAATAGACATAATCGTTATAAATACTAATCAAAATAAAAATACAATATTAAAAGGTTATTAAATCTTGGAGCTGTCAATTACAAGTTAAAAACAGATGTACTAAAACATGATTTTTTTTAAAAACTGATATATACAGAATTATGATCAATCATCTTGTTGAGGGTCTTTGGAAAAAATCATTGGCTAGAATCAAAAGATTTTAAAGTGCGGGTGCGAATAATCCAGGCCCACCTTAGGAATTTGGCAACTGCAATCGCTAGACAAGGTGAACAATCAGTCTCCAATATCCGTAAGGCCTCAATGTATCTCCGGGTACCCATATTAATACATATTGGTTTTAGCCACTTGCTACGTGAGGATGTGTAGAGGGGACATACAAACAGCATATGGGATACATTCTCAATCAGATTTTTACAATTATAGCATTTGTCATCCCAATTTGCCGACCACTTACAACTGAAAGCTTTTACAGGTAAAGTTCCAGCTCTAAACTGGAAAAACAGCTTTCGGTCAAGCGGACTCTCTATAATATCCCAGTAGGCTTCACAGAGTGGGCGAGATTTAAAGTCAAGGAACCGTCCTGTTAAGTTAGTGTTTATACAAGTACTATGGGTGGACATCCAGATCATTTCCCAATATATTTATTTCAAGGTTGATTTTGACGGGAAGCTTAGGACGTCTGCATCTACCCATAGATGATCAAGCTCCAACTTTATTACTAAGCCCCTTATCTGTTTAAGCCATTGGATATGATGAAAACAGTCAGCCCTGATGATATCCTTTAGTGCAAGGGCGTAATGTGCTAGTTCTGGAGTTGTCCAGATACGCCTACAATACAATAGGGGCCGTAACCGTACA
Organism: Lissotriton helveticus; assembly: GCF_964261635.1. Taxonomy (NCBI): domain Eukaryota; kingdom Metazoa; phylum Chordata; class Amphibia; order Caudata; family Salamandridae; genus Lissotriton; species Lissotriton helveticus. Next base: position 511,569,968 of record NC_136070.1, on the reverse strand, counting down.
ATATCCTCAACCTTTTTCCTGCCGAGATCATATAAGAGTGGAATGGTAGGAGTACTTTGGGGTACCCCCACTAGACAACGTAGGAATTTATTCTCTGCCGTTGTCAGTTGGGTTAGATTGTTAAACCCCCAAAGTTCAGAACCATACAAAGAGGCACCTATAACCTTCATATTGTAAATCTCTAGGGCAGGTGTAATTGGCTTAGTGAAAGAAGCCTTATGCTTTGTGACTAAGGCACCCGCTAGCTGATGGAATTTTAAAACAGCCATGTCAATATGGCTTTTCCAACCCATATTGCTCTGGAGAGATATTCCCAGGTACGTAAATGCCTCTACCTGTTCTAGTGGAGTTCCGATGAATCTAATTGTACCTTTGAAGGTTTTCCGCTGACTCAGGCACATGAACTTGGTTTTTGAGGTGTTTATCTCAAGTCCACGGAGTTGGCAAAATTCTCCGAATGCGTTTACAGCCTTCTGGAGCCCACTCGGGGTCCTGGAGACTATCAACGTATCGTCCGCGAACATGAGGACAGGCACACGGAGCCCAGCCAAGATCGGAGCGTCAGTGGGGGAACGGTTAAGATGGTCCACAATACCATTGATGTATAATGAAAACAGCGTGGGCGCCAATACACACCCCTGCCGAACACCACGCTCAACAGGAAATGAGTCAGTCACCTCACCCTGCTTTCCCCATCTGATTCTGGCATAATTGTTCTCATGCAAGCGGACGAGAAGGGTCAATAGTTCCGGAGATATCCCTGACTCAGCGAGAACCCTCCAAAGTTTGGAACGGGGGACCAAATCGAAAGCCAATTTTAGGTCAACGAAGACCGCATAAAGGGTCCCCTTGGTCAAAGCCACATTCCTCCAGTAGAGTGCAATGAAATAAAAAACCTGGTCAATTGAGCTAGTACATGGCCGAAAGCCGGCTTGATATGGGGACAAAATGTTGTATTCTTCTATCCATTGTTGCAGTTTATTTTGTACTAAGCGACCCATACGTTTTTGGGCTGAGTCTATAAGACTGATGGGTCGATAGTTACTGGGTAGAGATTTGTCACCTTTTTTAAAAAACGGTATTATTTCGGCGCCTTTCCATGAAGGTGGGATTGGCGCCCCCCTAGCCACCGAGTTAGCTAGACACTCAAAATACCTACACCAAGATGATCTATCACTTAAAAACACGTCAGCAGGAATACCATCCATACCTGGGGCTCTACCCCCAGTCACGCAATCTAGCGCTATACTAACGTCCTTAGCTGTGAAAAGCTGATTCTGATAAAAAATAGTTGGGGGAAGTGGGCAGTCCACTTCAGTAGAGTTTCGTGCGTATTGTGGCCTAAAATAATCTACCCACTCTTGTTTTGCAACATTATTTTGGGGGGCCTCAGCTACGCCAGCTCTGTCCCATTTCACGATGGCCCAGAATTGTTTCGAATCCCTTGCTCCACAGGCCTGTTTTAAGTCACGCCATTGATCCTCATCCCACTGTTTCTTAGCTGCCTTCTGGGCGAGCCTATAAGTCTCCCTTGCCTTCCTTACTTTTATCGGGTTCTTGCTCCTTATTTCTGTGCACAGATTTCGGCGGGCCACTTTACATGCGTTGTTATACCACGTCTCCTTTGGCGGTTTATTGTTTCCCTTATGTGGTTTTGTGGTTTTACTAAAGAATAGTTGGAGTTTTGCAAATAGGTGATTGTGTACCTCAAACATTATTTGGGGAAAGTCTACCTTGTCAGTGTGAGTGTTTAAATTAGCCACTTCTTTAGTAACCATATTTTTAAGGGTCTCCAATTTCTCAGGCTTCTCTAGGAAGCTACCCCATTTAATATGGCGCATATTATTGGAAGCGACTATATCCAAGGTGACCTTCCCACACCCCAAATTCAATTCTTTAGTACCCATCTGCACTTGGTACTCCATACAGAGTGGGTTGTGGTCGCTTTCCATCCTAGTTTTAACAGTCATGTCTATCAGACTGTGCCACCCCCTTATGTCCACAAGGATGTAATCTATGCAACTAGAATACCTTCCATTGTCAAAGGTGCTTTTCCCCATGCGATCAGACAAGGTACGACCATTTACTGCTCTAAGCCCTCTAACTAGACATAGGGCTTTTAGCTGTATTGCTACAGCTGTCCATTTTTTTACAACAGGTAGTTCAAGCTGGGGGACGCCCCATTTAGTGTCCTCCTCTTAAGCGAGAAACTGATCCTCTTGGCCTAGGGGTTCAAAAGTGGTGTTAAAGTCTCCACCCACTATGATAGACACCTGTGTTGGAAGTACCTCAAGCTGCTGGTCAAGAGCTGAGATTACCTCAGATGTTTGACTCCCGCCTGTTCCCCTCGCATAAATGTTAAATATGGCCATCTTTTGGCCGCTTTCCCATGTGATATTAATTGATAGGATATCACTCAACGGGGGACTAGTTTGGAGTACCTTGCAACATAGGGCTTGTTGGACCCAGATGATCAGGCCCCCAGCTGGTCGACCTTTAGATTTTTTAGTTGCTAACGCATGGAAGTTGAGAAACCCCACACGATATACAGGAGCCGTAGACCAGGTTTCCTGAAAAAGGATGCCGTTGTGCTAGTCGACAAAGCTACACCATTCAGGGGAAGATATTTTATTGTCAATACCAGCCAGATTCCAAGAGAGAAAAGCAACCCCTGAGAGAGTATTTGATAGATCCCTCGGGTTTTCAGCTGCTAAACTTGCGCCCGATCACTAGTTGATGTCCAGTGGCCGTAGGTGCAAGGCAGATGTTCTCTGGGTACACCCCATCTGTTACGGGACCATCATGTTCTCCTGCTAGGTCCGAACTGGTTAGTTGACCAAGGTTCCTGCTCTCCATGCACTGCCCAATAGGGTGTGATCTTTCCGTTAAGGTTATATTTGGTATAGGGTCCGAGTTAGTTTGTGGCTCGTTCCTGCCCTTGGGATCGTGCTTACTGCTGATCTCGCTTGCCACCATAGTACTAGATCTTAAGCTCCTCAAGAGTCAATCACATTCGTTCAGATCGGACAGGGCCCCGAACCGGTTTTCCAATCTGATGCCACCCGCTCTGGTTTGAACATCCCTCCCCTCTGTTCGCATCACAGGGGCACATTTCGACCGTAATCTACTATGGTTCACTACACTCCATCTTCTGCTGTAGAAGAAATCAAGGGTTAATGGGATCATATCAGAGTCCCTACGCTGCAGGGGGGAACAAATTTGCCAATACATTTGGAAGTACATCAGGACTAGAAAAGTTCAAGGCTATACAGTCACCCTTGAATTTTTTTGGGTGAACCCCAAGCCATGCTACCCTCCTAGCCATAATAATTTCCCCTGCCAACTGCTGTTTTCCCCATGGTGATATCTTCATGTTTTTCGTCAGCCAGTGGAGTGCTTTATCAATTAAAGAAATTGTTGTCTCTACCTGCCCAGGTGTTAAGGGAGGAGCATTTGCCAGGACCAACACTAAAGGAGAAGCTTCAACTACAAATTGGAACGGGTCACGCTCTTTACGTGCTTCTGTATGTGTTATTGGGGGGGCCTTTGTAGCTACAGTTTGGCCCTCCTCACCTACTGGGTGCTGGGTGGGCAGGGGTTGCTGGACTACATTCCCGCTATCTCTTGCCCCTCCTCCAGGGTGGGCCTCGTGATTTTCACAGCCATTTAACACTGGTGTTGCTAAGCCATCTAGTTGTTCCAGAGTCTTGTTGAGGAGGGCACCCAGTCTATTGACCTCTGCAGTAAGCTGATCGACTTTAGCTACAAGGGGTTTTACAATGCCCTTGATCTTCAAGTCGAGCATGCTTACTAGTTTTTTAATTTGGTCATCCTCCAAGTTCTCAATAACCCCCTTCCCTAAAATAGCCTCATCAATATCGTGGATTTTAGGTGGAGAAGCTAATCTTCTTCTGACTGAGCGCGATCCCCCACGTTTAGACTGCACTTTCCTACATGCTCTGACTGGTCTAGGCTTAGGAGTCGGTCGATTATGTTCCCTAATATCCATCGATAAATCTAAATCAGTAGTAGGCGCGATGTTTACCTCGGGGGAATCACTAACAGATAAATCCGGATTCACAATAACGCTACTAACTTCCCGTGCCATTAAATCAGGTGAGGGTTGCGCATTGGGCAGGGTGAGAGATATAGGAGATGTAGGGGAACAGCTTAGCCCTAATGACTGCCGTCGCTCACTATTGATTTTGCTCACTACCTTCACCAGATAGTTGTCCAGGGTATTTAGCACAAGGGAACTCTTCTGATTAGACATGGCCAAAAAATGACAAGGATAGTGCAGTCAAAAATGAGCGTTACCTCGGTACACAGAATAAGAAACAATGCTGTGTACAGATGCTTAAAGTGAATTTAAATTTGTCTCACTGTTTAGAGGCTCAGATGTCCTCCACAATCGGATCAAGGTCCCAGGCCCAGCCCAGTCCGTCCTGTCCCGGACTGTCACAGACTGTCCGCCCTTAGTCCGGGCTTCGTCCGGCGCGTCCCGCGCGCGTCCTCACGGTACGAGGAAGTGAACGTTGCTTTATGTGCCGCCTGGCGCTGCGTGGTGAAGGGGGCGGCGTTCTGGTGACTAGGCTGCTGGGGGATGTAGTCCCTGACCGGCGGAGCCAAGCCCGGCCAGTCAGGAAGTGCTCCACGGTGTCCTCGGCGGAGCTGAGCCCGGCCGCCTCACGAAAGCTGAGAAATCCTGGGGCGCCTCAGCGGAGCAAGATGCGCTCGGCCGACGTTGAAACCCTTCCAGTGACTGCCACAGAGTCCTCGGCAGTGAACGTTGCTTTATGCGCCGCCTGGCGCTGCGTGGTGAAGGGGGCGGCGTTCTGGTGACTAGGCTGCTGGGGAATGTAGTCCCTTACCGGCGGAGCCAATCCCGGCCAATCAGGAAGTGCTGCACGGTGTCCTCGGCGGAGCTGAGCCCGGCCGCCTCACGAAAGCTGAGAACTCCTGGGGCGCCTCAGCGGAGCAAGATGCGCTCGGCCGGCGTTGAAACCCTTCCAGTGACTGCCACAGAGTCCTCGGCAGTGAACGTTGCTTTATGCGCCGCCTGGCGCTGCGTGGTGAAGGGGGCGGCGTTCTGGTGACTAGGCTGCTGGGGAATGTAGTCCCTGACCGGCGAAGCCAAGCCCGGCCAGTCAGGAAGTGCTGCACGGTGTCCTCGGCGGAGCTGAGCCCGGCCGCCTCACGAAAGCTGAGAACTCCTGGGGCGCCTCAGCCGAGCAAGATGCGCTCGGCCGGCGTTGAAACACTTCGAGTGACTGCCACGTGGCCGCTGTAGTTCGTCATAAAGATAAAAAGAAACACGACCTTAAATACAATCAACTTGTGTTTCATGAAAAGTATTGCATGCCATCTCGACGGGCTCACATTTTAAAAGTGCACAAACAACCGTCTTTCTCCCCGTGGTAAAATAATCCACTGCTTCTCTGTATATCAGCTATTTATCATGGCGCGTCCACCTACGTAAGTGTGCACCATACACTAAGCCAGCCTCCTACACAACCTTAGATACATTTGCCTCTGACGAGAGAAAGAAAGCAGCAGAGTGCATGGACCTGTAGAAAGACAGTAGGAGGCGGTAGCTATAAAAGCCTGCCACCGTCTAACTTAGCAGTCTTCTTTCTTAGTGTTACACACAGAAGGGTCCCCCCCCCCCCGACCACATCCTATATTTACAGTGCAATCATGCTACACAAACAGATTGCTCTCACAAGCTAATGTGATGTAAGTGCTCCCAGTATTTGCTGAATGCATTGAGTTACCAGCCTGGGCCTTTTGTCCGCTTTATAAACCTAATGTAATAGACAAGCATATTCCCATGGCTAACAACCATCTGCCACCTAGGTGGGCGCAGGGAACCCGCAATTTTTGATACCACAAAATTAACCTCAACAGCACCCCCAAAATTAGAGTGAATCGGAGATGATGTTAAACCTCAGTTTCATGAGGCAGTGTGTCCCTGAGGTCAAGCGCCTCCCGGCACATAAAAAATATCAGGAAACAGTCAAGTAAGTAAAAGGGCCCACTCAATAACTGAGTTCTAGATTAGCGGAAGAGTTAAAAGATTTTATTACAAAACTCAAAAATAAGACAATTATAGTGAATGCCATGGAGGCTCTCAGTACTATGGGCATTACATAGAAATGCAGAGTCAAGCTGATTGTAAGTCCCAAGTGGGCAGCAAAATCAAGAGAGAAACAGACCGAATTCCTAATAGCACAGAAAAAATCTCTGGCTCACCCCCCAAAATCAAGGTTTTTTTATACATTACTTTTGCATATCAAATTAGTGAAAACTCCAAATTTCTCGTGGAATGATCGAATGTGTTACTTTCACAGCAAATCAGAGCGCAGTCCCATTGAGCATCAAATTGCCTTAACTCCTAAGCACTATTCCACTACATGAATATTTATTCTGCCCACTCTATTCTAATGCCATCCGGAGATGGTGGGACAAGCTAGATACACAAACAACGACAAGCTACTATGAATGAACATGGCACAGTAAGCTAGTGGAAAAGCTTTGAAGCAATAGTTGCAGTTTTGTGATTTAACCGGCAGAATTTCATAAAAAAACAGCATGAACAATAGCAATGAAATAAATAAACAGGATTCTCCTGGACTGTGTGCTGCAGAGATAACAAACAATGAAACATGCAGGGGTAAGACAGGTGAGACATTCATTTTGAAAAAGATGGCTGCTAAGCCCAAATTGAGACCTAATTAACAAGGGTCAGGAAAGCACGCTTTTACACAACATAGGAAACTTGTTTTGAAAGCAATCATACTAAATTGTCCACACCTATGACACTAATGTCTTGGCTTGGACATAAAGAATAAATTCACTTTTCTTACAAGGATATTTACATGGGGTAAACTCCTTTTTCCAACAGAGTCAAATACTCGTCTGCGGGAGGGTTGTGGCCACATCGTAGTGGATGGAGCCCAACTACCAGAACACTTGTAAGATGAGTCTCTCAATCAGAAAGGCATAGCGAGTTTGGCAGAATCAATTAAATCAGTAGGATGATGACACGAAGGTATAATGGACTTTTGAGCCCGAAGCTACTTTTTTTGTTATTTTTGTAAACCCTTTTAGCACAGTGACCACATCTACCACTTATTCCCTCTCTACCACTATTTAACAGTGCTCCTCAAGTCTCTGAAACCACTCTCAGACTGTTTTAGTTTTATAGCACCACTCATACCTGTGTAGGGTGCCAGAGCACTTTAAATCACACACACATTGGCACAGAGACAATCATACATGTGTAAATCAGTGTACAGGAATGTTACATAAGACAGAGGACTACAAGGTGTAAAAGTCACATGTCATTAATATGGTAAACACCAATTATCCCGAATCTTTCTTCCCGCATACTATCACTCCTCATACTTTTACAACAAATCTACCATGACTCCGCAATGCCATTATAACGCATGGAATGACAATTTGTATGCTTTTACCACGCATGCATTTACAACGAAATTCGTTGTAAATGCATGAATGGTAAAAGCATGTTTTTTTATATATGTTAGGATAAGGTAAGTATGGGTATAGGGGTATATGTTTTGGGGTTCTGAGGTATATGTTTTGCGGTGATTGGGTATTTTAAGGGATCAGGGATAGTTTTGGGTTTTGGGGTACTGGGGTATTTGTAGCATTCAGGGATAGGTTTTGGGTTTTGGGATGCAGGGGTATTTTTAGGGTTCAGGGATAGGTTTGGGTTTTGGGGTACAGGGGTATTTTTAGGGTTCAATGATAGTTTTGGGGGTTTGAGTACAGGGGTATTTTTAGGGTTCAGGTATAGGTTTAGGGTTTTGGGGTGCAGGGGTATTTTTAGGGTTCAGGGATAGGTTTCGGTTTTGGGGTGCAGGGGTATTTTTAGGGTTCAGGGATAAGTTTGGGTTTTGGGATGCAGGGGTATTTTTAGGGTTCAGGGATAAGTTTGGGTTTTGGGGGGCAGGGGTATTTTTAGGGTTCAGGATATGTTTGGGTTTTGGGGTACAGTGGTATTTTTAGGGTTCAGGGATAAGTTTGGGTTTTGGGGTACAGGGGTATTTTTAGGGTTCAGGGATAGGTTTGGGTTTTGGAGTACAGGGGTATTTTTAGGGTTCAGGGATAGGTTTTGGGTTTTGGGGTACAGGGGTATTTTTAGTGTTCAGGGATAGGTTTTGGGGTACAGGGGTATTTTTAGGGTTCAGGGATTAGTTTTGGGTTTTGGGGTACAGGGGCATTTTTAGTGATTAGGGATAGGTTTGGGTTTTGGGGTACAGGGGTATTTTTAGTGTTAGGATGAGTTAGTGTTTAAGGGTGATGGGGTATTTTAAGGAGTAAGGGTGGGTTATGTTTAAGGGGTGCAGGGGTATTTAATGGGATCAGGGTGGGATTCGTTTTTAGGGTGTAAAGGGTAATTACATTTTTTTTAAAAAGCTTAAAATATATATAAATATATACATTTAATATTAATATATATACAAATATATATTTAAATAATGCAATTTAAAAGAATAAGGGCCCGATGTAGGTAACCAAATACCGGTCGGTAATGGCCGATTTCGGCCGTTACCGACCGGTATTTGGTTATTGATATGTAGGGGGCCTAAAATGTACAGAATCGGTAAATTTAACGATTCTGTAAATTTAGCGATTCGGTAAAATACCGAATCGATAAATTTACCGAATCGGTAAATCTAGATGTAGGTGGCACTGAAAACAGTGCCACAGGCCCTTAAGAATTAGTTATTTACCATCAAATTCTATTTTGTGGTAAATAACGAATTCCTGTGTACATGCACATCTGTGCATATACACCTGTGCCATGTGACACACATACATGCCTTAGGGCATGTATGTGTGACACATGGCACACAAGCCAGTATCAGGGGTGCAACAGGGTGTCAAAGTGACACCCTGTCCCCCTTGACAATTCGGTAATTTTACCGAATCGGTATTTACCAATTCGGTAATTGACATTGATCAATGGCAATTACCGAATCGGTAACTACCGAATCATACCGATTCGGTAAAAATTACCGAATTATTTCCTACATCTCATTTACCGAATCTAGAATCCCGAATCGGTAAAATTCGGTATTCTAGAGTCGGTAAATAAGATTTACCTACATCGGGCCCTAAATGTTTTATTTAAATAAAAAAAATAAGTGTAAATCTTATTTGCAATAGGCACAATAACCCACTGCACTACCTTACGATGAGTTCAAACTTCCACTAGACAAACCTAGGATTTCTCTTCAGCAGGAACATTAATCACTGGAGTGATCTTGACGTTTTTATTGAAGGGTGAAAATTACTGGAAGCAAGGAATGCGGCAGCAGGTGCTTTTAAAACGAAAATATGCTTGTAAAGAGGGCGCCCCACCCCAAGTCAGCGCCCGGTTCGGTGGCACCGATCGCACCGCCCTAGAGCTGGCCCTGCCCTAAGGTCTTCTGCCACCAGTGTCTCTCCCCACTGTCATTATCAGTGGTCACGCTGCCAAGAGTTGTACTGGAAGTGGTTTGCATTGTGTATGCTTTGGTAAGTCCAACAACTGTTGTATTTGAAATGTAAGGGGATATCCTACAAACTACTCCTATGCTTCATGGTTTTTTTTATCTAGAGAGCATTTACAAAGTGGACTATGCAAATGCCTAGTCATCCAGTATACGTTTTAGATTTTAAATATTGAAAGCTGTATTAAAGCCATCTATGGCAGAAATTACTACTGCCAATTTTACCATGGATTTTGAAATGCATGTTACATTTGCACAGCAAGTGCAGTGGTGTAACCCTCTGTGAATCATTAAAGTTAACTAATGTTTCTGTTTATTACAAGCCAGCCTTGGTGCGCTTGACTGCTATTGGACGACTGAAGGAGCTTATATGTTTAGACGGAGTCCCCGTTACTGGAAATGAAACTGCAGTTGCCCTGCGTTTAACTTCCGGATCAAGAATTACTCAGGTAAAAGGGCTTTATGCTAAATCTTCTGACATTGTTTCTGAGGTCTGGTGTTGTACAAGACCTTTTGTTTTTAATAAAATTATTTACATGATATACTTACTAATAGGGTTTTTTAGTTAACCCTCTTCATACATTGGTTTGTTGCATCTTTCACATTTTTCTTTTACCCACTACAGCATAAACGCATAGGGAAATTGGTCTGCATACTACAGCCATTGGCTAACTTCACTGTGAAGGACAGCCTTTTGCCCTTTTACAAGGAGCACACCCACATACCAGCTAGTTCTCTTCAGTGCTTGGGACTACTGATAATGTGTACTTTTTGAAACCACCCAAATATTTTAACTTTTTTCCATTTTTCTTTTGTTATTGGTGAGAGTCCCGCAGCTCTCACCACAATGTTTTATTAAAACCTACCTGTGTAGTGTGATGGTTGCAGGTTTTGAACCTCTAGATAGACCTGTCAAACTAAGCCTTTTTGACAGGAGAGTTACTGCTTATAGGCTTTCTAGTCCACATAGTTAGGGAGTTTAGTATTTAAAAGCAGAACATGCAGGAATTTAGTGTTGGCATGTACTTACTACGACAAGCTCTCAAAAGCCATTTTCACTGGAAGAGGCTGTCGCTGTTCCTATGGGGGAAACTAAAGTTCATATAAAATATGATATCTGCCAACTAGAATATTCAACTGAAATGATTCTACTACTGATTTTAACATTTCTTAAAAATTGGATTCCCTGAAGAAGTCTATTTTATGACAAATATTTTAGAAAACTAACCTATAAAGAAGTAGACACCGTGTACCTGCCTCCAGTAGACTAATTAGTATTAGACTGCTATCAGCTGGCCTTGTTGGTGCTTTCAAATAATGAGGTCTGACAACTGCTCCTAGGTCAAAAGCATTCATTAGCCCTTTAGACAGGAAGGCCGGGCTGTGAAGTATGTGACTCCACTCAGCTCAAGAAGGGTTTAGCTGGTGAGCGTTCAGTAACGTTATTAACATAAAAGGTACCAGGGTGAGGCCTGTCAATTCATAGTTAAGTGTAAGGGAAACCTGGTCAAGAGAAGCCTTTGTTCACTGGGGCCTCTATCCTTGGCACCAGCCCAGTGGAAGGGGGACATGGTCCCAGACCATTTTGGTGTGGTTGAAAAGGAAGCGACTGCCACTATCCCTAGGCACATACCTGGCTGAGAACACTATCCACCTCTAAGGGCAGAAGTGAGCAGCCATGTTGGATTTTACTCAATCATGTGGACTGTGGGATTGTTTACAGTAAGAAAACCAGTGTCACAACTCAAAACAGATTGACCCACCTTTGGATTCGGACACGGCGGGAGCGATGCAGATGCTCGTTTCACTCTCCCCTAGGAGCGGTACCCCAGGTGAGCAATATAGATAACACTCCCCTGAGAGGACCTCACCCAGGGAAGGGGAAAAAGTGGATAAACAAAATATAAAGGATGTAGTGTAGTTCCTATTTTCCCAATAGGCTCTGCGCATTGGAATAATATCTTCAATAGTATAGACGTAGGACTGTGGTTAACTAGGTCTTCTACTGACGATATTAGTCGTAAAGTTATGTGTGCCAGCTAGCTCAGAGTTCACTAGAAACTTTCTCGAATAGGCAAGGAGGAGTTTAACCTCCCTGGATAGACAAGAAGGGATTTAGTTTCTGACAACCATAGAACATGACAACTTTGCTCTCCCCTAATCAAGAGTATATCTCCAGAGTTGTGTGAAAACAAAAGGCAACTTATTTTACTCAGTCAGTACGTGCATTCTTAGTTTCACCAGTTTGTAGAGAAATAAGAGATGGGCGTGGTTCAATAAAATATGTTATTTATTGATCAGTCTCTTTTCTCATACAAGAGAAATGAATCGCTATTATTGCAATACTTATAGTTAAGTAAAGTGCATACAGTAAAAACAGAATTATAAAATAATACTGTAAAAGCATTTATATGGTTTCTTATCCATATGATACTTAAAATGGATAAAAGATATACATACATATATACATTGACTAATCGTACTCAACTGGTGCTTCTAACTACGCCTACCCCGGTGTACCTGACCTAAGCCTAATACTTGGGAGGGAGTAAGTAAGTAGCAGTTTAAGTTAAGTTTGCTTTGCCAAGAATCTGACTCAAGAATTCTCTGTAAGGGGTTAGTCAGTTCAGTACCTGGGATTTAGAAGGCTGGAGGGTTGGTATCTCTGTCTCAGGACTCGGTATCCCAGTTACCCGCGAGGGCGGCTGGAAACGCCGGAGGCTGGATTTCTCGGCAGGAGAAAAGGCAGCGTTTCTCTCAGCGTGTCAAAAGGGAGGGGCAGCGTCCGTGGGCTTTTCTGCTTCAGCTGGGCTCTCCGGCAAGTAGCGCTGCTCCAAGCTCGTCACCACCGTGTCTTAGCTTAGGGCAACGTCGGTATATTTATACCTGAAAGGTGCCGTGTTTGACGTAAGGATGGACATAAGACGTCAGCAAGAATGTCATAAGGACTGGTCGTTCTTACATTCTTTGCAGGAGTTCTCGAGCGAAATCAAAACAATGGTCGCGGGGATTTCCCAGGTCTGTTGGAGGTTTGATTTGTTTTGAGAACTCGGTGTGCTTCTCTAGGGGGCTGAAGGGATAGTGCTTGCTTAATGTGACAGCATGCGCTATGACCTAATCTGAAGACGGGTTTCTGTGCCGTTGTATGGACATTAGTGAATTAATAACCGGACAAGGGTCAGAAATAGGAGTATCAATATAGGTACCTAGATAAACACACTACACCCACTCCACGAAATTATGTACATATTTACTAACCTAAGCAATAGTAAACATAACTAACAGTGCATTTGTATACCGGACCACCCCAAAAACATATATATATATTTTTTTTGAAAAATGGCGTATGCAAAATGCACGAAATGAGTATCGATACTGTATGCATTCAAGCAGTATAATCATTCAAAAGGAGATGCACATTTTATATTGGCATGAATGATTTGCGAAATTACACATGAAATGGCTCTTGATACAGAAAAAAAATTGCGAGACCATCTCATCACATATAAACACAATGAATTGCATATAAACTAGAGGTTGAGGTAATGTAATTACTCTAGTATTCCTAAGAATAGAAGTTCTGTTCTCTAAGAATAGTTTTACTTTAAGCAGAAGATAAGTGCCAAAAAGGTAAATATTTTGGAATTTGGAAAAAAGTTTTCGCTATTCAGAGGAGAAGAGAAAAAATAGTTCACAGTCACTTTGTTTTCAAAAGACTGAAGGCCAAATTCAGAGTTCAGGGAACGCTGTGTGCAAGTTTGTTTAAAATCATTCTCTCTGTTCCGGTGAAAACATCATTTCAGATAGATTCTCGAAAAAACAGTCTTCAGCTTCTGGTGAGAGTTCGACTAGGTTAGAAAATGTCGCTACCATGCAGTCACGCGCATGATTGCTTTCACTGATGGTTTGATCAGAACTGCTTACAGAAGGTCGTACCTGGTCGATGCTGCTTTCATCTTGTACTTCCCTACCCTTCAATCGCAGTGGTGAAGTTTCCACGAATGCCATCATCAGGATAGGTAGCCGCTGGGGACAGCACAATGCATGAGCCTTTACCGGACCCAACAAAGTATCTGCATCCAATGGTACGTCTGATTGTAGTGTAAGACAGGTGTCTAACACGCATTCTTCGCCGCATAGCATGCACCTTAATACAGGCATAACACAATTCTGCCAGATGGGTCTGAATGAAAGAAACCAGGTCATATTTAGATCTCGTAGCCGGGCTAAGCCAAGGACTTTAGTTATGCGGTCCCGGTAGCGGATAGCTAGGATCGTTTCTTCCATTGTAGCTGGAGTCTTGTCTGTGACATGGCTTGCCATAATGAAGCAAGAGTAGCAAGAATAAAATGCCTGCTACGAGTCCCAACAGGAGTGGAAGTCCGCCAAAGATGGAATGGACGAAATTTGGAAAAATACCCAGGATCGCTTTGAATGGTGTTAAAGCGCCTGAAAAAACTGTCTTAAATACACTGGCGATACCACTTGTATCAGAAATATTTAAGATTTCGTTCAACATTTTTGCGAAGTGTAGGGGGCAATTTGTTGATAACTTTGAATGAATCTCTGCCGTTGTCCTTGCAACTTGGAGATCATACGTTTCTTTTGATGACGTCAACTGGGTTCGCGTCTGTAGGAGCACAGTCTTCATTCTGCTTAAAGTATCAATTCGAATAGAAGAGATTTTTAAACTGGGCCATAACCTTCCCTCCCTGTCTGGAGCATCATTCGGGAACAATACTCTTTCACAGCACATGACCCTGGAAGTCACGCTTATGAGATAAGGTTTTCCTGGCAGCAAGCCACAACATCTGTGATCTACAATTAGAATGTAACTCCCGTTCGAAAGTCTTCTAAAGAATGGTTCTATTTGTGTTGCAGGTGTGCCTAACTGGTGACATGAAAGGTTATTTGAAGTCCCTTCAAATACAGGCCCCATGCAAACTAATACCCTGACACAGAAGTATGCCACTTAGTGATTTTTCACAATTATTACCACTAAGAAATACACTCTGTCCGTTATTACTGACACATGTGTGTGTATAGGGCAAGTTCCATGTGGACTTAATGTATCCTTTACCCAACCTTTCATACTGGCCTGCCTGTATATATTTTTGGCAGTATTGAAACTGGAAAGTTGTTATCGGAATATTTATTATCCCATGTATTATCCATTCAATGACAGGTCGTTCTGACATTGTCAATGGTAATCCCTCAAGTTTTTCAATGCTCAGAATTGTATAGTCAGCACCCTTTTGTGCCAAACTGATTTGTTTATCAGTAAGGTTAAAGATATTAAATAGTGACGTTGTGTTGATTAGACGCCAAGGCACATAGCCTGAACGCAGATTTTGTAACGTCCAGCCAAGCTGTACAATAGAACGCAATTGAGACTGACCGTGTTGCAACATCAGTAAGTCTTGTTCTATTATATCGATTGCAGAAGATACAATACTGTCCAGTGAATATATTCTGGAAGACAGAGTCATTAACCCATTGTCCACAACAGAAAGTAATTTTTCCAAATTAACACGGTCAATTTCCCGCATTTTTTCTGCTGTCTCAATTTGAGTTACTTTCCAAGCTTCGTTGTAAGCTGCATATATAGAGGCCGCTATGAAACGTTTTTGACGCTGTTTGCGTGGTCCCATGATGAAATCACGCAAGTCAGCACCTTCTTTAAGTAAAGTTAAGTGTTGCTTAATTTCTGACAGTGTGGATGTATGTAGCCATTGAAGGCAGAGTTTCCCCACACTATAAGTAGTTACAATCCCTGGATGTTGTCTCTGGGAGTATCTTGGGTCTGGCCTGGTCAATGTGAACCCCTGTATTTTGTTCAGGAATCTGTCTTGACAGTTATTTGTGTCTGTGGGCCAGATCAACCATTTTTTCCAATCAGCATGTGTTCTGTTTTGGTTTAAAATATGGGATATGTCTATCTCAACATCCGTAGTGCTATTACTGGTAGGTGTTGGTTTTGGAATATACGGTTTATTTAAGTCTTTAATTTTGGCTAGGCCAAGACAGGATGTCTGTTGAATTGTATCATTCAAAAATATAATTTGTTCTGGGATCATGCAGGCTCTAAATAATGATTCTATACCTTGCACTTGCCAATCTTTTGTGCCCCAGATCGTTTTTGTTTCAATGTTATTGTTCCAGAAATCAAAACCGAAGGTATTCATTTTTTCAAAGAATGAGTCTGAATATATTAATTTTGTGTTTGTAAGCATGGTTTTCACTCCTGTCTTATTTAACAATTTGAAATAAAATGATTCTGCATTACTTGTGTTGAACCCTGAAAAGTATGAATATTTATCAAAATATGTCTTTGAACTGCCTTTTGGTGGAGTTGCACAATGTTCCCATTGGTTAAATTTTAAAACATTTCTAGGTTGAGTAGATTTATGCAGATAATGGTTACCATAATGGTTGTAACAAAACATTTGATCGTAATTAGATGAACCTTGCAAATAATCATGTTCTGTAAATTTAGCTGACATTACTAGATCAGACATCATATCATTAATACTTTCAAAGTCCCAATCATCAGCAAATGTGCTTGGTTTTACAAAGTCACTTAATGAAATCCTAAATTGATGAGGATACTTCAGAAGCTCAACCGGACCATAGATTTGGTAATCAGTTTTGTCCCATGCTACCCCACCGGGTATAGGATTGGCTGTGAAGTTTACTGAAGAAAGTTCTCTTTTCTCTATGTGTGAAGACTTGTGTGGTTTCAGGTCCAAGTTGATGTTCTGACATGCTGTGTCCATTGTAACATATTTTCCCTCAATGAAATGTCCCAAGCATAGTACCATGATGAGCCAAAGTATGAGGATGAATACTCCTAGTGCCAGCCAAAGTTCAATCCATGGAGAAATCAGATAGGTTTCTTGTAGTTGATGAAAGAGTTCCTTTGCTTTGTCTTTAAAAGTTTTTGTTGTCGGCTGTTCCTCAGGTTCACTTGGATCCTCAGAAAAATCATCGAAGTTGATGAAGTAGCCTGATGCTGTTCTGTCAATTGTTTCAATTGCTTCTTGATTCCTTTTTGTTTTGGGAATTTTCTTTATTTCATTAGCATAGTCTGTGGTTACATCATTATAGACTGGTGTTTCTTGATTTAAGAATTTAATTTGGGTTTCAAGAGGTTTAAGTTCCATGGCTTTGTTGCATAGTCCTTGTTGTTTTACTGTAGGTGTATCAATTGTGATTAGTCTTTCAGTTTGAACCTCTGTGTTTGTAGCAAACTTTGGTGTTCTACTACTTCTTGGGAGTCCACTTGGCCTACTACTTGTTATCGGCCACATGATTGTGGTTTAACCAGGTCGATGGATACAACTCGGTTCTCCTTTTTACCAGCAAGGGGCGGTAGTACTACTGATCTTGTCCCGTTGACAGACAAGACAGGAACTGCTTTTCTGTAAGAAGGCCCAAATTCCTTCTACACCGCGATCTTTTCTCTGACCAGATCCCCGATTTTTGGAATCCAGACAGGCCTTGCTGGGACAGGTGGTTTCTCTTCAGTGGCTGTTGGCTGTTGCTTCAACTTTATGTTGCTCAGGTCTTTTCTCTTTTTGTTTAAGTCCTGTAAAATAGCCAAACGATCTTTGATATCAAAGCATTTTTCTTTAACCACTGAAGTTTGACTATCAAGGTCCTGGATTAGCATTCTAGTCCCAAACAATAGTTCGTACGGACTGAGACCTCTCAGAGAATTTCTTGGCAGATTATTAAGACTACGTTGGACACTTATTAAATGTTTGACCCACCCAGCTCCTGAACCTAATACCTTTGCTGTTATAGATTGCTTTATGTCACGTTTTTTTCTTTCCACAATTCCGTTTCCCTCAGGATGAAAGGGACAAGAGTACCGCAATGCAATGCCCATGCTGGCCATGGCCTCCTTGTAAGCCCGAGAGCTAAACGCAGGACCCTGGTCAGAATGTAGCATGCCAATTGCGTATGTGCCGATAAAGACTCGCAAATCTTTTATAACAGTTCTGGCGTCAGCCGATCGCTGGGGCCACATCCATATGAATCTCGTGCATGAATCCACTGCGACCATGATATATTTATAGTTGCCGTCCCTTTGTAAGGGACCGCAGTGGTCCAGGTAAACACAGGCTAATGGTTTATCTGAGATTAGAAGGGGCGTCTGGGCTGGTCGTTTCACTGTTGATACCTTCATTCTTTGACATATTTCACATTCTAGAACATAGTTCCTAGTTTGTCTCCTCATTCGTGGCCACCAGTATCTCTGTTTTAATAACGATACTGTGGCTGAAACGGCAGCATGTACAGAAGCAAGCCCTTTGTGTGCCGCTATAATGAGTCCTAACCTATGTTCCATGTTCGGAATTGCCCTATCCCCCACTCCAGGGATTTGAGCAAATGGAACGTTATTAGCATCAGTTATGTATGAGTACTTTACTGGAAAGCCTTTCGGGAGTGTTTCTATCGCATTTTTTACCGTAGCGCAGACAGCCTGTAATATTTCGCTGTCTATTTTTGTTTTTGACCGGGTGATGGCAGCTACGTAAGCCGTTTGCACAGCTGCCTTCGCGGCCTCGTCAGCCAATGAATTCCCTGCAACGTGAATGCCATCACGTTGATGACTCAGTGTATGTATCACGTGAGTCTTTTGTAGTTCTTTTTGTAAAAGAACTATTTGTTCCCAAAGCATTTTATGCTTGATTGTGCCCCCTTTTGCCTCTTTAAAACCGTTCTGAACCCAGATCTGCAAGTATTCATTGTAAGACTGAACGCAATAATATGAATCGCATACTATGAGTGTGGGGAATTCGCGATCGGTATTTTCAAGCGCCATCTTAAATGCTAGTAGTTCAGCTCGCTGAGATGTACAATCTCCTAGAGATTGCGTTTTAGTGACCAGTGGTTTAAATTTTCCTTCGTGCCAGCGACCTTTAACAATCGCGCACGCAGCACTGTAAGCTTGTTTACCCCCAACTGCGGGCTGTGCTGATCCGTCCGTATATATTATACAGCCGTAGTGTTCTAGAGGCAGGATTTCAGTCGGCAGAGGACATTCAAATTCATATTGGAGAAATTCTTGTGTTTTTAAATTAGGGTCAAATTCGTATACCACGTCTGTTGCAGCAAGGGAATTAGCCCACTGTATCCATCTCGGATGTAGTGCTTTAGCATTCGGAATGCTTGCCTTTGTTACCGCCTCCAGGGCTGGTATTGGAGTCACGATGATGATTCGTTTACCTTGTGCCAGGGCTCTTTCTTTCGCTACAGCAGTTTGTAACGCGGTTAGAATTTTTTCCGTTGGGCTGAATTTTATTTCAGCTTTTGTGTACAAGTGTGATTTGTATGTTATTGGTAC
This sequence comes from Lissotriton helveticus, assembly GCF_964261635.1. Classification (NCBI taxonomy): domain Eukaryota; kingdom Metazoa; phylum Chordata; class Amphibia; order Caudata; family Salamandridae; genus Lissotriton; species Lissotriton helveticus. The sequence continues at coordinate 511,551,092 of NC_136070.1, read as the reverse complement.
CTTTTCTCCCTCATTTGAGGTTAGGTATGTGAATCCGCATCTTCCTGGGATGACTCGAATCACAAGGTTGCGTGTGTTATCGCGTGTTTGTAGTTTTGTCTTAACTAACATGTCTGTTTGTAAAGATCTCAAAATTTCTGTGTGTTTTTGAGTCCAATTGATTCTTTTAAAATCTGGTTGTATTAGGTCATAGAGAGGTTTAACCCTCTCTGCATAGTTTATAATGTAAGTTCTTCCGAAATTCGGGAAACCTAGAATTGATTGCAAGTTTCTCAGTGTTCTAGGTGCTTGGATTACAGCACATTTCTCTAGGAAATTGTCAGCCAGGCTTTTGCCTTCACTTGATAATTCATATCCTAAAAATAGGACAGTCATATGGGCAATTCTTGACTTCTTGAAGTTGAATTTGTAACCCTCTGCTGCGAACCCAAGTATTATGGTGTTCACTCTTTTCAAGTGAGTATCCAAGTCATCATCTGTTAGATAGATGTCATCGACATAAGATAATGCCTCATCATCATACATTTGTAGTAATTCTGTTACTCTTGCTGAGAATAATCCTGGGCTGTTCTTGAACCCTTGGGGCAAACGACAGAAATTTTTCTGCGAGCCATTTATTGAGAAAGCGGTCAAATATCTGCTTTCAGGTGCTATATTTTGACAAAAGAATCCATTAGAGATGTCTAATGTTGTTTTGTATTTTTTGCGCACTATGCTATTCATTAGTGCTGCACTGTGTGAGTTTTGTACTGCAAACGTTTTGCAGCATGAGTTAAGGTGTCTGTAGTCCAAAACTAGACGATATGAATCATCTGGTTTGGACACAGGAAACAAAGGATTGTTCATTTGTGAGGTGCATGTTTCAATCACCCCCTGGTATTCAAGTTGATCTAAGATCTCCCTGACCTGTTTTTTAGCTTCTTGCTTAATTGGGTACTGCCTCTGTGCAGTTGGTTGAGATTTTAACTGGATTTTGTGAGGAGGAGAGTCCTCATCCCATCCCACATGATTTTTATATAGTGCAGGAGCCTGGGCTACTGCCCACTTTCTTGCAAGTGTATATATTTTATGAATTGGAATATAATTTGAGAAGGCAGGCATAATCATTTCTTCGCCATGAGGGCACTCCCTGACAAACTCTGGTGGCCAGTCTTTTTCAGCTAGAAGGATGTCATAGCCCTTGGAGAGATTATCCCAAAATAGACCCCTTATTTTCCTAGTCTTATCTCCCTCTATACGTAAGGTTATTTCATATATTTTATGAGGTTTGCTAACTCTGGTATCTGCAGTTTCCACCTGAATGTACTCATTCGTGTCCACTGTCTCCAGATGATTCATCAGGATCTTGCGAGCTATGCTCACTTCTGCTGCGCTGTCTAGCATTGTCTGAGCCCACTCTCCGTTTTTCAGCTGAGTCCTCAGGATCCTCGGCATGTTTGATTATCTTAATACTGGCTACCTTCTTCTTTGGAAATTGTAACTTTTTACTTTGATGAGCAGGTTCTTTGTCTTTGGACTTGACGTGCTCTTCCCTGTGTTCTGACCGTCCTCTTCTTTCCGATTTCTGCGAGGAAGTCTGAAAAGATCGAGAGGGACGTGTATCAATATCTTGATATCTATCAGGTTTCTTCAAATTATCCCTATTTCTAAGGTTGTATCTTTTCTCAGAGGGCTCCCTCTGGGGAGACTTGTGTCCTTGGTTCGGAGATCTTTCTCTCCGCCGAGGAGACCTTCCTCTGGACTGGAATCTTTTTTCTTTGGGAGTGGATTGTTTATTTCCATCCCAGTTCTTTTTTGAAGTGTTTAGATTATTTTTAATAAATACCTTTTCAGGATTTTCAATTAGTTGGGGTTTCACTGGTTTCCCACCCAAACTATCTCTTCCTAGTTCTTCCTAGGATTTTTCTATGATTCTGGCAAGTTCAAATGGTTGGTCTGCTATATCTGTTTCCTTCAATCTTTGGCGGATCGCCACATTTGCTGCTTCCCCTTTTATGTTTGCTAGTAATATTGTCGAGACCTGCTTGAAGTCTTTCAGTAATTTCATACCCAGAGTTAAAGCAGGTACTGGACCGTATTCATTTTTAATCTGTTTTAGCACTTCTGGTATTACCGCCATGGACGGAACACCATGTGTTTTTATGTAAATGGAAGCAAAGACTGTACCCCAAGTGTCACAGTCCTTCACATGTGGTGCAATCCCCATTGGGAGGCAGATAGTCAGAATTCTGTGTTTCTCCACAGGTGTGGTATCTGGAAATACCGCCTCTATTTGAGTGATTGTTTGTGCTAACCAGAATGGAATTTGTTCCCGTTTAATGGGTACTTTACCTAGACAGGACTGTATGTTCTGTGGTGTGATTTTATTTGTGTTTCCCTGATGAGGGGTCAGCTGTGGAATTTTAATAGCTGGTTGGACTGTTGAAGTCCGCATTACATATTGGACTAGTTGTCTGTGTATTTTAATCAGTTGTTTTAACTGTGTTAAAAGTTCTGTTACTGACATTTTATCAATGTCTGGATGTGGTGTGTATCCGGCTAGAACCGGCCACGTCACTTCTGGTCTACCTAGTGGACCGAGCCTGGTGATGTGATCATTATGTTTTAGGGCGCCTTTAAACCAGAGCAGGTGCTCTTGGTATTTGAGTGGTATTTCCACCTCCTCGAAAGGGGTGTACTCATCCGGAGGTTCCTCTATCTTGTAATAATGGAACTCCTTTGTTACAGCGTTTGCTGCTGGAAAATTTATCCAAGAATAGAATACCCCTGTCTGCCGATATTCGTGTGCCTCTATTACGAATATGACTGTACCACCTCTCGGTGTTAGTCCATTTTCTATAAGTTTTAAAGTTATAGTTTTTCTTATGCTGACCGGGATGAGTATTGCACCCGGGTCTTGCTGTAGGAGACTTGTGTCTTCCTCTAGGAGTTGAGCTGCTATTCTAGCTGCCTCCCTATCTTCTTCAGTTTCTGACATTTTACTGTCAAGAAGGGTTTTTGTTGCAGATCAGGTTTTCAAGAAAACAAAGATTAGATGCACAATATTTTGGAACACTGCATCCTTCAACATTGAATAAACCAAAAACCATACATAGGAGTCTCCTCCTACTAAGTTTGGCGGATTTAACCTTTCACCCACTCCAGACGTCTTTGGAGTTTTATGGGAAAAAGGGTCTGTGTGAAAAAGCACGACTGAGTTACTCTAATGTCTTGCGTTAGATTTATCGCCTATCCAAACCGTTGGGCGCCATGTAGTGTAGTTCCTATTTTCCCAATAGGCTCTGCGCATTGGAATAATATCTTCAATAGTATAGACGTAGGACTGTGGTTAACTAGGTCTTCTACTGACGATATTAGACTTAAAGTTATGTGTGCCAGCTAGCTCAGAGTTCACTAGAAACTTTCTCGAATAGGCAAGGAGGAGTTTAACCTCCCTGGATAGACAAGAAGGGATTTAGAGTCGTGTGAAAACAAAAGACAACTTATTTTACTCAGTCAGTACGTGCATTCTTAGTTTCACCAGTTTGTAGAGAAATAAGAGATGGGCGTGGTTCAATAAAAGATTATATTTATTGATCAGTCTCTTTTCTCATACAAGAGAAATGAATCGCTATTATTGCAATACTTATAGTTAAGTAAAGTGCATACAGTAAAAACAGAATTATAAAATAATACTGTAAAAGCATTTATATGGTTTCTTAGCCATATGATACTTAAAATGGATAAAAGATATACATACATATATACATTGACTAATCGTACTCAACTGGTGCTTCTAACTACGCCTACCCCGGTGTACCTGACCTAAGCCTAATACTTGGGAGGGAGTAAGTAAGTAGCAGTTTAAGTTAAGTTTGCTTTGCCAAGAATCTGACTCAATAATTCTCTGTAAGGGGTTAGTCAGTTCAGTACCTGGGATTTAGAAGGCTGGAGGGTTGGTATCTCTGTCTCAGGACTCGATATCCCAGTTACCCGCGAGGGCGGCTGGAAACGCCGGAGGCTGGATTTCTCGGCAGGAGAAAAGGCAGCGTCTCTCTCAGCGCGTCAAAAGGGAGGGGCAGCGTCCGTGGGCTTTTCTGCTTCAGCTGGGCTCTCCGGCAAGTAGCGCTGCTCCAAGCTCATCACCACCGTGTCTTAGCTTAGGGCAACGTCGGTATATTTATACCTGAAAGGTGCCGTGTTTGACGTAAGGATGGACATAAGACGTCAGCAAGAATGTCATAAGGACTGGTCGTTCTTACATTCTTTGCAGGAGTTCTCGAGCGAAATCAAAACAATGGTCGCGGGGATTTCCCAGGTCTGTTGGAGGTTTGATTTGTTTTGAGAACTCGCTGTGCCTCTCTAGGGGGCTGAAGGGATAGTGCTTGCTTAATGTGACCCAGGGTGGTGTGGAGTGCAAAAAAACGATGGATTTGGGCCCAGATCTTTTGACTGGGGGAGTGTGTGACATTGATCCACATTCAGTCCATCACTTGTTGTTTTTTGCAATTGCCGCCCTAAGTGCGCTGGGGATGCCCAGACGTGGGTCCCAGGCACTCCACACCACTTGGAGTCAAGCTAGCCGGGCTGAAGAGAGGTGTTACCTCGAAACCGGTCCGGTCCTCGGATGCTTGATTCCGGTCTGGGAAAGATATGGCTGTTGTAGTTCGGACTGGACTGTTCCCATGGGGCAACAGGGTCAGAGCTGATTTGCATAAAGCCATTATCTGACCCAGGGTGGTGTGGAGTGCAAAAAAACGATGGATTTGGGCCCAGATCTTTTGACTGGGGGAGTGTGTGACATTGATCCACATTCAGTCCATCACTTGTTGTTTTTTGCAATTGCCGCCCTAAGTGCGCTGGGGATGCCCAGACGTGGGTCCCAGGCACTCCACACCACTTGGAGTCAAGCTAGCCGGGCTGAAGAGAGGTGTTACCTCGAAACCGGTCCGGTCCTCGGATGCTTGATTCCGGTCTGGGAAAGATATGGCTGTTGTAGTTCGGACTGGACTGTTCCCATGGGGCAACAGGGTCAGAGCTGATTTGCATAAAGCCATTATCTGACCCAGGGTGGTGTGGAGTGCAAAAAAACGATGGATTTGGGCCCAGATCTTTTGACTGGGGGAGTGTGTGACATTGATCCACATTCAGTCCATCACTTGTTGTTTTTTGCAATTGCCGCCCTAAGTGCGCTGGGGATGCCCAGACGTGGGTCCCAGGCACTCCACACCACTTGGAGTCAAGCTAGCCGGGCTGAAGAGAGGTGTTACCTCGAAACCGGTCCGGTCCTCGGATGCTTGATTCCGGTCTGGGAAAGATATGGCTGTTGTAGTTCGGACTGGACTGTTCCCATGGGGCAACAGGGTCAGAGCTGATTTGCATAAAGCCATTATCTGACCCAGGGTGGTGTGGAGTGCAAAAAAACGATGGATTTGAGCCCAGATCTTTTGACTGGGGGAGTGTGTGACATTGATCCACATTCAGTCCATCACTTGTTGTTTTTTGCAATTGCCGCCCTAAGTGCGCTGGGGATGCCCAGACGTGGGTCCCAGGCACTCCACACCACTTGGAGTCAAGCTAGCCGGGCTGAAGAGAGGTGTTACCTCGAAACCGGTCCGGTCCTCGGATGCTTGATTCCGGTCTGGGAAAGATATGGCTGTTGTAGTTCGGACTGGACTGTTCCCATGGGGCAACAGGGTCAGAGCTGATTTGCATAAAGCCATTATCTGACCCAGGGTGGTGTGGAGTGCAAAAAAACGATGGATTTGGGCCCAGATCTTTTGACTGGGGGAGTGTGTGACATTGATCCACATTCAGTCCATCACTTGTTGTTTTTTGCTTAATGTGACAGCATGCGCTATGACCTAATCTGAAGACGGGTTTCTGTGCCGTTGTATGGACATTAGTGAATTAATAACCGGACAAGGGTCAGAAATAGGAGTATCAATATAGGTACCTAGATAAACACACTACAAGGACTGGCAGCCAGAAATCATCCACAGCACAGGATAACGGGTGGGAACCTCTCGTTAGATCTGTGTTCTGTTTTCCTGCAGAAAAACACAAGGAACACTATAAATACACCCCCCCTATCCTGCCCCAGCATTCTTTATATATATATATATATAAATAGCAGAGTATTGCACTCACTGGTAGAGACTGCCACAAATGTCCATGCAACATAAAGTCATCAAAAAAGGAAAAAATAAAGTAATGAAAAAAAGAAATTCGAGCCAACAGAGCTTCACAGTCTTGTAGAGCCACAGTCTTAGTAGCAATGTCAATTCTAGAAAAAAGCTACTTATCTCACACAAGGCTGGCTCTTCCCAGGATGTAAAATACCTTCACAGTTCCAGAGCGCAGTTTGAAAGCAATCCGTCTTGCCTCCCAAAATTTTCTCCGAAGCACAAATCTTCGAGCCGCTCCACAGCTCGTAGGTGTCCGCAATATCCCGCAAAAGTGCCAAGCCAGCGATAAATCCAAAAATAAACCCGAGTAGAAACAAGAAGAGCCAAAGAACTGAAATACCTCTGCAACTCACAGTTCACGGTTCAAGCACCGTGATATGCAGGAAGCGTCTCTCCCCGCTTCAGCGCGGCTCCAATGTTCCAAGCCCGTGAAGCTGAAACACACGATACCGGAATCTCCGGCTTCCAAATTCCAAACGGCACCAAAGGCAAACACAATAGGTGACAAGCACTGGGTGCAGTCCGAGTGAGATAGATATAGAAAGTAGAAAGGGAGAAAGGATGTCAGACACAAAGAACGTACTGTCACACAGGCATTCTGGGATTCTGAGTCCAAGGCTAAACGCACCTAAATCATGACAGAACCCCCTCTCAATGACCGACGTCTCGGCGGTCCACCAGGCTTAGTAGGATGTGAGGTGTGAAAACGCCTCAAAAGCCCAGGACAATGTAGATTGGTGCGAGGGTCCTAAGAGCGTTCTTCCGGGCCATACCCTTTCCAATCAATCAAGTATTGTAGGACACCCCTCACCCTTCTAGAATCTAGCACAGCCCGCACCTCGTATTATACCTCCCTTCTATTTCAATAGGCTGAGGTTTCAACAAAGGTCTAGTTCCCTGCACATATGGTTTCAGTAGGGACACATGGAATACAGGGTGTATGCGCCAGGAGGAGGGAAGCTTTGACTTCATTGCCACGGGATTGATCACATCAAGAATGGAATACGGACCAACAAATTTAGGTTGCAACCGAGTGTTCCCCTTAAACTTCAAGTATCTAGTGCTCAACCACACTTTATCACCAGTAGAGTATGCTGGTTCAGGGGTTCTCTTCCTGTCTGCCTGTACTTTGTCACGATTTCTGGCCGCCTCTAGATGCTCCTTAGCATTCTGTACAACAGTAGTAAGGTGAGCATGGTGTTCTTGAATGGTAGGATGAGAGGAGAAACTTGGTTTCTCAAAGGGCAAAAAATTGGGATGATACCCATGAAGACAAAAGAAGGGCGAACATCCCAATGTGGAATGAGTAGCATTATTATAGGCGAACTCCGCCATCCACAACAACGTTCTCCATTCCTCATCCTGTTGGAGAGTGAAACACCGCAAATATTGTTCTAGGGTTTGGTTAAGCCTTTCGGTTTTGCCATCCGTCTGCGGATGATAGCTTGTAGATAATCTAGCATTGACTTTCATTATGTCACACAACTCCTTCCAGAATTTGGAGGTAAACTGTGTTCCTCTATCCGTAATCAGAACAGAGGGAACACCATGTAATCTAACTACGTTTTGCAAAAAGACAGTAGCTAGTTCTCCTGACGTGGATAATTTTGTTAATGCAATAAAATGGCCCATTTTTGTTAGATGGTCTATAACCACCAAGATGGTGTTGTTGCCGAAACTGAGAGGCATTTCCACGATAAAATCCATGGACACAGTTTGCCATGGGGCAGGAGGAATTGGTATGGGACGTAGCAATCCACTGCTTCGATGATGTGGTACTTTCCCTTGAATACATATGGGACATCTAGCAATATACTCCTCAATGTCCTTTCGTATGGTCTCCCACCAGAAATAACGTGAAGTGGTCTGTAACGTTTTCTGGACTCCCAAGTGTCCACTTAGAGAGGAGTCATGTGTCCATTGAAGTGCCTGATTCCGTAACTCATTCTCAGGAAGATACAATTGTTTGTCCCTAAAGAGCAACTTGTTTCTCAATGTTCTCTGTAATGGTTCTTTGGCTATCCAAGATTGCACGTCCATGACAGCAGTCCTCTCTTCCACTTCCTTCAGGAACTCTGAGGAACATGTGATTGCGGAGGCGGAAGGTGAGAAGATCGCCTTATGAAGAATGATGGGTGGATCTCTGACTTCTGTTGTTTGTTCCTGCATCGCAGTTTCAGGTCTTGAAAGGGCATCGGCTTTCCCATTTTGTGGGCCAGGACGGTATTTAATTATGAAATCAAAATCAGAGAAAAACAGAGACCATCGTAATTGTCGTGGTGTTAAGGCTTTCGCACTTTTCAGAAAAAGGAGGTTCCGGTGATCCGTGTACATCTCTAACGTGTGTCTGGCTCCTAACAGATGAAGGCGCCATTCTTCGCATGCCCTCTTAATGGCCAGCAGTTCTTTATCTGTGATACTGTAGTTGATTTCACATGATGTCAATTTCCTGGAAAAGTATGCTACAGGATGAAGTTGGCCAGTTTCAAGGTGTCTCTGCGACAGTATGCCACCAATAGCATAGTAAGAGGCATCTGTTTCCATCACGAAAGGCTGACTGGCATCTGGATGTCGTAGGATAGGGGCGGTTATGAAGCGGGTTTTCATTTCTTGAAAAGCCAGTTCCGCAGCGTCAGTCCACTTGAAGACCGCTCCTTTCTTCAACAGATGGGTTAATGGCTGGATTATCCTGGAGAAGTCTTTAATGAATCGCCTGTAGAAATTAGCGAATCCCATGAAACTTTGCAAGGACTTCACAGAAGAGGGAGGTTTCCACTGAATGATTGCTTGTACCTTCTTTTGGTCCATCTTCAACCCCTTCGGGCCGATGACGTACCCCAGAAACTCCACTTCAGTGGTATGAAACAAACACTTCTCCAGTTTAGCATATAGCTCATGGCGCTGCAATCGTTCCAAGACTTCCGTCACATGCTGGACATGGTCTTCCCGTGTGGCTGAATAAATCAAAATGTCGTCGATATAGACGATGCACGAAACATCCAGTAAGCCCCTTAACACCTCATCCATAAAGAATTGAAACGCCGCAGGGGCATTACACAAGCCGAAGGGCATAACTTGATACTCGTAGAGCCCATATTTAGTGTGGAAAGTGGTTTTCCATTCATCCCCTCTACGGACTCTTACAAGGTGATACGCACCCCGCAAGTCTAACTTGGTGAATATTCTTGCGTCCTTCAACTGGTCCAGGAGGACTGGAATAAGAGGGAGAGGGTACCTGTTCTTTCTGGATACACTATTGATGGCTCTATAGTCAATGCATGTTCGCAATCCCCCTTCCCTCTTGGGGATGAAAAACAAAGGTGAGGAAGCAGGGGACTTGGATGGACAAATGAAACCAGACTCCAACATCTTCTGAAGATATTGTTGCAGATAGGTGTTCTCTGCCTCAGTAAGGGCGTATATTCTACTGCAAGGGATACTAGCTCCAGGTTCCAGCTCTATTACACAATCGTATTCTCTGTGCGGAGGTAATTTACTGGCTTCTTTTTCACAAAGAACGTACTGTCACACAGGCATTCTGGGATTCTGAGTCCAAGGCTAAACGCACCTAAATCATGACAACCAGGATGTGTTGCAAAAGTTGGAATGTTTACCCTTGGAGTTTTTTTCTAATTGGTTAGGTAGTGTCCAGAAGTCACCTTCACTCACTAGATAGTGGACCTTACAGGCATGGCATCTCCCCACAACTCATCAAACACATCTGAAGCTGTGGACAAACAGAAGAGGACTGGATGTGCTATTTGTGATCTATGTGGAGACCTCAGTGGCTGTACCCAGGACTAAGAAGTGGGCTTCAGGAGTCAATTGACTGTCCTTCTGTCTGGCTACATACAGGGACAAAACAAACTGATGGCATCTGCTTAGTGAGTACTGGTGTCCTAGAAGTCCTGAGAGCCTTAGAAGAGACCAAGAGGAACTGCTCTAGAAAGTCTCAAAAGGTGGGACTTAGAACAAAACCTCCAGAGTGTCAGTAGTACCTCATGGCAAAGTTGTCTGGGTTCAAGTGGTTTGCATCAGATACCGCTTCCGGTCCTACCTTATTGGAGAATTTTGAACTACAATAAAACAGACTAAGGGGCTGATTTAGAACTGGGTGCACGGATTAGTCCATCACAACGGTGTTAGATATCCCATCTGCCGAAAATATAAACCTCATAGGATGTAATGGAATTCGTATTTTGGTGGACGCGATATCCGTCACCGCTGTGATTGAGTATCCTGTCCGCCGAGTTCTAAATCAGGCCCCAAGTTCAAAGGTAGAAATTTGGATGGACAAGGGCGCGGAAAGTATCCAACCAACGAGAGGCCTTTGGCAGGTGCAAAATTAGAATTTTCCCGCTCTGAAGTTTGCCCGTCAAAAGCAACAGCTTCAGCAGGACCTCATCCAATGATCTCCTAACTTCAAAGGCTTCGAGGACACAGCCTGCATCCTTGCCTTGCTGGAATATTTCAAATTGTATTTCAGAGACTAAGTCAGAGATAAAATCTTTGGCCGCAATGAGCAGCTAAATGTATTAGAACAAACTCACACTTACGTTCGGTCAACTGCGAACAGTGACTTCTGATTGGTGCTTTACTTTTTCTAAGTGGCTCATGATATTAAACTTTAAAAACTCATATCTCCAGTTCACCTTACTGGATATTAGTCATTTATTGCCATTTTTCTAATTAACATTTTCTCGTTTTTAGAAATGGGTTGTGGGATTTATATTGTGTTATTCTTTGGACTCTTTAATTGTTTTGGTACTTCTAAACACTTGGGTAAACAAATGGAGAGAACGATGATTATGTCGGGGTACGTCCCTCTACCCAAAGGTAATGTACAAACAAACAAAGTGGACGGACCCACTAGCAATAGCGACTCACTAGTATTTTAATTAGATGAGTGCCAGGAAACCATTTATTAAAAGACCCCTCACCTACCAACCTAGTTGGTGGCATGCTTCATCATTGGGGTCCCAACTGGGTAGCCGAATGCCACCAAGTTGTGCTACGACGCCTGGTTACAGCGGAGCTGGTTTTGTGTGTTTGTGAAGGAAGTGGTGCAAATTAAAATTATCTCTGGGATTCCTTACTAAATAGACTTTATTCTTAGTGGCTGGATTAGGTTAAAAAAGAGAGGACAACTTTGGAGATAAAATGATCCGGGTTGTCACAGTAATCGGTCTACATGTTTCAGCCTCTTAAAAGAGTGGGAGGCTTTCGTCAGGACCAGGTGAGTGAAGTGGAGGTGTGGCAAAAGTCAGCCATGTGTATCGTGATTATCAACACACACGCTAAGGTATGTTGTGAGATGAGTGGTGTCTGTATACTTACGGACTCACTGGTAAAAACACTAGCTACGTGTTACTTGTAGCTTTTAGCAGGACTCGGGAGGGGCACCCATCTGTAGTCACACATTCATCAAGATGGAGCGTCCCTGGGCAGCACTTATTGCGGTCTCCTCGCAGTTCTGGAACACTTTACAGAATTTTCCTAGTACTAAGCCTGTATGCTCCATGCCATAACTACCATGGATTGAGCACAGGTTTGTTTATTGAACTTGTAGGGCGGACCTCACTGAACCTTAGACTCTCATCCTGGCTACTTAATACCCATTTTCGTACAAAAAGTGCCTTTGAACAGATGACAACCCGAGTTTTCACCTTTACCAGAATACCCTTGTTTCATTGTAGAGATGTGTTCCTCGCCATCACCCCTTTTCTACACCAGATCTCCATAAGTCATGGTTTCTCTTTAGGAGGCATTCTTACTCTTTATGATCTTCCTGTGAGACCCTCCCTGACTTGCCTATAGCTTATCATGGACCCTAAGTACTCTGCATCTTTTTCACACATGTGCCCCCCCTTTTTCTCTGTTAATATTTCTTGGCAAAGACCTTTATTATCACTATTTAGGTGTTTAGGTGCACTTTATATTCTGGGACTCCCCCTCACATTGATAAGTCTAGTTTTCTATCACTATGAGTCGCTCACCGTCATGCTTTATGTACTGCACGGGTTGTTCGCACCCAGCTGTAAATTTTACCCCAGTTTGACTTTCCCCCTCCTTATAACAGGAGGATGTTAGATTTCATTTTAGCACTGGAGTTGGGTTTCCACCTTTGATGAAATGACTTTTACCACTAGTACTTGTCATGTTGACGCATTGTTTATTATATTGTCCTTAGCCCTGAAGAAGTCGTGGGGTTCTCCTCGAGTGACAAAACACGTGTTGACTGGGCGAACTTTGGATTACAGAAAATACAAAAAACAAGAAAACACATGAACTTGTATCTGTTATATATGATACTACCTGTACTCAATGTCAATTTGACTTATATATTGTGCGTGTGCTTAGGATAAGATTTGCTTTGTAATTTGGCCCTAGGGACCAATGATTTGAGGGTATAGGGTGTTTTCCCTCACCTTGTTGCAATGCAGAAATCATATTATCAGATATTTATGCTGACTCTATAGGCGCCATTTCTCCTTCTCAAATAACACCCCCATGGATATATTCATCTGCCGTGCTGCTACCAAAGCCCCAGCGTGTGTTGGATTGACAGCCTCTGCCTTACAGATGGCTGATGCCTTTGGCTTTTTTAAGTGAGGGGTGGCTGTGGTCCTCCGTTCCTCAACTCCACATGTCACAGTGCGTGTGGCAGCTGTCTCTTCTACTGGGCCGTGATTCATGAAGTTATATCACCAATCTATCTTGACTTAAAATATGCTGTGGCACTCACCAAGCAGGGCTGTTCATGCCTCCTTGTGACTTCAGCCTTGCAGCTTCTTTGAGATAGGTCTGGAGCATCTCTGAGTATCTCAATTGAATGGCGTTGAAGTGGAGAGCAGTTCCAATGTGCCTGCTCCATTTCCCAGCTGGCTGTGCTCTTGAAACACATTTTAAATGCATACATAAATAGGTCTGAATATAAAGTACATATAACTTATAATATTAATCCAAGATAGAAAATATAAAGTGGGGATGGTGTTCCTATTTTTAGGGTGTAACCTTAGTGTACCTTGAGACTGCCACACTAAGAATTCTAGAAGCTGCTCTCCCCATGGCGCACAGCAGTTACTTTCGACCCCTCATTGAACAAGAATCCTGAAACTCTGTACCTTTTCAAGATTTCATTTCAACTGACAATGTGTTCCACTCTTGATTTGTTCAGCATCTCAGAGTGTCTGTCTCCTCATTAGATAAATTCCATAAGATAGGAGTTATTATTGCTTATCATGAACAGAAACTTTTTCTCATTTCACATTTACTTCACCTCACTTTTACTGATGAGCATTTAAAAAAATAATGTTTATTGCAATTTGTATAGAGATAGTAAAACAGAACAAAACAAGATGACACAAATCTGTACGGCCAGGGAGACAGCAACCGGTACATAAGGTAAAGCAGTAATATATGGATTTACTCAATTGGAGTGAGACTGGGACAATGGCCCACAAATTTAGTACACTATAATGGTAGAGATCCAGAGGCATGATAATGAAGGTCACCTTACGAATTGCAAGCCACATCCACATCCCTCAAAAGAGTCAAACTGGTAGGGACCGGACAGGGGGGTGAGGTGCCTTTGTCTGGCAAAGGAACCACAGAGAGTCCCTCCTCCACCACAATCTGACCCTAGTCATGTATTCCCGGCAGGCCAAAAAATCACATCCCATGCAAGTAAGATCGAGACTTTGCGCACACCTCTATCCTCCTTCTTACAATTCTCTTCCCTCTCACAATCCGCCCACTTGGTCAGCTCCTTCCACCATCTATGCAGGTCAGGGCGCCGGGCAGATTTCCAACTGATTGTCAGTTGCCTACGGGTAAGGATAAGTGCCAAGCTGGCAAACCTGTCTGTCATTCTACTGGCAGCACTACAATTATGTAAGCCTAATCAGCACAACTGTCGAGAACACTCCACGGGTCTGTCCGTGGCCTGGCTGATAACCTTCAGGACAGTCTCCCAGTATGCAGGTCCCGACCATATGATGAAAGCCTGCATCATCTGTGCTGCATCGTGGGCTGGCTGATGAAGCCTCAAAAAACATGGCATGGATGTGATGAGGGGTAAGATACGACTGGTGCAAGAAGTAAAACATGATTAATTTAAACCTAGCATTACGACATATCTTGGTGATGCAGGCCAAAGTCCTCTTCAAAGCGCGTTCTTGATACAATTCCCCAAAATCTGCCACCCAGTGATGGGGCAACTGAGACAGATTCATCTTTGCCCCCTTCAGTAGAGCCCTCTATAGAAGTGTAGTAGCCCTCATTCTCCCCATTATGAGGAATATATATCAAAGGCATACATATTCATGGGGCTTCGTAGCCCCCAGCCCCCATCAAGCATTAATCATACCCAGCAGAGCCCCATGCAGCAAGAAATGGCCAGTCGAGACATCATAGGTCTCGCTTAAATCCTGAAAGGAACTAGGCTCACCCCATAAATAAATCACTCAGAATAGAGAGTCCTTCCTGAATCCAAATCTGTAGACCACTGCAGCTCCTGGGTTTTGCAAAATTTCATACAAGTTCTAAGATTTAATAGTTAAAATGACGTCTTCACCGGCTGGTTACTGGAGACTAATTGTTTAATAAACCATATTGACTTTCGTATTGCCTGGCCCCTCTTCTTTCATAAGCCTATGTCGGAGCTCGGCCATGTATCTCCCAAACCTGGCCAAGTCTAACAGTAGGTGCACGAAAAGAATACAGAGACAGCTTCTTTAACTGTCCGAACCCCGTTACGCAGCCATATTTGTTTTAAAAGGTTCTGACGGGACTCCTTGACACGTACAACATCCCAGGTAGTCGATCGCCACTGAGCCATCAACTTTAATTGGCCATCCAGGGAGTAACGTTCAAAGTCTATAGCAGCCATTCCTCCCACGTCCACCGGGAGCTGCAATTCCCGCAATGCCAGCCTACGCCTCAATGTCTCCCACTGTAACATAAGAAAGATGTTATCCAATTCCCTAAAAAATGCTCTAGGTTGTTCTACTGGTTAAGCCACAAACAGAGAGCAACAGTAAAATCACCAATTTAGAAATGGCTATCTGGCCACTGATTGTAATAGGTAGGCACTCCAAAATGCTACCGATCGTCGCACAAAGGAAATAGCCCAGGCATAGTTACCCTCAAAGAGCAACTTTGCGGTCCTATATATGGCATCCACAAATATCAAATGATAGTCTGTTCCCAGCGCACCACCGGAGCAGCCACAGAAGACCAAGACTCCCAAAGTCAGGATGCAGGGAATAGGTGCAGGCCTTATTCCAGTTGACGTCGAGGCCTGACATCTCCCCAAATGCCGACAGAGCTGTCATCACCCCTTCCAAGTCAGAAGTCTCGCCATGCATATACAACAACTTGTCACCAGCGTATAGTGAAATATAGAGACAATCTTTTGCAATCTGCAGACCACAGTATCACCCACCCTGCCATAGAGAAAGTGCAAATGGTTCCAAAGCTAGGGCAAACAACAGAGAGGGACAATGGGCATCCCTGCCTGGTGCCCCAATCTACTATGCAGGCATCCGATATTACCGACCCAGTTCTTACCCTTGTCACCGGTTATGTTACAACAGTCTGTTACATTTAACAAATCTAAGCGCAAACCCCATCCCAAGTTAAGCAGCATTTAAAAACTCCCAACAAGGGGACTCAAATGCCTTTCTGATATCAATGGATAGTACTAGCAAATCTGGCAGGAGGTGCTCTTGCATGTGCAGGATATGAATCAACTGTTGTATATTAGGCAAAGGGCAAAGTGCTATTGGTAGGGATGAACCCTGTTTGATCAGGGTTTACCAACATGTGGCAATATTCCATTTGCCAGGAACTTGCTCAGGATTTTTTAATCGCTTTAAGCATAAAGAGGAGGCGGTACGAATCAAGTAGCACAGGGACTTTTTCTTCTTGGGTAAAGACACAGTTGTAGCCTCTCACTAGGAATGTGGGAGTAATCCATTTGCTTAGGCCCCCCTTTTGCTTTAGCCCCCCCTTTTGCTTTAGCTCAGTTAAAGACTTCCTCTAGTTTAGGGGCAAGGACACCAGAATAAGTTGCATAAAACTCCGTAGGCAGCCCGTCAGAACCGGACACCTAGCTGCGGGCCATCTCCTTTATTATACCCCATACCTCCTGGAAGGAAACATCTGCACAGAGTTGCCCTGCTATAGCATGGCCCAGGACAAAAGGAGAGGAATCTATCATGTATTGCAATATGTCTGCCATGTTGACTGCGGCACACACAGAGTATAATTTGCGGTAGTATTGAGTGAAGGTCGCATAAATTAATTTTCCCCTTGGTAAACACGTACTGACCGGCTAAATCTCGAATCTGGAGAATAGTGTGCCCCCCCATGGTCTCCTCCCTGAGTAGCCTAGCCAACATGCTCCCCAACTTATCTCTATCCGCATGAGTTGTGCCATAGAGGCCTTTCAATCCCATTGCTTCAAGCGTTCCACCAGTGCAAGCAACTTCTCCCTTTCAGCAAGTAGCTGCTCCCTGCCATCTGCCAACTCTCCCCCAGCTCTAGAAGCACACCATTCAATACCTCCTCTCATTGCTTATTGTCAGCGAGCAGCTGGGTGTGCACGCCCAACTTATTAGTGATACAATAACCCCACATAGCCACCTTCAGGATTTCCCCTCAATCCCCAACGATGACGCTCTTCCCGAGTTCTCCAGCCAAAAAGAATGAATTACATCCCCAAGGAAGGACCGGAAGGCCGGGTCATCAAGCAAGGCTGAGTTAAGCTTTCAAGTTGGGATACAAGAACTACGAGGTGACCACGGGAAAGTGTAAAACAAAGGGGGATGGCCAGAATAGGTTCACGCCAAATACTCCGCATCCACCCCCCATTCAAACACTGTATCACAACATAGTACCCCATTTAGGCGAACATCAAATAGCGCAGGCCAGAGCGAAAGGAGTAAGCTCGTGCCCCATGATCTGCTCTCTCCAACAATCAATAAGACCCCATTATTGAATCCAAGTACGGAATGCTCCCACCAACTATTCAAAGGCGATGATTGGAATGGGGTGAGACCTATCTAAGGCAAGGTCAACCACGCATTTTAAGTCCACCTCTAACAATCTGCATGTAAGGCAGCGCAGCTGCAAAGAGGTGTGTCAGGCTATTTAGAAAGGATGGCTAGTCCGTATATGGGCAAGCTGCGTTCACCTGAAATTGGAGTACCGTCTCCCGGTCACTGCAAATTATTATTTTTCAACTTAAGCTGTATGTTCATTTTCATTCAATTCCAGTTGAAAGTCTTTATTTCTTTCTTCTCATGCAATATAGCTCATTATTTTCGATAAATCCAATGCATTTCGGCTTTTACAAGAAACCTTATTTGGGGCATATATATTCAGCAGCACAACTTCCTTGCTATTTAAGAGACCCAGCACCAGGACGTAATGACCCTCAGGATGAGAGACCACCATATTCCGGGCCTGATCCAAATAGGAGCCTCCCTTGCAAATGCAAAGTAAGCATCATAGTACAGCTGACCCCTCCACCTCTTATGAAGAGCCCTGCCCTCAGAATCTGTTAAATGCTTCTCCTAGAGAAATGCAACCTTACCCCCCTCTGTTTTATATATGCCTGAACATTATAACGTTTGGAGGTTGTGGCTAGCCCATGAACATTCCAGATGATCAATCTGACCTGGTCAGACATCGAAATGTATGTATGTGCAGCTAAATGTACCATGTCACATCACGCCATACGCTCAGTTGAAGCTCCAGCATCCAGCCATTTGGAGCAGTCTCACCAGCTGCACACATACAACCAGAGAAGAAAACAAAAGAAAGAATCGGGAAACAACAACAAAACTATGGTTGATGTGTTTTCTCTAAGCAGTGTGATTGGTTCAACAATTTTCATTTAGAACCCAATTATAGACGAGTAGGGTTGCCGTCTTTTCACCCTCCACAGGAACCCCATGGAAGGCCCATTTCCATGTGACTCAATTGAGTTCTTACATGAAACCCACACTGCTTAGAGAACAGCACCAACCACATTTTATGTAAACACACCCTGTCCTTAACCAACAGGTTTCCCTTCCCCACATCCCGATGAAGACCCTATGAGATGGTTTCAAACTGCCACTAATATCTGGGTCGAAATGTCAACTATATTCATTGTCTGCACCAAAGCAATAATCTCCCTTGGACTTCTAAGAAACTTCTAGAGCTCCCCTTGAAGAGGATTCTTTCATTTTGTGCTGGGCAGTCAGCTTGCAGGCTGCTGTAGTACTATGTTGCATGTTTTATTGAATTTTACATGTACAGTCGCTTTTATCTCTTACATGTTCAGTCCACGCGAGCACTTGTTTCACTTTGTTTCCACTTTTTGGAGCAACCTTTAATCTATTGTGCATAGATATCCTCATGTACTTGTGGTAAAATATGCAAAAATGACATTTATTTCTGCAAGTAACTTATTTTTCCGTGTTGTGTTTTGTTTTTTCTTGTGTTGTTGTTGATCAGTTCTCCATTTGACCTTTAATTCATTTTGGTTATGTATCCAATTGATTACTGACAGGATTTTTGTTGATCAATTTGATAAGATCCCCTTTAAAGGGCCCCCTTTTTGTGTTGGGAAGAAGTTTTGGAAGGATTAACATAATGTTTGTGTAATCTCCATTCTACTCCCTTAAATTATACAGACACATTCCATTTTTGCATTACTGCTGAAATGATACACCCATCTAAGCATTGTGGGGGAACTTGATATGACACAGTGTGGGTTTTCCAGGCAAAGACTTACATCACCACGGGTGATCATGGTTGACATCGTTCCACATCGTGGCACCTTTTGCTGCTAAGATCTTGACTTCAAAGACCACATTACCGATCGGGCCGTTGACCTCAAATGTACGTGTGGAATCACTTTAAGCAAATGCATACCATCCGAGAAGAAGATACATGTCATTAAATTATCTATATAAATGCAAGAGCCCTTGCATGATGACCTCATGGCTCTTCAGCAATGAAGGAAGAATCAGGACCCCACATAGTAGCAAAAACCATGACTTGGGGAAGCTGCAGCCTCCTTTCTAGTGCCTGGCACACCTTAAGCACCATAATGTATTCCTGTTCCTCTACCTCAAAAACTACGAAGGAAGAGGTGAAATAACACCTATGAATAACAATATAATGGTCAATAGAGGGAAGCCTGAGCAAGGAACGCTCTGAGGAAGAGCGTGCAAGAGAATTGTGCACTATAGAGGTAGGTTTCAAGGAATTATACCCCAGGGAAGTAGCATTCTTGTTATGTGTGATTTATTTAAAATGTCATTGGATGGAGTGTCCTGGAGCACAACGTCCCAAGAGGAACATGCAATAGAAGGTTATCTTAGGGAGGTAACACTTTACAATCAGCACCCTGGAGAGGGACACAGAACAACAGCTAAACATTCCTTCTCAGGTTGTGTTCCTCACAGTTCCTGAAATCTATCACTTCCTAACTATCACCATTTATTAGTATAATTTGCTGTCATGTGGTATAGAAAAAGGGCTGCAAAGGAACCAAACATTAATGCTATTTGTTTGTCATTGTAGACATTGTTGATCTTTAAATCCCTCCAACCAAAACCACGAGCACAACTTGTCCCCAGATTGTTTCTAGGGCATTTTCAAACACTATGGTCTACCTTCTGAGTTCCTTGTCCGAACACCCCACTAAGATGACCCTCCCTCTAAAATCATACTGGTGCAACTTGCCAAATAGAAAATGGCACAGATGTAATGTCCATGAAGCCGCAGGGGAAGATGAGCAGACAAATGGATAATGGTGTGTCATATTTCTGTAACTTTCCTGATCTGATAATGTCACACCCATTTCAGATTCACTGGATCAGTTTAGTGAACATCCACACTGAGGAAAAAGGGAGATTAATGAGACATTAAAAAACAGCTAGGATACAGCCAAGTTTTATTTGCTTGGATGTGAAGCCTATATTCTGGATTCAATTTAACTTTTTTACCCAGAGGCTTAACATACCATATCTGATCTCTCTTTTTCTGTATTTTCTCTTTTTGATACTCCTACCACTGATGAAAATCAATGAATGAAAACCAAACCAGAGACCCTAAAATTGTTGGGCTTGCAAATGAGAAAATATTTCCAAATAGTCCACCTCAGAGACTATATTAACGGACAGAGGTAGCAGGTTAATAGACCTCAGTGGCAAAGATAGATGCAACAGCAGCATCAGTCACAGGCTTAACTCTAGAAGCCATATTTCTTCCACCATTGGAAAGCATTAGCCTTTCACTGTCACAGGAAAATTCCCTTCAACTGAATAAATCCTTCACCTACCTTTTAAAACCCCTGATGGAGATATCACCACCAAATATTCCCAGCTATGTGAGAATGTAGCAAAACACAGATGGATGAGAAACATATGGAGTATAAACAAAATGAGGTTTTCAGTTATCCATCCAACATTCCTATGATTGTCAATTCTTTAGGTTCTAGGGTGTGTCAGGAGGTTCCATCCATACTAAAACAAAAGTGGTTGCGTACACCCCCAAACTACAGAAGAACAAAGACTTTTACTTACTGCTGCTAATAAATCAGGGGTTGGAAAACAAATACCTACCAGTTCTACAGCTAGAATAGATCAAGGGGAAGAAGATCAACATATTGGTGCTACACCAGAAGCTTCACATGTTGCATGATTGAAGATTTCATGAAGGCCTTAAGTAAGTTTTCTTCTCAATGAAGAGACCATCTCCACCTTAGAGATTGAACATCAAATTAACTACATCCCCTATTAAGCTTAAAAACATGATATTTTACTAATACTTATTTTGGAAGGTTGTCTTCTTAGAGGACCTACAGGAGATTGATGCTCTCTTGTGATGTTAATCAGTAGCTGTACACATTGAGCACCAGTAGTGACATACGCAGTGCTTAGTCCTCCTTTCAGCATAGGAAAGTGCTGATGATGATACAGCAAGCTAATTGGTGAGCAATAGCCAACTGGCTTATGGTGGTTGCTTAGTGGGGCACTTTCTATAATTTTTTAAACAAGTTCTGAAAATGTATGTGTATTACTCTGAATGAGTTAGAAAGTCCCTAGGCACCATTCATAGAAAGAATCACAACGTGACACATGGTCTGAGACTGAGGTTTTGCTGGAGCATGACTGAGCCATCTATATGATGTTGCCTTGAGATAAGTGTGTTGTGTAGGTTTTTGTGACCAGTACCAAGGGCTTGTTTGTGGAATTGACTTTTTGAGTGTAGAGCGCTCCTGGTACCTTATAGTACCTCAGCAGCTTCTATTGTGTATGAATCGTGGATAGCGCAACAGACCCTAAACATTTTTAGAATTAGCTGCCTTCCCTGATAAATACGTCAAATGAATTAAAACAAATGATTTTGAGCAGTTGATGAGTTCAGAAGTGTTGCACCACTTTAGTAATTAAATTACTGAACTGTGACTCTGAGAACTGATGGAATCAATGTAGCACACGCAACCTAAATTGTTTTAGCAGCGGCACAACAATGATGTTAAAATGTTTTGTAGAAGCTTTATGCAAGACCACCCTGACATCAGGATTGGTTTATCTTTACTGTTTTAAATCATTTGCTCTCTTTTGTTTTTATATAGTGGGTTAATCTAATTTCTACATCTGTAAGTGGATATTGAAAATCTGAATTTCTAGCAAGATCCTTGTGGCTATCAGAAGGGCAAATATTCCATTTGTGCACAAGAGCTATCTGGAGGTTTTGCAAGTATACGGTTAAATGACCATGATGGTATTTGTAACTTCCTTTCTCTGTGAATGCCAGTGGACAGCTACATTGATATACTACTGGACTGATTTTATTAACATTACAAATCAATCATAAGACAATGTTTTATTTATTGTTATATTTTCCATTTTTGCTAGGGGTTGTTGTTACTCCATTCCAGAACTGACCAAGCCAGGCCACGCTGTCTTACATTACTACCAGCTGCTCAAATTCTTACAAAAATTAGCAAAAACAAGCTTGACATATTAACTGATTTTGATACCTCCTGGTTTGCAAAGGTATGTACTTGTAAAGATTGTCAGTAATAATTTGTTATGTATGAAGTTAATATTTGCTGTGAGAGTCTAATGGAATATATTCAGAGATAAAGTTTGTGGAAGGAGGAGTGATTTGATTTGTCTTTTAAATATTTATTAACATTTTTCTATTACTTCCAGGTACGGTTAGGGTATGACTTGGTGAAGTTCACCAGTTCAAGATGGGAGGCTCCATTAGCAAATTTATTTTACCCCGAGAGCTTTGTTAAAAAAATGCTGGAGCTGTTTTCTCTTGCTTTTTGCGCTCTTAGAGCACCTTCTGATTACGGAAGGAGCAGCAGTTGCTTGTGCAGTCCGTCCTTTAATATGCACTGTGCAGGCACACATTATACACCTGCGCAATGTGAAGGGAAAGTACCTAATTTATATCGGGACATAGACTCATGCAAATGAGTGAATACCTGTGCACATACTCCGATGGACAGGCAACGAGAGTCTAAGGGACAACTTAACCTGGCTACCTAGGAGTTGCATACATGTTGTGCACTCCTACTCCCTGAAGGTACCCCTTGATAGGGGGCCTGAAGGGTCACAAGGAATGCAGTTTCCTTTGCAAGAGTTTCTAACCTTCTCCAAGTAGTTACTGGACTTAGCTTTAAGTAAAATAGAGCAGCAGTTTGAACTGCCTCTCTTACTTTTACTGCCGGACTGCGTCTTCAAGCCACCACTTGCTCTATAGATTGTGTATTTTTATGTAATCTGATGCATAGTACCTAAGGACAGGAGCCACACTTAATGAGAAAGAGCAGTGGGGGAAACCAGGGTCATGCACTTCATTATGTAAGTTAACATCTGGTTAATGTCAGTGGAAGGCAATATAATCCAATGCATTGTTATGTTCACATCTGCTGGTAGTATGCTTGTAAACTGAACAGGTAGTATGCATGATTACATTGTCCTTGTTGGTGCTAAAGGATGGTACCATCATTTTGCTGTGCTGCTCTTTGTGGTGGTGGATCATCTTCATAGTCTTCCCAAATCTTATCATGGTTTCTCCTCAAAATAGATAAGCATAAATTAGGTTGTTTTCTAGGAGATTTCAAACTCTCCCTGAAGTGCTGGTTTCTGCTTCTCAGTAGAGGCGGAAGCATGTCTGTTTTCTCTGTCATTTAGATATTGGCATCCTTGGAGTCAAAATGTTTAAGCCTTCTTTAAACAGCTTAAAGTTAGGTCAATATCAATTATTCTCAGGTGATTGAGGACAGTTGTAACATTCTGACTCCTGAAGAAGGGTTTAACCCCTTCCATGCTGCCGTCGGCCATTGGCCGACGGCACCACTACCTCGCTGGTGCTGCCGTCGGCCAATGGCAGACGCAGCTGCGCCCGGTTTTTAAAACGGCCGCATTGACGCAAAATCGCGGAAGCAGCCAACGGGTTAATATCTAAAATGCGTGAGTGGTAGACCAAACAAACCGAGGGAGCTGTTCATAAACGTAAACTTACACATTAGTAAATCTGCATGTGTAAGTTTACCTACTCTTACACATTTGAGCAATGTACTGTGTCAAAAGTGTAGATGTACATGTCTCCTCCCCCGATTTCATTGGTGAAGGTCTATTTACAAGTGTAAAATTGCTGTTTGTAACTTTCCACACGTAGGCAGAGGTATTTGCTATCCAGCACAGATCCCTCCCCAGTGGTAAAGTATAAGGAAAAGTAAAAAAATGAATTCAACTTTTTTTTTAAAAAAAGTAAAAATATTTTTTTACGTTAAATATTAATGTATATTAATTTAAAATCTTTATTCAAAATGTAGAACACATTTTAAAAATGTTGAAGCATTATTACCTTCATTTCGAGATAAATAGGTAATTATATATTAAATTAAACATATTTTTCTTAAGATTTAAATTTGAAAAATCCCACATAAAGTATAACATTTATATTTAGTTATTGTGGTAAAAATTAAGTTATGTGCAAAATCTAATTTGAAATAACTCAAATAGGTTATTTAAGTGCCATCAGCTGAAAATACCGAAGGAGAGTTCCACCTCTTTAGAAATACTTTTCCTTTTAAATATCTATGTGCCCCCGGGCTTAGAACACGAAACAGTGCTCGTTCGTATCTTTGATTTAATCGAATCTACCTTAGACACAGAAATGAATCCACAAATCCTCCTACTGCGAGACTTGATGCGAAAATTTCCAATAGCCTGGGCACAGCTTCTAGCAAAAATTACTTAGATGATTATTGGTCTCTCCCAAACCCTGTCTTTCCAGAGTGTATAATAGGCAATAAACTAGGGAAATTAATCTTACCACCGGTCTGTGGAATTAGTGGAGTAATCTTGAATGGTAAGATGGAAGGAGATATCTTTGTGCAATTTACAAGAATGGGAGTCAGTGGACAGTCCATTCTAGATTACATCATTTGCAGCTACAGTTTATTTCAGAGATCACAACACTTAAGTGTACACTTTATACAAAGCACTGATCATGCAATACTGATATTAAAAATTGAGCTGTATCTCCCTTCTCTTGGTCTCAATCACAAATGAATGGAGATACCCTCATAGCTCATAAGAAGGGCAGAGTTATATAGAACACCCCAGTCAGAACAATCTGAATGTTTTGATCATTACACAACAGCTGCTTCAATTCAAAAAGGAAAACAATCCAGTTTTAAATTTGCAACAGGCTCTTTTGGTGGTAGTACAAGCTGTGCAATAACAAGAGAGAGAGTAAGGGATTTTCCACAAAAGTGGAGGGAGGTACTCCTGGTCCCCTGGACCCTAATCTATATAAACAAATGAAGGAGTATCACCATTGGACCAAGTCAATGGTCCTAAATGGTATGTAGAGAGATGGAGAAGTAACAAAAGAAAAATATTATTTTGTTAGAAGACCCCTCACTCACCAACCTGGTTGGTGACATGCTTCATCATCGGGGTCCCACCCGGACAGCCGAGTGCCATCCGGGTGTACTGCGACACCTGACTACAGTGGAACGGGTTGTTTTTTGTGAATGTGGTGCAAAAAAGTGAGGTTAAAAATTGGCCGAGTATAACTTATTGAAAAAAAATATTTATTCTAAAGCTACTGGACAATGTTAAAATCAGTTGTGGGATACTTCCGTTGGCTAAATTGACCAGCAGTATCGATGTGGATGTAAAATAAAGATCTACATGTTTCAACCTGTGATGGAATCTACCAGGTTTTCGTCAGGACCAAGTGTGCGGAACCTGGGTGGTATACACTCGCTAAGGTGTATCCAACCCTCGGTCCCTAAGACCAAACTGTATACTTGCAGTTGGTGTCCTCACAGCCTAATAGGCTAGGATAAATGGAGAAACCTGTGGAAAAAAGAAAACAATCACAAACAAACAATTTACGTGCCTGTAACGTAGGGTAGTTTCTCAGTATTCAGCATGCTCCATGCTCTCCCCTTCATGCTGGAGAAATCAATCCCAGGGAGTGCATACTATATGGTGGCAAAAAATGCTGGCACGAGCTAGCGTTGTGACCCAAGTATGCTGGGACTGCAAAATGTTAATTCTGGAGAAAGGCTCATTAGCCTGTGCTTTAATTCTAAAACTCACATATTCACGCTGATCAATATTCGTGCGAAGGTGAGTATGAATTATATTTATGTCACTTTTACATTAATTAGAAAAGTGGCTATCAACGCTCACATACAGTGGTGCAAACGTATCAATAGCATGCATTGTTAAATGTATTGTCAATAAAGCATCGTCGATATAAGATGGCAGTGGGAGGGTACAAGGAAGAGGGGTAAAATCTTACTCAGAGTACGAGTTGGTTATGCTTCATGGGGGCAAGGATCAGGCATGTTCCTCATGAAACTAGTGCTTTGTAGGTAAAAGGCAAATGCAATATGGGCGAAAACGCGTAGAAGAGCAGGCAGGGAAATGCCGAGAGGTCAACACCGCGTGACTCACAGTATCAGCTGATGGATGTGCCTGTGTGGCCGGTAGATAACTCGGCCTCACAAAACTCACTGTTTCGTTGGAAGGAAAAGGCCGTTATGCCTAAACGCCGTCCTGTGCTCCCCATAGCAGTGGGAGACTGCGGGTGATTGCGTTATGTGCCGGTGGTTTCCGGGTTGGGGCGTGGCTATGCGTCACGTGTTAGGCGTGACGCAAGGTAACTATGGCAACCACCGAAGCTAGGGGAAACGGTGGCCCGGCGATTCCAAAGGGAGGTGAATGTGTGTTCGCAAATTAAAGAATAAACGAGCCAAGAGGGTAGGCGATCTATGCCTGTGGTTAATGGAAAAAACGGGCGTTGTCAGAGCTTAAGGCATGGGAACATTATGGGAACCACGAGGTGTTAGCTCATGATGGTTGGACAAAAATTATCAATAATATTCATATGGAGTGGCACCATGTGATGGTCACTGTAGGAATTTCAAGGCGTGACACCCATGCGCTATTCATAATGGGTGATATTAAATGGAATTCAAAATAAATCTTACTGCGCCCATTCAGTTACGTGTAAGATGTAAAAAAAGGGGCAGTGTAAAAGCTAATTAGCAAGGGAAGCTCATAATGGTCAGACAAAATATGTTGATGGTATTCATATGGAATGATAATGTTAGCTGATCATGGGTAGATGGTGTGAACAGTGAACTGCGAGAATAGAATCGCGTGACCCAAATGTACTAGCCAAATGTAATGGTGGGCAAAATTTCAAAGCAAGAAGCGGATTTCCTGAGCAGCGCGGAGGGCAGGATCCCGTACTTTTACATACTGCCGAAAATGCACAAAGGCAAGATCCCTCCACCCGAAAGACCGATCGTGTCCGGGATAGATTCCCTACTGGAACCTTTGTCCCGCTTTTGCGATTTCTATTTTAAAACCCTTGTACAAACAACTTCCACCTATTTACAGGATACCAAGAGTCTACTTAGACTACTACAAGATATTACTGTGGACGAAAACACCATCCTGGTTAGTTTCGACATTGAAAGCCTGTATACCAGCATACCCCAGGACGATACCATATCAGTCCTAGAAAAAACTCTGAATGAGAGCCCATGGACCTACAATACACCAAAGCCATTGATCCTTGAATGTGCAAAACTTGCACTGAAAAGAACTATTTTGAATTTTAAGGTTCCCTGTACCTCCAGACAGGGGGGACATCCATGGGAAGCATTTTTGCCCCCAGCGTGGCAGGACTCTATGTCTATGATTTCGAACAGAAATTCATACTTAGTGACCAAAATCCATTCCATAACCACATCAGTTTCTGGAAGCGATATATTGATGATGTCCTTGCCATCTGGCATGGACCCATAGAAACACTCCACTAATTCATCATCTGGATTAATACCTGCGACCAGAATCTGAGATTCACCAACACCATTGACAAAGACACAAGGGTTTTTCTGGACATTACCATAACAAAGGAGAATGACCGCCTGGAGACAAAAACCTACCATAAACCCACCGCCAAAAATAATCTACTACGGTTTGAGAGTTTCCATCCTAGACCACTCAGGGAAAATTTACCTCATGGCCAGTACTTGAGACTCCGCCAAAATTGCAGCAAAATAAATGACTTCCATACACAAGCCGGAATTCTCACTGAGAAACTAACTACCAGAGGGTATCCCAAAAAGATAATCCAAAAATGTCAAAAGAGAGCGCGTAACCAACCCAGAGAAGCGCTTTTTGAAGACAAAAGAACTGAAGAACAAGAAATACCGCTTACATGCGTAACCACCTTCAATACAGCATCAAATCTGATGACTAGGTCTATCAATAAGCACTAGTCCATCTTAAACACAGGGAATCTCCACTGGGAGAAACCCCTTTTTTCATTCAAAAAATCCCACAGCCCGAGAGATTCCCTGGTGAATACCCTACCTGAAGACACTAATCAGAACAAAACTCAGTCAATTACCAAGACATGGGGGCTCCATAATGTGACAGGCCATTTCCGTTGTGGTAACTGCAGTGTGTGCCACTTAACCAGTAACACTAAGACATTGTCTCTGGAACCTCGAAAAACTTGGAATCAATTGGCACACACAAACTGCAACAGTAAAAACATCATCTCATCAGATGTCCCTGCAACAAATCATACGTGGGCATGACGTGCAGGAAAATTAAACAAAGGATATGCGAGCATTGCAGTACTATCAGATGCAGAAAGAGTGCTACGAAACTGACAGAACACTTTTTAGAAAAGAATCACACCCCTAATGACATGGAGTGGACAGTCATTGAACAGGTTCAGACAGGGCCCAAAGTGCAACAACGTCTCTTTGAGAAAGAGCAACGTTGGATTTATAGGCTTGCCACACATGTGTCTGGACTAAATGATAACATCCCCTGGGGCTCAGTCCTCCAAAGATGAATTAGCAACACTTAATATATCTGGTTCAATACCCTAGATATTTTAATATCACCCAGTATGGCTAGTACATTTGAGTCACGCAATTCTATTCTCGCAGTTCACTGTTCACACCATCTACCCGTGATCAGCTAACACTATCATTCCATATGAATACCATCAACATATTTTGTCTGACCATTATGAGCTTCCCTTGCTAATTAGCTTTCACACTGCCCCTTTTTAGGTCTCGTAGAGAGACCTATTACGGTGTAACCAAAAATTTTAACTAAAGCGGATTTCGACGAGTGCATGAGTTCTCGTGACCGCGTTTTTATCCGAGCCGCCTGCCTCTGCGAGCTTTAAATTAAAGCCATCTGTTGCTTCCCCAGCGCACTCGGCCTCACTTCTCCTCCTCCTAATTAACACACACTTCTAGCACGGCCGAGAGGCCGTGCTTCAAAGGGATCCGCTCCGGCTTGCCCCACATGGCTGCATGCCCCCCAGAGTGTATGGCTCACGAATTCCCCAGCGCACTTGGCCTCACTTCTCCTCCCCCTAATTAACACACACTTCTAGCATGGCCGCGAGGCCGTGCTTCAAAGGGATCCGCTCCGGCTTGCCCCACATGGCTGCATGCCCCCCAGAGTGTATGGCTCACGAACTCCTCGAACACTTGACACTTCTGCCCCAGCTTAGTGACGTAGGTTTTACTGGAAATACCCATGTGATTTTTACCAACAGGTAGAGCAACAGGTAGAGCGCAGCACTGCTGAGTCCCGGCCTCTGTCTCATCTCGGACCCCGACCATCGCCGGAGACTCGACCGCCGGCGCACTCACCCGCCTGTCACCTCTGAGTCAGAGCGCACTCTGCTGTCACCGTCCCTGCACTCTCGTCTCAGTATCAGACCTCTCTCACTCTCGTCTCAGTGTGTGTCAGACCTCCCCCCTTACTCTCCGCTCTCATCTCAGTGTCAGACCTCTTTCCCCTCTCACTCTCTGCTCTCTCTTCCCTCTCACTCTCCGCTCTGTCTCCCCTCTCACTCTCCACTCTCTCTTCCCTCTCACTCTCCGCTCTGTCTCCCCTCTCACTCTCCACTCTCTCTTCCCTCTCTCCGCTCTCTCTCCCCTCTCACTCTCCACTCTCACTCTCCACTCTCTCTCCCCTCTCACTCTCCACTCTCTCTCCCCTCTCACTCTCCACTCTCTCCTCCCCTCTCTCACCCCTCTCACTCTCCACTCTCTCTCCCCTCTCACTCTCCCTCCCCTCTCACTCTCCCCTCTCTCTCCCCTCTCACTCTCCGCTCTCTCCCCTCTCACTCTCCACTCTCTCTCCCCTCTCACTCTCCACTCTCTCTTCCCTCTTACTCTCCGCTCTCTCTTCCCTCTCTCCGCGCTCTCTCCCCTGTCTAGGCTGCTCTCTGACTGTCTCCAGTGGCCTCTGTCTGTCTCTGGTCACCCCTCCTCACCATCACACACCCTCACATCCACTCACCCTCACCCCCTCACCCTCACCCACCCTCACACCCACCCACTCATCGTCACCCTCACACCCCCTCACCCTCACACCCCTCACCCTCACACCCCCTCACCTTCACCCACCCTCACCCTCACCCACCCTCACCCACCCTCACACCTCCTCACCATCACATACCCTCACATCCTCTTACCCTCACGCACCCACACACCCTCACACCCTCACCCACCCTCACACCCCCTCACCCTCACACCCCCTCACCCTCACACCCCCTCACACCCCTTCACCCTCCACACCCTCACACACCCTCACTCACCCTCACACCCTCACCCTCACACCCTCACCCACCCTCACTCACCCTCACGACCCTCTCACCCTCACACCCCCTCACACCCCCTAACCCTCACACACCCTCACTCACCCTCACCAGCATAGCATAACAAAACCTAGCATAGCATAGCAAAACATAGCATAGCATAACAAAACAAAGCATAGGATAGCAAAACCAAACCTAGCATAACAAAACAAGAAATAGCATAGCAAAACACAACATAGCATAGCATAGCATAACAAAACACAACACAGCATAGCATAACAAAACATGACAAAGCATAGCAAAACAAAACGTAGCATAACACACAACAACACATATCATAAGATAAAACATAGCATAACATAACAAAACAAAGCATTGCATAACAAAACATAGCAAAACACAAAGCATAGAATAACAAAACACAGCATACATAACAAAACATAGCATAACAAAGCATATCAAAACATAACTTAGCATAACAAAACACAACAAAATATAGCATAACAAAACACAACATAGCATAGCATAGCATAACAAAACAAAGCTTAGCATAGCATAACAAAACATACCATAGCATAGCATTACAAAACATAGCATAACAAAACATAGCATAGCAAAACAAAGCATAGCATAATAAAACACAACAAAACATTGCATAGCATAACAAAGCATAGCATAGCATAACAAAGCATAGCATAGCAAAACACAACAAAACATAGCATAACAAAACATAGCATAGCATAAAAAACAAAGCATAGGATAGCAAAACAAAACATAGCATAGCATTACAAAAATAAGCATAGGATAGCAAAACAAACCATAACATAACATAACATAACATAACATAACAAAACATAGCATAACAAAACACAACAACACATAGCATAACAAAACATAGCAAAACACAACAAAACATAGCATAGCATAACAAAACACAACAAAACATAGCATAGCATAACAAAACACAACAAAACATAGCATAACAAAACATAACAAAGCATAGCAAAACAAAACATAGCATAACAATACACAACATAAGATAAAACATAGCATAACAAAACAAAGCATTGCATAACAAAACTTAGCAAAACACAAAGCATAGTATAACAAAACACAGCATACATAACAAAACATAGCATAACAAAGCATATCAAAACATAACATAACTTAGCATAACAAAACACAACAAAACATAGCATAACAAAACACAACATAACATAGCATAACAAAACACAACAAAACATAGCATAACAAAACATAGCATAGCAAAACAAAGCATAGCATAATAAAACACAACACAACATAGCATAACAAAACATAGCATAGCAAAACATAGCATAGCATAAAAAAACAAAGCATAGGATAGCAAAACTAAACATAGCATAGCATTACAAAAAAAGCATAGAATAGCAAAACAAACCATAGCATAACATAACACAACATAACAAAACATAGCATAACAAAACACAGCAACACATAGCATAACGAAACATAGCAAAACACAACAAAACAAAACATAGCAAAACACAACAAAACATAGCATAGCATAGCATAACAAAACAAAGCATAGCATAGCATAGCATAACAAAACAAAGCATAGCAGAGCATAACAAAACAAAGCATAGGATAGCATATCAAAACAAAGCATAGCAAAACAAAACATAGCATAGCATAACAAAACAGCATAGCAAAACAAAGCATAGCATAATAAAACACAACAAAGCATAGCATAGCAAAACAAAACATAGCATAACAAAACATAGAATAACAAAGCATAGCATAGCATAGCAGAGCAAAGCATAGCATAGCATAACAAAACATAGCATAGCATAACAAAGCATAGCCTTCCAAAACACAACAAAACATAGCATAGCATAACAAAACACAACAAAACATAGCATAGCATAACAAAACAAAGCATAGGATAGCAAAACTAAACATAGCATAGCATAACAAAACAAAGCATAGGATAGCAAAACAAAACATAGCATAGCATAACAAATCATAGCATAACATAACAAAACACAATAAAACAGCATAGCTTAACAAAACAAAACATAGCATGGCTGAACAAAACATAACAAAACATAATAGCATAGCAAAACACAGCATAGCATACCAACACAACAAAACATAGCATAGCATAACAAAACATAGCATAGCAAAACAAAGCATAGCTTCGGTGGTTGCCATAATTACCTTGCGTCACGCCTAACACGTGACGCATAGCCACGCCCCTACCCAGGCATAACGGCCTTTTCCTTCCCACGAAACAGTGAGTTTTGTGAGGCCGAGTTATCTACCGGCCACACGGGCACATCCATCAGCTGATACTGTGAGTCACACGGTGTTGAGCTCTCGGCATTTCCCTGCCTGCTCTTCTACGCGTTTTCGCCCGTATTGCATTTAAGAGTTTTTCTCTTTTCCTTCTTTTGCCTTTTACCTACAAAGCACTAGTTTCATGAGGAACATGCCTGATCCTCGACCCCATGAAGCATAACCAACTCTTACTCTGAGTAAGATTTTACCCCTCTTCCTTGTACCCTCCCACTGCCATCTTATATCGACGATGCTTTATTGACAATACATTTAACAATGCATGCTATTGATACATTTGCACCACTGTATGTGAGCGATGATAGCCACTTTTCTAATTAATGTAAAAGTGACATAAATATAATTCATACTCACCTTCGCACGAATATTGATCAGCGTGAATATGTGAGTTTTAGAACTAAAGCACAGGCTAATGAGCCTTTCTCCAGAATCAACCTTTTGCAGTCCCAGCATACTTGGGTCACAACGCTAGCTCACGCCAGCATTTTTTGCCACCCTATAGTATGCACTGCCTGGGATTGATTTCTCCAGCATGAAGGGGAGAGCATGGAGCATGCTGAACACTGAGAAACTACCCTACGTTACAGGCACGTAATTTGTTTGTTTGTGATTGTTTTCTTTTTTTCCACAGGTTTCTCCATTTATCCTCACCTATAAGGCTGGGAGGACACCAACTGCAAGTATACAGTTTGGTCTTAGGGACCGAGGGTTGGATACACCTTAGCGAGTGTATACCGCCCAGGTTCCGCACACTTGGTCCTGACGAAAACCTGGTAGATTCCATCACAGGTTGAAACATGTAGACCTTTATTTTACATCCACATAGATACTGCTGGTCAATTTAGCGAACTGAAGTATCCCACAACTGATTTTAACATTGTCCAGTAGCTTTGGAATAAATAATTTTTTTCAAGAAGTTATACTCAGCCAATTTTTAACTTCACTTTTTTGCACCACATTCACAAAAAACAACCCGTTCCACTGTAGTCAGGTGTCGCAGCACACCCGGATGGCACTCGGCTGTCCGGGTGGGACCCCGATGATGAAGCATGTCACCAACCAGGTTGGTGAGTGAGGGGTCTTCTAACAAAAGAATATTTTTATTTTGTTACTTCTCCATCTCCCTACATCCCTTTTAGGACCATTGACGTGGTCCAATGGTGGAAGTACAAGCTGTTCAGAATTCTGCTGCCCTGGATTAAAAACTAAAACGGCCAAGAAACTCATGCAATCCCATAGATAATATTGCAAGACAGCAATTTCTAAGTTTCTCTGTTCTCAGGAAAAAAGAGATTTCTAATTTACGGGAAAAAAAGGAAGAAAATGAATTCCATCAGAAAAAGAGAAACTATGGACAAAATCTGGATTGCTTTGCAGTTAGTGATCTCTCAAAAAAATAAGCAACAGTTTTGGAGTCTAATAACAATAGCAACCAGTGCTCAAAAATCTGTTACGGCATCTCTGGTCTCTCAAAATGACTGGGAAAAGTATCGCCTAGAGCTCTATAAGGCAAACCTAGAAGAATCCTGCCAAAGAGCTCATTGTAGATTGACAATTGGTCAAGAAGTAGACGAAGGGAAAAGTGCCCCGGTGGAGGAACAAATAAAATCTTACATCAGGAGGTCTAGATCCTCTAGATCCTCTGCATTGATGAGTCCAAATAAGATCCCAGTTATAGCCATCAAAAGCAACCATGAAGCCTGAAGCAAGTATTTGGAGCCACTGTTCTGCCACATATATAAAACTGGTCAAATCCTGAAATCGTGGATTGGGAGTATTGTTATTCCTCTTCTGAAGAAGGGCTCAGGACTTTCGCCTAGCAATTATAGACAGATAGCTGTGCAGGACGCAACTGGGAAGATCTTTGCAGCAGGCATTCTGGATCATCTGAAGGACTGGGCTTTTTCAAGTGGGGTGATTCCAATGGCCCAAGCAGGCTTCCGTCCAAAGCATTCTGTCATTAATAACATCAGACTCTTACAATCACAAATCGATAAATATGTTCTAAAGAAATTGAAGATAATCTACAACTTATTTGTAGACTTCTCTACAGCTTTTGACGGGGTCTATAAACCCTGCCGATGCAGGAAACTGATGTAAATGTGTATCCTTGATGTCTTATTAAGATTCATTGTGGCCTTATATACAGCAACGTGGTGTAGAGTGCAGATGGGAGGAGATCGTCCTTAATCAAGGCTGTTTGTTAGCCCCTATACTCATTTCCCTGTATGTAAGTGAGTTACTGGAGTGTCTATTAGGTATAAATAAGGTTACATCTCAAATAGCTTCTCATGAAATCCATGCCTTAATGTATGCCGACAATATTGTCATTTTTTACTTAACACAGATTGGTCTACAACACAATTTAGATGCTCTTTTTACTTACACTGAAACAAACTTTTTGGAAGTAAATATTTCAAAGACAAAAGTGGTCCCTTTTAGGGGAAAGAAGCATCATATCCACTTTAATTGGAAACTAGGAGGTAAACCAGTAGAAACGGTAAAGGAGTATGTATACCAAAGGAGAATATTTTCAGTGACACTAGACTAACTCTCATCGACGACACTTAGAATCAAAAGCCACATCCCACGTAAATGCTTTAAAGAATTTTTACATTTATTCAAGAAAGAGGCCTATCCAAGCTCTCTTAGAAATCTATTGAATAAAGATCCTGCCTACCCTGATGTATACTTAGAATATTTTCTGAAAAAAAAATGCCATTTCCTGCACAAATGTGAAGGGAAATTTGTACGGAAAATAACACACTAGTCCGGTCCAGGCCCTTCAATTAGAATTGTCACTGACTAGTGCTTATACAATTGCTCTGTCCAACACAATTAGGTGGGAATATAATATGCTCCACGCAGAAAAAGATGCTGTAAGAACTTTATTAAAACTCAAAACCTTTAAAGTTAGTTCGAGCAATTTTACATTCAACAAAAATCTTGAAGTGGCTCTATCACACTTCAAGTGTACAATTACACTCTTATAGTCCTGGTGATGGGCCTATTTAAAAAATGTTCTTAAAAAAAATGACACCACGTCTTAGTTTTGATCAAGATTCTGCATTTTGCTCACAGCTATCTGTCTGAAATTTACTCTTGCACAGCGTGTAACGTAGCATCATTTTGCTTTGCTTGGGGATCCTGCCTTTGAACTCCTATACCAAACATTGGGATAACTCTACTGAAGATGCTGGAATATGTAAGATTTGCAATGGAGTGGAACAAGCAGTAGCTCACTTGATATATATGTCCAAACAGAGAAGTAGTTACTGTGAATGATCTGATGGCCATTATTTATTCCCCCCAAATGAATTTGTTTGTAAATATGTGTACATTTTTTAAAATTTATTTTACCATTGTATTAGTATTTAATGTATTTATTGTTATTATGTACATTTATTAATGTAGGTTTTTTAGTATTATTTTTGTTGACCTCAGTAGAGGTCTAAATCAATTATTAAATTATTAAATTGAACTTAAAAAGGTTACACAAATTAAAGTTACATTCATTGCTACATTTAAGTTAATTAAAGGTTATTAACATATTTTATAATAAAACTTATAATTATGTTGTGTTTATATATTTCTACATCAAAGTACATTTATTTATATGTTTTAAAGTTGTAATAAGGTATTTTATTTAAATCAAATTCCTGGTGCCATTGTCTTCTGTGGGAGGGTATTTCAGTACCAGTGGTTGGCCTAGGGTGGTACTGGATTTAATTCAGCTCTGAACTGGAGTACATTTAATACTGTTTGGATCTTTTTGACTGTAGTAAGTATAGAAGTCCAGTTCATGAATAGCAGTGGGTGTACTTTTGTGGGTAGGTGGGTGTCACTCCCTAAACCCCTCCCTAAACCTTTATTTACTCCTCCCTTAAGCAGTTCAATTAATCATAAGTGTTCCCCATTTTCAAGTCACTCCCATTTCCTTCCTCCGTTTACTACAAAACCTACACCTACCAGTGCGGAGATCTGTGCAGTAAGACTGGATATCTTTGCACATAAAAGATAGGAGAGGCTGAGGTGTAGACCTCTGAACGTAGATTAATGAATTGCATTTAGTGGTATGCTAGCAATACTATTGTAGTACCACTAAAAACAATACAAAATGCGGCTTGTGAATAGACCCCTGAAAATACAATTTATTATTAAAGAAAATATGTAGTTGATTGCATCATTTGGATGCATTTGTTTGTGAAGAGGGCCAAATAAATTTCACATTTACAAAATTAGACCTTCGTTTTAAGAGGCCTTTGAAATTTAAAAGAATGTTTACATTGTTAGTACATGGGTGTGGATCAGTGGTAGTGTATCAATGACTGGTTAAAGTTTATTTTGGCTCAGAAGTTGCTTGACCTGTGATCCAGCGCCCCTAAGGAAAAACTGTCTCACCAAACGCTACCTAACACCACAATACTCACCATTAATCATAAATCACTCTTAAAGGCCCATATATACCAACAAGACTATTTTTTGGGCAACTGAATCATGTGACCTAATTAAACAGAACTATTCACAATCTATTTACACTTTTATATACAACTGTAGTTTATCTTTTCTACCATGTTTTTTTAACATATATCACTTTAATTAAGTCACTTAGGTATATGGATCAGCTAATGGTAACTAGACCATGAATAAACAAGACCTGCTTGTCATTTCAAAAATCTAATTTTATTAACTTTATTATTCAAAGAAAGAGCATTTTCAATTAGTTATTTTAATTTTATTAGCATTAATGAAAGCAGCAGTTATTAAGGGGAAAACATATTAGACCGACACCTCAAAGGCAAATCAATTAGCATGAATTAAAGAATTTAACAGTTTCCATTCCCTAAATTCTTTTTCCCTGTCTAAAACTCACTTCACCTAAAAAGAATAATCATTAAAGACTGCTATCCTTACGTGCGCCAAAGAGTCCAACAGCACGTCACGCCCTTCAGGAATCGGAAAGCGAGAAGCGCCCTCCTGCCCATGGGGCCAAGTTTTATACCTTTCTGACTAGCTAATCTTCTCTAAATTGTACACATTTCTTCGCCATCCAGTGTTTTCATTGGCTGACTTATGTCTGATCATATTGTGTCATCACTGTTCTCCAAGCCTTGATCGGGCTTTTCTTAGAGTACATTGTCCTTTACTTTCGAGTCACGCAGCTTCCTTAAAAATGTTACTTTACACTCAAGTTACAGAACATGACTTCCTTGGCTTGGCTATCTTGCTTCTTCCTGTCCTTGAATCTTTCTCTCCAAGAGCACGTTTAGCACAATTTATTAAATTCGCTTTCTCTGGCAAAACTTGTCAACGTGGTAAAAGTTTCCACTTCCATGCTAGGCTCTTTCTGGACAGGATTCAAAAACACCATCTTTTCATAGGCCTTAAGCCTCTTTCAGAAACTATTATTCAAACAAACACAAAACATTAATTAATTGAAGAATTGAACCCCATTCTGTTACCCACCCCCTTTGCTAATAATTAACCCATTAATTTATGTTACCTAGCTGTGCACACAAAGCTGCATTTCATATCTACCTTCTTCTTTTAGGCCGCAGGATCCTCCATGAGCTTTTGCCACAGAAAAGACGTAAAGACATAACATAAGCACACAAATAAGCACATGCCATTAGTTAAACAGCCGCATTTAATACTGACAAAGACAATAGACAAGGTTAGTTTATTATTTTCTACGCACTTGCATTTGCAACATTGAGCACATAAGTTATTCCCTCGTGTTGCTTGTAAATATGCATTTTTAAAAACTAAGTTGATTAATACTTTTCATCACATACTAGTTAGTACGGTTACAGTTTTTATGGAAGTTTAACTTTGCGAGTCTGAACAAAATTTCATCGAGCCCCTCGTGACCTGCAATGTAGAACAAAGAAAGTATAACAAAGTCAACTAGTTGAAATTACATGTGCTACTAATAGTGAAAGTTGGCAATATATCACACTCCAGATCTAAATCTCCATCGAGAGCTGACACAATGTGTGCAGATATTGAGAACATGTTTATAACTCAAACATTTTGATACCTGAGTCTTACAGATATACAGTGCGAAACAGCCACAGTCTGTCTTAATGTCAAGTAATTATTTGATGTTACTATTCAAAACTGTAATTGTTGGATCAAATGATTGTTTTCAATCCAATTAACACTTGCCAGGTTTGCCTGTGCTTAAGGTGAACCACAGTATGCCTGTCTCATTTTCCTGTAGTACAGTGCTTTGCCAAACTGTACATTGAGGATAAAATGGTTTTCTGAGTCCCAAGTGAAATTTGCTGCCTATTTCCCCTTCGAGCCGAAGGCAGCCTGCCCGACTCACATTAACAATGCGTTGCATAATAACTTTCAGGCATATCTCTCTGAAAGCATATAACTCTCTTTGGAAAGCATATCCAAGTGCCATGCCTTGACATCGTTTTTGTATGTCTCACTTTTTTATTGTTTTTACTGTCAATAAAAAAAACGAAAAATTCATGTGCCTGTGACTAATTGTTTCACTAGCTGCCCGGTTCATAAAATGTTTTTTTTCATGCACCGAACACCATTACAGCACGCCACCCTCCTTATTGGAACGTTTAACAGACTGGTGATGAGATTCTGTAACTCAGTCCTTTTATTTTGTATTGAATTGTATTGTATGAGCATTTCTAAAGTGCACTGTAACCCTACGGGCATCCTGGCGCTGTTACACCTAAGTTACTGATTAGGGGTGCTGTGCCTTAAACTGAGGAGGTTATGCTCTGGGAAAGAGCCAAGTCTTGATTTTTTTTATGTTCTTTCTGTAAAAGGCTAAGAAACTACTTTAAAATGCCACTCTAATTGTGAGGGCTGTGACAATGCATTGGTTTAAAGCCGAAACTCATGAAATTCAATCAAAGCGGCAGATGGCACACATTATCATTGAATAGAATGGGGCAATGACAAGCTAGTGAAAACACCACATGTAAGAAGACAGGCTTTGCATGTAAAAAATTGAACAGCCTCCAATTTTTGTCCATTACACAAAAGGCCACCAACCCACTCTGTAACTCCCTCTGAGTTGTACAGAATACAGGCAGGTAAGTAAGATATTTTGTTTGATGGTCTTGAACCACACTGACCGAAGTAATAAAATCAGGGTACAGACACATCACCTTCGTCCACCATGCGCAGGTAAGTTATGACAGAAATCAAAATAGATTTGTTAGTCCATTCATGTTAAAAACCACTAATAGATCAAGAAGGATCAAGCTGCTCATTACATTTCTTCAAGTATGATGAGGGGGCTACACTAAAATGTCATCCTGTTTTGAAAACCTCAGTGGTTTGGAGGTCCCACATTAATAGATTTCCTTGTTCGTCAGAGGACATTCTGACCGTTACAGAGAATATATACATGAGAGTTTGCGGTCTGAGGAACCTGAAAACCTATCAACAGAATCACTTGCTCTTTGTGGTGAAAGATGAGAAGTCCATGCATAAAATGAGTGCAGAGCCAGTGCTGGTATTTTATATGTATTAGAATGTATTATGTGCTACCCTTCTTCAAATCACATGAGTCAAAATGATTATCATAATAATATTTCAGCGATTGTAAACAAGTGTGAAATACAAGATACATTCCAAACATTGTTCATCATATATCTCTAAAGTATTACTCTAAACACTTCTACTTGCTATGGGCATCATATTATTAGTATCTATATTATTTGCTATGCCAGCATATACGCAAACCTCAATTCGGTTCGCCGTTTGACAGCATCTATTGGTACAACAAGTCCACTCTCTATCCTACCCCAGCTGCCAAACTTTTTATTCCTTTCTTCCCTTTAGTCTGTGGGCTAAATTGCTCAGAATCTGCATGTGCAACAAATACTGAAAACAGTGCATCTTTTAGAAGAATTTGTAAATGAAAAAGCAACATTTACATGTTACATTTACATTTAGCCAGCACAGAACTGCACACAACCAACTTACATACGTTTTTTTTCAGCCTCTGCAAACATGTGGAAGAAAATGGAAAAAAATAATTAGCTGCTAAAATATCATAAGCTGAAAAATGTGTAAACTTTGTACATACAAACACTGCACAAAATAAATTTGAAAATGTCACTTATACTAAGAGAACTACTCAATAAATTCGACCAAGTACAAAAACATGTATTTTGCTTTTATGGTTTATGACCGAAATAAATTGAAAGAGCTAGAATGTACTATGTTAGTAAGCAGCAAGGCTTATAAGGCATAGCAGCATTATTAAACATATAGAACACCATGCTCACACATGACAGACAAATGCAGGTTTATCCCTTTCATGGGTCAGACACCTGATTAAACATCATGAAACAATGTTGTTCCTCCTTTTCTTGTAGTTATTTCTTAACTATTCCTGCTAAGGTTTTGTTGTGATATGGCAGATAGCGAAAAGGTAGGTAGTTGGCTAGGAGAAGAAGGTCCCCTGCAAAATTTCCAAAATGGATGCAGTAATGTTGCAGTTTCTCAAGTCCATTCCGCTAGCTAACTACTGCATTTATTCACAATAGCTTGTTGTTGTTTATGTAACTTGCTTGTCCTGCCATCCCGAACAACGTTAGCAGAGAGTGCACAGAATCAATATTCATGTAGTGGGATAGTGCTTAGATGTTAAGGCGATATGCTGTTTATTAGAACTGTGCTCCGATTTGCTAAAAGTATTATTTTGCTTACACATGATGATTTGGAAAACCTGATGCTTTCCTATGCCAGAAAACTGTAAATGAACCCCAGATTTTGGTGCTGCCTGATTTCTTATTGATTTTGCTGCCATTTTGGGACTTCATTTTTTTCTGATTTGCACCTCATTGCGCATTGCTCTATTATGGAGTGCCTTAATGGCAATAGGTTTATGCATTTGTATTTACAATTTCTCTACTGCACCTTTTGAATTTTGTATTCATTCCACTCTGTAACACAATTATTGAGCCTGTCCTTACTTTATTAACTGTATTTTAATTATGCTGTATGGTGCCTTTCCTCAAGGACATTTTAGCTAATGAAATTGAGGTTTAACAGGGTGTCAAATTCATCGACCTATGGGCGTGCTGTGAAGGTGTCATTTTGGGGGCGTATAATTTAAGGGGTTCCCCGTGCCCACATTTGTTAAGTGTGAGGATTTGTTTGTGTGTTTTATAGGCCTGGGAATATGCCAAATGGATTCGCAAGCGGGTAAAATTGCTTCATGAACATAGCCTGGCTTGGTTCCAGAGTTAGATTCACTACTTTGAACATTTAGGCAAACCAGCTTATCTCTTCCTCCTTTACTGGTTTGAAGTTTGTGACGGATGCTCAAAGCCCGCGGTGGGAGCGGAGTGGCTAACATGATGTTAGGGCATTGTTTAGGATTGGATTGTGAATCTTCAGAATTTTTTTATTAAAAATTTCAGAAGATCTTAATGTGTTGTGGAGTATCATATTGGGAATTGTTTTAGTTCTTTGGAGTTAATTATTTCTATTAAGATACTGAAGATTTCCTTAGCTCGATTTGGGGAAAGATTGATGCCTTTGGTAAGATTGCCTTTTTATTTGCTCTTCAGATTAGTTTTTGGACACTTTTTCCACTCTTGTAAATAATGTTGTCAATTCTTAGGAGGGTTTTATGCCATCTTTCTTCCAGATTTCTGTCTTACCTTTTCATTTCAAATACCTTGCACATGAGCAATTTATTAGGAGAGCTTGGTATCCTGTTTGTTTTGTGTGGCACTAACATTATTCAGTGTTGTAGTGATACTGTATATGGTTTTCCTTAAAAGACACATTTTTCATTGCTAAGAACTGACATTGATCCTGCTGCATTTTTTTTACAAAAGAATGTATTATGAGATCTCAGAATAAAAGAATATTACGAAAAAGCAAGTTAACTGTGAAGTGTGTGGACCTTGTAAAACCTTTGTCTTGGAGGAGTAATCTGTCTTGAAAGACTGTGATCATATATAGGAACATAGCCACTTGTAACCAGTGGGGAAACTGTAGTACAGGTGCATCTTCCTCAGGATATACTCACTTACTAAAAGCCATAGCACTTATTCCAGGGCCCCATATTTTAACACAATTTGGAGATACTGTAGAAGTGGAAGTGGTTACAAATACAAGTGAAAAGCAATTTATTTACAAGATTCTCAGGAGAGCTGCTATTCAGAAAAGGTCCAGCTGTAAACTGCTTTGCAGTTTCAAAGAGAACATTCTACATCTTCTCAAGTAAACAGCACACAAGAGCAGAGGCACTTGACAGCATAAGACTACAGATCAGTAGAGACAATAGACGGACACAGAGCACAAGTTAGGTTATACATTACAGCACATTTCTTCCCTTTAGAAACACACAATGAAACAACATTACACTTAAGTCATACAATTAAGTACAAACAATGTATAAGTTACCATATGATAATATGGAAGCAACAGCAATATAATATGATAAGAAACTTTCACATACTTCTTTTAATGTGCAGGGTGAGAAACTATTCTAGCACTTCTCCTGACTTCCAACTTCTGTGGACTTGGACAGCAGTATTGTTGACATGGCACATCACAAGACCCTCTTGCAGAATCATCTGTATGAGCATCTTCCACATTGTAATTTTCATTCTCAGTCCTTGAAGAAATATGAGAATAAAAACTGGTATCAAGAAAGCCTTCAGGAAGAAACATAACTGCATGAATTGCACCATTTAGGACAGATCCCCTTTTGAGAAAAACATAGCTTACTAATTCTGTCAATTTTGTTGAGGGTCCACTAACTACCATCATCTAATCTGACTGAAGATTCACCTTTGACCCAATTTTTTGTGGAGCAGAAAATG
Organism: Lissotriton helveticus; assembly: GCF_964261635.1. Taxonomy (NCBI): domain Eukaryota; kingdom Metazoa; phylum Chordata; class Amphibia; order Caudata; family Salamandridae; genus Lissotriton; species Lissotriton helveticus. The sequence continues at coordinate 511,507,561 of NC_136070.1, read as the reverse complement.
TAGTACTACCTTTTGCCGCATATCTAAAACTCTTAACTTTGACACTATCCCCCACTTCCAAATTCGGATTCATTTGTACGCACCCAAGAGACACCTCCAATCAGCTGACCTTTCTCTGGCCACCATTCCATGCATATACAAGACCACAACGGGAGGAAAGTCCTTCTCCTACCTCACATCCAAGGCCTGGAACGACCTCCCTTTCCACCTCCACCTCCGCAAAGTCCATACACTGCTCCAGTTCAGGAAGGACCTCAAGACCTGGCTCTTAGGATAACCCCAGCACTCAAAGGACCCCCAGCGCCTTGAGACCCTCACAGGCGAGTAGTTGCGCTTTACCAAGCCTGATGGATGGATTGATTGATTGATTTGTACCGAGCTTGGAATCAAATCTAGATTGTTTGATTTTGTTGAAACCCTGCTCTGTGAATAGCTAACTTATGCATGTGCTGGTTAACTTCATAAGATTAGCATTTTCCCATCCATTGGAGATTAATGTCAGAACATGGGGTTCTATTTTTAAGTATCCTAAATGGTCAAATTCCAGTTGTAGAGTACAGAGTTCTGTACTATTCCCACATTTTCACTTGTATGAAATTCTTAACTTCTCATTAATTGGTTGAAACAGCTTGAATACCCTCATTGGAAATCCCAATAACCATGCCTTTTCCTACAAGGTTTATAGGAGGGTGTGTGTTTATGACAAATGTCATGTTTTTCAGAAACTTCATTTTATAAGAAGTGAATTGCACTCCATTATCGTTATTATAGACTTAAGTAACCCTTCTCTATAAAAACAGTCTTTGAGCAACTCAACAACAGTTTCCTTGGTGGGATCTCTGATGAACTTCCACTCCACCCACTTTGAATAGTAGTCAACCAAAACTACAACAAATGTAAAATCCAATCTAAGATACTGACTGGGACCAATAAAATCCAATTCTATGTTTTCTCATTGCCCTTTGGGAAATGGACAATTATTCAAGGGTACTTTGCAAACACTGTAAGCTTGATCTGAGCAGGCACATTTCCTGCAACTCTTAAAATAAATAGAAATCATCCATTAATGGCCTGCATTATTCTGACCCAATTAATCTCTTTGCCTAATCTTTACCCAATCGACTACTGTGTGTGATTCCCACAATCTTCCTTCTGACTCTTTCAGGCAGTACAAATGTACTGCTCCTTAAATTGACATACATCACCTTCCACTGACAGTTCTTCCTTAATTTTTCAGAATAATTGATGCATACTACCTAAGTTCTTTTCCAGAGCCATTCATTGACAACATACTCTTGATTCTGTTTGAGTCCAACATCCTCTTTCATACCTAAAATCCATTCACTTTCTGAAACCACATCAAAGATGGCACTGACAGTATCACTTTGAGTGGCCACAACACACTCCTCATTGTAAACATTTCTAGCGGGGGTCTCATCTTAAGCTGGCATTCTGGACAAGCAATCAGCCCTGCAATTATTGTTGGCTGAGGAACGCTCAATGGAAAAATTAAACTTGCACAACTAGAAAGAAGTCTCACTAATGAAGACGAGGCCCTACCCGTACTGTTACTTGACAACAAAAATACCAGTTGTCTGTAGTCAGTTCTAGTTTCCGCAAAGGGAAGTCTTAAAGTGCTCCATTGCCCACATACAACTCCAAGCTTCTCTTTCAGTTGTGGAATATCTACTCTCAGTAAAAGAGAGGCAAAGGACAGTTCTATACGACTAGGATGAATTGTTATAGTGTTCTCATCTGACAGGGACAAAGCAGGAGCATTAATAATTCTTTCCTGCAGTATAACAAACTCTTCAGAAATTTGTTTTGTTTAGACCAGGGGTCTCCAAAACTTTCTGTAATAAGAAGTACTTAAGTTAAATGTAAATCATACTGAGCTGCTAATATTATTAGTGTGATAGTGACCACGTCACAGAAGATGGCCACCCGATACAAGATAACCAGGATTTATCACCTCAGTTCTTCAGGCATTCAGTCAATCAATCAATATTCCTTTATTGCATAATTAATTAAAATCATTACAATATATGTGCAAATAAGCTAAATACATTATTATCAGGAGCATAGACAATCCCAGGGATATGATGCCTGTGGAGGCTGAATTTAAATAAATACCATAACAATTTGGGAATCATGCACAGAGCAAATGGCTAAAATACCAGCTGATTACTGTGCAAAATAATGTAGCTGTGCAAACAGTGCATATTGTGCATATAGTCTAAAACACAAGCATAGACAATCTGAAGGATATAACTAAAGTGGAGGCCGAACTTGAGTAAATGACGTAAGTTTCTGATGGATACATCTACCAGTGGATTCCTCACCTTGTGAATATCCCCTGCGCCAGCAGCATTCGGAAACTTTTATAGCTCTCCACGCTGACGAGGACGAGGACGATGTCACAGAGGCACGGCTTTGCTCACGACCTCACTGACGTCACTGGAGCCATAAGAGAGCCTCGTCGGCGTGATGACGTCAGTTTCGTTTTTTTGGGACTCTCTGTGGTTGTTTTGTTACTTTGTGTTTACTAGCTTGTATCCTGTTCTCTTTTCGAAAGATGTCATCGAGAAAGTCAGAATTCAAGCCATGCAGGGATTGCGGTGGACACATGTCCATAACAGATCCTCACGACGATTGTGTATGGTGTTTGTCATCAGACCATGACGTAGAGGATTGCGCTTGCTGCAGGAAAATGAACCAGAAGGCTCTGAAAGAAAGGGCAGCCAAGCTGTTCATGGCAAAGATGCAAAAGGAAAAGAGGGGCCGGAGGAGATCCAGGTCGAGATCCAGGTCGGAGTCGAGGTCGGACTTGAAGTCGACGTCGGGTCATGCTTTAAAACCCAAGAAGCACAAGAAGAAGAAGAGGCACGGCTCTCGACGCCGTTCGGATAAGGAAGAGGCTCAGAAGTCGACCTCAAAAGTCCATCGACATCGTGAGGACTATGTATCTCCTTCTCCTTCTCCAGAGAGAGCGACTTCTCCTGTGGCTTCACCAGTGCAGTCGCCGATTCCTTCTCCATCTCTGGAAAATTCTCCGGCTCCGGGCGAAGAGGTACAAGTACCTGAAGGGACGTCGACTCCAATGCATCCACCGTCAGCGCCGGCAGGCCTGAGTTCGGTGATGCCTATGCCTGAGCGTATTCCAGGCGAGTACCCTCCTTTTCCTGGTCCAGAGCAACACCCATTGCATTATCTTAATGCTGTGTATGGTGTATTTGCGAGGGCAATGTACCCCTCTGGTGCACCTTCGGGTCCCATGGGTCTTATGGCGTTCAATTTGGGGGTTCCTCAAGCCTATGCTCAGGCTCCCTTTATGCCTTTTTTTCCTGCGGCTCCGTCCTGGCATTTCCCGGCGCCGAGGACGTCGAAGCCGATACCTCCATCTCCGGCGCCGTCAGCTCGACCACGTTCGACTCCGATTGTGCCCCTGGATCCGGGTTCAACACCGGTTCCGATACCATCGGAGCTGTGTACGACTCCGTCTGCGCTAGCCCCGGGGATAAAGTCCAGGCAGGAGGCACAAAGATTGTTGGAGGAACAGCGATATAGGGAGGATGAGATGGAGGAAGGTGAGCTTCAGGAGTCAGAGGATTTTTTTGAAGACTTAAGAGTGGCAAGTGGACTGGACATGTCACCAGAATGGGAACTCTCTCCTCCTTCGGAGCTATAAGAGACATTAAAATGGCCCGGTCATTACTATGCAGGTAACTTAAATATACAGGTGATGCCAAGTCTAAAACCCTTTAAAAAAAGTGCTTTGTTCGAACACATACTAAAAAAGCAACCATAAAAATATTGAAATTCACTAATTTTGTGTTTGTAGTAGGAGCGGTATTCAGACTTGTTGGTGTCTTTAATTAATTCCTGTAGCAGGCCGATGTATTTGCCAAATTTCACCAAGTCACACGGCTCAACTATGTTGCCTCTTTGTAGGTTCCTCTTTGCAGGTTTGTGTCCTGTGTGTTAGGCACAGTGGTTTTAATAGGGCGAGAAGGTTGTTCAATAGTGCAGGGCAACAGTTCAGAAGGTGGTTAAGCGTTTCCATTTTGTAACCACATTGTCTGCACTTAACTATCATGGAAATGGTGTGCCATTTAGGGTTCATATCTTTAGTCTATAGGCACATCAACTTTGCAGCCATTATTTGTCTTAGACATATCTTTCTGAACGAACACTGGAGGTATGGCTGCAATTGCAGACGAGACTGGTTGTGAGGTAGCGTAAGATGTAGCCACTGCTTCAAAGCGTGTACTTTAATTTTGCCAGATCAGTTAACATTGATCGTGATTTTATCTGGCTTTTCAGGATCGTTTTAAGTGCTGGATGCGAAAGCAATATTTATTTAGCACAGACTTGTCTATTTGGAGATTGTCCACTTATTTATTTAAATAATTCGGCCAAGGTCTCTTCTTTTGATAAAGATGTGTTGCAGAGCTTATTTCAAGGTGTTAGGTTGGGCCCTGTCAAACCTAAAGTAATTTTTTAAAAAGACACCCATATTAGACCACTTTTGAGCCTCCAAACCAAGTTCTAATCTGACCATGCAACCTCCTTTTCTATTTTCCTCATTCGCTTCTGACCCCAAACACCTAAACAAGTAAGATGTCATTACCTTTACTCACTTTCGAGAGACGTAGGCACCCGAGATGATACCACCCGCCAACCGGTATATTGACAAAACCTACAAGATAATGTCGATGACCTCTCTTTTCGAAGGAGAGGGTGGTCACTCTCTTACAATCTTGACCGCTGACTGTAGCTGTTGGCCAGCAGGAGAATAAAACTTGGAAAGGCCCAGCACAGTCCACACAGCCCTGTCCGAGATCTTCCATAGCGGCATAATCATGGGATCAAATTTTAAAAAAGTAACTTAAAAAGGGATACACTCAACAACTTAAACCCCCCAAATATGTGTATAGGATCACAAAATAACTATAACTATGAGGGAGACCAATTGAGCAAACAGTCCCATAATATTTTCTTTCTACTATTCTGCAATCTGGTCAGATCAATCTTAGTGGTCTTATATAGAGAGGACAGCCAATCTGAATATGTGGAGGTGTAGCCTCTACCCATCTTCTACATATTTCTCATCTGGCCGGCAGGATTGCATAGAACAGAATCCCCCTAGCGGGACCTGTAACTTCACTAGCTATGCTAAAAATAATCAGGGCAAGGGAGATTTGGACTGGGGCTCCCAAAATATCAGCTAGAGCTTCCCCTACTTTCTCCCAATATTCATAAATAGCTGGGCAATCTTTAAACATATATATGTCGAGGCGTTCACCAGGTCACATTTCTTGCAGCTAACAGGGGGACCCTTTACAATTTTAGAACGTATAGAAGGAGATAAATAAGCTCTGTGGGCTGTATAATAGTGGTTTCTCCTAAACCAGCTGGCTTTACGACTGTGAACAAAGTGTTGAAAGAAATTTGCCACAGATTTTCCCAGTCTTCGCCTGGTATAGAAACTCTTCAGCTAGCTTAAAATCACGATCTATGACTTCCTCAATGGCCCAATAAAAGAAGGACTCCTCTTTTCTCCATGCCGGTCTCAATACTAATTGCTCCTCTAACGTGTTGCCTTTACCAATGAATTTTTTGGGATTCAGAGACCAACTCTGCAGTTGTAAATATTTAAACCTGGACATACCGCCCTCTACCTTATGGTCAAGTAGAGCCCTAGACAAAAGTATACCATCAGTAGCCAGATTGCCCCACACCAAAAGCCCTGCCGTTTTTAACGGGATTGCCAATTTATCTTTCAAATAGGCCGGAGATCCAGGATAGTCCCATAAAGGAGTCAAGCTTGAAAAGTAATTTAAGCCGGTACATTGCTTAATTCTTGCCAATGTACGAGCCATGCCTAATAGGACTTTCAGCCGGACTTTCTTGAAGAACATTTGATCTCCATACTTAAAAAGGAACCCCTCACGTGACAACCCTACTCCATAGGATGGCTGAAAACATGACCTCTGACTGATCTGGGGATTTCAGCAGCATTCTAGAATGTGCCATCTGAAAGGCCCAGGTGTAGTATTGGAGATCCGGTAGTGTAAGGCCCCCTTTCTCCCTCCTGCGCCTTAGCTTCTTAACAGCTATCCTCATAGCTTTATAAGCCCATACAAATGAATGAATTGCTTGCTGCAACTTATCAATGGCCTGCTTTTCAAAATGCAAAGGAATGGTGTTAAAAAGAAAAGTAATCTTTGGTAATATAACCATTTTTATCAATGTAATTATCCCAAAAGAGTCAGTTTGGAGCTGCATCCATGATTTCATAAGTGTCTGGCACTCCCTAGAGACGTTTGCCAGATTAGTCTATGAGATCTTATCTATACTTTGAACGATCCTAACCCCAGATATCGAATGTCGCTTTTTGTTTGGTTCGACACTTCGGCAGATTCCACGACATAATATCAGTTTTCTCCTCATTGATCTCATAACCAGATACCAGCCCAAAATATTTTGCCAATCTAATGACATGGGGGAAAGATGACTCTAGATCAGATGTAAAGATCAAGTTATCATCCGCATACAGGGCTACCTTCCTTTCCCATACCCCAAACTTGCAAAAGGCTCTATATACATGTGAAATAGAAGGGGGGAGAGGGGGCAGCCCTGTCTGGTTCCCCTACTGACCTTAAAGGCATTGGTCAGTTTGTTGTTAACTAGGAGTCTTGCCGATGGACCACTGTAAATAAGCTGGATAACTGTACAAAACTTGACAGCAAGGTTGAACTTTTCTAACACTGCCAAAAGATAGGTCCATTAGACCCTATCAAAAGCTTTGGTGGCGTCTAATGTCCTGGTTGCAAGTTGTAATGCGAAGGTGGAAGCAAGATTAATAACTCCAATAAAATCATACGTAAGATCGTGTAAATTCCTGCCTCCCAAGAAACCCTTTTGGTCTAAATGTAACAGTCCACCCACCACAGACCCCAACCTGTCTGCCAAGATCCTAGTGAAGACTGTGTAGTCCGTGTTTAAAAGGGAGATGGGTCTGTATGCCCCACAATTCACAGGAGATTTCCCTGTTTTCAAAATTAATGTTATAGTAGCTTCTCCCCACGAGGCTGGAGGTTATGTTATGTTAATATTTATTTGTTAAGCGCTCGTACGCCCATGGGCTTCATGGCGCTATCGGAAGGGAACATAACACAAAAAATACTCTAAAGGTAAGCCTGTTTGAAAAGCCACGTCTTAAGAGAGTGTCTAAAGGTGAGAAGATCTGGGCTCAGTCTTAAAGGAAGTGGTAAAGAGTTCCAAAAGGTGGCTGCAAGATGGTCAAAACAGCAGCCGCCAAGGCGTTTTTTCTTAAAAGTCGGGATAGCCAAAAGAGCTTTATGAGCAGAATGGAGATTTAATGAGGGATTATATCTAGAGACAAGATTTTTTATAAATTTCGGACCCGAATTTTGTAGGGTTTTAAAAATGATACATCCAGTTTTAAATGCAATCCGCTGCGTCACAGGTAGCCAATGAAGTTGTTCCAGGCCAGGTCTGATAGACTGCCATTTTGGTTGTTTAAGAATAAGCCTAGCAACTTGATTTTGAACAAATTGGAGTCTTTTTATCAGTCCCACTGGAAGTCCCAAATAGAGGCTATTTGAAAAGTCCAGTCGGGACAGAACGAGAGCAATGATAACCTGAATAAGTGCAGATTGCGTTAAGAACTGGGCTATTTTCTTTATTTTCTTAAGTTGAAAAAAACTGGCGGAGACTACTATACCAACTTGTCCTTTCAACGAAAGATCTGCGCTAAGTGTGACTCCCAGACTTTTGACCGAGGGAGATTTGGTAGGTGGGACCCCCATACTAGGTGGCCAAAAACATGGGCTCCAGCTTAATTCGCTTTTCCCAGGCAAGATTAATTCTGTCTTGCCTGGGTTAAGTTTTAGATGGTTGAGGTTCATTCACCTCTGTATGTGTGTCATGGTGTTCTGAAATTCTATCACAGAGTCTGCAGTGTTAAGGGGAAAGAAAAGTTGGGGATCATCCGCATAGTTATAGATAGTGACTTTGGCGTTCCTTAAGGAGTATAATAGTGGGCGGAGATAAAGATTAAATAATAAAGGTGATAATGATGATCCTTGGGGGACCCCACATGTAGTGGGAGTTGTAGGGGCTGTGAAGGTACCAAGTCTCACTGAATGCGTGCGTCCTGTGATAAAAGAAGTGATCCAGCTTAAGGCAGGGCCCCTGAGGCCGGCTTGTTCGACACAGTTGATAAGAATAGTATAATTAACCGTGTTGAACGCTGCCGACAAATCAAGGAGCACAAGGGCCTGATGAATGCCTCTGTCAGCATTAGATCTTAAAGTGTTTTGGACGGCAAGGATCATGGCTTCCGTAGAATGACAGGGGCGGAAGCCAGCCTGGTTAGGTTCCAGGTATTCAGATTTTTCAATAAACTTGGACACACACATAGAGACATGGGCTTCCAGAATTTTTGATGCATAAGGTAGAAGAGAAATTGGCCTGTAATGTATTGGATCGTGTGGGTCTGCTCCTAACTTTTTTTTTTTTTTTATTTAAAAACTTTATTGGCGTACAAAAGAAGACCATGCAAAAATATATATATACAGGTGGGCGTACAATAGCGGTCCTTTCTATAACAGTCCATTTGTGGATGCGCGCGCTTTCCGTTTGTTCTCCCTACAAAGCAAGAAAGGGAGGAAGAGGACAAGAAAAAAAAAAGGAGAGAGAGGGGGAGAGAGGTGGGGGGGGGGGGGGTTATTGGGGTTTCCTCAGGTGGTCATCGAGTGGGCGCCACATGTGTAGCTTGGCTTTATGTTCTTTCGAGAAGTTGCCTGTGATGTTGTCTGCTCCTCTCAGGAAGGTGACCCAATTAATCCATGTTTTAAAGTTTGCTTTGGCTGTGTTCTTCCAGTTCGTTAGGATTATTTTAAGGGCTGCTGTGAGGAGTAGGTCTAGGAGTTCTCTCTCTTCTCGACTTTTTAGGTTCGCTGTTAGGTGTTCTGTAGCCAGGCTTACGAAGCTGATTGTTAGGTCGGTTTTGAGCATATCGTTCAAGAAGGTGTTGATTTGTGTCCAGAACCTCTTGACTTTCACGCAGGTGAAGATGAGGTGTTCGAGGGTGCCTTCTTCTTTCTGGCAGTTCCAGCATTTGTCTGATTCTGCGATGCCGACCTTGTGGAGTTTGGATGGCGTCCAGTTGTGGAAAAGTAAATTTTGCCATGTTCTGTGTCCCTACGTGTTCCCCATCTTATGTTATGTGTGCATGATTAATATGCATATGCATTCCCCATGTTTGATTAAAGACGCAATTACAGTTGTGTCCATCTCTAGTATGCCAGTTTCCAGTTCTCGTGAATACTACGAATATCAGGCCTATGTAAAGTTACGTTGCCACGTTTCCCAGTGTGCACGTTATTTCATTGTAAAGTCCCCGTTTCTAGGCCTCAAAAGGGCCCGGACACCAGATTCAGCTCCTGTCTCCTGAACCCTCGCTGAGGAGCGATACAGCCCCCACCTGTATCCTCGACCCTTCACTTACTTCCTGCCTCACAGTGCCCGGCTCAGCCTGGCTCTGCCTACGAGTCTGCCAAGAGTATGTTATGATTCTAGTTATCAGTCCAGCCCTCCTTCTCTGCATTCCTAAGCTACTGAATCGCATCAATAGTTTCCGTCATCATCTAGCCTTTACGTCTCCATGTAAGAGAAATACTGTATTAATGGTCATTTTATATTCTTCAACACACACTACATGTAGAATAATGCATGCTCCAGTCTTAGAGTCTGTTAGCCTTTACCCCGATAACTTTTAGTTTATATCAACATGTTCTCTAAACATCAGATACTAGATAGTGTTAGGTACATGTCGCCCTGACTCTCCAGACTTCAGTCTCTGCTCCTAGCGCAGAAGTCATAGCCCCCAGCTTCTCCTAGTAACACGTCATTGTCAGTTTGCGCGCACCATTTAGGTTAGAGGTCCCGGCTCCTTAGGTAGCCCCCTCCATGTTTCCGCCCCCTTTATGACATATTCTGTTACGTTTACATCACATGTCCATGTATACGCCTCCTGTTACACCTACTTTCACCCTTATCTTTCGCGACTGCTATTGACCACACCCACTGCTCCGCCTATTGTATGTATTGCAATGCAACAGTTTTAGTATATATGCTTGTGTACTGTTATTAAATGTTACGCCAGTCCAATCCTGTCCCAGGCAGCGCTGCCATCCTGTTCCCGTGCAGGTTGTCCTGTTCCTGTCCTTTATGCTGTATTAAACCTGCAAACTCCTACTACCTCGAATCTTGACTCTTATTTATTGAGCTATCTGTTATTGCTATGTCCAGTCAAACCTAGATCCGGTATTATTTATTTATATACCACATAATGGCGCCCGAATAGGGACTTGCCCTTTCCCCACGCGCCGGTGAAGCCACGCCGGCCCCCTGACCCTCTGCAGCCGTGACGGAACCATACCGTGCACGTGCAGATATTTCTGCTTCAAGTATCCCTCAGGCCCACGGAGGAGACGGAGGTGGCGGTCCAGCATCCAGACGAGGCGGTGGAGGAACGCGGCGAGTCCCGACCAGAGCCCAAGCCGAGAGTCCAAGGTCCAAGGTATCCGGAGGCCCACCCGTAACTGAAGTCCGAAGTTCGTCCGTCCGGCGTCGAAGCAGTCCAGTCCAGTCCGAGGCCTTCCGTTCTTGCTGCCCGGTGAGTACCGTTGCTGGGGTAGTATCTAGACAGGGTCAATCTAATTGTCTCTGGTCCGTGGGGTTTGGTGGTACACAGATCCCAAAACGAAGTGTCCACTTCGGTGGATGCGGGTCCTGACGTGTCTCTTTATGAGACCGGTAAGTTTCGTACTGTTTCAGCAGTGCATCTAGTTTCTGTTCTAGTCAGTTCTGTTCTCGAGGAAATTCATGTATTCTGTTTTCCGTATTCCAGGTAGTATTCTGTTCGAACTGTTATTTTAAATGTTCTTCATGTATTTTAATGTCGTGGTATGAGAGTGGTGTAATTATCGTGTTCATTGTGTATTGTAATTGTGTCCAGATTACAGTTCAGTCATGCCGTTATTTTCCAGACTACGTCAGTTAAGAACTAGAAAAGGTCTGTTAGAAGAAGCAGTTCCTGTCCCGCCTAGGGACAGTCCAGGTCATTTTATGTATCAGAAGCATGGCATAAGTGCCATATTATATCTAGATTTATGGGTAGAGTATACCAAACAGTTAGAAGAAAAGTATAGATGGCCCGTATCGGGTACATGGGATGCCGAGTGCATCATGCGAGTAGAAGAAGCATTATGGAAAAAGAAAGCCAGACAGTCACAGAAAGATGCCATCGAGTTATGGCGCAAAGAATCTCATAAAAGAACCGAAAAAGAAATCAGAAAGTCAGAATTAAGTAGAGAATCCTTAGAACGAGCCCAAGAAAGGGAATTAATCGAGATAGGTGAACGAGTCAGAACCGAACAGTCCGACAGACAGAGGAATGCCCTCATTAAGGGTATGTATCCTCTTCTTGCCGAGGGCTTGCCAAAAGCGACCCCGGAGGCATCCAGTAATTTTCCGCCACCATTAGTTCCGACCAAGCTACGTCACAAACCGACCGCAGCTGATATTTTCATCTCGTCCTACTTGGACGACACAGTCCCAGAATATGCAAATCCTGTTCCGCCAGTCCCTGTAAATAATGTAAATCCTGCTCCTCCAGACACCGGAGTACCTGCTACGGTACCCCCGGTCCAGCCTACACTACAATTTCCCACTCTGCCAGCACGAAGAGTATCAGTCGACGATTCCAGTATAGGGGCCGTAGGAGGAGGTCCTCCTGGTACCCCGCCACCACACCAACGAGTAACGTTAGTCGAGTTACATGAAAGTGCGTTACAGCGTACGCCCAAATATAAGTCCGTTGCAGATGTCCGACGAGCTCTTACTGAATGCCGCTATGATCCAGTCGCAGGTGATGACAGTACGGTTATATATTCCATACGTGTAAGACGGGTGACCGGGTATTTGGACACCCTACCGAATATGAAAGAAGATCTAGACAGAATATATCGTTTCATCCGTACAGGGGATGATCCAGAAAGTATTGGCGAAGCCATGTCTCAAAGGAAAGCTGAGATCCAGCTCATGTTATTAAAGTTTCTGATTAATTGTTTAATAAGGGAACAAGATTATCCGACCAAAGATCCGGCCGAAATGAGAATCCTGACAAGGTGGAGTGATAATATAGCCGAGGGTAAACACAGAACTATCAGTAGTATAGAGAGTATGTACAAGAGAATTCGTAAGGAAATAATAAAGTTACACGAACAACGTAAAGCAGCACAAGTAAGCGAGAAAGAGAATGACTCTTCTACTGAAGAGGTAGAGGACGAGAATCCCGCCAGAATAGCGTATGTAGGAAAATCTAGATTTCCAGACCGACATTCACGTCTAGACTACAAGAAAACTGTTCCTCATCCAGCACCAGAACAAAGTTCTCTAGAACAAGTATTTCAAGCTACCGATCAAATTCTGAAATCACGAATCGGTTATAGTAAGTTGAGTACTATGCATGAACAAGAACTAGCCCGATCAGCAGTCCGATGGATTACTGATTCTACCACTTTTCCAGACAAAATAGTGGCACAAATGTTTCTGAAACTGCCCCCAGCCGAGCAACGACTGGTGGGTATGTATATGATCCAGCACCTCATTACTCTGTATGAGGGTCAACATTCTGATCCAGGTCCGTTACACGATGTCCTGAACGAGTTACTCCAGTATAGATGGAAAGGTTTAGGTACCGATTTAATTAGTGTCATTCTAGAACAGCGCCATAAATATAGTATGTTTTTGAACCCGCATTTTGTTCATGTCTCACCCCCAGAAAGTAAACCGTTTTACATAGACAGACAGAATCCGTTACGAGAAGTACACCCAGTCAGGACAACAGATGGTGAAATGCAACGAGTGTTTGTTTACACTCCGATTACCAAGATGGAACTCCTAGAAATGAAGAAATTAATTCCCTGTCATGACAAAGATCCAGCAGGGTTCCACCGAGAATTAAAAGACATGCTCCGTATGGGAGAATACACGTATCCAGATATAATTAAAATGTTAAAAGTCCTGTTGCCCGCAGGCATATATGAAAAACTCAAGGAAAAAGAATGGGAGGTGGGAGAGAAAAAGATCGATTGGGCAGTTCTAGAAGCTGAAGATAAGATACGAGTACCAGGTACCGGTCTTGGAGAGAAATGTAAAGAATTACCAGAACTGTTAATACAAGTTTTGCCAAGATTGTTAGCCACTAAAAAGGAAGACTGGGATGCAATCTCAGCCTGTAAACAGAAACAAGATGAAGACACTAGTGATTTTTATTCTAGATTTGAGAAATGCTTTATTATAAACAGTGGCCTCAAGACGAGTAGTGAGTCATACCCTCATCTTTTTGTTACTAAATTAGTCGAGAATTCGAGTCCACAAGTTAAGAATCGAGTTTTGAAAGTCGAAAGTACCTGGCAAGCTAATACCCCGTCCCAGATGTTACAGATGCTCCAGTATCACCAGAATAGAATCAGAGAAGAGCAAGAACACGAGAGAAAACGTATGAAAGACACGAAAATGAAAGTACTAGTTGCACAATCTGTTCCTCAAGACAGTCAGAAGAGGGGTACGACTCAAGCCAGTCATCCTGCAGCTCCCGTTAAAGGGACCTGTAATTACTGTAAACAGCCAGGTCACTTTATAAACGAGTGTGCAGTTCTGAAACACAATATAGCTACTGGTAAAACTAAAGAAAGACCACGTCCGCCTAGACAAGAACAAGTTTCACAGACTTCTCAGCCACAGAATGCACAACAGACAGTTCCAGCACCGCAGCCTATTGCTGCAACACAGCATGTTACACAGCAGATGTACCAGTATGCACAGTCTGAGTATCCAGAGTATCAACCGTATTCATGAAACAGCCTAGAGAGGGAGGTAGGCTTGCCTCTCATCGAGATTCCTGTAGATCAAGAAGGTCCCTATGTTCATAGTCAGGTACTAGAAAAAGACAGAAAGTTTCTGATTGATACAGGGGCAAGTAGGACCACCATCAGTCACGCCGAAGTTCCAGGGGCTCCGCTCTCAGGCTCTAGAAATGTTTCCCTTGGATTTTCAGGAAAGCCTATTGTAAACGAGATATCTAAGCCAGTTACTCTAGAAGTAGGTCCATTGTCCCGAACTACTGATCTGTTACTTACGAAGTCATGTCCAGAAAATCTGTTAGGTATTAAAACACTGAAAGAATTAGGTGCAGTTATTTGCTGCTCCCCAGAGGGAATACACCTGTTTTTACGTGACTTCAAGGGTCACTATGTATTACGAGATTTTGATCCGAGATTGTCTAATGTTCCGCAGCATCTATGGGCGCAAGGTCCAACTGATGTAGGTTATATGCAAATCACACCCCATCGTGTGACTCTCAAACCAGGTGTAGTGTTACCACGAATCAGACAGTACAGATTGCCACCTGAGGCTGTAACAGCCTTATCCAAAATTATTGACGAGCTCATCGCTCAAGGAGTAGTTGTAGAAACTGACTCCAATGTATGTAATTCTCCGATCATTCCAGTCATGAAACGTACTGATCCAAATGCACCCCCAGTATATCGATTAGTGATTGACCTTCGAGAACTCAATAAATGTATTATTCCCCAGTACCCAGTTGTTCCAGACATCTCTTCCCTATTGACAGCCATTGATTCCGAAGCAACATTTTTCACAGTCATAGACCTCAAGAACGCGTTTTTCAGTGTCCCCATTCATCCAGACAGCCAGTTTCTTTTCGGATTTTGTTTAAATGGAAGGAGCTATATGTTCACACGAGCTCCTCAAGGTTTCACAGAAAGTCCTAGTATTTATAGTCAAGCACTTAAGAGACAACTAGACAATATTCACATGCCAACTGACACTGCCCTGCTCCAGTATGTCGATGATCTACTGATCACAGCCCGTTCTGAACGTGCTTGCGAGCGAGCATCACTTACAGTCTTGTATTTCCTTGCCGAGATGGGGCACAAGGTGTCCCCTTCAAAGCTTCAATTCTGTGTCCAGCAAGTGATCTATTTAGGCCACTTACTGTCCAAGTGGGGTAGGCAGTTGACACCAGACCGTATCCAGTTAATAGCGAGTCTTCCTCAGCCCAAGACCCAGAAGGAGGTACGTGCTTTTATCGGCCTTACTTCTTATTGCAGACAATGGATTCCTCAGTATGCATTTCTAGCTAAACCACTGATACAGTTAACGACACAGGAGGCAGCCCTATCGACTGTCCTCCCTTGGACATCTGAACATACACTTAGTTTCAATGAGCTAAAGAAAGCTTTATGCCAAGCTCCAGTTCTAGCTACACCGAACTACAGTAAGCCTTTTACACTTTTCGTCACAGAACGCGAAGGTACAGCATTATCTGTTCTCACACAAGATCAAGCAGGACAATACAAGCCCTGTGCTTATTTTTCGAGCACATTAGATCCTGTAGCCCAGGCTCTGCCTGCGTGCCTCAAGTCAGTTGCAGCCACAGCACTAGCTATCAGACAAAGTGATTCCATAGTATTAGGACATTCCTTGACAGTACAAGTTCCACACTCCGTGGAAGTTCTTTTAAACCGAACCCAGACTCAGCACTTGACAATTGCACGTTTAACAGGTTATGAATTGACACTGTTCCAGCCACACATAGAAATCAGACGCTGCAACGTTCTAAATCCTGCTACACTGTTACCGTCAGTTATTTCAAATCCTGCCACACACGACTGTGTGGAAGTAGTTAACACTATGACTAAGCCAAGACAAGATCTGACAGATATTCCATTACCAGATCCCGACCTGACACTTTATGTGGATGGTTCATGTATGAGAACAAGTACAGGAGAACTAGTAGCCGCGTATGCAGTGACTACTGACACTGAAGTTATAGAAACACACCGTATTGACACCCTGTCTGCTCAAGCAGCAGAGCTAGTTGCTCTGACCCAAGCCTGCATACACGCCAAGAACCTGAAAGTTAATATTTATACAGATTCACGCTACGCATTCGGAGTCGTACACGACTTTGGAGTGCTCTGGCAGGAGAGAGGTTTCATGACTTCTCATGGAACCAAGATTCAGCATGGTCTCCTTATTCAAGCTCTGTTAGATGCCAACAGGGGGGTCAGTGGCAGTGATCCTCCTGGACCTAAGTGCGGCCTTCGATACTGTCAACCATGGAGTGTTGACACAACGCCTAGCAGAGACAGGAGTCGCAGGAGCGGCCCTGGAATGGCTGGCCTCTTTTCTGGAGGGGCGTACCTTCGAGGTTTGGGAAGGCAACGCAAAATCTCCTCCCCTTCCACTTCACTGTGGGGTGCCTCAGGGCTCATCCCTGAGCCCTACGTTATTTACCGTGTATATGGCACCCCTGGAGGGTGTGGTGTCTCCGTTTGGCTTTAAGACCATAAGCTATGCGGACGACACTCAGCTAGTGGTGGGTCTGACACAGCTGGAGAAACAGCCTGAAACGCTCCATTCATGCCTAAGAGAGGTGTTTGACTGGATGACCAGGTCATCGCTCAAATTGAATGGCTCAAAAACTGAGCTGATGATCTTGGGCCACTCAAGCTTTGCCCTCTCGCCGAGCAGCTGGCCCAACTGTATGGGCACTCCGCCTGACCCAAAGAAGGAGATTAAGAGCCTGGGGGTCTGGCTGGAGCCTGATCTGTCCTTTAGGACACACGCCAAGAAGATCGCTGGCGTGTGTTATGGACTGCTCCGTTCGGCCCGTAAGGTTCTCCCCCTCTTACCTGAACTCTCCCGGAAGCTGTTAGTCCAAGGTTTAATCATCTCACGCCTGGACTACAGTAATGCACTCTTTCTCGGAGCACCGGAATCAACGTTCAAAATCCTGCAACAAGTGCAGAACGCGGCAGCCAGGCTGCTGCGGAACGTTCCGGCCAGGCAATCAGCCAGGCCCGCTCTAAAGGCACTCCATTGGCTCCCGGTCAAAGAGAGAGTGACCTTCAAAGCCCTCTGTATTGCTCACAAGAGCATGCAGGGGAAAGGACCTGCTATTCTGAAGGACATGATTCAGCCATATAAGCCCACCAGAGCCTTACGCTCCAATAATAAACACCTCCTTCAGACAAAGAGAATTAGGAGAGCCCGTTCAGGTGGCAGGAGCTTCTCTATTCATACTGCACACGCCTGGAACTCCCTCCCACTCTCACTACGCTCTGAACCAAACCTGCTCAGGTTCAGGAAACATTTGAAAACTTATCTATTTCCAGAATAATTCTAAATCTGTTCTGTTTCACATAGGCAACTTGCTCTGATTCTCTATAAGCGCTGGGATGCCTCTGGGTAACCGTGCGCGGTACAAAATTCGTTAATAATAATAATAATAATAATTTACCGACATCTATTGCTATCATGAAGTGCAAAGCACATACGAAAGTTACTGACATTATTTCTCAAGGTAATGATCTAGCAGATCGCACAGCCAAGCTTACAGCACAGACTCCAGACATTTCAGTTAATCCAACACAGACCCATACTCCAGATCCGATTACATGCATGACAGTTAAGGACCCTACTCAAGATGTCATAGATATCCAGTTACATGCTACTCCCGATGAAATCAAGAAATGGTCCGAACAAGGAGGGGTCCAGACAGATCAGGGATGGTTGACGAAGGGTAGAGCCACATGGTTTCTCCCCGACTCT
The DNA here is from genome assembly GCF_964261635.1 of Lissotriton helveticus. Classification (NCBI taxonomy): domain Eukaryota; kingdom Metazoa; phylum Chordata; class Amphibia; order Caudata; family Salamandridae; genus Lissotriton; species Lissotriton helveticus. The sequence continues at coordinate 511,489,825 of NC_136070.1, read as the reverse complement.
ATGGTTCAAGTCATTATCAATACCGCACATAGTCCAGCACATTTAGGAGAAAAGGCTATGTTAGACAGTATCCAGAACATTTGGTTCAACAAGCATTTACGAGCTGCAGCCAAGCAGAAAGTCCGTACCTGTATGATATGTTGCCAGTTTAATCCAGGTAAAAGTGTCCCGGTGGAACAAGGTGGATTCCAGCCTCCTGACCACCCTTTTGAAGTCCTCCAGATGGATTATATTCAGATGGAGCGATGTCGAGGTTTCAAGTATGTCCTTGTAGTTGTATGCGCTTTGTCCAGGTGGACAGAAGCATATCCAGTCCCAGATTACACAGCCGCGACCACTGCCAAGCAGTTGGTTCGTGAATTCTTCCCCCGTTATGGACTCCCTAGGGTCGTATATTCTGATAACGGCCAGCCATTCTCATCTGAACTCATGAAACATGTTTCCCTTTTGTTAGGGTACCAGTGGAAGTTCCATTGTGTACGCCATCCAGAAGCAGCCGGTCTTGTAGAGAGACATAACCAGACCCTGAAAATCCGCATTGCTAAAATATGTAAAGAGAAAGGTGTGGACTGGCTAGTAGCTCTGCCAGTCGCCTTGTTTTATATGCGCATGGTCGCACATTCCAGATCAGGTCTGTCCCCGTATGAGGTCGTATTCGGCCGCCCCCCTAATATGTGGGGTACACCTAGACCTCGAAGTATTACCGATGTTTCAAGTAATATGCTGACAGATTACCTAGCTTCCTTGATGTCTGCCCTACACTCTTGTCGTTCACAGGTTGCCGCCGCATTTCCAGACAATACCGAGGTGGCACCACATGAAATCGTTCCCGGATGCATGGTTCTTGTCCGGAATTTTGATCGTTCAAGTCCGCTGGAGCCCCGCTGGAAAGAGCCCAAGCAGGTCCTCCTGGCCACCCGTACTGCCGTCAAGCTGGAAGGCAGGAAGGGCTGGGTCCACCTGTCACATGTGAAAAAGTTTTATGGACTAAAGACTGTTTCAAAGAACATTTCCGAGGATTTGAAAGACTGCCAAAGTACTATTCTTAAGGACTGTCCCGCAAAAGACAATGATACTAAACCCTCCCTGTTAGAGAAAACTCCGCAACAGGAGTATAAGCTAAAATTAAGGTCTAGTAAAATAAGTCAGCCAGTTTGATTGTCTAAGTCCTCCCCTAGGTGAAACGGTTAGACCGGTTTCTGACATGTATAAAATAGACCCCCATAGTGAGAGAGTTAGTCAAAACTCAATCCGATGTATCGTTTTTCTAAGTTTCATATTGTTTTTCAGCCTTATGACTACCTGCACAGGTTATGCATTTTATTTGTGTTTTCCAGTTTCTCATGTAAATAAGTCTTCTATTGCTACAGTAGAGCACACGTTTAGTGATCTGCCTCCTCATGAACTCTCATATCGTCTTGCTATGCGTAATAATTCCTTTATCCGCATGTTACATTACTCACACCAGACCAGCAATGCCACAAATTGCTGGGTGTGTGGTCGACTCCCCCCTTTCCAGACACCGAAGGGAGTTCTGCCACTCTTTCCTTATCCATTTTCACATAATGGTTCGTGTGGAGCATGGTCCACGTTAACGTCATCCTCAACAGATATGTCTTTTCTTAACAGTACATGTTTCCCAGACAAGCAAGGTCTTCCCCACAGAACAGGGTTAGATCTAGAAAATGAAGTTTATAATTTAGGTAATTATTCTTCGAATTTCATGGTCCTGAATGTTCAGTCTGATACTACTCCAGACTTACCTGCTATGTCAGTACTACCAGTAAAAGGCGAATTATGTGTCCAAAAGAATGGTTCCGTACCTGTAGGACATAGTGATTGTACTACTATTGTCAAGTATAGTGACAATGGGAAATCTATTTTCAAAACTTCACGTCATTCTTATTTTGTTTGTGGTCAGACCGCATATGTTCGTCTGCCCCTCGATTGGGAGGGAACCTGTTACATTGCCTTCCTACTGCCACCAGTTTTCCTAGCCCCACCCGACTACCATAGGAACTCCCACCTAGTACATACTAGACACAAGAGAGACCTCCCGATTGTCGATTATACTGAAACTGCTCTAGAACAATACATAGATATCAATAAAGGTGTCTTCCCTTATTTAGGTACTGTTGTGAATAGTAAACTGATACGTAGATTAACCAGAACCCTTGAAGCAGTAGTGATTGAGACTACTTCTGCTCTAGGTAACTTAACCGAAGAGCAATCCTTTATGAGAATTGTCGTGCTCCAGAATCGTCTCGTCCTTGACGTCATACTGGCCGATAGGGGCGGGGCTTGTAGAGTCATCGGATCTAGTTGCTGCATTTTCATTCCTAATAACGCGCCGTCTGTTTATTCAGCTATAACCAGACTCCATAAAATTGCCCATATGTTACACCAAGATCCAGGCACCTGGACATGGTCCGGTTGGTTCTGGAATATAATTTCCGCCTGGGGATGGAAAGTATTGTCATTTCTGGGTATTGCAGTAGCAATCATATTCAGTTGCTGCCTCTGTTTACAATGTGGCCCTGCGATTTGTGGCATTTGTGCTACCTCTTGTATTCCTAGTCCCAAGTCCCGTCCTAAATCCCGTTCCAAGAAAATTCGAGACGAGCAAATGATACTGTATGAAATGATAGATGGTATCATGAATATTGATGTTTCCTGAGGGAAACGTAGTGACAAGGAGGGAATGTGGAAAAGTAAATTTTGCCATGTTCTGTGTCCCTACGTGTTCCCCATCTTATGTTATGTGTGCATGATTAATATGCATATGCATTCCCCATGTTTGATTAAAGACGCAATTACAGTTGTGTCCATCTCTAGTATGCCAGTTTCCAGTTCTCGTGAATACTACGAATATCAGGCCTATGTAAAGTTACGTTGCCACGTTTCCCAGTGTGCACGTTATTTCATTGTAAAGTCCCCGTTTCTAGGCCTCAAAAGGGCCCGGACACCAGATTCAGCTCCTGTCTCCTGAACCCTCGCTGAGGAGCGATACAGCCCCCATTGTATCCTCGACCCTTCACTTACTTCCTGCCTCACAGTGCCCGGCTCAGCCTGGCTCTGCCTACGAGTCTGCCAAGAGTATGTTATGATTCTAGTTATCAGTCCAGCCCTCCTTCTCTGCATTCCTAAGCTACTGAATCGCATCAATAGTTTCCGTCATCATCTAGCCTTTACGTCTCCATGTAAGAGAAATACTGTATTAATGGTCATTTTATATTCTTCAACACACACTACATGTATAATAATGCATGCTCCAGTCTTAGAGTCTGTTAGCCTTTACCCCGATAACTTTTAGTTTATATCAACATGTTCTCTAAACATCAGATACTAGATAGTGTTAGGTACATGTCGCCCTGACTCTCCAGACTTCAGTCTCTGCTCCTAGCGCAGAAGTCATAGCCCCCAGCTTCTCCTAGTAACACGTCATTGTCAGTTTGCGCGCACCATTTAGGTTAGAGGTCCCGGCTCCTTAGGTAGCCCCCTCCATGTTTCCGCCCCCTTTATGACATATTCTGTTACGTTTACATCACATGTCCATGTATACGCCTCCTGTTACACCTACTTTCACCCTTATCTTTCGCGACTGCTATTGACCACACCCACTGCTCCGCCTATTGTATGTATTGCAATGCAACAGTTTTAGTATATATGCTTGTGTACTGTTATTAAATGTTACGCCAGTCCAATCCTGTCCCAGGCAGCGCTGCCATCCTGTTCCCGTGCAGGTTGTCCTGTTCCTGTCCTTTATGCTGTATTAAACCTGCAAACTCCTACTACCTCGAATCTTGACTCTTATTTATTGAGCTATCTGTTATTGCTATGTCCAGTCAAACCTAGATCCGGTATTATTTATTTATATACCACACAGTAGGCCTTGTGGAGTAGCCAATATTTTGTTTGCGCTAGCTGTGGGGTGACTTTGTTTGTTGTCGCTGAGCTCCACATTTTTGCTCGTTCTATTTCATTCAGTTGCCTGCCCAGGAGCGTCTCCCATGTATTAGTGGCTTTCTTGTTCTGCGCCAGGTTGGATGGGCTCAGGAGCTTATAGATCTTTGCAGTTTGGTGACCTGCTGAGTTGAGGAGCTGCAGGTATTTGATGATGCCTGGCTCTCCTCTGCATAAGTTGGCTTTTGTTATTGCTGTCTTGATCTTTAGGAAGTTATAGAGCTCTTTGTTTGGGAGGTCATGTAGCTGCTGTAGGTTCTGAAACGTCAGCGGTCCTTGCTTGGTTTCTGTTTGGCTGGGGATGCTGATGCCTTTTTCGATCCATGTGTCATTATGCAGTGTCGCTCCCTGGTAGGTCACTTTTGTATTGAACCAGATGGATTCCCATGCTGTGTTTTTCAGCTTCTGCGCCATGCACCTGTCCACTTTCAGCAGTGCCTCCCTCGTGTGTTTTAGTATGGCGTTGGCTTTTAGTGGGTGCCGGTTCGCTGTTAGGAGTGCTATTGGCTTGAGCCCTCCTAGGATGTCTTGTTCGACCTCTAGCCATACTGGTTTGTACGTTTGTGTGGCATCTATCCAGGGGATACCCTGTCTCGCCAGACATGCCGTTTGGTATGTCTTGAAGTTCGCCAGGTTAAGGCCTCCGAGGTCCCTTGACAATCTTAGTTTTTGTAGGCTTATCCTTGGTTTTTTGTTTTTCCATAGAAAGATGTTTATGAGTTGGTCTAGTTTCTTGTGGAATGTCTCTGTCATTGGGAGTGGTAGCATTGTTAGCGTGTAGTTTATCGCTGGGGTTATCATCATTTTGATGGTTTCAATTCGCCCCCACCAGCTTATGTACTTTGGTGACCATAGCTCCAGCCTCTCTTTGATCTTTTTCAGCGTGAGGTCTTCGTTGTGTTGTAACGTTGATGTAAGGTCTCTCCCAAAGTGGAGACCTAGATATTTTAGTGGTTTCGTCTGCCATGCCAGGCCGGATTCGCCTAGGACTTCTCTTGTGGTGTGGACGTTCATTGGCTTGCACTCCGATTTCTCCTTGTTGAGTTTGTAGCCTGAGGCTTCTGCGTATTCTCCTATTGTGGCCATCATCGCTTTTATTGACGTGGAGGGGTCTGCTGTTGTGATTAGGATGTCGTCTGCGTACGCCGCTAGTTTGACGGTCTTCTTCTTGAGCTTGACGCCTGTTATATCTGTGTTGTCCCTGATCCTGGCTAGCAGGGGTTCTAGAGCGAGCAGGAAGAGTCCGGGGGAAAGGGGGCATCCTTGTCTGGTGCCTCTTCCCAGCGTGAGCGTTTCGGATGCACTCCCGTTTACCACTATTTTTGCTTTCGGTTTGTTGTAGAGGGCCATGACCATTGCCGTGTACTTCCCCCCCAGGCCAAAAGCTCCCATGCAGTTCCTCAAGAAGGGCCACGAAACTCTGTCGAAGGCTTTCTCCGCATCCAGCGCTATCATGACCGCCTGTTCGTTGCTACTTGCTGTGTGGTTGATTAGATGGCACAGTAGCCTTGTGTTGTCCTGCGATAGTCTGTTTTTAATGTATCCCACTTGTGAGGTATGGATGATGTCTGGCAGAATCCTGTTTAATCTATTGGCTAAGACCTTCGCGTAGATTTTGCAGTCGACATTTATTAGCGATATTGGTCTGTAGTTCTGGGGATATTGTGGGTCTTTCCACTCCTTGGGAATTATGGTGATGTTGGCCTCGCACATGGACTCCGTCATCTTCCCGTTCTGGATGCATGTGGAGTACGTTTGTGCCATTAGCGTTTTAATGTGTTCGCTGAAAGTTTTGTAGAATGCTGCGGAGTAGCCGTCCGGTCCTGGCGCTTTGTTCTGTTTCAGTTGGCATATGGCTGTTCCAATCTCTTCTTCCGATATGTCGGCTTCGAGCGACTCCCTCTCCGCCTCCTTGAGTTTCGGCAGGTTAGTGTTACTGAGCAGATCTAGTCCTGCATCCTTGCTCAGGGTTTGATCCTCAGTGTATAGCTCTTGGTAGAATTGTCTGAAGACCTCTAGTATTCCTTTGTTAGTTGTTTGGGATTTGTTCGCTCGATCTGTTATTGCTGCTATCGTGTGCTGCCTCTGTTTCGCCTTTAAGTAGGACGCCAGCTGTTTCCCTGCTTTGTTTGCTGCGCATAGGTTGACTGACTTGAACTTCGTCAGCCAGGATCCCGCCCTCTCACTTAAGATCTTGTTCAGTTCGTATTTCTTTTTTGTGAGCAGGGTGAGCGTGTTCTTGTCCGTTATGTTTGCGCAGTGACCTCTCTCCAGTGCTGTTATTTCCTCCTCGAGCTCAAGGATTTTCTTGTTTCTGCCTCTGTTCATCCTGGCTTTGATGTTTATCAGTTTCCCCCTTAGTGTCGCTTTGAGGGCGTCCCATACGATGTCTTTCCCTACTTCGCCATTGTCGTTGTGTTCGAGGTATTCTTTGATTGTGGCTTCAATTTCTTTAACGTTCTCTCTTTTCTGGAGGATGTCATCGTTAAGCCTCCATCTCCTCGTTGGGTTTTCGTTGTGCTTCCCACTTAGAGTGAGTGTTATGTGAGCGTGGTCCGAGACGGTGATTGGAGCTATTTCCGTTTCTTCTATGAGGTGCGTGTGTGTGTTGGACATCAGTATGTAGTCAATCCTGCTGTAGGAGTTGTGTGGGTGTGAGTAGAATGTGTACTCGTGCTCTGTCGGGTGTTGGAGTCTCCATGGGTCTGCCAGATGCTGTTTAACGCATAGGTCTTTCAGGGTGTTGTTGTTGTTATTGGAGTTGTGGCTTGGTCTGTTTGGGTGCCTGTCTGTCGCCTGGTCCATTGTCTTGTTCATGTCCCCAGCTGTGATCAGGAGGTCCTCTTGGGGGAGGGCGGATAGTTTGCTGTCCACTCACTGCCAGAATTGTTTGTCTTCCGAGTTGGGACCGTAAATATTGACCATGTGGATTCTATCGCTTCCTCTCTTGGCGCTTGCTATGAGCATGCGGCCGTCTTCGTCTGCGTCCGCTGCTTGTGTTGTTAGGTTGGCCTTCTTGCTCAGGATCGTTATAACTCCTCTTTTCTTCCCTTTTGCCGGCGAGCAGAGTACTTCCCCTATCCATCTAGCTTTGAGTTGTTTTGCTTCTTCTTTTGAGAGCTTGGTCTCTTGGAGCATGTATACATCTCCTTTTAGTTTGGCCAGGTGTTCCAGGATTTTCCTTCGTTTGACCGGGTGGTTAAGTCCTTTAACGTTCATGGACACTATCTTCAGGTCAGTGGACAGGCCAGCTCTTGTTGGGTCTATCATGGTGGTCTGTTGACGTCGCTGGTGCCTCGCGTTCTGCAGCCCCCCCCGGGGTGTTGGATGGGAATAGAGAGAAAGAAAAAGTATAGGGTGCCTGTGGAGAAAGGCAAGGGTCGAGGTTTTTTGTTCATAACACAAATGGTGGCTCTACCATGTACTGTCTTATCCGCCAGCTTCACTCCCCCCCTTCGCCCGACCACCTCCCCCCCTCCCCCCTCCCCCCCGTAAGTAGTAAACCGGGTGTGCGACAGCAAGGGTCCTCACACTCCCTCCTCCCTCAAGTTCTTCCTAAGTCTCTGGTGTTGGCCGTCCCCCCGCCCTTGCGGTTGCTTAAAAAGGATATGGCAGTCGGTGTCTTGCCCCTTCTTCCCGTGGCTGCGGTGGCTCTGCTGAGGTAGCTACGGTTGTTCTTGTTGTGCGATTGTCTGAGGTATATTGTTCGTTGTGATCAGAGTCTCGGTAGCTGCTGTTGCTCTTGTTGTGTGGTTGTCTGAGGTAGGTTGTTGTTGTTAAGATCAGAGTCTCGGTGCATGGTTGCGCATGCGTGTTACACCAAGCATTCCTTCTTATTCGCCTCCTTCGTGTGTTTCGTCAGAGGATGCCCTTCGCTTTGCCCCCGGGCTTGGTAGCTCCATCTCTTCTGGTTCTGGGCCTTGTAGGTATCGGTGTAGGTCGTTGGGGTCATCGAAGATTCTGCTTCCGTGTCTATCTGTCACTTTCAACTTCGACGGGCTTGCAAATGTGAAAGCAATGTTCTTTTTCCGCAGATGTTCCCTTTGGGCTAGGAAGCCTTTCCTCGCCTCGACTGTTAGTTTGGAGAAGTCTTGGGTGATGGTTACTTTGCTTCCGTTTATCAGCATCGGACGGCCCTTCCTGGCTACCGCAAAGATCGCATCTGTTTGATTTTCTCTTAGAGGTTTGCATATTATGGGTCTGGGGGCGTTGCTGTTCACTTGCTTCCTGGCCGGTATGCGATACGCTTTCGTGATTTCAAGCGGTTTGTCGAAGCTGAGTCCGGTGATTTTGGGTATTAAAGACTCCAGCATCAGGGCGCATGCCCCCGGTGTATCTTCTTCCTCTTCGGGAACTCCCAGGAGTCTTATGTTCCCCTTGCGGCTCCTGTCCTCTTGCTCCGCCATGGCCTTTTGTAGTGCCGTTGTTCTCTTTATCACAAGCCCCAGGTCCTTATGTGTTATGTTGGCGTTGTCTTCCAGCATGCCTATCCTTTTCTCTACCTCGTCTATTCTGCCATTGGCTCTGCTTTGCTCGGCTCTGATTGCTATTAGCTCCATCTGAATGCTGTCTACTGTCTTTTTCGTGGCTTGTGCCAGCTCGTTCCCTTCTGTTATTTTCTTCAGGAGCGTGTCTAGCGTGATTGTGCCGCCCCCATGGCTGTTGCGCTCCTTGCTCGGAGAGGGTGGAGTCTCATTCTTGCTTTTTTTCAAGTCGTTTGTGCCTTGTTTCCCGTCCCTGCCTGCCATGGCTTCGGTTCCCCCTTTGGCCTGGTTGGTCTTGGGTTTCCCTTCTGTTGACGGCTGTCTTTTTGTGGCTTTGTTTTCCCCCTTCCCTTCCTTGTTCCTCAGGGTGTTTATCGCCGTTAGGGGGTTGTCTCTGAACCTGGGTGGCCACTTGACCACTCTGGTTTTTGTTCTATACTCCGCCAGCCTCTTGCGGTGTTATCTCTCGTCTTTTTGCCCTTGTTCTGGTGGCTTTGCCCCTTCCGCCGCTTTGTTTGTTGCGCGTTTCGCTGGGGGGGGGTGTAGGGCCTGGCTATGGCTTACAGCTCCCACGGTTCTCTGGGCTTCCCCTTCCACCCCTTGCGCTCGTGTGTGCTTGCTGCCCTGTCTGCCTCGAGGTGGCTACTTGCGCCTCTTATTTTCCTTAGTCGGATGTTTGTTGTGCTTGGCCTTTCGCGTCCTTCGCTGTTTCCGTTCCGTTCTAGTCTCTGGCGTCTCTTTTTTATGTGTTTCTGTTCCGCCACACGACGTTGTCTGCCTGAGCTCCCCCGCTTGTGCGTGTCGCTTGTGTGCTTGTTTGTTTCTCACTTCGCCGTTCGCTGTATCATCAAGATGGCCGCCTAGTGCTTCTCTTCTGTCCTAAGATGGCCGCCGTATTATCGTCTGTTCCTCGGCGTTGTTGACCGAGCCCACAGCTTGTGTATGCCGCCTTCCAGGTTCGTGCTCCACGCCTTATTGCAGCATCTAGGTGACTCCCCATTCTCGTCTTTATCGCCTGAGCTGGTTCTTCGCCTTCCGCTTACTGCTGCGACAAGATGCTGCAGCAAGATGGCCTCCCCGTGCTTCTTACCCCTTTACAAAGATGGCCGCTGCGTTGTTGGCCCCCGTACTTCTCACCTCTTTACAAGGATGGCCGCCTTATTATCAGCTGCTCCACGACGTTGTTGTCTGAGCTCACGGCTTGTCTATGCCGCCTTGAAAGCTTGTGCTCTGCTCCTTGTTGCCGCCTCCGTCTGCATTGCTTAAGCTGGTGTCTCCGCCGTTCCGCTGCCGCAGCGGCGAGGTGCTTCAGCAAGATGGCCCCCCGTGCTTCTTCCCCCTCTTCAAAGATGGCCGCTGCGTTGTTGGCTGGCTTCTTTGCTGCAGCTGCCTGTGCTGTGCCGCGATGGCTGCCCCTTAGTTCTCAGCCTTCACCGAAATGGCGATTTGTAATTACGGCCAGCTCGTTTGCTGCGCGCTGACCTGGCTTCTGCTTGCGCTGTTCGGTAAGCTGTCTATCGCCGGGGCTCGCTTACTTGGTTGCTGCCTCCCAGCGGTTATGCTGATTACTCCGGTCGCTCGTGGTGACTGCCTCTCTCTCCTCCTTCCTGAGACAGTTGGTACGGGGGGCCGGGGCGCTCGGATGCTGCGGTTGATCTGGCTCTGCCTGTCGCTTGCACGGCCGTGCTGTCCTCCCGGGTTCTTCTTTAGTCACGCCGCCATCTTGGGGTCGCTCCTCTCTCCCCCTGGCTCGATCACCTTCTCCCCCGCCGTCACTTTGTTCTTTGCCCTTTTGAGCCGTTGAGCTTCTCATGGGGTGCCGGTTCGGTTCCTGCACACCCTTGTTACTTTTGGCTCCGTTTCTCTCGCGTTAGACTTGGATGCGCGCCGCTCGTTCAACTTGGGGGTCGGGAGCTCCGGACTTAGGTCTCCTGCCTCCTTGCCATCCAAGCCACGCCCCTGCTCCTAACTTTTTAATCAGCGGGATAAGCAAGGCTTTCTTAAAGCTGCTGGGCACCTTGCCCAGGGTCCAACACCTTCCACAAGTATTTTATTAAATAGTGCTGTCATAACCGGAATTTTTGCCTCTCCCAAGCATCTGTATATTTCTACAGGAAGCCCATCAGGCCCTGAAGTCTTGCCACCCTTACATGCCAAAATGGCTTTCCTGACCTCCTGCTGAGTTATATCCAACTCAAGATTGCCTCGCTGGGAGGAATTTAAGGAGGTGAGCTTCATTCCACTTAGCCAATCTCTAGCGGCTACTTTCTGCCATGTTATCTTCAGTATATAGATATTGAAAAAACGTGTGGAAAGCCTCTCCAATCTCTTCATCCGTATCCACCATAGTGTTATTATGTTCAATATCAATTTGCTTTATATTATTACAAACACTCTCCGTTTTGGCTTTCCATGCAAGCAGTTTAATAGCCCCCTTCCTATATTCAAAATGGGCAAGCTTACTGACCTCCCATTTTTTAGAAATCCTCGTCTGGATAATGTTCTCTAAATCTCATCTCGCACTCAGCCTGGGCTATCTCCTCTCTGTTCTTGTGGCACGTTCTACTGGTGAACAGACCCCTCAAGTAAGCCTTCCAAGCATCCCAGACCACTGAAACCTCGGTCGACCCAATGTTTATGTTAAGAAAGGACTCTGTCTCCTAGGACAGATATTTAACTTCTAATTCATCCTGGAGTATTGAACGATTGAATGTCCACCTCCTCAATTGGTATTTCTCCTCCATGATTAAATCCATTCCTACTACAGAATGGTCTGATAAATGGGGAGTCAGGTAGCCTATATCTTTGATTTTACCCCTCAAATCCTGACTAACCAGGATGTAGTCGATCCTTGATTTATGTCTATATTTATGGTTGTTAAAGGAAACGCCTATTTGGGAGCCCGACCTTTCCCTCCAAATATTACATAATCCATTCTGCCTCATCATCATTTGGAGATGTGTCCTTGATTTAAAACAAAACATTTGCACTGTGGCTACTTGGGGACTTATCCAGTTGGGGATTCAAGACGATATTAAAATCACCAGCCAGGATAACTGGTTATGGAAAATCCAGCAAATTCATGAAGATAGTTTTCATGGTGGAAGGGTCATCTTGGTTGGGGCCATAGTAGCCCACTACTGTTAAAAGATGGCCATGAACAGATAGTGTAACGGTGACCCATCTGCCACCTGGGTCTATCACTGTATCTAAGATACAAGCGTTTGCTTATTTTTTCACTAGGATGGCCACCCCTCTAATATTAGCACTCTGATTAGAGGTAACACAATGTTCTATCCATCTAACCTTGCTAAATACTCCACCTATTTCCTCTTTCAATAGGTGTGTCTCTTGCAACATAATTATCTGAGTGGTCGTCTGCCGCCGGAGACACCATGTCCCGTTTTTAAACATGGGGATCCGAAGACCTGCAGAAACTTCAAAATTCGACTCCCGTAATCTTTGTGCTTGTTCTTCCCGAAGAATTGACTCACCCTCAACGTCTGGGGATTGTTTATAGGAGCGTCTGCAGAGCTTCCGCGTTGGACCTCTGCCGTCCTGGAGCTGAGGAGAAGCCATAGAACGGCGGCTCGCGGGCTCCCCCGCGTCGACTCTGGAAGAGGCAGAGGCAGCACAGGGTTGTTTACCCTGGAGAAGGTTGTTTTGTGTTCGCCCTCTGGATGTGGTGGGCGCGCTTAGTCTCTGCAGTTGCAGCCTGAGGTACAGGCGGGCCAGGAGGAGTGGGGAGTCCTTGAAAATCTTGGTGAAGTTTTTAAGCGTAATATGCCTGCAGGGAAGGATGGTAAGCTTGTCTTGCCATCTTTTTTCGCGCTGCTATCGCAACCACGATTAGAGCAGGCATCAGGGGGTGAAGAGGGGGGCCAGTTGGGGGAGCCATTTAAGATTAGTACACTTCCCATTAACATCAAAGGTTTGACGAAAAACGCTCAGAGGTAGGAGGCGTACGGCACCACAGGGGTCCAAAAAAGGAAAGTCTGCGGATAAAAGCATTAAACTTCCCTTAGAGGACAAATCTGTTACATCTAAGGATATCATTCAGAAGAAATGAAGCAGCAACTTGGCTATAGTACCTGATAATAACTCAACGTTCCAGCACTGTGAAAGTAAGGGCAGGACCATCAAGGCAGGTAGAGCTGAGTGTAACTCTTTGGATTTAAAGGCTAAGATCACCCCCTCTTTGAGGTCTTATTTTAAAATTCAACCTCAGGTGTTGGACGTGTCAACACAGGGGGAGACTCTCAGAAAGAACCCCCTGCAGTTGAAGCTGGGGCCTTTTTTGGAGGGTATGGAGGAGACAGGAGCAGTAGTTTCCCCCCTCCCGGCTACTTTAATACCAGCACAAACACCAGCCACAAATAAACCTGCAACTGAGGTAGCCTCAACTATGACCTCGGATCAGGGCAGGGGTCATACGAGTGAAGAAAATCTTGCCAGGGAAGGAATGGAGGCCAGCTGCGATGGAGCGGTGGGGGTAACCTCTAAGCTCATAGCTCTGGGGGGGTCCTCTGTGGCATCCTGGAGGTGCTCTTTGCTACTCTTTCAGAAGATATCAGAAAGGGTTTTTCAGTTTCAGAGGCAAATCAAGGGGAGATCAGGCTTTTTTGTGAGTCTCTCGAGATAAAAGTGGACCTCCTAAATTCTAGGACAGTGGCTCTAGAAAGCTCAGTCGTATAACTAAGAGATTACTTGAAAGCTGCTAAGGTAGATATTTTTTTGCTCAAGAAGGAAGAGATTGCGCTCCGAGACAGACTTGACACGCTGGAAAACAACTCTCGGCGCAAAAACTTGCGTCTTTTGAGTGTCCCTGAGGGAAAGGAGGGGGAAGAACTCAAGTCCGATATAGTGACTCTCATAAAGGAATACATCCAGATTGAAGTGTCTGAGGAGGACTTGAAGAAGGACATACAGAGGCCCATTTAGGAAACATCCGAACCGGCCAAAGCCAAGCAAACTTTTTTTTTGTTTGAATCTTTTAATTCAGGTTTTTACATTTCAGAGTCCCCGAAGGGGATGGTACATCAAATATTCAACGATTATGTCACACAATTAAGGGTTACATGGAGATTCACTATTAGAAGACATTTGCAACAAATAGGTGCCCCTCCGTTCTGCTTATATGTATTCTAATGTCCTCAGGTGTGAGAGTTCGGAGTCTGATTGTGATCTAGTAGGAACCTTTTACGTCTTACCCTGGGGACTGCATGCTGGCGGGGGGGTATGTGTGAATGTTGCTCTTATGCGAGTCTATATGTACCTTCCTCTGAACAGTAGATGCAAACCAGGAAAACGTGCGTCGGTGCGCAAACCACCGACCAGAACTAAACGTTGAACTGCGGGAGGAACTTTTCCTAGATTTGTGTGTGGCGAATGTGCGGGAGGCGGGCTCGCTGAGGTCAGTGGTCAGGGTGAGTAGGTGTCGGGGGGCGTGGGCCCAGGGGGGGCGCGCGTGGGTCGCCGGGGGGGGAAGGGGAGCCTTTCGTCGGGGTGACAATCCGTGTCCCCTAGAGGGATCGGCCCACAGTCCGACCTATCTCGTGTGCAGGGGAGTCAAGCGTCAGGTATTTGATCGGGGGGTGTTGGGGGGCCGAGGGGAGACCTGGGTGTGAGGCGAGGATGGTCCCTGGGTGTCGTTCAGGGTCGTCTCTTGTTTAAATTGTATGAGCAGCTGTGCCCATTCCAGGGAGATGGGGTTTCTGCGTGTTCCCTTCACTTCTTCTTCTCGTAGGATAGCTTCCTCTGCCGCCCCCCACTTATTTAACGCCCCTATCCAGGCCGCCTCCGGGGGGCCAGAGGGTGCCCTCCAGTGCATGGCAATAGCTCGCTTCACCAATAGCAGAGCGCGAGATACGAACCGCCATTGTAATTTCTCCGATTTCTTTCTTTTGTATGTCCCTAATGCGCAGACTTCCCAGGAATCAATGTGCGGCAGATTGACCAACGCAGTGAGTGTGTTGTGTATCTTTGTCCATTACCGGAGTAGGGAGGGACAGTCCCAGAACATGTGCCTAAAGTTTGCCTCCGATAGGTGGCAGCGCGTACAGCTGAATTGTGTATCAGGGTAATACCGGTGTAGTTTGTACGGTGTGAGGTAGGCTCGGTGGAGTATATTGAATTGTATGTTCTTGAATCGTGCGTTTCTGGACACTTTCCTTGTGTATTCCAGAGCGCGCTTCCATTCCGTGTCATGGAATACCCTGCCGACATCGTCTTCCCAGAACTGTCGTAAAGTATCCAGGGAGGCGTTCGTCAATTCTTGGATGGCCTTGTAGTGCCATGTTACTAAGTGTCTGCCAGCTCCTATTCGGAGTATCGTATGGAGAACTGGGTGTGTGGGTGGTTCTTCGTCTCGCAAGTTCCAGATCGGTCGTATGCTATCCAGGACAAAGCCAAGCAAACTTGTAATACATTTTCTTACATTAGCCCTGAAGGAGAAAATTCTGAATTGTGCCTTAAAACAGAAATCTTTGAGACCTAGAGACTTTGCTTTTGAGATTCGCTCAGACCTGGCACGTGTCACACTGGAGAGACAATGGGAACTGGGCAGGAAGATAGATGAATTCAAGAAACTGGGCGCGGTTGCCAAGTTCAAATTTATAATTTCCTGCACTCCTAAAAATTATGCACAATAACAAGATGTATAACATAAAAACAGTGCAGGAGGCAGACGAGCTTCTGGAAAACTTAGTTAAAACTTCCAAATATCTCTGCCAAGTTGTTCTGCTCGCCCTCTTCCTAGGATAGTTTTTCCCCAGTGCCCCAGTTCTTAGGTGGGAGGTTTCATCCTACTGTTTTTTTCAAGATGTAAGATCTTATGAGGTATCAGGTTTTAGAAAGACAGGCACGATGTAATTAAGGGTCAGTTATTCAGCAATGCACAATTATATGGGGTTATAGTACTAGTGGGGAAACCTTTTTTGGATTTAGATAGAGAGCTTTAGCTTCCCGCCTTTTTGTAGTGACTAGGGATAGGGAGGTAGCTCTGGCAGGCAGAATCTGGACTATTAGTCCAGGCAAATATGGGTAGGGTTCTTCAGGGAGGGGTTTCAAAAGTTGGGGGGAAGGAAGGGGCACAGGGTGGGGAGCATAGGGGTAAAAAAGAAAAAAAATTCTCATTCGCCTTTTTGTTTGGTTTATTTATGGATGTCGTGTTTGGTTTGGTTTCGACATTCGGAGAGACCTGACATACTGTTACTTAAAACACCATGAGAACCATACAGTGTTTGTCTTGGAATGTCAATGGCCTCCAAGTGAAAAATAGAAGGGCAAAAATACTACAAGATCATGCAACCTCTTGTATAGTGAGGAAGCCTCATATATGCTTGAAGTTGCAATTTGTCCAGTATATTAGTTTGGTTACCCGAAAAGGCTTCATGCCCGTAATTGAGGGCAGGTAAAAGGGAGGCCTGAAGAAACCATTGAATTGGGACTGTAGATGTGCTTTCTAAAATTGGGTTCATTTGGCTGAGTCTTGTAGTGATCAGTGCACCCTTGGTTTTCAGGTGACCCAAGTGAGTTTTGATTCCTCCATTTGCTGTCAGCCACATGCCCAGATAATTATAGAGGATGTCCTTTGGACTTTTAAGGGGCCCAGGCTCCAGACGCAGTTTGTTTTGTTGGTCGTACGTTCAAAAACTTCAACTTTTGTTTTTGTCTCATTGACAGTCATTTAATTTACTTCATTATAGTTGTTAAGGGCTTTCAGGGCTTTCTGAATCCCCATTCTCGAGCAGTCTAATAAAACTATATCATCTGCATATTGTAGTGATATAATCTTAAATGCCCCAATTTTTGGTGGCATCATATTTGCATGTTCTAAGGCCGAGAACATGTCTGCCGTAAGCAGATTAAAACAAAAGGAGCAAGAACGCATCCTTACTTTAATCCACTGTCTTTCCCTGTTGTGACTGTTTGAGATAACTTGACCTTCACCCAAGTCGAAGTATATAATGCCATTATTGCCCGCAGCAAATTATTTGGGATGCCCCAGTTCTGTAGTTTCCACCACAATGTGTTCCTGTCCACGGAGTCGAAGGCAGAAGTATAATCAATGAAACATGCATACAAGGGATCACACATTCTGGCTTAGAGTTTGTTGGATTAAAATGGATATAGCCACAATGTTGTCAGTGGTTGATGGGATTGCTGTAGAGCCAGTTTGACAAAACAGGATCAATTCATCTTTTTCTACCCAAGACTCCAGTTCTTTCAGGAGGGTGGAGGCATATCTCTTGGCTTCAATGTTGAGAAGAGCAATAAGATGATAATTTCCTGGATCCAGTCTGTCACCCTTCTGAAATATTGGATGCAATATGGACCCTTTCCAATGTTCTGGAACCTGCCCAGAGACTGAGCATGTGTGATGTAGTGGGAAGAGTATGGATGTCCATGTCTCAATGTCATCCTTGAAAACTTGGGCTGGAATGCCATGTAGACCTGGAGCTCCTGTTGTTCTAATTTTGCACAAAGTGTTTGAAATTAATTTTCACATACAAATTGGTTCTTTATTTCAGTCAATTATCTTTATTTCGATTTAAAAAATCATAAAAGATTAATTCAATATAAAAACATCATACAACAGTATTTCAAAGGGTATTCTGCCCGAAAATGCGCAATTTATTTGGGTGTCAATGTCCCAATATAAGGCCTTTCTTAGAATTTAAAAAGACAATAAATATGAATGAAATCCCATCAAAAGATAGATTTGACAATACATGTATAATAAAACAACAATGTTGGTGGTATTTAAAAACACATATTTATCTGGGGTGCACTTTTTATAATAAAAACATGTAGCTCTTTTAAAAGTATACAAGGTTCCGTGGAGACCATCTACAATGTTACATGGTGGGACATGCTCCCTCTAGCACAAATCTATATGTAAGTTCATTAACACACAAATGTACTTAGAAATACCTAGAGTTTCAGTCCTTTTTCCTTCTTATGAGATCCACACCAAAGAGGTATCTGCTTACACTGAATGCTATTGCTTGAGTCGTATCTGTCTGCAATATTCTTCCCGCCTCATGACATTATCTAATGTTGACAAATGGGTTTAATCCATTTCCTCCTAACATGAATATAGGCTGGGCAAAAGAATAACACACGCAATTAATTCTCTTTTGCACCAGCGTGGCAGATATCACAGCAACCATAATTTGCACCACTATCGCTATGTGCCCATTTCACAGTATTTCCATTAATCTGCAAAATGCTGTAGCTTAGTGGTTGCATTTTGTCCAAAAATGACTCAAATTTGCCATTGGGTTTTATTACAAGGAACCTTGTAGATAACATACCTAATTGTGAACTATGGAACAAAGTACCTTGGATAAATGCCCAAAATGTCTGTTTCAACAATTATTTTGATCCCGAAGACAAACCCTGGGGGACCTCCCAGAATTGTTTTAATCCTATTTTATAAAACCAATCCTAAATATGATTCAGCCACGGCAACCTTGTGCCATTTTTATTTCAAAAAATTTCCTCCAAACCTTCTCTATAGTGGACAAGTTCATCTGTTGACCACAGACGGACTCAAAACAATAGTGGACGCAAAATTGCTGTACTGTTTTCCAATGTATTTTGGATACATTTAAGAGTGTGTTTATTGAGCAAGCTATGTAACAGGTTAAGTGACATGCTCATTGTGGACCAGTTGATGGAGATTAAAGTCACAGCAAATTATTATCTCGTGATTAGCGGGGTCACATAAATAGCATCTAGTGAGTCGCATAATTGTGTCATTCTTTTTGCCCTTTCTGGCCCAAAACTATTAAAAGTATAGGTTAATCAATAAGAACCTTGTCCTGCTGTCCTTAATTTTTGTGCCTTCCAGTGTGATTGCTTGCATCAAGTAGTCCTCGACTGCGATTTTCTTTATTATTAGTTCCAGGCCAATATTACAATATATAGAGATGCCACCAGAGGGCCTTACGAATATATTACTTTTGTTTGCGGCATGATTCATTTAATGGAAGGCAGGTATAACTATAGGACTTAATGACCAGGTTTTATGGAGACACAGTAAGTCAAAAGTTGTGATCAGTGACCTTGTAGGGGAAGATTTAAGTATTTTAGACAGCCCAGTCACATTCCATGATAATATCTTCAATTCGGTTTTACACTGAAAATCATACTGAGCTGCTGACAGAGTGATAGTGACCACGTCAGACAAGATGACCACCCGATGCAAAATAACCTGGAGTATTCACCTCAGGTCTTCAGGCAGAGTTGCCAGCATTATTGTTTTATCAATTTGGAATGCTTCAACATTGAATGTACATGACAGCCATAACTGAAATGCCTCTGGCATCAAGTTAATAATTGTGACAAAATGTCTCCCCAATACCTTTTTATTTGTCACTCAAATATCAACTTTAAATATATTTTGAAAATACAAGCGTTTATTCCAAACCTCAGCTTAAGAGTATTGAAAATACAAAATTTTTTGTCTTGATTACACATATTTCAATTTTGGGATCATATGTTAATTCAACCGAGCAAAAGCTTCTAATGTATTAGGCTGGGCAGCTACCAGTAACAGCTACTCATCTGAGAAGCCTGGTCTAGACAAATTTAGAATTTTTTTTCATGACTGTTCTCATGTTTGTAGTCAAATCTGAAAACCCCAGTACAATTCATGAGTAATACTCACACAGTCCTAAAAATGAAGATAATTGTTCATTGGGCATGGAAACTTCACCCATGATTTTGATAAGTTAATACTTGGGTTTAATATAGTATACACACAAGAGGGGTGGTGAAGACAAAATACACAAACTAATCAAAAGTGTACAAGCACTGGCACACTTATGTGTGATGCCCTCACTCACACACAATGTGTGTGACATGCTTCATCATCGGGTCTGCTACAACGCCTGAGTATTTTACAGAAATTTCATCTCTCACGCTTTGGAGAGGACGCACGAGGAAGTACCTGTGCATCGATTACATTCAAGTTTGTAATCTGTTATTTGCCTCGCCGCTGTTGGTATTAGTGCCTTAGAGTGCACCAGCCACTACGCGAAGACTATTTCTGGTCCTGATGAATGCTGAGCTGATTAGTAGCTCGTTATAGCAGAAACATGTTGACCTTTGTTGTTTTTCTTTACATAGGACTTTTTGGTTCAAAGTAACACAACCATATGCATGTCCGCTCTCACTAATGTTTTTAATGGAGTTAGAACTACCCCTTCATTAAAATAACTTTTATGATTTGGGGAGTAGTCCATACTCCTTTTCATTCACCCTTTTTGCACTTGTGGATGCCAGATCACACATTCCACAAGAACCCAATGAAGACAACTGGCAATCGACTTTCAGTTGGTGCCTGAGGGTTCTTTTTCCACTCTGTGCATGCAAAACTCACTGGCTTTTTTGTCTGTCTTTGTCTTTGTACTACGGGGGTAGTAACTGAACTTTTTGACTACCCTTCTGTGATATTTGAGGTTCTTCTGTCACTCTTTTGTTGATTTGTATCTAGTAATCTAAAGGGGTGCGAGAGTGGCTTTCTGGCCCTTTCTCTCCTGTTGTTTACATGTACTATGACACACAACACACTATTGAGACCTTCTAAAGGTTGAGCTACTTGTGCATGACTGTACAGACACCTTAACAGCCAGGCCCAGTGACTTGATGCATACGGTCTACGGTCCATAGTGCCTGGTACCATAGTATAGACTAGATCCTGAATCCTAGGTCACAAAGTAAAGGCTGGCATGTGTGTCACTGAGAGCTGCCTCTCTGGGGATGTATGGACATGTGGATTACTTAATCAGATAGCATACTACGTCTGATTGAGTTTGTCTTATATGTACTGCCATCACAGGACACACCTTTTGCCATATGTGGTACTCTAACAGGGATGACATTCAACTTACCATTATATGTGTTGTTTCATTGGATTGCATTGGATGTAACAAAACTGGTGAATGGCATTTCAAAAACTCTTCAGATTTAACCAACTATCTACACTGTCAATGTGTCCGATGTGCAATAGGCATGTTCAGTGGAAGCATGGCTTACGGAAAGTGACAACGGCCCTGTTGGAGTAAGTGGACTGTCATAAGTAAAAGACACACTGACTGTGGGGTCATTGGAAAGAAGTATCAGGTCAGGGGGTTACCTCAGTCATCATTCCAAATAAAGTCCATGTGAAAGCAATCAGGGCTACCATTGCTTAATAAAACTCATTTTGGGAACATCCATGGATCTGCAGGTTTACAGGGAGCTCAATCTGTGCATCAGTTGTTTTGCAACAGTAACACTGCCCCAGTCTGGCTACAAGTCATTGTCAGGACTTTCTCTCTGCAGGCTGTGTCTGTTGGTCACACATGAACATAAAAATTCCACCAACTCGGTGAATAAGAATGAATCTTCTGGCCATCAAAAACATGACCTCAAGGTTGTATGGCACTCTGAACGGGTCTGTAAGGTAGAACTAGCTCCCACACAACAGTTTTGAAAATCCTAATGTTGGCTGAGTGATCTGTGTAATTGTACATATGGCTAACATCATCCTCTACTGCTTCTTACTGTATGTAGACACAGCTCATTGTTTAAAGCCTATTCATTTCTTTGTATGTATACCATGATCTGATTTGGTAACTTATCATAGGTACCATGAAAAGTAGACATGCATTGATATGTGCATGCAACACAAGAAGGATATAGGGCTTATCACACATTAAAAATGCTGATATTCACTCCACAAAGTACAGAGCCCCATAATCCATTACATGACTTTCCTATGTAGGGAACACTCAATTTCACAGAAAATAGTATGGTTTCACTCTGGGACTAAGAGGCACATTGTAGCCAATGGTAATTGAAAGGATGAAGTTAAACTGAGTAACAAATGCATTTAAAATAGTTACCTGTTCCTCTCCTGAGCCGTAGAGCTGGCCATAGAGTGGAAAAACCTCTTAAACCAGGCTCTCCAGCTCCTCTGGAGAGAAGGGACTGCCCCTCTCACCTGCTTGGCCTGGCATGATTGCTCTCAGATACGCCAAACTGCAGCTAAAGTGGAGGAGGACTTCATAGCTGCAGTGTCAGGAGTCAAGTGTTTTTTTTCCAATCCAACGTGTACGTGTACGTCACATACGCGCTCATCAGCGCAGATTCATACAACCATTGGACCGCAACTATCACCGTTCGCCTATGGCTGTGTCTGCCGTGGATGCAACCGCCCACCGTGCAGTTGACTTTCACCGGCTGCGGTTATTCTAAATGTCCCATATGCGAGGTCAGGCATCCGCCATTTTAGCGGTTTGAACTACAGTATGGGTGCCAGTTTGGATTTTATAACACTCGTCAACCTGTAGTTTGATTTATGGTATAACATAGGCCGTATGACTTTTATGGTTTTAACCTTAAAGCTGAATAAAGTTTTATTGATATTGACTGTTAAGTGCATCACCACCACAACAATGAGGGCTAACAGGTTTACATTTGAAAAACTCCCTTCCCATGTAATGTCAAGTAAAAATAATCATATGTTTGGTGCATTACTGTGCATAAAGGCAAAATGTGCGCGGTGCACTGTACACCGCTGTTGGCGGTTTTTTACCTAAAATGTCATGAACACCTCAGTTTTGTGCAAATGTTACAGTTTGGAATTGGTGATGTGCACATTACTGTTACAGACACGTAAAGGCCAGATTGAGGATTATTGGTGGATGTTGAACAATAGACAATGTGAATTCTATGTATTGCTTTATGAAGCTGATCAGTCACATGAGTTTGCTGGCTTGCTCTTCATATATTTAACTCTGGACACTGTGACCAATGTACAAAATCTTGTTCACTCCTCACATATGTACCCTGGGAGAGGGAGGAGACGACAGCCTCCAGTGTACAGTCCATTTCCACACCTTTAAACCATGGGGGAAAGAAATGGGATCAAGAAATGTTGTTTGAATAGACAAACAATACAGTATTTATGTCATCAGTTGAGCCTGACCTCCTTCCTCAAATCACTTATCCTACATCTCTCACACCAATTGTGAAACATATTACAGTGTTGCATTTTCTGGCACTGTGGATATTTCTGGTGGTATTTCACAACCAATGTTCAGTTGTGTACTACGAGACATGCTTTCAGCAATTAGACACATGGACAGCTACATCCAGTTCCCCAGACATAAGGATTTAGCCACTGTGAAGAGCAATTTCTCTACATTTGGTCTCATATCCCTTGTGTTGGATCCATTGATGACACTCATATTGCCTTAGTACCACTGCAAGGCAGGGAACAAGTGTACCGTAACAGGAAGCACTTCCATTCTATCAACGTGTAAGTTGTCTCCTTACCAGATTGGTACATCTTAAACGTCTGTGCTCAGTTCCCAGGATCTGCACATGATTCCTTCATACTGTGGAACAGCACTATACGCCAGCTGATTTCACAACTACTACCGGAAAGAGCCTGGCTTGTTGGTAAGTTTGAGCTTTCCTAACTTTGTGTGGGTAATGTCCGGTAATAAAATCTGAAAGTGTGTAACTCATTGTTGCACTTCTGTCTGTATTCCATCTAGGAGACTCAGCGTATCCCAACTATCCATGGTTGTTGACACTGCTGAGGAATCCTACTACGACAGGGGAAGTCTGTTTCAATGAGGCCCATGAAAGAACACGGCGGCCAGTGGAGCGGGTTTTCGGACTCCTGAAAGCCAGATTCAGATGTCTGGACAAGACTGGGGGAGCCCTCCTCTACTCACCTGGAAAGGTGTGTCAAATCACCATGGCCTGCTGCATGCGCTCCACAACATTGCCCTGTGACGGAACATCCCTTATATCGCAGAGGATGAAGACCATGAAAAGCCTCTGGGTGAGGAATCTGAAACGCCAAATGATAATGATTGTGGTGAAGAGGAAGGATCTGACTTGTCTCAAGATCTTATCAACAACTTCTTCTCATGAGTGTAAGGATGGTGTGAAATATAACAACTTTGACTATTTTAGCAACTCTTGTGATAATGTGAGGAGGAGGTTAAGTCCTAGGACTATGAGGCTCTGGCAAAACCTGGTGAAAAGTGTCTGTTTTGTTACTGTAGCTTTGTTTTGCTTCAAATTTTGTATTGGGCTGTGTTCTCTAGAAGTTGACTATGTGAATTGTGTCATATGTATGGTTTCATAGCTAAACTCTTAGTTTTGGTCTCTTTTAGATACCTTCACCATGGCATCTTCATTTGGAAAATTCCTGAGTTGGGACATTAGCAGGTACATGATGCTGTTCTGACTTACAAAGTGGACGTGGATTGTTCTTGGGAATCTGTCACAGACTTTGGGTGTACAAAACCTGTACCAAGACAGCTTGCACAGCAATAGAATGGACGTTAAGAGGGCAACATTGTGTTGGAGCACAAACATGCTATTCTGCCTTACATTGGCTGCATTGTGTATTAACTGTATGTAGCTGTTGATGTGGCTCCTCGTTGTAGGCCAAAGTGCTTGTTGCACATCACTGACTTTTGTTTGTGACATTCCACCAGATGCAGCAACACTGGATTGGAATGACCTTCTGCTCTGAAACTGTTGTATTGTCATGTGTCTGTTTCTTGGTTTAACTGATGTGGGATTCCTTTTGTGAGGTAGGAAATGTGGCTCCAGCCTCTGATGTAGACCTATTTATATGTTGCCTGTTGTATACGTTATTGTCTGATGTGTCCTAGCATTCCATGTTGTTAAGGTGTGCAACTGAATATGTGACCACTGACCCAGGATACTTCCGGGTCATACGGGTGCTCATAAAGATGGATGAATTAACAAAGCGTACTCACTAAGACCGACAATAAGCAGAATTAACTGCAAGCTGATTCCAACATAGAAAGGAGAAATACCAGAATAAATTGCAGCTCCATGATTATGAACACACACGTGAGGCTGATCAACTGTCAGAAGATAGAAATAGCAGAGTTAAAAAGAAATAGCCCAGTAACAGCCGGGACAGAAGTAGAACCGGTGGGGAGAACGTACAAGAGTCTATACTTTTGCAGACAGCCCTGAAGAAGACAAGTGGGTAATTCTCCATGATGAAACACATGGTGGCTGGGCAAAATCGCTAGAATTAAAGAACACAAGAACATCAGAAACTACTTTTGACTATTTGAAGAGCTCATCGAACTTTGTCCTTTCATTGTGTATACTGATGAATTTATACTAAGTACACGTTGAAATGTGAATAGCGTGTGCGTAGACTAGCGTGTAGATTAGAAGTGTAGGCTTTTGGGGTCCACCTAGGGGGCTTTGGGTGTATTCCCCTTATCTACTGCACAGCTCAAAGAAGACGAGTGATACAATCAGGCTTACTCAGGAGGCGCCAGCACCCCACAATGGAGAAGTACCCCAACAGTAGGTATCAGGATATTTGAGTCATGTCTTGTTTGCTAGGTTTCTGACATCAGGCCAGGCTATGATTGTAAAATTGGAAAACAGATTTTTTAAGACCAGACACTTGTATGTATGTGTTGGTGTGACATGGTTGTGATCCAGAGTTAATCATTGTTTATATTCAACATACACACGTACCTTGTTTTGACATTCTACAGTTCACATGGGAGTACATATACATTGGTAGATGTGAGAATACTACAGGAGGCAATGAATTGGTGGCAAGTGTATTAATTGCATTAAACTAGGAGAAAATTTCAAAATTTCAAAATAAAACAGGACAAATGAAAGATGAATAAGTCAGTCATTGTGCATAAAACATAGTTGTAGATGCCACATTGTCTGGAGTCCAAAGTCCAACAGACTACTACTATCAGAAATGGAAAAGTGTTCAGGAATAGTCCACAAAGTGAATGTGTTTCACACACAGCAAGGAAATTATGTGTGAGGTTTCTTACTGGCAGTGGTGGGTGTCTTGTCATCCCACTCCCTGGTTTATTGGGTGGACGTCCCCTCTTTTTGGGGGATGCCCGGGGAGGGGGGGGGGACTCTGCTTCTGCTGAGACAGGGGTGTCTGCAGACATGTCTTCCTCTGACAGGGCCTCCCTTCCTGTGGCTGATGCAGATCTTGATGGCCTGGATGCACTTGGACCACAGGAAGAGGTAAATACATGTGAAAAAACCCTGCAGTGGGTGGTGTTGATGTACTGCAGCACTCCAGTCAGGGATGCTATGTTGGTGTTGATGCTAGTCACTTGTGTCCCTCTGCCGCTGCTTCATCTCCCGGAGTACTTGGTTCATTACACCTTGGGAGTTCTGATAGACTTTTGAGACTTGAATGATGGTGGCCAGGGTGTCAGTGGCCCGAGTGGGCTCACTCAGTTGACCCACAGTTACTCTCCCATGACTCCTGCCCTGAAGGGCAGGGGTCATGGGCACCCTCCCACTTGTTCCTGGTTCATCAGTGACTGGGTTGGCTACTGCCACCTCAGAATCCAGGCCTGAGGGGCACAAGAGGTTGCTGACTGTGCTAGGTACAAATGTTTGGGGGGGGCAGTGGTTGGCTGTGTTCTTGCAGCTGGGGTGGGAGGTATTGTGGTCACAGTGCTCCCCACTGTTGCCATCTGTCAAGGCTGACCAGATGGGGCAGGAAGGTTATCCACAGCCACCTCTCCAGGACTGTTATCATCACTGAGGGCTTAATCCTGTGGTGGAGTTAAAGTCTGTTCTGTGGCCACACTCTGGCCAGGTGCTCTTCAGATAGATCTGTTACGAAATTGAAAACATTGTTATTGTTGGAAGTGTGGTATCAACATCCACATAGTTTGTGTCACAGTAAGTAGAGACCTAGGATTAAACCAAATAGGTAGAGATTACTATCGGGATCTATTTGCGTGGTGTTGAAGATGTTTACTAGACATCTGGAGGCATTCAAAACATGTAGTAGAATTAAGCAGCTCATTAGATGTGCTGTTATGTTGCATTTTGGATTTAGGAATAAATATGACATCTAAACATTTTAACCAACACAGTGTAAAAGTAACATGTGAATTTGACAATTCCAAGCCCTAGTTGTGTAGAATTCAGGCATGCATAAAACTTGGTTGTATGCTTAGCATTATTGAGCAGTGCAGAATCAATGGGTCTCCTGCCACTTCTAATCAACAGAGTCAACTTCATGCCTCACATATATTTGAGGTACACACTTGGTATGGTGCCACTCATGCATCAATAGTTTCAATTGAGGATTCCAGGACGACATCAATCAAAGTAGTCAGACATGTCTCTGAGAAGAGCATTTTATGTACATTGCACCGTCCATGTAAGATGAACATCAGTTGTAATATGTCAGACAAGTGAGCAGGTACAAAAAGACTATTGCATCTTTGTTATAGTTATAGTCACAAGGCCTTGTGGCAATTGTGGGCATTTCTAACTCGACTTACCAACACTTGACAAATGATAACCTGCATGATGAGTGAACCCAATACCAGTCTCAGGCAGGAGGTCTCAATCGTGCACAAAAGCCCTGGACAGCACGTCCGCTCCCAGGAGAGTTCCTGTCATAGCGCCAAGAGGTCTCTGTCTGTATACTCTTTACAAACACGGAGAGAGATTTCTAGAAGCCCCCCTCACTTATTCTGCGCTGTAGGTGCTGGCTAACACGGTCTGTGTCGAGGTCACATTAACGGAGCTAGCCAGGCTCCTCTGAGAGCTGAGGCCGAATTCTTCACGTTCTCATCCACTGGGATGTGTGCCATGTCAACTGTTCACTTTGTTGTGCACGAAAACATGCAGCCAGCAATGGTAGTGTGTGTCTGTCAGGGTGCAGTGCCTCTAAGGGTGGAACAATATGTACTGCAGCCCTTAGAGGCCTTCCCTGGTCACAGTATCCTTGGTACCTTTTACAAGGGACTTACGTGTGGCAGAGAGTTGCCAATTGAGTGTGCAACAGTACAGATTTAGGGAAAGAACATAGGCCCTGGGCAGTACCCCAGGGCACGCTTATTCAAAGTGCATCAACATCAGGCAAAATGTAGGGGGGCAAACACACAAAAAGGGGCACTTTCCTCAAATCTCAAACTGTCAGAGTTATAGCTCTGGGATGAAACAAGGATATAAAGTCATCATCCTGTGTGTTTTGCTGTTAGCCCTATGTGGGAAGGGTATGCCCAGACGTGAGTCCCGTGCTCACTACGCCACTGGAGTCAAGCTATCCTGGCTGATGACGGCTGATAGCCAGAAACCGGTCCTAGGATGCTTGATTCCGGTCCAGTGAAGACATGGCTTGGCTGTTCGGGCTGGACTGTTCCCATGAGGCACAGGGTCAAGACTGATTTGCATATGGCCATGTCTGAACTGGGGTGGCGTGGTGAGCAAAATAACAATGGATTAAACCCAGATCTGTGACTGGGGGTGAATGTTTTGCCAATGTGCAACATTCCATCCATCATCTTGTGTGTTTTAAGGATATAAAGCTAGGCGCACATTGCATACAGCAACAAATAGATATCAAAATGCAAATTATAATGAAAATAACAAATTATAGCGAAGTTGCCCATAGTCAGGTAACCATCTATATAACCAATCCCACCACCCCTTGTCCACATCTAGCTTCATTCCCTTGGCTAATTCATGCAATGCATTAGTGCAAATGGATGGACATGGAATGGTCAGACAAATTAAAATAACACACTCCTTCAAAATCTGCAGAGCCAAGGTTATTTTCTTAAAGAAAATTTTAGAAGCCCTATTTTGTAAAGCGGCTTTTCTTGTTCCCTGAACATCCGATAGCAATTCAGCTAAAGCAGCAGAAGTTTCATTTATATTTTACTCCATTAAACATGCCATCTTGTTTATTATCCTTGTATACTACACCGTTAACCCAAGAACACCTACTATGGATGTAGCTGGACTAATTTATTCAATTTTGGATAACAAGGTAGTTTCAGAATCACAGTGTTTAGACAATTGAAATGCATTTGAAGCATAGCGAGAATGTAACGTTTTTAAAGCAGAATAATTGTTTGTTCGATACATATATGCATTTTCAGAAATATTTTGATTCCTTTGTTCTTTCATGGTATGTCATAGCTTAATTCTGACAGTCTTTTATGTTAGCCTGATCTCTGTGTCTCAGTGTGGAGAATGTTTCTGTTATAAAGAAGGCAAATGGTATGAAAGTATGGTTTTGGTCTTATTATGGAAGCTGACTGTGCTTTGGATGTTTTCCTATTGGATAAAGGTTACCAGCTAGCTCCATTTAATAAAACATGCCATGTTTTAGCTCTGGGGTTTAATGTAACTATGCAGTGCATTCTGGAAGTTAGAGTGGTTGTTCATTTGTTTCAATTGATGCAATGGCCTAAATTTGTACATTACAGTGGTTTTATAATATATAAGTAGAGTGTAATATGATGCCCACGTGACACAATTCATCTGGTAACCTTACATTTACAGTTATAATATACACATTTTGCTTTAATAAGCCTTGCAGAGTTTCCAATAACTACTTACATTTAATTTACAGATTACAACATTAAATCTTGATGGACAGAATCTCTACAAACTATCCAATTTAGAAAAATTAGAGAATTTACGGTGGGCATCATTTAGAAATAACTTTCTAACCAAAATTGAAGGACTGGAGAACTGCCTTAATTTAGAAGAACTTGCCTTAGATGAGAACTGCATTACAAAACTCGAAGGTAAGCCACCTATCTCGAAAGCATTACATTTGCTTAGATGTGTGTACACACTGCAGCCACTTTAGGGTGTAACTTGAAAAACACCTACTTAAAGGCAAGCAAACATGTACCTTGCAGTACATTATGGGCGTTTTTCCTGCCTAACTCATCACACCCCTCAACAGATTACCCTGTCTTCCACTCATAGTCCATTTCTTTGTTTTCCGCTGACTGTGGTCCTAATGCTAGTTCGGGCTCTTATGTGGGAATTTGTTACTCAAATAATGAGACTGGACTTGAAATGAAAATCACATCTTTAAATGATCATAATGATGAATTCAATTATATATTAATTACTTATTAGTGACCAAAAACATGGACTATGTATAGATTACATGAATTACAACCCTGTGTACGAAGCAATTTTGCGATCCCAAACCCTATGGTCTGAAAAATCACAGGGTTTCTGACTGCCAAATAGCTCAGAAAAACATTTCTGAATCACAAAATTACATACTGAATTGGAGTTAGATAGGGGAGGGGAGTGAATGAGGCATTCCTTTCTTATTGGAATGGTATGTATTAATGTGGTGAGACTGCAAACCTTTGAATAGTTACCAATACTTCAAAGGAGGTGGTAATTTTTATTTTATTTTTAAACTCTTTTTATTAACAAATGACAAAAATCAGACACAAATAAAAACTAAAAATAAGCATCAGGTGATACAGTACATTTCCTTCCCATGGGTCCTTACGGACAAAGTCAGAATCACAAGGTCAATGTTTCACACTTGGATCATAGGGATTCCTGCGCCACCAGTTCCGGACCTGGCAGTGGTGGCTCACAAATCTCTCATCTGTGACCATTCCACGCCCCCCAAATCTTCCCCCACTTCTCCGGGTAACCCCTGGCTATGTATACTGATTTCTCCCTAAACATACACCAGTCCAGGTCCTCGGCCCACTTTGAGACTCGGGGCTTCTGACTTGCACCCCAAAGCTGAGCAATGTTTCGTTCAGCCACCATATACACCAGCGTCACCCATTGTTTCCGATACACATTCAAATCTGTAGGTTCCCATACATTCAATAGGCATCTACGAGCCTCTGGGCGGATCTCCTGACCCAGCACCTCTTTTAATTCCTCATGTATATTGTCCAAAACGTCTGTATCGCCACACAATGCCAAAGAATGTGCATGAACGTGCCAGATTATCCACACTCTCTTCATTCGCACCGACCTAGGTCCAGTTATTTATGACCTATGCAATATCTTCAGTTGCACCAGCTGGAGCCGCATCTGAATCGCCACTACTTTCGGGGAGGAAACTGCCTCCACCCAATCTGCGCACCACAGTTCCCTAACTCGCCCCAGCAGGCTCTCCATATTGTTTACCAGTTTCCTATATATCAGAGAGATAGTTTTCTCAGGAATGTGTCCATCTAGCACACGGTCCTCAAGAGGCGAAGCCTCCGGGAGCACCGTGGCCCTAGGTATGTGAGCAAGGAGAGCGTGTCTCACCTGCCGATATCGGTAGTGTTCGTTATCATTTAAACTATACTGCTCTTGAAGTGACTCGAATGTGTGTACGGTGTCTCCTCCCCAAACATCCTTTATCTGAGTAATCCCGATGAGATCCCATTTATCAAACCCCTTGGTTTTCCACAGGCTCCCTAGTTTCTCTGAATTCAACAGGGGTGTAGCCACGTCAATTTGCCTTCCCAACCTAGATATCGATTGGCCGCATGCCACACCCGTATCGCATGCGCGTTTGGGCCGCATAGGGCAAACTTCCCTGGCTTGGCATATAAAGCTCTATCCAACATTCCACCCAGGGCCAGTCCACGGTCCATGGCATATCCCGGGTTGCCTGGCGGCCCGTAGACAATGTGGTTCACAGCGGCCAGCTGTGAAGCCCAGTAGTACTTTCTCAAATCTGGGAGTTCGATTCCCTCATTATACCACGGTAGTGTCAATTTAACGAATGCTATTCGGGGTCTGCCCTCCCACAGAAGCTGCCTCTGAAGCGACTCAATCTGCCTGAAATAGGAGGCCTATACCGGGTCCATCGAATTCTGCAGGGCATAGAGGAATCGGGGCAGAGCCATCATTTTAAAAAGGGCGGCTCTTCCAAGCAAAGAAAGTGGAAGGGTCCTCCAGCGTTCCACGTCCTTCTTACATCTATTCAGTGGGGAGGCCAGATTTTTGGCATATCGTAACTGCGGATCAAGCATTATGTATACACCTAAGTATTTGAAACCGACTGTCTCAATCTGGATTGGACACTTCTGCGGGATCTTCGGTGGTTCTCCCACTAGTACAAAAAGCGCCGACTTTGACCAGTTCATTGCTAATACTGAATATCTACCAAAAATGGTGAGCACGTCTAAAAAATACCTGAAGGACTCTCTAGGTTTAGTAAGATAAAGCAAGACGTCATCCGCATATAGCGAGATCTTATCTTCCCATTCCGGTGTCCACCGCAAGCCTTGTATCGATCTATCCCATCTGACCCAGGCCGCCAATGGCTCCATAGCAAGGGCAAAGAGCAACGGGGACAGCGGGCATCCCTGTCTTGTGCCCCTCTCCAATGTAAAATAATTCGACCTATAGTTATTGACGACCTCCCTGGCCAGGGGGTTCGCATACAATAATTGCACCAAGCCAATAAACTCACAGCCGAAACCCAACTTTGCTAATACAGCGAACAAATAATTCCATTCGACCCTGTAAAATGCCATCGAGGCGTCCAAGGACACCAAGACCGTTGGCTCATGTATTTTTGAGCCCCCAAGGATACCATGCAGCCTCCGCAAATTCAGCGCCGTGTTCCGACGCGGCATAAAACCAGATTGATCCGGGTGTATCAAATTTGTAATTACTTTTACCAGCCGAGTAGCAAGCAGCTTCTCCAGAATTTTAGGCTCTGCATTAAGGAGCGAAATAGGCCTATGAGAGGCGCATTGTGTCTTAGGCTTACCTGCTTTATTTATGACAATTATATTTGCCACTCGTTGATCATATGGGAGCTGGCCCTTTTCCTTGCTCTCCAGAAACATGGCTCGGACATGTGGGGCGATCCTATTGGCGTTTAATTTATACAGCTCAATCGATATCCCATTAGGGCCAGTCGACTTACCGGACTTTATCTGTCTAATAGCCTGCGCCACTTCATCATTAGAGAACGGCGAGTCCAAATAAGACCTATCGTCCTCCGACAACCTAGGCATAGCAATATCCCTAATCATTGCACAGTTTTCAGCCTCGGTAAGCTTACTGTCAGCGGTATAGACCTTCTTATAATACTCCGAAAATGCGCCTGCCACAGCTTGTAGTTCGGTAACTTTATCTGACTCTGGTCCCTCCAACTCTGGTACCAGCCTAGATGCCCACTCCCCATGCTCGAGCCACGCAATCAACTTACCGGCTTTATCGCCATGCTCATATATGCAGCTCTGTATGGCATTATTTTGAGCAATCGCTCTGTCTCTCGCTAGTGCTTTGTACTCTTGCTACCGTAGTCTCAGTAAGTGGAGGTCCTCTGTCGGGTGCGACCTAGCGACTCCCTCCTCTAAAGCTATGACTTCGGCCTCCTTCTGAGTTAACTCCGCCTGTCTTTTTTTCTTTTTCCCCTCTACCAGAGACAAGACCTCCCCTCTTGCGACCGTTTTGTAAGCTTCCCAGAGGGACTGCGCTGAATCAACAGTCCCCTCATTTTCCAGGAAGTAGCGTTCCGACATTTGGAGCACCTCATTCATGATGACTGGATCTTTCAACTGCCAAGCACTAATGGGAGCTATCCTACCAGCCGTCGGCCGCCCGAGAGTGAGCTGCAACCATAACAGAGAATGATCAGAGATACCCCAGCCAAGGTATTGTGTGTCTTGAATCATGGTTGCCATCGCTGCCGGCAACAGTATGTAGTCCAACCTTGACAAACTATTGTGTGCTGCCGATATGTGAGTGAAATGTGTCTGCGTTGGGTTAAGGACTCGCCAGCTATCAACCAACCCCAGCATCTCCAGGAAGTCTGGGAGCCATCTCTGCGACTGCCTAAGCACTCGTGGCGGGCAACGGTCAACCTCCCCATCCAGTACGGCATTAAAGTTGCCTCCGGGGGGGCGTGGCTTGGCGCGCGGAATGATGGCAGCATAGTTGAGCTGCTCTGCCAGCCACCGCAACGGAATCCTTAATTATCCTTGCCCGATAGTGTTGGCGATTGCTCCTTCGAGTGGACCTTCGGCTGGAGTGACCCCTACCTCCGTCTGCTAGGCTGCGGGCTCCCAAGGTGCTTACTGCCCGTGAGCGCACCGACTGCTGGGGCTGCCGTGCCGGACGAGGTACGAACCGCGGAGCCTTCCTACACATCTGCTGGTGCGGCGCTGGAGCCCAGGGCTGGGCGGTGAGCTGTGCCGGCGGCGCTGAGGCTGTGAGCGACCGAGCGCGCTTGGGCTGCGGAGCGTGCTCGTGGCCTGGGGCTGACCGGCTCTCTGGTTTCGTGGAGCGGGGCCTGGCGCGGCCGCCCCGGCTGTCCTGAAGATCGAGCGGCCGACTCTGCCGCCCCCTGCAGGCCGAGTGTGGACTGCGACGCCGGGCCTGTTCTGCGGCCTGCACCGGACTGCTTCGTGTCTGCCGCGGTGATCAGGTGCGTGCACTGGCTGAGGGGAATACTGGGTGGGGTCTGGCCCCGATTCATCTACCACCTCGGCACACGCTGGACTTTCTGCGGGGTGAGCTCCCTTTCCGCCTACCGACCTCTGGGAAAAAACTGCGTGGTGGACGCCGGCAGCGCCTGGGACTCTGCGGGTGGGCTCTCCATTGCTGCGGCCTGCTCTGGTGCGGAGATCCCCTGCTTTCCAGATCATCAGCCCGTGGTGCGAGCAGTGGAAGAGGACAGTTGCGGCCTGTGGGGGCGGGGTGCGCACGCCCGCGCAATTGCACGCTGAGTTAGTGGACATACTTGGCACCAAGGGAGGACGCGTGTGGTGACAGGGCATAGACTTTGCTGGTTTAAGGGAGTGTGGACGCCACTGTCTCGTGGCGTGGGTCTAGTGCAGCGGCGAGCACCGCGAGTGGGACACGGGCACCCCTGCAATCACTCTCTCTAGCTCCGAGAGGGCGCAATGGACAAACCGGAGAAATCGCAGCCCAAACTGTCATTCGAATTACGAAAGGGGAGCAGACCACCCCTTTCAGGGGCCCCGGAGGGTGAGCAAGGTACTTCATCACAGAGCTCCCCCACTTTGGAAACGACTCTAGTGGCGATTCAAGCTAGCCTTCAGGCGATTGACGGGAAACTTGAAGCCCTGAATAGTCGCATGGATCAATTCTCTGCCAAGCTTGACATGCAAACAACGCGACTGGGGGAGGCGGAGCAGAGAATCTCCGACGCAGAAGACGGCCTACAACAAGTGGTGGAGAAGACCTCTGACATTACAAAGCTGCTGGCTGTAATTCAGGCCAAGAATGAGGACATTGAAGCGAGATCCAGGCGCAACAACGTACGCGTGCTGGGTCTGCCGGAGTCGACCAATGTGGGGCGCCTCGAGGACTATGTTGAGACCACGCTGAGGGAGATTTGTGGTGCGGAGGAACTTTCCCCCATGTTTGCGGTCGAGCTTGCCCATCGTTCGCTGGCGGCTCGACCTCCCCCTGGCACGCCCCCGCGTCCCATCATCATACGCCTGTTGAACTTCAGAGATCGGGACACGGTATTGCGCATCACCAGACAAAAGGGCAAGATCACCTACCAAAACAACCAGCTATCATTTTATCCTGATTTCACCGCGCAGGTGCAGGCGGCGCGAAAGGAATATAAGTCCGTCAAGAAGCTACTGCAGCGGGAGGAGATTCCCTACGCCATGTTATACCCCGCGAGATTGCGCATTGGAGAATTCGACGGCGGGAAGATCTTCTCAACTCCGAAGCAGGCGATGGCGTATGCTAAGTCCTTGCAAAAGAGCCGCAAGGCACATGGCGACAATTAAGGCGCCGAAGACTGAGTACTACTGTTCTTTAGCACCATGGTAGTTGTATGTACTGGGTGCACAGATGCCGGTGTTATAGTACACTGCGGAGCTGGTTGGCGCACTTGGTGGGGAAGTTCTGCAGGGTTTGGTAACGTTACTCGATGTAAGTGATGTTTCATGTTCCACTTTTCACCGCCAGTTAGGTGCGAGTATATGGGAGGGGGCTACCCAGTCGAATAATGTGATTAGCGGGTAATGTGAACGCTGACTGGTCTGACCGGACTCATGTTCTAGATTGGGATTGTCAGACACGATTCGTGGGCATTGTCTTCTAGCAGCGGTGGCCCACTTCCACCTTGAGCCGGGAGTGTGAGTTGCCGCCACGGCCCTCAATGGGTATGACCCACAAAGTGTTTGTGTTGTTGATCTGGATGTTTGGGCTGGGGGGGGGATGCTGTGTCTTTGGCGGGTTTGGGTTGCCAAAGTGGGTGGGGGGTGGGGTTCCTGGTATTCCCTTCTGCTTAAAGGTCTGTATGGAAAAAACAGTTTGTGTGGTGATGGCTGACACGTGCCTGTTGTCGGGTAGGTTGTTGCAATACGACGCTGGTTCGACACTTTCCCTGACATGCATTGATGGTGGGTGAAGGATATAAATGCCTCACGTGGAATGTGCGTGGCTTAAATACGCCTAAGAAAACCAGGCAGGTCCTGGCACAGTTGCACAGACAAGGGGTGCAAATCGCACTTTTGCAAGAGACCCATCTAACGAAAAGCACTGAGGGCTCTATAGCAAAGAAATGGGCGGCGTATAGGTTAGCTTCCTCTTATTCCAATTACGCCTGTGGGGTTCTGACTCTCATTAAAAAATGGACACTATTCCAACCAATAGACTCCAGTTTGGATGGCGGGGGCCGCTGGGCAGTTGTTCATGGCAGGTTGGGGAGGGTGGCAGTGACTATTGCGAACATTTATGGCCCGTAGTGGACGAACCAGCGTCGTTCTCCTCTTTATTTCAGGTGCTGCGCAGATGGCCGGACTCAGCACTTCTGCTTGGGGGTGATTTGAATACACATTTAGACCCACAGCTTGATAAATCTGACCGAGCTAGTAGTCGCATGCTGCGCACTGCTCAATGTGTTCGCCAGTTCATGGAAGAAATGGGCTGGTAGAAGCGTGGCGCATGTGACATGATGGGATCAAGGAAGGCACACACATCACACCATCCCACAACACTTGGTCCCGCCTGGACTACTGGCTTCTAGACAGTACGGCCAATGCATGGGTGACTGACGTTCACACATTACCTCAAACCTTATCGGATCATAATCCGGTAGTGTTAAGGATTCAAGTTCCACATAATCTGCGTCCTCCCTTCACTTGGCGATTCCGGGCTGAGGCCCTGTTGGATCCCATTTATGAAGACACTCTCCACAAGGCCATAGTCCAATACTTTGATCTAAACGTAGGTACAGTCGACAGCGCGGCCACTATATGGGAGGCTTTTAAGTCCACCATAAGAGGGGTGTGTATAAGCACATCTGCTGGCATCCTCCGTGATTTGAGGGAGCAACTGCGTCGCACAGAGCTCAAACTGCGCGAGCTGGAAGCAGCTTATGATGCTCATCCCGAACCTGCCATGCTGGTTCACATTAGGTATCATGTAGAGGAATACAATTCACTGGCGGCTTCTGAGATGAAGTACATATCAAAGAGGCATGTAGCGAGGGCTTATGGGGAGGGTGGCAGACCGGGCAGAGTTCTAGCTAATCGCTTACGGGAACGAGCAACCGCCCCTCCGATAGAGCACATAGTGGATGACGAGGGTGTGGACCACTTTACCCCGGATGATATTATGGGCCAATTCCACAACTTCTATGGGCAATTGTACACATCGAGCGGGGATGTGCCGGTGCCTGAACTCCATGAATACTTGAAGGACACGGCATGCGCTTGGCTATCCGATGTACACAGGACATTCCTCAGCCTCCCTATTATGGAGGCAGATATCAAAGAGGCCATCCTCCCACTACCCAACAACAAAGCTCCGGGTCCGGATGGCCTGACGGCCGAATTTTACAAGAGATTTGCGGATCTTCTTGCTCCGCACATCCTTGCAATGTATGCGGAGGCGCATGAGGTGGGTCATCTCCCCCCGTCTCTACGACAGGCTCTCATCATCACCCTGCCGAAGAAGGTGTGATTCCTATCGGCCCTTGTCCCTGATAAATATTGACGCCAAAATTCTAGCCAAAGTTCTTGCTGCCAAACTACACCCTTTTATGCCACTGTTGGTCTTGCCTGGCCAATCTGGTTTTATCCCTGATCGCTCCACGTCTTGGAACCTTAGGACGATTTTTGCCATGTTTCACGTTCTCGATCCGGAATTGCCAGCCGTGGCTGTATTATTAGACGCTGCCAAAGCCTTTGATTCTATCGAATGGCAATATATGCTCTTCATTCTGCATAGGATGGGCTTTCCCCCTGTCTACATCCGCTGGGTTGAGATTCTGTACGCGGATGTATCGGCAAGGGTGAGAATTGGCGGTTTCACCTCGGAGCCACTGGCCATCCAACGCGGCACTAGACAGGGATGTCCCCTTTCCCTATTCCTCTTTGCTATTATTTTGGAACCCCTGATGTGCAGGATACGGCAGGCGCATAAGGAGGCTGCGCTAGGCTTCAATAATAGGCCGATAGGTATATCTGCATATGCAGATGACATGGTTGTATATGTTCACGAGCCACACATATCCCTGTCGAGGGTCATCCGCGAATATGTTCGCTTCGGACTTTTCTCTGGGCTGACCATCAACTGGGAGAAATCTGTAGTTGTTCCTCTCACACCAGCGACGGTGGCACCCTCGATGGAATATTCCCTGGTGTGGACGGAAGACCCTGTAAAGTATCTGGGCATCTGGATCCACCGGGACCCGGGTATTGTCATCCGCGAAAACTATGGACGGGTGTACACTTCCCTGGTTCAACAAGTCGACCGGTGGATGGGACTTCCTCTTTCACTGGCTGACCGCATAGCAGTGATTAAAATGGTAGTACTCCCCAAATTCCTATATTTCTACTGTAATATCCCTATTCGTTTGAATAGACAGTTCTTCGCGACGGTGCAGACACAACTTCTACGGTTAGTGTGGGGATCGAGGCCTCCCCGAATCAGCTGGGCTACGCTGACATTACCTTTTGCTAAGGGCGGTTTCTGTGCACCGGACTTTCATTTATACTACCTTTGCGGGCAGGCACATTATGCTTTCTTTTGGTTCCGGCCGCACGGCTATATTCCGCATGTGGCTGTGGAGGAGGGAGATGCGGGAGACACCCCTTTGCATGGCATTTTTTCGCACACTCGCAGACTCACGTCTAGATCCGAGATAAACACGATTGACGCCACGGTCACTGCCTGGCATGAGATCGGCAAACGGACGGGCAAACTCCCGCTGTATGCACCACATCTACCTATAGAAGGACACAGTGCCCTGTCAGTTGCACGTGAGCATGGCCCGATAAGGTGCTCAGAGAAGCTGGTATTTCTGTGCTAGGTGATCTATACAGGGATGGTACATACGTGTCCGGAGAGGATCTGAGTTATATCTCGAACTCCTCACCGCTGTTTACATACACATGCTATCGACTGCGCAGAGCTATGCGAGATCATTACACCAATTTCCCACAGGAACCGCCCATCTCTAAGTCCCTGCAACTGGTGATCGCCGCGGCCTCCGACAAACATTTACTTACCAGACTGTACAAAATGGTCATGTCAGAGTTGGTACTCCCGGAGGATCGCAGCATGGGTCGTTGGAGCAGGGCTCTGGACACACACATTACAGAGGACATGTGGGAGAACATATGCTTGGTTACCGGGAAGCTATCCTCCAACAGTAATCTGCGCATTATCCATCTGAAATTTGTGCATCAGACATACCACACCCCAGTAAAACTTCACAGTATAGGCTTCAGGTACACAGATTGCTGCAGGCGGTGCGGGCAGGAGGGGGCAGACTTCATACATCTAGCTTGGAATTGTTCTGCTGTGTTTTCCTATTGGGAGGATGTGCTACACATGCTTGATGCTATGTCGGGCCTCACTCTAGAGCGCACGCCATTAGTTTGCCTGCTGGGGTACGTACCGGATATTAAAGGGGTACTGGGTCGTTTTATCAGAGTTTCTTTATTGCTGGCTAAACGAAGGGTATTGTTCACGTGGGATGGGAGGCAATTTCCTAAGGCTGCCAAGTGGCTATTGGATATGGTGTACTGTCAGGAACAACTGCTTTTGTTTGCGGAGGAACTCCCGAGGAGATCGAGACCTAAAGATATCTGGGCCCCGCTACGAGAATATTTACTTGCGCGTAGCGAACAGGAAGAGGATGATGGGGGTGCTTTAAATGACTAACTGTGCCTTTAAGTTTTTTCTTTGACGCAACAGCTCATCCATTACTGGACACTCGACCTGGGCACGTGCTGACAACTTGGGGGATCCTGTGATTTGGCATGGCCAACGGACTATCGATGATACAGTATATGACTGTCTGCAGAGGGGGGTACCGGGGTGGGGGAGAGGGCATTCTGTTTGATGTTTGATCACTTCTGAAAACTATCACTGTATCGTGTGCTGACTTTGTGCAACAGCCTTTACTAATAAATAAAGTTAAAAAAATAATAATAAAGTTGCCTCCCAAAACTAGACTACCAAGAGGCAGTGTGAGGAAGACTGAGCTCAAGTCTCGGAAAGTATCGGACTGGAGGCCTGGCGGCACGTATATTGATAAAAAGGTGACCGTCTTACCCCCCAGTAGCCCCGACACCCCCGCATATCTGCCCCTCTGGTCCAGCCACGTGGCCTGCACTGACATAGGAAAGGAATTTTTAACCAAAATCCCTACCCCCCCTAGATCCAGTAGTGAATCCAGCGTGCACCACCAATTTATAACCCCTTTATGGAGGGCCATGCACCTATTACTCACAAGGTGAGTCTCCTGCAGCAATGCAACGTCTGGGGAGTGTCTCCTGATAAGCTGACTAACCATCCCTCTTGATTTTATCACCCAGACCATTCACATTCCAACTCAGCACTTTCATCCTCGATCCGTGACTATATTGTGCCATTTAACCCGTGTGAAGAGCACAGAGCTACATTCTCATCACCTGACGCAAAACAATTGAAAAGAAAAAACCCCAATCATTCAACAACAAATCAAAAAACCAACATACTCCCAGCCCCTCTCCCCCCACCCTGCACTCCTGCACTTGGCTTCCGCCTGTCCCCAACTCGCAGTGTGCCTGTCGCCCCATAATCTAACTAACCAACTATCTAAAGGTAGAAATGAGGAGGAAGGCAGCTCCAATAGACCCCCCTCACCCCCGTAGCATCCATTTCTGCGCCTAATGCGGATCGCTGCCCAAGAATACACTGTGCTATCCCATTCGCGGTCCCTGAGCGGCTCCTACTACTCCTGTTCTTGCTCATCTCCCCTCTCCTCACTTTCAGGTCTCTCAGACCCTGGCTGGGGCTGTGTCTTCAACCAGTCCAAGGCAATGTCCGGATTGGCAAAAACCCAGGTTTTACCGTTGGCCTCAATCTTCAGCCGGGCCGGGAACAACATGGCATATTTCAGGCCCCTGTCTCTGAGTTTTTTCTTGATCGCCAGGAATCCCTGGTGCTGTTTCTGGACCGCCTGCGTGAAATCCGGGAAAACGGAGAGGCTGGTATTCTCAAATAACAAAGGGCCTCCCAACCTGGAGGCCTGCAGGATAGCGTCTCAATCTCTGAAATTAAGCGTCTTCGCAATCATCGGACGGGGGGAGCCCCAGGCCTTGGTCTACCACCCAGGACTCTGTGTGCCTGCGTTCGATAGTAAAGAAATTACTCAATCCTTTGGGCTTAAGGTGCTTGAGAACAAGGTCCTCCACGAACAGATCCGTAGTTGGGCCCTCTGCCTTCTCCGGTACACCAACAATTCGGACGTTACATCTCCAGGCCCTTCCCTCGTAGTCGTCCAGCTTCCGGCTCGTGAGATCCCCAGCCAGCTGAAGTTCCCGCACCTCCTGCTGCAGCGACGCCACATCATCTATTAAGCTAGCAGTTTTAATGTCTAGGGATTTGACCTTTTCACTGATTTTGGTAAGATCCGCATGGATAAGGTTGACCTCAATGGTCACCGCATCCAGTTTCTAATCAAGCAATTCCATTTTCTGTCCCAAAGACGTTTTCACCTCCTATATGGCCGCCATCAGATCCAGCAATGTAGGTTCTGGCAGAGTGCAGTCGAATCTCTTCCCGGGTCTTGTGCCATCTTTAATTCAGGCGGGGAACCTCTGGGCAGTGTGTACCGGTCCAGTTTATTGGCTTGGACATACCGGGATCCTTTAGTAGACCGAGACTGCAACCTCTTGCTTTTGGGTTTAGCTGCCATCTTTGACCCACACCAGGGCTCCCACCCGTGCCAGCAATCCCGGCTTCACTGATCCGAACCACGAAGAGGTCCAAGTCCCAAAAGGGAGATTACTCCGAGACCGTCAGCTGCACTACTGCTGGGCCCGCACTCTGATTGACCCCATCCTCATCAGGACTCGTTGACCGGCGCCTCACTTCTCACTCCAGGGCAACAAAGTGACCCAACTCCTTCACCGCCGGCCACTCACCACCACGCGGGTCCGACCATGGGCGCAATCAATTTCGGAACGGAGTAGCCGCCACTGATGCGCCTCGATCCTCCCACAACAGGAGGTCTCATCCAGTCATTCACCGCTCCAGCCCCTGATTACAACGTGCCACCAAAGACCTGCCCGAAGGGTTCTGATGTCCACAAGCCCATGGGCCCACTCGCCCGCACTCAAGGCCGTCTCGCCCCCGCTTCCGATGGGCTTCGGCCGCCTACCGGCTCCACGGCGCTCGTGAGTCCCTCCGCCATGTCTCTACAGGTGGGCACCATCGGGTAGGCCATCAGGACCTCCGCCGCGGGCTCCACTCCTTTGTTTCCGGGCCCACCTCTGAGTCCTCTGGCCCGGCCGGGCACCTCTGGATTCTGCCGTGACCGCCGTTAATCTCGCGGCCGGCTGTGCCCTTCACTTCAGCCCCAGGCTCTCCAAGGCCTCGATGGCCCCGAACCCTCCGGCCCCCTAACCCACAGCAGGACCGGAGCTACGTCCAGGGGCAGCGCTACCCGCTCACAGTGCCGGTGCCACAGGATCGGCACAGGATGCGGGGGCGAGGGCTCCCCAGGGCTCACGAGACCCGCTGTCGTCCCTC
Source organism: Lissotriton helveticus (assembly GCF_964261635.1). NCBI lineage: Eukaryota > Metazoa > Chordata > Amphibia > Caudata > Salamandridae > Lissotriton > Lissotriton helveticus. The sequence continues at coordinate 511,447,547 of NC_136070.1, read as the reverse complement.
CACTGGTGGGCATCATCAGGTAGGCTCTCGGGACCCCCACTGCGGGCTCCGCTTCATTATCACTGGGCCCACCTCTGAGATCTCCGGGCCGGCCGGCTACTTCCGGGTTTTGCCGCTGCTGTTGATCAACTCGCGGCCGGCCGCGCCCTCAACTCCAGCCCCAGGCTTCCACAGCGACGGAGGCCCCAAATCTTCCTGCTTCTAGCTCCGGTCCCCGATCTCGCAGCGGGACCGGAGCCGGGTCGGGGGGCACCTCAGGAGTTCCACTACCCGCTCACCGGGTCAGCGCATCAGGAGCGCCTCAGGATGTGGGGGCGAGGGTTCCGTCATGGCGGAACTACTACCCTACGTGGCCATCTTGGGCGCGCGCTTGGCTCCTCCCCTCAAAGGAGGTGGTAATTAATTTCCAAAGGAGAAGGTCACCTTCCATTTTGTGAATCTTCTCATGCGACCTTGTGGGGAGCAGTCAGTGGCTGGAGGGACCTCTGCTGCTTCCACCAATGATTTTCTAGAGGTTAAGTGAGTGAACTTTTTTTTTTTTACAGCAACAACGATTCATTTAAAGAATGTTGTGATGGTGCTCTGCTGTTCCTTGCAAGCCACTAACTATCCTTGTATTTGTAGCCAATCTTAAGGGTCACAAATAGAGACCTGCATAATTAACATGCAGTACGCAGGCCATTCTGTGATCACCTGTGACTGGTCATTTTGCAATGTGACCTATTAGTACATAGGTGGTATAGCAACATTAAAGACTGATTGTAAAAAGTTGATGCACAATTTGTGACCATTTTCTGCGACCAGTATTTTGATGCACCTGGCCCTTAGTGTCTTATGTATTTAACACGTTCTGCAAATTTATACAGAAAATGTTCAAGTTAGGCAGTCCTTCTAAAAGTGTGCTCAAAGAGCGTCCATAATAGGAAAGTGGAATTTAATTAACGGCACCTTCTTGATATAAACTTCTTAAAGTGGACGCATTCAAAAAGTCCTGCAGTAACGCCTTGTTACAAAGTTAACCCTTTGAGAGTTTATGGTTTCTTAGTTTTATGTTGAGATGATTTGTTTATTTATTTATAAATAATACATTTCAATGAAAATATTTATTTTGGTCGATTTGACCATAAAAGTGCATGTACAATACAATAACATTTCATTAAAACAATCCATGTAGGCACGTGCCCAGACCCCATAGCCCTTGTTAGAGTTGCCCATAAAATTGCATGTGCATTACAATAACATTTCATTAGAACAATCCATTTCGACATGTACCCAGACCCCATAGCCCTGGGTTAGAGTAGCCAACACAAGGGCCAGCACACCCATAACGAAGTCAAAGATGTAAACAAATATAAAACATTTCTAAAAACAGGTATCTATCATATTACAATCACTAAAAGCACACTAAAAACCATGGATATTAAAAACAAATTAAAATAAACCCGATCCAGTTGAAGATATTATGAGGTTATCAGCTAGAGCCTATGGATTTGTATTCAAGAGCTCTCTATGTACACACCACATAGAACGTAAAAAGCGTGACACTGAAAATACAATGGGCAGATAAGTGTTATATTTCAGTAATCTAAAAGCCTCTACGCAGCTGTTTCCCAAATTTCTGCATAGCTGGATCAACCATCCATGCCTGGCCTTCCTATAGCCTAGACAAAAGAAAAATACAGGTATTTTGACTCCACTGCATTGCAACAGACCGAAGAACCCAGAAGGGGTGAACCAGCCAATTTGTTTGTAAAGGCACGCAACAGGAGGACCGGTACCTAAATTGCAGGTATAGCTTCCTGGCTAGCGCGGGTTAAATGTCATCCAATACATGCTCTATGCTATATTGGTCTTTATTTCCCAGGAACACTGCAGTAAGAGAGCCAGTTGTAGAGCTCCCCTGCAGGTGGGCAAGTTTACTCTCTCTATAACTCCATACCAGATCCATCCTGGATATTGTAGGGCAGGTTACCTCAGCATTGTACCATAGGTTCACCCTCACCATAGCCAAGAGTGTATCCCTGTCAAAGGCTAACCATGGAAATGCTCCCGCACTATGGAGGCTCAGGACCTCCCTCAGTACTGCCCTGTATTCAGCCAGTTGCGGGGTAGCCCACAGGCGACACCAGACTATAAGGGGTCTGAGAGCAATTTTGTCTTCAATTGGCCTTATCCCGAGGTCCAGGCGAAGTGGTGTAGGAGGGGAGCTAGGGGGAAGACCAAATAGCTGCCTGGCAAAAGCGTTCTCAATCTTAATGATGTTACAGGGTTGACAGTGCCCCCATATCTCAGCCCCGTACAGGGCAGCACCCCTGGCTTGCACTTTATATATTTCAACCATCGAGCCAACGGGTTTATGAGTGGAGTTCCTGAATACCTTTGTCAAGCCCCCAGTGGTCTGAGCCAGCTTTAATCTAGCTCCTGAATACCTTTGTCAAGCCCCCTGTGGTCTGAGCCAGCTTTAATCTAGCTTTTTTAATTTGGGCACCCCAATCCTTTTATTCAGTTAGGGTGATCCCAAGATACTCAAATATGGACACCCTCTCCAGAGGGGTGCCTTGTAGATAAGGGTTTGGCCGGGTACTACTAACTGGATTGAAGACCATATATTTGGTCTTCTGGATGTTGATCTCTAGCCCCCTACACTTACAAAAGGCATTGAAGTTGTGGAGGATCCTCTGTATGCCCATAGCTGGCTTTGAGAGCAGAAGAGTATTGTCGGCAAACATCATTGCCGGTACTTTGATATTCACCAGCCTAGGTGCATCTATATCCTTCCCCGCAGTTAATGTCTCTACAAGTCCATTTATTAATAGGTAGAAAAGGATAGGGGAAAGAACACAGCCTTGTCGAACACCTCTGTCTATGGGTATGGGGGCAGTGAGTTGTCTGTGTTTGCCAAACCTGATTTGGGCATATTTGCCTTCATGGAGCCGCTTTAGCAGGTGGCAAAGATAAGCGGACCCCCAGATCCCTTAATGTTGCCTACAGTTTGTCTCTCAGCACCAGATCAAACACAGATTTTAGGTCCATGAAATTAAATAGAAGCTGCCACCCTCTATAAATACAGGCTTCCAATACACGAGTCAGAGCCTAAAGATTTGGTCGGTTGAAGACATCTTTTCTCTAAAACAAGCTTGAAATGGGCTCAGAACTTTGTGCTCCTCCATCCAATTCTGGATGCAGCCCAATATTACATAGGAAAAGATTTTTTGGCTGATGTCTATAGTTTGTGGGGAGCCCCTTTTATTTACTGGAAGGATTGCTGCGCCAACCCAAGTAGCAGGGATCGCCATTCCATGTAGAAAAGCGTTATACAGGGTCCACAGATAGGGGACCCAGATAGTGGGTTCACTTCGAAAAATGTCCCCTGGGATCTTGTCTAGCCCCGGGGCTTTAGACAGGATTACTTTACTTATGGCACTGGTAAACTCTTTAAGAGTTATCTTGGGGGCCTCTGTACAATTTTCTGTGTGGGGGGGGGGGGGGGGGTAGCTCATTAGCTGTGATGCCACCCTCATCCTCCAACCTTGAATAAAGCATCTCAAAGTATGTCTTCCAGACATCTGCCCCAGTATTAGGCTCTGTGGGCTGTTTTCCTTCTAAGCAGCACGTGTTTACTACACTCCAGGAGACCTTAATGTCGTGGTTGGCTAAGGCCCTTCTCAGGGAGCCCCACTTATCAAGCTCCCACCTTTTATTGGCACCAGCAATGGTGCTTTTATAAAGCTCCCTTTTTTCTCTAATTAGGGGTCTATCCTGGACTTTAATTGCATCAATAAGAGCTAGCATGGCCATTCGGCTGCTGTCACTAAATCATGAATGTCGGGCCTTTTATGCTTGCTTATTCTACTAATTGGGAAAAAGTATTGGCCAGTGTGGACTTCAGTGCTTTGTGAGTCTAAGCGACTTGCATAAGAGAGATGAACATGCCATTAATAGAAATAGAGTGTTTAAGCTGCCGTTAGGAATGGAATGATGGATTCATATAAAGTGGACAGCTTGTCAAGGGGTTGATGTATATCTGTCCATCTGACTCTCCTCATTGAGTTAGTAAGTGCTAGTCTGTCATCGGGCAAGGATTTTAGGGCGGGCCGTCTCAGGGGTTGGCATTGCCATCTCTAAGATCAGAACATTATGATAGCTATTGTGGCAAGGCACAATCTTGAAATCAACCACCCTATGCCAAAACCTCTATCTGCCAAAATGTAGTCTAGGATCGAGGAATGCCCTATTCTGTTAAAAGTATGGTTCCCCGGTGAGTTCGATTTCGTACGCCCATTGCATGCCCTTAAGGAAGGTTTCAGGGTACAGGATTTAATCTGGAACACCAGTGGAGTCCAGGCCCTAGTTGGCGGGATATTCGGTTCGGTGATTGCGCAGTGTAGATCCTCTTCACTGGGGTTTCCTCCATTCAGGCCCTCCAGGGCTCAAACTGACAGTTGAAGTCATCACCAATAATAACTGAAAAATTGTTAGGAATGGTGGCTATAAAGGTGGTCAACTGATCAAGGGTTGCTGATTCTTGACTATAGCTTACCGGCCGAGAGTAAACATTGACCAAAGTGATTCTGACCCTTGATGGAAAGATAAGAAGAATACATAGAATGTCATTGTAGGATGACTCTATCTGCTTTGCTGTACAGCCCAAGTACAGAGCCCCCCTGAAGGCCTGCCCATTCCCCCAAAATGGCAACTGCTCTAAACTATGCATATCCCAGCCGATGTGGATCCTCCTTTACCCAAGTTTCTTGAAACATGCAAACATTGTATTGGTCTATAAATAACCCCCAGTCAGGATTGTCCAGTTTGGAGCTAAGTCCTGCAACATTCCATGATAATACCCGCATCTTAGATGGATCCGAATGTCTGCCTAGGCTTGGGGACTCAGTATCTATAATCGATGGGCCAACGTCCTGCTGGGAAGCGCTGACCCTCTTCGCCCTCTTTGACCTAGATCTAATGCTGGCATCATTTTTGCCATCTGCAGAGGATGGTGAGTGTGGGGCCTGTGCTGCCCCATGGAATGGACTTATTGGAAATGTATTTATCATGACCTTGGGAGGCTGTCCCCTGTTAGCTCCTCCCTCTATTACTTCGGGGAACACATTCCCTCCACCCCCCCCCCCCAGCCCAGGTGGTGCGCTAAAATGATAGAACTCCCTAGTTGGCATAGCCCCCTCACGGGGCTCCCCCTGATAATAGAATTTCTCTTCCTGATAACACAGGGAACGTCTAGGGCCCCATATCTGTTTGCTGTTGTTATACTAAATAATAAGGGTCTGGGGTGTTCCTGCCACAAACGTGTTGGCTGACTTTTCTGGTTCCACACCCCCATCTCCAGTCTTGTTTGCTCTCTGGTTAGTGGAATTTGACCTGGGGAGTAAAATATCCCAATGATAGAGACCTGATACGCCCTTCCTGCCTATATTGGTTCCTGCCTAAGCGGACTTGAACAAACATTGGATTTTTTAAATTGATCACCATACAATCCCTTGCACATCTTTCGGTAGCTAACTCTACGTGTCAGGAGTATCTTGCCTGCATCTTTATAGGCAAATTGCCTCTGCCTGGCCAACCAGAACATGCACTTATTCCTTAGTTTATGGTAGGATTCCCTTTGCCCCCTTTTAAGCTCAGGTACGCCTGCTAAGATAATAACATACGGGGATGAGGAGGGATGTAAATTGATACAGGGTAGGACTGACCTCTCTTCTCTGACTTCTATGCTAAGTATGGGGCCAGCTCACTCCCTGCACCTGGACCCCTGATGGTGCATACTATCTTGCTCAATCAGCGTATCGGGGTGTACCCTGCCTCTGTTTATACGTTCATAATAGACCTGATTGGTGTCCGTGGTGGGAATCATTTTTTGAGCAGGTGGGGGCTCCGGTCTTATTCTTGGGGAAGTGGCCACCAGATCTGCCTGGCAACTAACATCCTCTCCCCCCTTGTAGTTGTTGCTAGGCTGCCTACCCTTGCCTCGAACAGTACAGCAAGCTTTTCTACCCATGCTGCCAAAAAGCTGAGCTTGTCCTTTACAACAGACATAAATTGGACCTTAAGATCCACCACCAGGTTTATCACCTATACTAGGTAGTTCATGGCTGCATGCGGACCGCCTACCGATTCCCTATCCAGGCTCTCCAGAGGATCTCCAGAGTCTGTTGACCCATTTGCACACTTTTTCTGTTTGGCCCCAGACCTAAGAAACTTGCTTGGCTTTCCCTTTTTTGGCAGGGCCCGGGATAGCATCCCCTTGGCGCGGGTAGATGCTGGGAGCTTTGCGTGTCGTCACATGGTCCGTAGGCTGGGCCTTGGGAGAGTTAATGACCCGGGCCAAGGAGGTACATGGGGGTTCGGGCCCATCAGAGAAATGTCTAGATCCGGGGTTAAAGACAGCCGCCTTTCAGTTAGTTCGATTTCAGGGGCCACCACACCTATGACCTTCTGTAGCATCCTGTCCATGGAGGTTGGGTGCAATGATGAAGAAGGTAGTGGGAGGGGCTCTTCCTTTTTGTCACTACAGGTTAGTTTCCCCATTGTTGCAGTTACACTCAGATGTAGCTCTGACAACAATGCTCAGACGATGCTAGCCAACTGGAAAAAGCCCGTTGAGGCACCCACTCGCAGTTATAATGTTGGAGCCCTGCCCTTGTTTAGTCACAGTTAAGTAGTGCCTCCGGGCAAAAGAATGGCAGTTTTACAGGGTGCTGTCCTCCTATTGCCTCGAATTGCAGCTTTGCAGTATTCAAGTGTGAGACAGAAAGTACATCGTCCACGCACAGTTGGCCAGATGTTATGCCTTTAACTCTGGTTACTCTGGGCTGTTGAAAACAGAAAACCATTCTGAAGCTGAGGGATGGACAAAGTTGTAAACACACAGAATACTCGCTCACCTTGTTCGAGTGCACAGCTGTCCAGGATCCAAAAGAAAGGGGGTTGGCCCAACCCAGCCTCTTCCTGTCTATGACCGGCTAAGACGGGCACGCTGTGTCCCGGGCTTCGCCTGGGCCAAACCCTTGCTCTTCGCGGAGCACCACGGAGTTCCGTGCCATGGAGCTTCGAACCTCCCACCTCCGCAATAAATATTTTCTAAATGCAATCTACAATTGATGTAAAATAAAACCGCACTTACCTTATCACGGCGTCCCGGGCTGCCGTACATCATGGTCCCTCCATGACCTACGTCTAACATAGGAGATTACGGCGAGGAGGATGAGGGGCGCCCAGGACGCCGCGACAAGGTAAGTGCGCTTTTATTTTACATTAATTGTAGATTGCATTTAGAAAATATTTATTACGGGGTGGGAGGCGGGAGGGTCTGGGGCTGAACTCCGCTCTGCTGCGAAGTCGGAGGTTTTACAAGAATTTCACATTCTCCGCGGAATGCTGAGTATGCAAAATTCCGCAAACCCTGCCAGCGGAGTGGAGTTCCGTGCCCAGAGCTAAATAAAATGCTGATATTGCATCATTATCATTCAATTCACAGTATTAGAACTTACTCCTCTCTAAACCTTATATATGTTCTCTATTCATATGCTTAAAAATATTTTATTTTCCTTAATCGTCAAATATTTTATATGCATTCTTGCTTGTGTTGTATATATCTGTCTATTTTAGTTAATCGTTTCAAGCCTTTGTTTTTTCTTCCTGTAGGTCTTTCAAAGCTAACAAAGTTGATGCGTTTGAGTGTTAATAACAATCAGCTTACAGGCCTGGATCGGCAAGCTATTGATTGTCTTTCTCATCTTCACTTCCTCTCTGCGGAGAACAACAGCATAACTTCACTCTCTGGTTTGCAGAAAGCATATACGCTAATTGAACTCTATATCAGTAATAACAGAATTTCCTCCAACCAGGAGATCTACCATTTGAAAGTAAATAATGTTTAATTGGCCAGTTTCTGTATACATAATACTGTGTGATGGTTTATGATTGGGTATATGTCAGGTAACATGGCTACTTACGCAGGAGCAGAATGGTAGCCAACGCCACCCGTACCTTGATGCAGTAGCTACGAACGAGAATAATGGCAAACCACAGCTGGATGACATACATTTAGACCATGACTTTGCAGATGAGATGCAAACAGTACTTGTCATAAGGGTATATTAATTCTCCTACCTCAGATCCTGAGATTTCTAGGCATACGGATGAGATTGAATGCAGTTGTTAGTGGAGCAAGGTTGAGGGAAATGAGGCTGGATAGGAAGAAAGGACTGAGCTGAGACCCCGTAAAGGAAGGACAGAGTTAGTGCATTAATGTTTATATTTATTTATTTTATTTATTTATAGAGTTTTATATAGCGCAGACGTGACCCTTGGGTATCAGAGCGCTTCACAGTTACCTGAGGTAGGTTTGAGATACAGATTGTATAGCAAAGCGTTTCACAGTTACATGAGGTAGGTTTGGGAAACAGCTTGTATAGCAGCATTAAACATATTTATATAATTTTCCTGTACATGTATGTCTATCTTCTTGGTTTAAAATAAAACATGTTTACAATTAAAGAACTTTCAGTACTATAAACAAACATTTGTCCACCTGAGAGCACTCTATAGCAAGACGCTGTCCTTATCTCTGGAAGCTCCTATCAAACAAGATGTCAACATGAAGCTGCAACTACATCTCAGGATTATCCAGTTCCTTCACTGGAGCAAAGATGGTAATCCAGTTATTGCTTATTCTGGGCCAAATTCTGAAAATAGCATAGCATAGCCACCAATTACTGACAAGAGTTGTTCAGGTTCAAATTTCAGAGAATATCCCAAATAAGGTTTTAACTTCAGACAGTGTAATATCATCTCTAACACTAGTTTCTGACAAGAGTTACTTGGGTCCAAAATATTAATGATATTCCAAAAATGAGTTATCTTCGAACTGCGCAAGACTGTCTCATTATAGGGCATGGCCAGCCCTCCAGTTGAGTGCCCATATACACATTAAAAGTATTAAGAATTTACCTCTTTCATAGAGTGTGTGAAATAAAGCTTTGTATAGTCTCTTCTTTGAAAACTCACTATGTAGAAGAAGACGTGAAAATCTGGAACACTCTGGAACATCAGAGCTGAAATCCTACTGCTGGCTGGGAGTCTCAATAACTAGCAGTTAGGTATGTGTGTGGCCTCCCTCTATAGACGGGTCCTGCCCAAGATGGCTGTTGCCTCCTTTTGAGAACAGGGGGGCACCCTCTGGCAGTTGGGAACAGGTGGGGCTTCCCTTTCTATACAGGTCCTACCCAAGATAGCTTTTCTGGATAGGGTAACATACTTAAAGATTTGTGAGGGAAAGAGGCATGGAATAAACGTTCCAAATGTGGTTCATCAACAGTGTGGCCCGGTTCCCATGATCATTGTGTAGGGCCTGCACCAGTTCAAGCAGCCAAATATCACACTTGTCCATTCCATAAATGAGAATCCAACAGTTTAGAAACGTTAGGAGTACATTTCCCGAGGGTGTCATAGCTGTAGTGAAGGTTACATGGGATAAACTGGGATGAGCCTTTTTGAGCAACGAGACATGAAAAACGGGTTGAACCCATATGGTAGTGGCAATGAAAACCGAAATGCGACAGCCCAATTAGCTTCAGACTAGGGAAAGGGCCAATAAACAAGACCTGAACTCTCAGATTCCTGTAAGGGCAAGGTGCTATGGGGACAACCACGCCAAATCTCCTTGGCCAAAAGCAGGAGCATCCTACCAATGTTTATCTGCATTTTTCATGTTCACAAGTTGTGCTTGTTGCAGGTTGGCTTGAGCTTGGGCCAAGTTGTTATGACTTAATTTCCATCTTTCATGGGCCGCAGGGCAAGAAGGCTCAGTAGACCAACTTTTGGGGCAACTCTGATGATGGTTGCCAGTTACTCATAACATGGAGAAAATCATATGAAGGAATGCCTGGCATTGTACACAAACTCAATTAGGGTTGCACTATCCAACCAGGTTCCCCCAAATTTGAGGGTGTGACAACATGTGTATTGTTCTAAGGATTGAATAGTTTATTCAGATTGGCCATCCGTCTGGGGATGCCAATAGGTGGATAATTTCACTGGGATTCCTAAAAGCTTGCAAAAGGCCTTCTATAAGCAGAAAGTAAACTAAGAGACACAGCCAGACACAATACTAAGGGGAAGTCCATGAAGTTGTACAATGGGCTCAAGAAAAAGGGTTGCAATACGGGTCGCAGAGGGAATTCCCTTTAAAGTAACAAAATGAGTTATCTTGGTTAAATAGTCTACTATAAACGAAAGATTGCTTTAACCTTGTTTATATTGTAACTCCACGACAAAATCCATGGAAAAATTTTCCTAGGGAGCCTGTGGTGCTTGTAAACAGTGTAATGAACCATAGGGTTTATGATGTTCTTACTGTCCCTGTATACAGATGATACATGGCAATATTTGTTCTGTGACATCAGTCATTAAGAATTCCTACCAAAAACTTTGTTTGATTAAATATAAAGTCTCAGTGATCACAGTGTGAGCTGCTAGGGAACTATTGTAGTGCCAGGTGAGGATTTGTTCTTGTAGACTCTTTTTAGGGACATAAATTAGCTTTCCTTCATAAGGAATACCTTCCTCAATCTTCCTAGTGTCGTTTTGTGCTGCCCAATCATTCAATTCCTGTTTGGGTAACTGTAGGGTCAGTGCTGACAGAAAGTAATCTTTGCAAATTTTTTACTGTAAAATGTCAGTCTCTATGATTGGTAATGGTTGCTCCTCACATTTTGGATTGGTTTGTAATGTGGACAAGTAAACAGCTTTGCAATTACATGTATCTGGCCAATAAGTGATTGTAAAAGGGAACCCAGACTGAGACAAAATGTCCCCAACCCACGCATTTATGGCATCAGCCTCCACAATAAATGGTAACTGGCATTGCGGGTGTCCCAGGACTGCTGCAGTGATGAAAGCGTCTTTTAATTTCAGAATTGTTATATTGGCCTCTTTATTCCAGATAAAGGGAACATTCTTTCATAGTAAATTGGTGAATGGGGAGAATACAATTTCAGAGAAGTTCTATATATACCTTCTGTAGAAATTGGTGCACCCTAAAACAGATTGAATGTCTTTGAGTGATTTTGGATTTGGCCGATTCATCACTGCATCAATCTTTTTTGGCCCATCAGAACTTCCTTAGTCAACTGTATAAATCCAATAAATACAACCATAATTAAATCAAATGCACATTTGCTCAATTTTGCAAGCAATTTGTTATCTTGTTTCTTTTGTAAAACTAATAGCATGTGTGACATGTTCCTTTTCATTTCCAGAGTAGTTTAAAATATCATCAATGTAAATGATGACAAATATGTCCAGATATTCTTGAAAGACCTAATTCACAAGGAATTAAAACACATCTGGTGCGTTGCAAACCTCAAAGGGCATCACAATGTGCTCATACAACCCAAATTGTGTTTTACAAACTGTCTTCCACTCATTTTCCTTCCCTTACACCAATCTGGTTATACGTTCCACAGAGATCCAGTTTGGTGTAAATAGTCACAGGTTTTACCAAATCTAGTAAGGAAGAAATTAGTGGAAGCCAGTCCGTTTTTTTAATGGTTACCTTGTTTAAGGCCCTGTAATCGAGTCTCAGTTCACCACTGGGCTTGGGCACAAAATATAGTGCGGCCGCTGCAGGAGAACTTGATGGTCTAATGAAACCAATTGGCATATAGTCATCGGGATGTTTTATCACAAAATCATTTTCTGCGGCCATTAGGGCATACACTGTACTAGAAGGGTTCTGCACTACTTTGACCTAATTTATCCGGCAATCAAAGGGTCGATGTGGACTAAGAGTATCATCCTTTTTTCTTGAAAACATCCTGAAAGCAACTATAGCAGTCTAGTAGTTCACAAACCTTTCTCCATTGCCATCTATCACATGTTCTGCCCTTTGAACCAAATCCTTGGCTACAGAGAAATTTGGTGTACAGTCTGGTATATCCCCACTCTCTACCATATGGCGATCTAATGATCATGGATCAGGGGCTCCAATGAATATCAGGATAATGGAGCATAAGCCAGGGGACGTCTACCAAAATCTTGAACTGAGGGACATGAATGACGTCAAAGGCAATTACCTCTAGATGGGCCTGATCTAGACAGCAGAATATTATGTATAGTTTTGAATTTTATTAGGCTAGAAGATAACTCAGTTCCATCTATTGCTCCCACCATTTCAGATTGCGCCTTCTCATCTATAGAGCAACTAATGGAATGAGCAAATTGGGCATCAATAAAATTTCCTGTAGCACCCAAATCATTCATGACGTCGACTTGGACTCCATATAAAGTTACATGTGGCATTGAAGATGGTAACGGGTTGTCAAAATTGTGGGAGGAATGTCTTTTATATCCTCCCGCCCTCCCTCTATGGATGGGAGCTGGAGCTTCCTGAAGGAGCAGGTGTCTTGGGTTTAGTTGAGCACTCATGTACAAGGTGCCTTTACTTACAGCAGTATAGAGATAATCTCTCTTTTCAACTGCATTCTTTTTCTCCTTAAGTCAGTGGCGCCTTAGTCCCGGCACTTATTTGCATTGGTTCTACCTCTGAGTCTTTCTCCGTTTTTGGAACAGAGAAGTGAAAATCACCACGTTGATGTTCCCACTTCTGTTCAGAAATGAGAAAGGGCGTCTTTCGAATCATCCCTTAAACCACTATAGAATGCAGAAGCTCACTTCTGCTCTGGCCAAGGAGATGCTACAAGTAGACAATTGAAATGGTTTAAGTATAATAAAATATCCCGAGACCCTTGTTTCAAGTCTATAAACTTGTTATCTAGAGACTGAAAAGCCAGTCAGTTCGTCATTGGCTCGAACAAATGGTACAGTCCAAGAGTCTACATCCCCTGATAAGTAGAAAATCAAATAAGCCACCAGAGCTTGGTTGTCGGGAAATGAAAGGGGCCTACATAGAAAAAGAAGCTGAGTTTTTGTCAAAAATTGTTGGAACTTCTTGCCTTTGCTAGGATATCATTCAGGAGTGGCCAAGGGCACAGGAAGAAAACCAACCACAACTGGGTTTTGTATGCTTGTTTTTTCAGCAGGTGCTAGGAAAGTGACTGGAGGACTTCCCCTTGGACCCAGATTCTGGGCATTAAGCACTCCTGGATGACTCTGTGAGGACATAGGGGTGAGCCTAGTGTTTAACAAGTCAAAATGATTTTGGAACCACAACATTTTATTCTCGAGAAGCTGCTAAATTGGTTTGAACCTTGTCTAAGGTCTAAGAGATAGAAGACAACGTGGCAAGTAGACTATTCTGCCCGGACATAAATGATTTCTAGGACAATTATTTGTCAGTAAACTGGGATACTTACGCAGGAGTAGAATGGTAGCCAAATCTACCCTTACCCCGATGCAGTATCCACAAATGAGAACAGTGGCAAATCAAAGAGGATGAAGTGGAGGAGGTTAGAATGGAACTCCAGGGAGTAGAACCTGCAAACTTTAAAACACAGTTAGACCATGAGTTGGTAGATATAATGCAAATAGGGCTGGTATAAGGGCTTATAAGTTCTCCTACCTCAGATTCTGAGTTTTCTAGGTCCACCAATGCAATGGAATGTGGTTGTTAGTGGAGCAAGGTTGAGGGAAATGAGGTGGAATAGGAACAAGGGACTTTGTTCAGGAATAACAGAATTAGCGCATCAATGTTCAAATGTTCAAATATACAATTACAGAATTTTCAGTACTAGAAACAAATGTCTGTTCCACCTGAAGGAACTCTGTAGCAAGCCTCTGTATTTATCTCTCGAAAGTCCTATCAAACAGGATGTGAAGCTACAACTCTGGATGAACCAGTTCCTGCACTGGAGCAAAACTGGTAATACATTTATTGTGTATCCTGTGTCAACTTCTGAAGATAGCATGATACCATAATCGAGAATCCCCAATTGCTGACCGGTTTTGTTCATGTTAAAATTCCAGAGATTTCCCAAATACAGTTTTAACTTCAGATGGTGCAATATTGTCTCTGTCACCAATTTCTCACAAGAGTTACTTGGGTCCAAAATCCTGATGATATCCCAAAAGAGACCCCTTAAAACTGCGCAGGCCTGTCACATTATAGTTGTGGCTAGCCCTCCAGATGAGATTAAGTTGGCCACATAATAAACTAAAAGATTAATTTAACGCTTTCCTAGAGCGTGAAACAAAGCTTTGCATGGTCTCTTCTCTGAAAACTCACTTTGTAGAAAATGAATATCGGGAAAATGTTAGAGCAACAAAGCAGAGATCCTACTGCTGGCTGAGAGTATCAATAACTCGTAGATAGAAACGGGTGAGACATCCCTTTATAGACTGGCCCACCCAAGATGGGTGCTGCCTAATTTTGAGAACGGGCAGGGGCTTCCCTCCTTTGGAATGTGCGGGCTTCCCTTGGCAGTTGGGAATGGGTAGGGCCCCCCTTTATAGACACACTCTGTCCAAGATGGCTTTTCTGGATGGGTAACATAGCAGGATAACATTTGACCCCCGAAGTATTGAGGAGACAGTGCTTTCTTTTGCAAACAGTTGCCTTGCTAGATGGAAGTAGCCTGACAATGCTGCAGCACATGACGAATGCAGTTGGCGACCAGGCGCAGGGTGACCCATGTGTGTACAGCACATTTGAAAACACAATGAGGTGCTGACCGTGGGGGCCTTGACAGTATCAGAGAACTTTGATTATCTGTAGTTTGGGTTTTACTTAAACATTTGTGGTGACGATATTTAGATATGAGAATTGATTCCTTGGGTTGAGTTGCTTCTATCAAATACTAAGGTTAAGTGGCGAAATTTCTCTTTATGTTGTGTTTTGGTGCCCCCAAAGGCTTAATCTCAAGCAATTATCTTACCTACAGCAACAGAAGTGTACTAGTTCTAATATGACTCCTCTGTTCTTCTCTATGACTTACTTTTGACAACTTAAGAAACTGTTTTAATCTCGGTGCCTCCCTTCACTGCCCTGAGCTGGTGCATTGGATATATGTAATGCTCCTTTCGCCTGCTTCCATTAAAGAACTGCTAAATCAGCTTAATGTTTGAAGGCTAAGCTGGTCATGCATTGTCTCATGGTGGAGCACCTACATTTAACCTATATCTGACGTAGAGAAACTAAAGAAACCTATTGTCAGTCATGTACCACATGGTAACCTGTGAAACCTTTTTGTTATCACACATAATAGGCGTTACACATAAAAAATACCAAGTCCAACATATTTTTACAAAAATAGAAAACAAGAGAAAGTCTGTAAGACAATTAAGTGTGTCTAGCTTTAGTAGGACAGCTTTCCATTTCTCCCATACATATATCCTTTTCTGGTTCCTCTTCAAGTGCCTACAGATACTGATACAGAAGTGAAT